>NC_052613.1:23952020-24629218 GCF_016545825.1 Eucalyptus grandis
TTACTGAGCAAATTACTAGTGCCCACTAATATTTTTCTCTCTAATATCTTCCACAAACACACAATCTGCTTGCAAGCTTAGAAACATCAACTTGACCTTATCTTTATGTAGCATTAGCTGATTTCTATGAAGAATTGTCAAAGTTTTTAAAACAACCTATTTAGGCCCCTCTAGATTGTATTGGTACTCCTCAATTCAGCTTAGGTGAAGACAAGATAGTGGCTTGACAGCACGCATGACCCTCAATCTTAACCTTAGTGAGGAGCGACCTCAACCCCAACGATAAACTAGTGAGCGTAAAGGAAGAAGATGATTAGTGCATTTGGAGGGCAAAAGTGAAAAACACAATTGTCATGAAAGAAAAGAAAAGAAAAGAAAATTATAAAAAATGTCCACATTAGTGCCAACCATGCTACTAGGACGGACGCCATTCATATTAACAATTTCCAGCCTAAATTGATCGGATAAACTCAATTGCTATTAATATAAAACGATTTAAGACTAAATTGGTCAAATAGGTGTAGGATTTTTTTGGTTCTTTTCCTGCAAAATTGAAGGAGCAAACAATGGGTAATTGTTGAATCAGTCCTTAACATCTTGACTATTTGATTGAATGAGTCCTCAAAATTTCAAAAAAGATGCCATCGAATCCTAAGCATACCGTCCATCGATTTTCGACCACGAAAGTCTTATGCGACTCTTAGAATCGTGTCCCGTGGATTAGAAAAAAGGCCATTGGGAGAGAGGTAGGGTTTCTGACATCGGAAACCTACCAATTGCTAGCTTAGAACTTGATTGCATACTTTTCCAAATACTGAGAACTTATCTGACCAAAGTAAAACTTTAAGAAATCAATTAACAAACATAAAAACATCGATAAAGATATCGGTGCGCTTTTCTAAAGAAAGTACCCAATGAATCAGCGCCCAAACCCATATGATATAGATTTTTCAAGAGATTAAAATTGAGAATAGTAACATGATTTCATGCATCACAAAATTCTAAACATCCGAAACTTACCTTACTTAGGCCTTGTTTGTTTCACAGAAAATGTGGCATTTCTAGAAATTGTTTTCCAATAAGTTATTTTCCAAGAAAATAACCATATTTTCTAGTGTTAGACTAAAATTTGAAAATCAATTAAAAAATATTTTCCGCCGTTCGGTAAAGAAAATCTTTTCCTACATACACTCATTTACGATAATTTTTTATTATTTTTTTTTTCAAAATATATGTTTTATTTTTTGTAGTGACTGCCGAGGAAGAAGAAGAAGAAAAAAAGAAAGAAAAAGAAAAAGAAAAAGAAAAAGAATTTTAAAACTTGATTTTAAGAATAATAAAAAAAGTAAAAATAAAATATAAATATAAAATGAAATTTTTTTTGGTGAAATAAAGTGAGATGGAATAAGTCCTGGAAAATGTTATCCACTTTTCAAAAGTGGAGAACATTTTTCCCACATTTGAAGGTGTTTTTTATGATAGTGGAAAATGTTTTCCTTAACTAATTTATTTCCCCTTAAATGAATATCAGAAAATTTGAAAAATATTTTTCTTAAAATTATTTTCTGTTAAATGAATGGAGCCTTACATTCGCAAAGTTCTCTAAATACCACTCAACATGGGTTCAACAGTAATCATCATTCCTTCCGTTGAAAAATAGTAATGTTGATGTGCGTGTATATGTGGACAAGTCCCTAAAGTTGGTGGAGTCAATAATGCAATAAAATTGCAACCAATATGATACGAATGAGTCATATTTGTTAAAATACCATCCCAATTTATTTGACTACTGGATTAGACTGTGTAACATAATAAGTCTTATTAGGGTTCATATCAAAATCACAATGCCTTATATTGATGGAGGTCATCATGAAGGCTCCAAGTCTAAACCCACTAATATGATTAGCTGAATTTACTTTCACTCAAAAGGTTCATTCATTAAATGAAGACGGGATATATTATTTAAACTTTTAGATAAGTTATTCTCGAGCCTCCAAAATTATACATAGTACAAGAATAAGAGATCGCGATTTTAAATTTTCCAAGCGCATCATTTATTTTTCCTATCAGTGATTTCCATGCTTGACTGTTAGGCCAACTCTTGCCACATGTAAGGGGTAGTTTACATTTATTTAATAATATAACTCACTACAACTAATAGTTTATACTTTTAAAATGGACATTTTGACACAGTGTCAGAATTAGCTTTCTAAATCCTTATAGAAAATGTCCGTTTTGCATAGTGTGGCTCCCCGATCTTCCATTCCACACACTTATGTTCTAATCCAACTTGCATGTGAGGAGGTCTCTTAAATATCATCCCACGTCGCTTGATCCTAGTGTGATTGGGCATTAATGTGTATACATATATACTTTCTCTTCATTTATTAGTTTAAACTTTTAACTTAAACCTTTGTACAATACTCCTTAACTAATATAAGTTGATTGCATCTCTTTAGTACATTATCTCTATAAATCAATCTTAACATTTAAGTGTTTGTTACAAAAAGGTACAATATTCTCCTTCATTCTTGGTTGTAGTATTCCTCTAAGAATGTCTTTAATTGTTGAGTCATTGATTGTAAATATTATTCACATGTAAACTTAAGTATAACTAAATATTGGCGAGGTCTTTATTTGTTAGGCACCAACGACTGGAGAAAATTTCTTCGGACAAAATTATAATATAAGAGAAAGCAAAAGAAGTGTTGGAGATAGAAATCATAGAATGCATATAGCCCACAATTCATCATGGTGACGCACCTGCAGGGGGGAGGTCAAAACCCCTATCATTATCACGATATTGGACAGGAAAAAATAAACGATAATTCGAGAACATGTGTCTGGTTCCAAGGTCGACTTTCCCATTCAATTAGATTCGCCTGTTAATTTATGAATGTACATGGGACCAGTCAGAGAGTTGGATCGTGGATTTGGCAATCCTAACACCAAATCCCAAAATCTGTTTTCGGAAGAGAAGTTTCAGAAAGCTTTCAAGTGAAATGAATGGAGAAGGCATTTCGAATATCGTTTCAAAGAGACTTATCATTTGAGACGCACAATTTGGTCACACAATGTTTTCTTTTCTTTTCCTTTACTAACTAAATTATTTATTGTTCTCAAACTTACTTGCGAGGACCCATGTGCGGACTTTACGAGGTTAACTCTGAATTACTGGTAGAATCGCGAGCGGTTCCCGTCTATTTTGGATTATTTATACAGTTTTGTCCTGATGAGTTGGGAGTGAGGCTCATTAAGAAAGGGCCGATCTGCCCTACTTCTAATATTTTTTAGTGGACTTCGTGTCGACCCATGTCCTCATACCAAGGGTCAATGGTGTGTGTAAACGATTAGGTTTGAATAAAATGTTACATATATCCTTTCGCTAGGAAAATATGATATGTATATCTGCATACATGACGAAAGAGATTGAACGGGTCAAAGAGGAAGGGATAGAAGGAGAGGTTTGAACATCAAGTGATGCAGCTTTCTCTATAGATCCCCATGCATGAGCATAGAAGAGCAATTCATTTTCGTGGAAACTTCCGACAGCTCAGGTACGTAGGTTGTTTGCCACAAGATGAGCTTTTGAATTTCGAAGCACATGACATGGCACTTACAAAGTGATATATTTCATTGGACTCTTTTTAATTTACATTTATGAAGATATAACTCATGAATAAGCTACATGTCATGTGAAATTTTATCTTGTCACTTGGAACTTTGGCTATAATGTCATCTGAGAAAATGTCATTGATAGTTTCTTGATCTAGGGCCAAAAAGTTAGGTGGCTTTATTGAAAAGTTTATGGGATCACTAACAACTATTCTAAAAATATGGTTTAATTTTTAAATAATCTATCACTAATAACCACCTAAGCATCGATGCCCCTATTGAAAAATGTCACAAAGTCTAGGACTTTTGAATGCATAATCCAAGCCACATGAAGAAAATACGTCATTAACTTGTCTCCATTTAAACCCAAAAAATTGACGTAATTGATTAGCGCGTCGAGGGAGATCTTTTGTTTAAATTCCACCAATTTCGTTAAAATTACTCTTGGTTAGGGTCTCATGCTCATGCCCTTAGGTTATCCAAAATAATATTTATTTCCATTTATGGGTGAAATAGACAACTTTGATAACCTTTTCACTTAATTTGGACGAGGTTCATGCGGCTGAAGGGGGCCGTGTTCCTGGCTATCTCTACTATATCCCTTTTATGTCTCCTCTCCTCGCAATGTTCGATAGACACCGCATCTTGATTTGACACTCGTACGAAAATCTTCTCTCTTGAAACCCCCTGCCCCCAATCTCCTCCTCGTAGCACGTCGCCTCTGCCGATAGCCACCTGCCCTCGATTACCAACATTGTCAAACATATGCATTCGTGGAACTCAGGACAACCTGAATTGACCTCTATCTATGTCAATGAAACCCTATCAATTTAGGGTTAAAAGCGAGAGAGATTGCATATTTCAGAAAACTAATCTTCTCGTAGGCCAATAGAGCAATGAAGGCTTCTAGGCCACGATTAAAGGTGACTTTGGCAACGCTTTAAAACTTTGTATTTAAGGAAAGGATATTGAATTAAAGGATTTTCATGAGAATAGTGTTTACTATATACTTTTAAAATACTTATAGCAAAGCAATTTTTATAATAAGAAATAATCTAAATTAAGGAGGATGGAGGAACTTATAATTGCAAATGAAAGCTCAGGCAGGTGGCACATTAAAAGCATTGATGTTGACCTCCCGTGACTCCAGGTGGCACAACGTCGGGTTGCATAACTAAGCAATAGAACGCAAGCGAGATCTAGCTTCCTGCATCCCCCGTGCCAATGCCAGAGTCGAAAACCCAACACAGGAGCAAGCCAAGGGCTGACCGACCCTGTGAAGATACCCCACGTCATGTAACTCCTGGCGAATTAGTACGGTGTCGAGCTATCCTCATCAAAGCTCGGCGGCGTAATGTGACCTCGGTATCGCTTGACTGTCGAAGAAGCTTTGCTGGTGTCTGCTGACCCTCGAGGAAGCCGTGTCGTTGTCCCTTGATCTCCTAAGCAAAGTTTCCCGGCCACTACAACTGCAAAGTTCATGAAAATCCCCGAACTTGGATTGGAAGAAAAAAAGTAGTAAGGGGTAAAACCAGAATATTAAGATGTTAGTAATGGCAAGTTTCAAAGAAAAGACTTCATTAAACCCCTAAACTAGCATTCTGAAAATACTAAAACCCCAAGCGAGAACTTAGCTTGAGCTGTGAGCATTTTTAAAGCGAAAGTTTGCACCACAATATTTGAAACTGTGTTACCAAATACCATAATTTTAGCTCAAGGGCCTTTAAAGAGATCAGTTCCCATGTTGTTATGGTCTCCCAAATGCATCCTTCGAGGAGGTATTGGTCTATTAAAGCTGTTTGTAAATGGTCTCCCAAATGCATCCTTCGTCATGTTAGCTTTTCAGTCCTCATCGGCTATTAAACCAATCCGCATTTTCCAATCCTAAGGAATCAAATCCTTAAAGATATACTTGTATCTGGATAAGTCTTCTTCATTGGATAAATCTTTTATTCAACGGTCTGCAAACTATTAGTGAGAGTAGACTTTGAATCTTGAGTCTGGAGGTCTTCAGACTTTGATGATAGAGTCTACAAGTCTTTAAACTAGACTGATGGAAACGTTTTGTCAACTTCAAAACAGATAAGGAAGTTTTCTTCAACAATCTCCCCCTTTTTAATTATGACAAAACTTTCCGTCAGATTTAGACACTTTACCATGCAAAACAATACTTAAACAAACTAAGATTTCTTATAAAAGATAATTAGAGATTAGGATAAGGATAGTAGCGATTATGCATCCACAAAAAACGTGTTAGTCCTGTAAAAGCAAATCTTTATCATAATCAATAATATAACTTAACTTACTTGCAAGCATTGTCAATCCAAACCAGTCAAAGTCATAACCACACCAAATAGAAGATAAAGTCCAAAACAGTCCAAAACAAAAAGTCATCAAATCTACATAAAACCTCTCCCCCTTTTTGTCAACAGCAAAAAGTGGAGAACAAATGAAAAGTAGTTGGTTGAAAATGGAGTCAAAATCATGGGTGTTTAGGAAGGTGAACAAAGTCGAATTCTTCCATAGAATGCACTATCTTCTCAAGCCTTTCAAAATTCTGCTTCGATGACTGAAAGTCTTCACCCTACATAGTAGACTGAACTTGAATCTTCAAGGCGTTCAACTAATCATGCAAGGACACTGAAGTCGCATTCTTGAGATCCTACATCTCATATCCCAAAGCATATTGCTGTTTTTCGACATCCAATAGAATTTTCAGTAGCCTCGAAAATTCTACCATTTGAGCTGTCACAGAACTAGGACCAGCTGAGTCAATTCCAAGAATTTTGAGAATGGATGGAACTTCAGCAAATTGATCACCGTGTCTAGCTTTTAGGTAATGCGAGGCATACACATCCTTTGGGTCTGCTGCAGAACTACTTACATCACTAGCAAATAAAGGTGAAGAAATACCTGTTGATCCAATAACTCCCCCTGTTTTGTTGCCTTCAAGTGGAGTAGGTAAGATTTCTTCTTATTCAACTTCAGCTTTAGAGTGATGAGCGTCAGCAGTTCCAATTCCTGCCACCTCAGAATCACTAGATAGAGAGACTACCAAGGTTGACTCAAAAGAGTCTCATTGACCCTAATCTTGTTCTCCTTCTCTGTTCTTCTTCTTCTTCTTCTTCTTCTTCTTCTTCTTCTTCTTCTTCTTCTTCTTCTTCTTCTCTTCTTTCTTCCTCTATCCTCCTCTGTTCTCCATCTTCCTTCTCCGTCTCTTCTCTCTCTTTTCCTCCTTCTTCTGGCTCTTCTCTTGTCTCATGAAAGCTAACAAAACTCTTTAAGTTTCTCAAGACTGAAAGAGTCATTTCATCCTCATCTTCTTCATCTTGCAAGATGAGAGTTATTTTCTTCTTTGCTGGAGCAACCATGGGCTCCTTGCCTTTCCTCTTTGCTACAGCCGAGTCTTGTTTTGCTTTGACGGGAGACTTGTCCTTCACACGTTCTAACACCTTGTTCAACTCTTTCAAGCGCATCTTTGTGACCATTTTGAAACCAATCACCATTGGAGAAATGGTTGTCAAACATAATGGCGCAGAGATGTGAATTTTAAAGTGTCTAAAGAGATGCGTGATAAGAGCAGAATAAGAGAGTTGTCCCTTATCTTTCACCACAGATCGATACATGTGAAATAAGATGGTGTGAGGCAGAGAGAATTTAAATCCAATATTAATGGCACACATCAATTTCGCTTCGGATTGAGAGACATCAGTCTTAGATGTCGACTTGGGATGAATGCAATTGATCACTATATTGTGCAGCAAGATGTTAGAGGCATTCATCCTTGTATAGGAAATCTTGCCTTCAGCATCCTTGTCTCTCACCAACGACAAAGTAGTATGAGCAACAGACATGCTAATTGGTTGGAAACTCGTTCTTTCCACCCCAATTATGTCAGCCAATGTGTCTGTATTCGCTAAGAATTCCTTGTCCTTCACAGTGAAGATAAAATTGTTTGCATCCAAAAAAGATAAGTTCGAGTAAAAATACATGGTGAGTTTTGGATAAGCAGCAGTGGATTCAAAATAGAACCGTTCTAATTGCAGTAGAGCAAACTTTTCCTGCAGATTGACCTTTATCGAATCAAGGAAATGAAAGTTAACAATCTTAGGGTTCATAACCTCTCTTTTCATAAGATCCGAATAAACCCTCTTATGATTCTTCGATCTAAACAAATTGGAACCATCAGCAATATTTGCAACCACTCTCGTTCTAGGCTGAAAATGAGTAAACATCCGTTCATCGTCGTCTAGAACTTGTGGTTGATTTGCAGTGCCATAGAATGGGTCACTCGGGAAATTCGCAAAAGTCCTTTCAACCATTCATTTCTCTACAACTCCTAACCTTTCCAACTCCCACAAGAACAAGGTTTCATTCTTGTACCCTTTTAAGAATTCATCGATTAAAGACATCGGCGTTCCTCCTTTCTTCATATTAGAGTAAAGTATAAAAGCTACCTTGAGAGTTAGCGTTCTTACAAGTTCAGCTCCCTCAATAACTTCATCGTTTGGTTGAGTCAGTGGAGAAGATTGACGTTGTTGAGAAGGTTGTTGCTGACTTAGACGCAGTGGTAGAAAAGAATTTTCTTCCTCAGTTAAGTCAAAATGCGTAGGACCCTTAAGCATATGTTGTGGTCCCCTGCTTGCAATCCTTGAAGACTTTCTTGAAGACATTATCGCTTCAAGGGAGGAATTTACTAACTTGCTCGAAAAAAGGTGAAAACTTTTGGACAGATCGAGAGTGAAAGTGAAAGAAAATAGGAATTTTGTATTCTAGGGTTTCAATGTAAAAACGAAGAAGACGAGTCTCGGCAGTATATAAAGCAAGTGAAGCGAGATAAACGAAACGTCGTAAAAGGAAAAATAAAAATACATTTTCAAAACGAATAACTTCCCTTTTTGAAAATAACTGTCTTTTCAAAATTGATAACTGCCTTTTTTGAAAAAGAAAAAACTTGGACATATAATTTTAATCAATTAGCAGTTAATAAGTAATAATAACTTTTCATGTTTTAAAATATATAAACAACTTACAGTTGTAACTCTTGGTCTTCTAATTCTGAATACCTTGAAACTTTACCTTTGAGTCTTGAGCACATCCAGACTTTACTAGATAAGAGATGTGATGTTCAATTTGGTGCGAATAGACTCAAATAGGCTTTTCTCTAGAGACTTTGTAAATATGTCCACTAGTTGATTCTTTGAGTCAATGAAGTGAATCATGACTTCTCCATTTTGAATGATCTCTAATAAAGTGATGCCAAATCTCTATATGCTTTGTTCTTGAATGAAGAATTGGATTTTTTGTGAGGTTAATTGCGCTGATGTTGTCACATTTGATCTCGGTGCAAGAGTCTTTGATTCCAAAGTCTCTCAGTTGTTGTTTTATCCACAAGATTTGAGAACAACAACTTCCAACGGCCACATACTCTGCTTCTGTTGTTGAAAGAGTTAAAGTGCTTTGCTTCCTTGAGAACTAAGATACTAGCTTGTTACCCAGCACTTGGCATGTACCAAATGTACTCTTTCTATCAACTCTGCAACCTGCTAAATCTACGTCTGAATATCCAAGGAGGTAAAGTCTCCTTCTTTGGGATATCACATACCTAAATTTGAAGTAGTTGCAATGTATTTGATGATGCATTTTGCGACGCTTAGATGAGACTCTTTTGGATCAGATTGAAATCTAGCACAAATGCAAACACTAAACAAAATGTCAAGTCTAGAAGCAGTAAGATAAAGAAGTAAACCAATAATACTCCTGTAAAGTTTCTAGTCAACTTTCTTTCCTCCTTCATCTTTATCCAACTTCGAAGAACTAGACATTGGTATCTTAGTCTTTTTGCAATTCTCCAATCCGAACTTTCTAACAAGTTCTTTCGCATATTTTTCTTGGTGAATGAAGATTATTTCCTTCAATAGTTTTACTTGTAATCTAAGAAAGAAGGATAGTTCACCCATCATGCTCATCTCAAATTCATCCTGCATAGACTTAGAAAACTTCTTGCACAGGTTTTCGTTAGGCAATCCAAATATAATATCATCAATATAAATTTGAACAAGCATAAATGGATTTACCCTTCTTCTTCTTAAATTTGAACAAGCATAACCTGGCTACTGGAGTGTAAGTTTCATCATAGTCTATCCCTTCTTCTTGCGTATATCCTTTGGCCACGAGTCTTGCTTTATTCCTGATCACTTTTCCTTTTTCGTCCAACTTATTTGAAAACCCATTTAGCTCCAATAATGGATTTACCTTTTGGTTTAGGCGTTAACTCCCATACATCGTTAATGCTGAACTGTCTGAGTTCTTCTTACATTGCTTTAATCCAGCTTTCATCAACTAAAGCTTCTTCTGTGCTTTTGGGTTCTATTTCAAAAATAAGTGCCATAGCGCTAGACTCTTCTTACCTTTTGGATCTGGTGTAAATCTCTTCATTAATATCACCAATGATGAGTTCTTTGGGATGATTAGATTTGTGCTTCCAGTTGCTTGATGGTCTGGCAGGAAGCTGTTCTTCTACTTCAGTTGATTCTTCAACTTCCTTTCGCTGATTTTCAGAGGTCTAAGCCGCTTCAAGGGAGGTAGACTTTGTAGAGTTTGGAGTAGGTTCAGTTTCTTTACGATGATTCTGAATCAGTTGATTCTGCAACGAGTCTTGGAATTTTACATTTGTAAATTCTTCTATAGACTGACTCTGCAGGCTTTGCTTGTGGTTGAACATCCAAGGAAGATTCCTTCGTCTGATTTCTCTTCAAACTTACCAGATCGATCATTTGCATTTTTCAAAACAAAACATTTGCAACAAAATACTTTGTTAATAAAAATATGAAGCAATTGGATTCTTTCCTTTGAATAACTCATAAGGAGTTTTCTTCAGAATAGGCCTTAAAAATACCGTGTTAATAATATAACATGCTGTAGAAACTGCTTTAGCCCAAAAATGAGAGGAAATACTACTTTATATTAGAAAAGTTCTTGCCATCTCCTATAAAGATCTATTCTTTGTTTCCACAACTCCATTTGGTTTTGAAGTGTATGGAGAAGAAAAAACATGCTGAAAACATTATTTATCACAAAATTTTGCAAAGTGTTGATTTTCAAACTCACCTCCATGGTCTGTCCGTATGCTTGAAATAACATATCATTTCTCGTTCTGAAATTTCTTAGCAAACTTTAAAAAGTAAGAGAATGCTTCAAACTTACTTGCCAGAAAGTATATCCAAGTGAATCGTGAATAGTTATCAACGATTACTAGATAGTATCTCTTTCCACTTATGCTTCTTGTTCTGGTTGGCCCAAAGAGATTCATATGCAAAAGCTGCAAAACACGATTAGTGGAAACCTGATTTAATGGTTTAAAAGAACTTCTAACCTGTTTTTCCCAATACACATGGTGTGCTTAAGTCAGATTTTTGAAACTTCAGGTTGGACAGTCCTCGAACGAGATTCTTAGAAGAGATCTTGGCAATCTGCTTCATATTGACATGGCCAAGTTTTTGTTGCCAAAGATTTGCTTCATCTTGAATTGAAATTAGACATTAAGACTTCTCTGGTTTTATATCCAAAAGATAGATGTTCCCATGTCTTCGTCTAGTAAAAGATTGTGAAATATCTTTACTAGTTCATGCACATATTCCTTATTGAAAATTGATCTTAAATCCAGTATCACACAATTGGCTGATACTAAGCAAGTTGTAATTGAGTCCTTCCACTAAGGAAACATTGTGATTGTGAGACTTCCAATTTTTACTATTCCACATCTAACAATTTTTCCTTAGTTGTTTTCACCAAAAGAGACTTTTCCATCATTAACTTGATAATGACCTTGATTTTACTATCTAAGTCTAAGTCTAATTCTGATTTTGCCATTACACAAATATTGGCATAATTTTCATCACTTTCTTCACATTCAGTATCACTCCATGTCTCTGCCTTGAGAGCTTTCTTGTATTTCTCAGCTTTTCCTTTCTTTTTCTTCAACATGAGATAGTTGGGTATGATGTGTCCATTTTTTCTTGCATCCAAAACAAATCACATCTTTATTGGATTCATCATCCTCAGTTGATTTGTTTTGAGACTTTTGAGTGCTTTGCTTCTTCCCTTTTTGTTCAGTTTCCTGAACCTTTTTACCATAAGAGCTAGCTCTTCATCATCCATGTCATCTTCAAAGTCTGTAACATCATAATGATCGTTAGATCTCAAAGCAATTGATTTCTTACCTTTGGGATATTCTTCTTCATTGATTTGCTCCACTTCATAAGACTGAAGTGTGCCAACCAATTCATCTACAGAAAGTGGCATGATCCTTTGTGTTTCCCTTATCGAAGTCTTTACATGATTCCACGCAGCAACTTGTTAATCTTCATGGGTCTTGAGATTGGTTGTCCCTAATACTCTAGACCATTTACAATTTTTGCAAAATGACTAAACATGTCAGTAATAGATTCTCTTGGCTACATCTTGAAGGCTTCATACTGTCCGAGTAGAATATTGATTCTTGTTTCTTTCACTCGATCAGTTCATTCATAGATAATATGCAGCCCCAGACTTCCTTGGCTGTTTCACAATAAGATATTCTATTATACTCAGTAGGAGACTATGCACAATATAAAGAGTAAATTGCTTTTGCATCAAAAGCTTGTCTCTTAGTTATTTCTTCTTGAGTCATATTGCCAACGTCTGCAACTTCTTTTCCCATTTCTAAAACTGATGTAGCTTTAGGAATATCCTTTTTCTACCACATCCCATTCCAGAGGATCTTTTGATCTTAGGAATGCATTTATCTTGTTTTTCCATATGTTGTATTCATTTCCATCAAAATAGGGCGGTCTAGTGTTGTTTTGGCCTTTAACCAAACCTAGAGCCAACATACTAGCCATGGATTTTTAACTCAAAAGTAAAAACACTTAAATTAATTGAGTACACAAGCTATGATACCAATTAATAATGCTAGTATAATAAAAACAGTAGATAAAAGATTATAAACTAATATATAAGACTACAAATTAAGTAAAGAGATTAAGGAAAGAGAATTGAAACACAAGGTTTATAGTGGTTCGACTTAGACCAATTCTACATCCACTCTCCCTCATTGACAAATTGTAACAGCAAAGAACTAAGAGTTTCAGACTTTGGAATTTTTCTTTAACGCGCACACTCAGATAACTTGAGCATCCTCCTTATATACTCCTCCACGCCATCATAACTGTTGGCAATTTCCAAAGGAGTTCTTCCAATCTACTCGTTAGACAGAATTAATTTGGAAGATCACGAGTTATTTAAGGAATGTGATGATAGTCCACCAATCCTGCTTGCCCTTACAATCATGATTTAGGTTTCCATAAATAAAACCTTCCAAGTATATTTCTCCATTCAATGGATCTAATTATTCAAGTTGATAAGAATAATTGATCACGAGATGCTATCTCCAGACGTGAGATCTCCTTCAACCGTTCGAATCAAATCCTTAAAGATATACTTGTATCTGGATAAGTCTTCTTCATCGGATAAATCTCTTCTTCGACGATATGGAAACTATTAGTGAGAGTAGACTTTGAATCTTGAGTCTAGAGGTCTTCAGACTTTGATGATAGAGTCTGCAAGTCTTCAGACTAGACTAATGGAAATGTTTTGTCAACGTCAAAATAGATACGAAAGTTTTCTCCAACAGCTAATAGTCGTGAAAAAAATGCAATCCCACGATCTTCATAATTAGAATAAGAACACATATAATTAAGTAAAAATGTTAATGCACCTATATTGAAATCTATATTTCTTGATGCAGAAGCATGACGATCTAAGCACAAGTACTTCTTCTTTAATGTCCTCTATATCACTGACCTAATGAAACGATCCCTCACCTTTAGTGCTTAGGAAACGCTCATTTGTAAGGATAATTGTAAGTGTTAGAGTTAGAAGAAACACTTGAGCATTATTTAATATAGTTTTTAGCCAAGTTCTCTCATTACGAGCCGAAATCAACTTGGCCCACTATGACATCCTGGATTTTGACCCCGTCCCAATTTTATGAAATTGGCATTTCGTTGACGCGCCTATGGTCATTTCTCTCTGAGTTGGCCACTCACGAGTTAATTGACCTATGAGGTGAAGCCTTTAAGGGATATAAACACGACAGACTTGAGAATTCGATTAGAAATTGACTGCTCGACTTTAATAATCAGCAAGGGTCATTACAACACCGTTATAATCGATTAGTGATCGGATATAGGTTGGTTCGATGGAATGGAATAATTAAATTGCAGGTGATTCTGCATGGTTGCAAAATTCTTGTCGAATGGCATTAACCCAATTTTCTGTCAATTCTGTATTTGGTACCTATAATTGAATCTTGAGATTTTTACAATAATCGAGAGTCACCTACGAGTCGGAGATGCACAAATGTAGATTGAAAATTGTTGACCACAGGTCAAACGCGATAAAATCCCTAAAAGCTACCCGGTAAGTTGGATCGCGCTAAAATTGCATCCAGTCAATTTTAATCACGAAATTGAATTCGGTTTTGAGAATCAAACGTTTGAGCATGTCACGATTCATTTATAGGACGTCTCATTTTCCAGCAAAATTTCAACGAGTCCGGAATTTTGCGGAAAAATCAGTTTTTGAACAAATTGGAAAACAAATGGAAATTCGGATGGGGATTAAGGAGTGCTTTTTTATACACCAAAGTGGCCTTGTTGTGAAGAAATTTCAAGGAAAATGGTTATTCATGGACCATTGGACTTTAGGGGAATGCGATGATGAAACTAGATTTTTTCCGTTGACTTTGTTGGCTTTAATTGCCCCCCCCCTCACTATCCCTCTCCCCTCTTGCGTGACCCCTTGGCCGACCACCTTCTGGTCCATCTTCTTCCTCTGCCTTTTCTTTTCTTTATTTCCCCACGCTCATCCGCTCCTTCACGTCTCCATACTCCTCCCCTTTTTTCTTGAGCTGAATAGCCCCTCACGTTTCCTCTTTATCTCCACCAAACCCTGCTCCATTCCCTTTTGCCTTGCTACACCACACCATCCCACTGCACTCCATCTTCAACGTCCACTTCCCCAGCGCCAACACAACACCATCATCACCACACATCTTCACCGCCTGTACTCACCCTCATGTAAATCCCATAGCCACCAAACAGCCCTCCACTTTCAGCGCCCAGTCAGCCCCTTGCCCAACCACTGTGATTCACGCCACCAACTCCGCCACAAGTAGCACCGTCCAACGACCTCAACCCATCGGACAGCCAGCGTTCAGCACTCCACATAACAAAACCCAACAGCCGTAGAACGTCCAACCAAGCCATGGGCCTTGTAGGGCTTTTTAGCCTTGGCGGAGCCTCCGTTGGAGCCCCGGTAGTTATGGGATCTCACAGCCGTCGCGCCACCATTGCCGTGAACCCGTTTCCTCGTTAATCCGGTGAGTGAACTCCCTAATCCTTGACTATGTTATTAATTGCACTTAGAATGCTAGATTAGTGTTAATAATTATTAGTGTTAATAATTATTAGTATTAATTAACTTAGATTAGCTTAAATTTGGATTAGTTTACTGGACCCTCGCCATTTACTATTTTTGTAGGGAACAATGTGCTACGATTTTGAAATTCCTGTCTTCTTGAGAAATGTTTTAGATATCTACAGATGTGACAAGTATTTTTCTCAACATTTTAGAGATTTAAAAGAATGAGATTTTGACTTCATTAAAAACAAAACAGAATCTTGGATTATGCTGGATTTTGTGACCTTTTGGTGTTGTGAGGATTTTTATCAACTCTTATAGTTCTATTTCAAAAGATTTTCTTCACAAAATTTTAGATCGAACGGACAAGTTTTAAACTTCAAACCAAACTAATTTCGGAGAATGTAATTTCTGGACATGGACATAGATTTTGTAATGGTTGATTGATTTAGTTCTCTCAATCTAGAAGGATCTAGGTCAATGTATCTTCATAACAAATGTTTTCTTATGTGCCCTCTAGAACATATTCAAAATTGAGAATTTTCTGAACTTGTTTGACTAGATTTCTAAATTTAAATAAAATGATGTCAATTAGGACTAGTTATGATGTTGTATTAGTAATGTGGTGGACTTGTGATATGCTGAGAGCTTATGTGTGAGATCATGAGGTGGATTTCTCCTTATTGGTTATTTACTGTTATTACAAAACATGACCTTTTGGACTATTAAATAGAAAATAAATGAGGTGTCGGGTCCGGACGCAAAAAATTATTTGCCTAATGAAACAATGAGGTTTTAAACTAGGTACGTGTAAAGTTTGACGGATTAATTTTAAGTATGTGAGCACCTATGAATTTATTTCTAAATTTTTTGAACAAAAAAGAAAAAGAAAAAGAAAAAAAGGGGTTACTAAGGTTTGTTTTCAAAAGAGGGTAGTTGGAAAACAAATTAGAAAATAAATATGGTGTCGGGTTTGGATACCAAGTTTTATATGTTCAATAAAATGAGGTTTTATACCAGATGTGTGCAAATTTTGGCGGGTTAATTTCAAATACGAGACCCCGTACGAATTTATTTTCGAAGGTTTGAACCAAAAAAAAAAAAAAAAAGTTACTAAGTTTATTTTTAAAAGGGGATTTTAGTGTTTTGGCTATATGATGGAAGGTAAAAGTTGACTTGATCGATTATGTGCCTACGTGGTCAGGTGAATTAGGTAGTTCAGTTTAATTAAATGCAATTTATTTATTTAATAAATGGAATTTATTTAATTATTTATTATTTTCCAGAAATTATACCGGGATAGTTGGTTATCGAAATTTCGTGTTGATTGTTGTGGTGTAATCAGTTTATGTAATTTATTGTTAAATTGTGCAATTGAGTGATGATTCTGATTTTTGGGTTATTATTTCAAAATTGTAGATTTTTGGTATTTAATCAGAAAATACCAAGTGTCGGGTTTTGACACCGAAAATGTTTTTAGATACTATATAAAATTGTGAGATTTTTAAAAGGTAGGATATCACATTTTATAGCTCGAATTGACCATATACCCACACACGATTATTTTACCAGGTGTTTTTAATATGAAGAAAATAGGCCAAGTACATTATTTTAATTGAGGCATTTGTGGGCAAAGCATGATATTTTTTGCCGGGATTGGATATGTATGGAATCACAATGAGAACTTGTTACAAGCTTTTGAGCCGAACGATGCTCCTTTGGGAATGTCCCAAGTCAATAAATGCCAATCGTAGTGGAGGTTGGACTGATGCTCCTATGTAGAATACTATCAAGATGTAGATGTTGCTGTGCTTGATAGTGTGAGACGATGTTCGGCTATGCCGGAAGACTGCTAACTGTTGAGTCGGCCATGACCGTTGGGTCGTAATCAATTGAGGCGCATGGATGATTGAAATTGACGCGCCTGATTATGGGACAAAATGGTGTGGCACGGAGTGGGACGTGTCATAACGATTTAGCCCTATCATTGGTACTTCTGTGATTGATTGAGATAAAAACTAAGGCGTTGCAATTGTTGAGTGTTATTACTGTATATATTTATTATGTGAGTTGTACTAATGTGCAGGGAGGTGCTGAAGCGAGGTGAGTCTTATATGACATGTGTTTAGACTGTCTCTAGGTGAATTCTCATCCTAATCATGGTTTAGGATGTGGATTCGCTGAGATATTGTCTCACCCCGTCGTGTGCACATTTTTAGGTCCTTAGTGTGTATAATCCAGAGCCCGAGGTTGAAGGGTCTGGAGCGCAGTTGGCCTCGAGTCTTCTTTTTGGACATTTGTGGACATATTTTGTTTACTTTTGTTTGTTGTTTGGTGATTGTTTAATTCGTTTCCCCATGTGCAATAAAATGAACGGGTCAACGACGCGTCTTGGGAATGTCGCAAAAATTTAGCCAACCACTGAGGGATGTGCACGCGCTCGAGATTCAAGGCATGACACCCACACTAACTAGCCCCATATTAGATTAATTAACAAACATTCTATCTCACTTTAGACCAATCCCATAAAACGATAAATTATAATATCAATTAATGTAGTCCATATTATGAAATTTTTTATTTTCTCTTCCTTGGGCTATATTAATTGAAATTGTACTATATGTGCACACCTTAATCTAGAGATAATCCTTAATAATGAACTCTATCTTGTAAAGTTTTAAACACCAAGTCATGGTGGTAAACTGCATGTGTGACATTCTGGATTTTTCAACTCTGCTTTCAATTCAATAAATCGAGGCATTTAATCGACGCGTCTATAGTGTTGTTCTCAGAGATCATCACTCATGACATAACTAGACTATCTAGAGAAGCCATTAAGAATTTTAAGGCAAATAAACTTAAGGATTCGACTAGGAATCGGCTTCTTGACCGTACTCATCTGTCGAGATCATTACAACACAGATATAAATCGATTAGAGATCAAAGATAAGTCAGTTCGAATGAGATGAGTGGTTAAACGTAGGTGATACCACCAAATTGCAAAATTCTCATTGATCAGTATTAGTTTGATTTTTCTATCATTTTGGTACCCTATGTTCGTATTTGAAAACTTGAGATTTTCAACACTACCGAGTGTTGCCAATGTGTCGAAGAGATTCATTGTGGCTCGAAGAAAAACAACCACGGGTCATCTGCTCTAAAAAGTTCTAAAACTACAAAATTGTTTAGATCACGCTAAAAACGCACCGGATTGAAATTAACTGCGAATTTGAATCTAATTTCAAAATTGAAAGTTCTGTCATGTCACAATAAATTCTATGAACATCAATTTAGTCTTACTAAATTTTTCTGCAACCCGAGACTTTTTGGGAAAAAGTTGTCTAGAGTCATTTTTGTCCATAAAATACCGAGGATGGTTTTTATCGCAAAATTAGGAAGCAAGTGGGATCAATTGGTGAGGAAACATACTAATTTGATCATTGAGGTATTAATTGAAATTATGAGGGCCAAATGGGATTGAATTAAGCAAGATCAAGTGTCTAATTAAGGGAGAAATGTTAGAAATTCGTATGCCCTGCTTTCCCTATGGTTTTGGACCATTTCAAGGGTTGTCAACAGTGCATTGGTGGCTGAATAGAGGCCAAGGAAGATGCTGGTGGTGGAGGATTGAGTGAAGGGGACAAAGGAGAGGAAAATTAAGCCAAGTGGACGCCTTGATCCCTTATTTCCCTCTCTCCCTCTTCAAGACCGATGACCAACTCCCTCAACCTCCTCCTTGCCTTGTTTGAAACCCAACCACCAACAGAAGAACTAGCAAGCCGACAGAGGAGAAGCACGACACCACCACACGCCACTCGTAGCCACTACTCACCCGCGCGCACCCCTCTTTCCCTGCCGTGTCCACGCCCGTCATTTCGCCATTCCAAGCCACCGTCCCTACATCTCCATTCTTCCCGGTGGCTATTGGAAGCTGCCGAACAACTGTGGACCCCTGTTCAAGCGTCGGTTGCCTCACCAAGCCGTCTGCTCGCCTCTGCCAACTTCGCCTCACCAAATCAGCCCCTGTTCTTTCTTTTCCAGCACAAAACAGAGAGCAAGAAGAGTGGGTCTTCAGGTCACTGTTAGCCCCATTTTGAAGTAATTCTGAGCCTCGAAAGTTAGGCCCGCTTTGGAGAAAGTCAGTCCCTGTTGCATTTTCGACATTTTGAATTGGACGGATCAAGAACCAAGTGAGTTTTACTCATTAATCCTCAATTAGTAAGTTAATTATGCTTAGGATTGGATTAGTCTAAGTCAAGATTGATTAGGTGGTTATATTAGATTAGATTAATAAATTTAATTAATTGTCAACGCATGTTAAGTGGATAGTTAGTGTAATTAGCGAGTAAATAGACTTTGGTATTTATTTAACGAGTCTTGAAAATTTTCCGGATCTGTTTCGGCGTCCAATTAGGCATTTATTTATTATTTTCCGTAATTAATTAATTATTTTTTAGAAATTCAACCGAGATGGCTAGTGAATTCATGCTAATTGCAGTGGTGTTCTATGTTTATTTATTTGAACACTGAATTATGAAAATTGAGTGAATTGGCAATTATGTGGGGATTTATTCCAAAATGGATTAGTATCGGAATTTAATTAGAATTTGATCGTGAAAGGTTGTGAGTGGATCTAGAAAACCGCCGAAGTATGGCTGTGCCAGTTGGGCCGAGATTCACCACCAAAATTGTAGTTGGTTGTGTCTAATTGGGCCGTGATTTGCCACCTAGTAAAAGTCGTGCCCATTGGGCTATGATTTTCCACCTAATAAAGGTTGTGCCTAATCGGGCTGTGATCTGCCACTTATTAAAGGTTGTGCCCATTGGGCCGTGATTACCACTTAAAGATAGGTTGTGTCCTTTGGATCGTGAATTATAGTTGAGGATTGAATAGATCCTACTTGTTGAGTCGAGAGTAAGATATGAGATGGGATGCTTGTGATGATCAGAGAGTGGTCTTGATGACATATAATCGACTAAATCGATTTATCTATGGTTCGAACTGTTTGAGTGAATGATGTGATTGTCATGTTTATGAATTGAACTAACTTGCAGGAAGCAACTGAGAACAAAGTAAGCCCTTTGACACCTAGTTGTGCTTAGGCAGCCCTAAAAGCGTAATTTTCTTCCTAATCGGGTCTTAGGGAGTAGAACTCGCTAAAACATTGTCTTACTAGTTATTGTATAACCATTTTCAAGTTTTTAAATGGTGTTGATGAAGAACTAGAAGCCCTGGAGTTTAAAGGTGAAGCCCGAAGAATCGGCAATCTTGTCCAGCTAGCTAGTCATAGGACAATTCTCTTTTATAGGAAGCCGATCCCTTTTGTAAACCTTTGTGTATAGACTTGTGTGTTTATAAAAGGTTGGTTTTGGTTTGAAAAATTTATGACCCTACTTTCCTATCCCATTATTTTATTGTTTTATTGTTTGGGGATTTATATCTGCTTTCGCATGTGTATATTAAGATGAATGAGTTGGCAATGTGTCCTGGGACATCACTATTATATCGACCAAGCAAGGATAGGCACAGGCTCGAAGGGTCGGGATGTGACAGCATGTATACATATAAAGCCTTCTATGACCACGAGTACTTTTGACTTTATTGATATAGATTTAATATAGTAGTGTGGCAAATGGATAACACATGTCATTAAGAGATGCAATTTGTCAATCGCCATTTTTTAACGATAAGTATTATAAAAACCTATGCCACTAGAGAATATCTTTATGATTCTAGTGAACCTACATATATTTGAGACTAATAACCGAATGTCTCTCACATTCACTCAAGGTTTATTCGATATCTTGAGACTTTTATAAATATGTATTTAACACTGAATGCAAAATTTGATACATATCAAAATATTTTATTGAATGCAAAATTTGATACATATCAAAATATTTTATTGAATGCAAAATTTGATACATATCAAAATATCACTAAATGTAATATATATAGTTTACTAGAGAAAAAATAAAAACAGTCTTTACTAAATAACAACATCCCAAGATGCTCCTAAGCCCATGCTAATGACATATTGCTAAAACACACAAAAGTGTAGGCCTTTAGTTGGTGGATCAGCAATCATATCATCTATAGAAACATGATTTACTGCAACGTCACCATTCTGTACGAACTCCTTTATGGTCAAAAACTCAACAGTCATGCACTTAGTCCCCTTAAGGTCTCTGTAATTGTCACAATACAATTGTATCTATCCACAAATTAAAAAACGGTTAACTCCCTAATAAGGTTCTGAAGTCAAATAGCCTGAATAGCAGCTGAAAAGCATATTACAAATTCTGGTTGTATGGTAGAACATTGTATAGTTTTATGTATCTCACTCTTTCATGATACTACCCATCTTGTCAACATAAAGATGTATTCAATTGTCGACTTCATATCATCCTAATAGTTAGCAAAGTCTACATTCAAATACCCTACTAGTTGTAGGTTTACAACATGCCTAAAATCAGCATATAGTCTCTTGTCCTCTTTAAGTATCTTAAAATCTTCTTGGGAACAATTCAGTGATCATGTCATAAATTTGACTGATATCTATCTATAAGTCCTATCGGCAAAGCGATGTCTAATCTAGTGCAAATATAAGCATACATAATACTTCCAAGTACACTAGAAAATCATTCCAATCACCATATTTCCTGATGAATTAGGATGGCCAACTTTGATCAAATCCTCTGATTTAATGTGTTTATTACTTATACCATACATGTGGCGACGCACGCAGATGAGGAAGATTGTCCGGGAATTAATAATATGCTAAAACACAATTCCAATTATAATTTTCATAATATTGCACAAGAATATTTATGCAAACTAGTAGATAGGCGACATGTTGGAGATGTAATTCGTAATACCAGAAGCAGATGACTATCGATGTGCTAGTTCAGCTGGATGAGACTTATTTTCTAATAGATTTTACATGAGGTGGTCAAAGATTCAAATTTTAGGAGCCTGCAAACTAAATTTTGAGCTAACCCAATTTAGAGGGGGACTCTTACCTATTAGCACTCGGCGGTGTCATGAATGACGGGATGGTCCATCTCAAGAGACATTTTTCTAAAGGTCAGTCCGTTGATCCGGTGCACTCCGATGGGGTTCATGCAACACCGCACTTGACCGATCTGCTGAATTTTCTGTGATCTGATGTGGAGTATTATGATAATGTTGAGGGAAGGTGGCTACGCTTCTTGCCAATCCTCCGTTCTTTTCTAGCCCATAAAATTATAAAAAGGACACGAAGCAAATGTTAGTGTGGGTTTGCCTAGATAGTGTTGGCTCGTTGCCTAGACAGCAAAATTTACGGATATACTTTCTCTCGGCGCAGCTCTCTTCCTCGCGAGAGAACCGCGGTTGCGCCACAACGCCGGACATCTCCCTGCCGCCCTATTCATTTTTCCACTCCCGGTCATCAATTCCTTTGCCTTTCAGTGTCTCACACTTTCTGCTCACGCTTCTCTCTTCTGAGGACGATTGACCCCATCGCCTCGTGCCTCTCTCACTCACGTCGTGCCCTCGCGAGCACAAGGAAGCAATTCTATCATGCTACTATTAATACTTACAGAAAAATGTGAGTAACTGACTAATCTTTTCACATAGAATAAAGGGACGATAGGAGTCTGTAAAGAGTGTATTTGTTTTGCGAAAAATAATAATAATAAAAAAAATTCTTGAAATTGTTCATTTATATCACTAATAAAAGGAATCAATGCAAAATTATTTCATCATCAATGAAATTGTTTAGGTATAAATCGTTATTGATAAGTAAATATAGCCACTATATATATTTTTATTTATTTATTTTTTAACAATAGAAATGATTATTTTTAAGAAAACTAATTTATAAAATGTTGATTTTCTGCCAAATAAGTATGCTCTGAATCTATAACACCAAAAAAATGAAAATATATGATCTTGCACCACCCCTTAGCAGATTCACTGATTGAACCTTCACATGATAGCACTGTTTCTTTCATAGATTATATCATGCTTTCCAACCGAAACGACTAGACCCAAGATGGATATCCCTTGTAATGTACGAACCGCGGCAATACTAATCATCGAAAAGTGAAAAGACGTCTATTTTCCGTGGTCCCAAGTTTTTTATGCTCAGAAGTCGCTGGTATCATAGAAAAGAGGTCTATTTTCCGCAAGATTATAAGTTTGATTCCTATATGTGAGTTGTGCAAAAACTTCTAAAAGCTTATGCTGCATTTTCTAGCAACGTTTTTTTTAGTTGTTAGCATTTGCAGAGATTTTCTAGTTGTTAGCATCTCGTTGAGACTGCAATGACGGGCTCATCCAACCTCAATACATGCAGATCGCAGGTAATGAGGAATAACTAAAACTCAATCCAAATATATGGTAACGTGCAAATAATCTCTTATCTTCACCAAAAAAAAAAAAAAAAAAAAAAACGTGCAAATATTTTTCTCATTCACATTAAATTCGACTAACCAGTGAGACGAGCCAGTGCCGTTCTCTACGAGCTCGACCTTTGGGCTTGTAGTAGTTTTAAGTGTTCTCCTAAGAGCCAACCCTCAAATTAGACTCAATTCAGCCTAACTAATCACTTAGACCTTGGAACCGATCCAATGAAATCGAGTTCCCCTAGGCAAACTGCACAGTTGCACGGAAACCGCGATTATGCTAGGATCATTCATTAAATTGGGTTGACAATCCGAGCAGAGTGAGCTAACATGTCAACATATCGTGCGTAGAAATTTCGCACCAAATGGATATCGAAAGTTTACTTTTGGAGGCCCTACATTCCTACTTTTGCACAGGTGGGTCCTGACAACACCTCGTGGAAAAATCTTAGCCTAGGAAGCCATACTTGGAAGCAATGCACAGGCCATATCTGTGGAAAGTAAACTCGAAGACGCTCTTCATGATATCCAGTTTGCAATTTTTTGAGTTCACTGGAGCCTTCAATCGAGCAGAAGAAACCAGACCAAACATCACTGATAAAACTAGCTGAGTTGGGGTGTAGGATGTTGATTAATCATCGATCAAAATTCTCGCCATCATACCCAATGTATTAATTCTAAAATGTTCCTAGTTGCTAAGTGCAGAAGAAACCTAGTGGGAAAAAAATAATAACAATCACAAGACGATGAAATGGTAATATTTTTGAGGAAGGTCGAACTTCTCGATTTGACCGAAAAAGTCGACTTATGACTATGCATGGAAATTTTAACTTTCAAATCCTAAATCTATAGGAAGACCTGGAAGGGATGTTTCCATGGATATTTTTGTTTTCATTAAGAGTTAACTTTTTCAGTTTGACCAAAAAGTCAATCGAAGAATCAAATTTTCAATTTATTCGTGAACGGCCTAAGGAAATGTGATCTAAATGTAGTGAATGCGGATGTGTATAAACTAAATAAACTAAGTATTATTTGGCTAAGGATCAAGCCTTGTCGCAACCAGGTGAAATTGAGATGTCAGCATGAACGGGGCCAACGAGATGTCAATGGTTCAAATGAGGGAACTTGTGGTGCCTCAAGTCCTACATAGACTAGGGAGGTCTCGTTATGTTATACATAGGCAAGATTCACCCCTAAATGAGTTCACCTTGTGTAGTTATTACCGGTGCTTTTTTTTATATGGTTTACTTGCATGAAATGAGTTGGGTCATTATATAAATTCTTTTTGGCGAAGGGTTTCAGATTTGTGCATATCTTAATAAAGGATATAAAGTTGCCCAAGCATGAAATTACAGTGATCACCACTGCGAGGGTAACATTATGTTAACTCTCTCAAACAAATGTTCGGGATGATCGAAAAAGAACACTTCATCTTATTGGAGACTTCATCTCACATATTAATGAAGCGATATATATAGAGGCAATACTTATATCCACAACAAATATTTCATCAGAGTAACATAAGATGGTATTACAACTTTGTTATTTCATCATTTTTCACACAACATTTATCAAATGAGTAGAAATTACCCGTCATCAAACCATTGACGAATAAGAAAAAGCACTGACGTATTTTTCACACAAATACGTATACAAATAAATAATTTAGATAGATCCACTTGTTTATCCAGCGAGAAGAAAAAGGATCCAGTATATCTTTTGGTTCTTGACCTTCAATTAATCATCTTGGGTGTCGGAAGCTACGCTGAATCGGAACACTGGAGCTGGTATGCGTTCCGCCGAGCCGCCACTTGGCCCGCAAAGTTCTTGTGGTCAATGCACGGTGTTTTTACGCGCAGCTCGAGCCACGTGAATAGTTTACATCATTAATTCGTTTTCGTCGAAACCTTAGGATTGGCATAATTGTTTTGGACATCAGGGGATCCCTTACATTATCCAAAGAAAATTCCACTTCCAATTATGAGTGAAATAAACAACTTTTATAAACTTCTTACTTCATTTGGATTAGGATAAAGTGGATGGAGAGGGCATGTTGCTAGCTTCCTCCTATAAATCCCTGTCATGTCTCCACATCCACACAATGTTGGATATACACCACTTGTTTGATTTTTTTTTTTTTTTAATAATTGAGGACTCCACCACGAGCCTCTCGTGCCCGGACAGCACTGAAGGGCCGAGCCTCTATACCTCGGGGGAGACTAGCATAGGACCCACCACCATGACCCCCCACTTAAGATGCTAGCACCTGGAGATTCGAACTTGCGACTTCAACAATGAGGAGCAACCCTAAACCATCACATGCACCACTTGTTAATTTGACACTCATTCAAAAAATCCTATCTCCCAACAACCTTGTGCTACATTGCCAACATTGTCACGCATATCCCTTCACATTTGCAAAGTCACACAGAGAAAAAATTGTCCAAAAAATTCTCAACATATTATACAAAGACCAACTTAGTTTTAAACCTTTTAATTGTGCTAATTTAATCTAAAATCTTTTAACAATTTACCAATTTTAGTCATGAATCTTTCAGTTATACTAATTTATTCCTAAACCTTATTATGATTTGTCAATTTATCCTTTACAATTTGTAGATTCAGTCCTTGAAGCAAATATCCAAATAATAGGTTTCAAACTAAATTGGCAAATTATGAAAAGGTTTATAATTAATTAACATAATTAAAAAGTTTGGGATTTAATTGCTCTCTATATAATAAGTTTGGGACTTTTCAATAATTATCCCATCCCACATATATCTCATGGATTAGGATAACCTAAATTGACCTCTCTTCTAGGTCCATGAAACCCTATCGATTTAGGGTTAAGAGCAAGAGAGAATGGAAAATCTTCTTCTCAATTGTAAAAATTGTTTAGGACTAAATTAATACAATTAAAAAGTTTGAAACTAAATTGGTCTCCATACAATAAGTTGGAGACTTTTTCGATAATTATTCTATCATACATATACCAGGATTTTTTTTTTTTTTGGTCAAAATACATATACCAGGATTACAATAACCTAAATTGACCTCTCTATCTAGGTCAATGAAATGGTTAAGAGCAAGAGAGATTGGACAATACAGATAACTAATCTTCTCATCGGGCGATGGAGCGACGAAGGAAATTGAAAACATTAGTGGGCCATGCATGAAGGCTTCTAGGCCACGACTCAGTCGTGGCAGTGTAGTTTTCATTGGCTATAAAACTGTCACCATTTTCCTTTCCGATCACAAGTCAAGCAGAACTCATATAGGAGAGATTAAGGTCTTTGTGACTATTTTCAAAAAACGTGAGTGCAAAATGTGAAAATTGTGCACGTCCAATCTTCTGTTTAATGGAACCAAACGATGGACATGGTAGTAATCCCCTCACATTTAGGATGGTATGCATAAGAATTGAAACCCTTTAAGTTTACAAATACAAATGTACTTCTTAAATTTATTCTCTAAAAAAAAAAGGACACATCTAGACATAAATAATTTTAACCGTTGAGAATTGAGATCTGTTCGCTTTTGTTTTTTGTTTTTTTTTTTTTCCAATTTTGCTCGTTCTTATGTTTTAATTCCTTCTTAACAATGAGGTCGCGGTCATTCTGCTGTCAACCGCCTCTCCATGTTCGCCAAAATCACCAAGACGCTACAGCCCCTCCTACACCATCACCCCACTGCTTTCCGACGCCACCAGCTCGCCTACCCCCCCTCGTGATATACGCATGTATGTGATGCACAAACTCAAAATGAGGAGTGAAATTCCAGAAGTTCCCGAGGAAACCATCGCTCGTTTTCTTGGCGGCATGAATCGAGAAATTGCTGATATGGTTTAACTTCAACCGTATTGGTTCTTTGAAGACGTATGCAAGTTAGCCATAAAAGTCGAAAAACAATTGAAGAGCAAGAGGTTTTCCTCCAGAACCTCAACAAAGTCGACATCCTATTTTAAGTGTGCTTCGTCAAGCAAGGGCGAGAGTACGTCGACAACAGACAAAGGCAAGGGAAAGAATGCAGAGCCTTCCAAAGAAGTCCAAAAGAAGTTTGAAAGTGTTGCAAGGAAATGCTTTAGTGCCATGGTTTTGGGCATTTACAAGCAAATTGTCCAAATCGGAGAGTTATGACTCTTCAAGAAATTGAGGAGATCAATTCGGCACTTCAAGAGGCTGACAATGAAGACCAAAATATTTCTGAATCTAATCGGGAAGAAGAAGTTGTGGAGAAAGCCGATGATGGTGAGCCGTTGATCATCCGAAGAGCCTTGCATGTTGAAGTTTCTCCAAATAAAGAGCAAAGGGAGAATATATTTCACACGCGTTGCACTATTAACGAAAAGGTGTGTTCGGTGATCATCGATGCTGGGAGCTGCACCAATGTTGCTTCGACAACTCTTGTCGACAAGTTGAAGCTTCCAACAACGAAACATCCTCAACCATACAAGCTCTAATGGCTCAATCAAGGGAATGAACTCAAGGTAACCAAACGCATTCTTATAGAATTTTCGATTGGGCAGAACTATCAAGATGAGGTTGTATGCGATGTGATTCCTATGGAGGCATGCCACTTGTTATTGGGTAGACCATGCCAATTTGATATAAATGCTATGCATGATGGTCGGAAAAACACATACTCTTTTCATAAGGAACAAAAATGCATTGCTTGTGGTAGAGAAAAAGAGCGACCCATACATCCAAAAATGCATTGCTTGTGTTTCTGGAGGATTTGCCACTTGGATTACCTCCCATAAGAGGTATTGAGCATCAAATTGATTTGATCCCCGGTGCTCCGCTACCAAACAAGCCAGCTTATCGATGCAATCCGAAGGATACAAAGGAGTTACATAGACAAGTCGATGAACTTATCCTCAAAGGATCGGTTCGAGAAAGCGTGAGTCCTTGTTCTGTTCCGGCTCTACTTGTACCTAAGAAGGATGGTACATATATGATGCGGGAGCATCCAACGTAGCTCCATCCACCAACTCGGAACCATCGATGTTTATCCAAGCCAAGAGAGAAATTGGGCATTATGTGCTTCGATGGATCATTTTCAATGAATAATGTCAATTACTTATCGGTACTTTGTGGTATATCGATAACTATTAATGGGAGGCCATTCTAAATGTCTTGAATGACCAGTTGATGAACTTTAAGAAGGATTATTTTCTGGTCAAGGGAGGAGCTCGAATTTGAAGGTTCAAGAATGCGGAACGCCGAAGATTAAAGGCATTTAATTCCCATGTTAATAAAGGCTTTTATTAAGTTATTATGTGTCTTTATTGTTATGCAGTCCAAGAGTCGAAGGTTTCAGTTTCTAGGCTATTAAGGTCTGTTTTCAATATGTATTAAGGTTTCGGTTTCTAGGCTATTAAGGTCCGTTTTTAATATGTATTAACACTAAAACCCTCCTATAAAGAGGGGAAAACTATCCAATGTAAGAGATACGAATTTCATGAATGAAAATGGTGAGATTTCCTCTGCTTGAGTGAACTCCTTTGGAGAGTGGATAACTCCTTTCGGTTTCTTTATCCTTGGAGCGTAGATCACTCCTTGGTGGTGAGCCAAGAAGCCCTTTATCCTCGGCTGGTGGAATCTTTAGGCCTTGGTGGTGAGCTTCTCCTATACCGAAGTGCTTTATCCTTGGCTGGTGGAAGCTTTAGGCCTTGGTGGTGAGCTTCGGATCTCGATCCACATCCTCGGTTGGTGGCGTGGCCTTTATACCTTGGGAGGAGATCGTTCTATCTTTTCTTATTCCTATTTGTTTCTTTACCGTACACACTAGTCCATAGACTTAACCACAAAAATCCCCTCAAAAAAATCTCCGTTCTTGAATCACTCACCCCATCACGCATCAATATCGAATGTGTGTTGATAGTCGGGCCATCAACAACATCACCATTTAAGTATAGGTACCCTATACCTAGACTTGATGATATGCTTGACGAATTATATGGTTCTTCCGTGTTTTCAAAAATAAATTTGGAGTGGTTATCATCAAATGAGATCACTCCTTGGTGGTGAGCCAAGAAGCCCTTTATCCTCGGCTGGTGGAATCTTTAGGCCTTGGTGGTGAGCTTCTCCTATACCGAAGTGCTTTATCCTTGGCTGGTGGAAGCTTTAGGCCTTGGTGGTGAGCTTCAGAGATCTCGATCCACATCCTCGGTTGGTGGCGTGGCCTTTATACCTTGGGAGGAGATCGTTCTATCTTTTCTTATTCCTATTTGTTTCTTTACCGTACACACTAGTCCATAGACTTAACCACAAAAATCCCCTCAAAAAAATCTCCGTTCTTGAATCACTCACCCCATCACGCATCAATATCGAATGTGTGTTGATAGTCGGGCCATCAACAACATCACCATTTAAGTATAGGTACCCTATACCTAGACTTGATGATATGCTTGACGAATTATATGGTTCTTCTGTGTTTTCAAAAATAAATTTGCGGAGTGGTTATCATCAAATGAGATCACTCCTTGGTGGTGAGCCAAGAAGCCCTTTATCCTCGGCTGGTGGAATCTTTAGGCCTTGGTGGTGAGCTTCTCCTATACCGAAGTGCTTTATCCTTGGCTGGTGGAAGCTTTAGGCCTTGGTGGTGAGCTTTCGAGATCTCGATCCACATCCTCGGTTGGTGGCGTGGCCTTTATACCTTGGGAGGAGATCGTTCTATCTTTCTTATTCCTATTTGTTTCTTTACCGTACACACTAGTCCATAGACTTAACCACAAAAATCCCCTCAAAAAAATCTCCGTTCTTGAATCACTCACCCCATCACGGAATGTGTGTTGATAGTCGGGCCATCAACAACATCACCATTTAAGTATAGGTACCCTATACCTAGACTTGATGATATGCTTGACGAATTATATGGTTCTTCTGTGTTTTCAAAAATAAATTTGCGGAGTGGTTATCATCAAATGAGAATGCGAGAAGGAGATGAATGGAAGACGGCTTTCAAAACCAAGGGAGGCCTTTATGAGTGGTTGGTTATGCCATTCGGATTATCTAATGCTCCGAGTACCTTCATGAGACTTATGAACAAGGTTCTTCGTTCTTTTATTGGTCGATTTGTCGTTGTTTATTTCGATGATATTCTTGTTTATAGGAAGAACGATGCGGAGCATATCTCTCATTTAAAACAGGTCTTTAATTTTTCGAGAGAATGAAAACTATATGCTAAAATGGAGAAATGTGAGTTCTTCTCTCCAAGCATTGTGTTTCTTGGTTATGTGGTTTCCAAAGATGGAATCTCTATTGATCAAACCAAGGTGGAAGCTTTCAAGACTTGGCCGGTTCCGAAGTCCATTTATGATGTAAGAAGCTTTCATGGACTTGTTTCTTTCTAGACGTTTTGTCAAAAACTTTAGTACCGTCTTGGCTCCTATAACTGAATGCCAGAAGAATGGTGCTTTTGAATGGACAAAGGCTGCTCAAAACGCTTTTGACATAATCAAGCAGAAACTTTGTGAGTCCCCTATTCTTGCACTTCCTGATTTTGATAAAGTATTTGAAGTTGAGTGTGATGCAAGTGGAGTTGGTATTGGTGCTGTTCTAGTGCATGCACAAAAACCATTGGCATATTTCAGCGAGAAATTATCTGATTCCAGGAGGAATTATTCAACTTATGACAAAGAGTTCTATGCCATTGTTCGAGCTCTTGATCATTGGAGTATTTGAGGCCAAAGCAATTTTTCCTTCATTCTGATCATGAGGCGCTTAAGTTTATTAGTGGCCAACGCAATCTTAATTCGAGACATGCAAAATGGGTAGAATTTCTTCAATCCTTTTCTTTCGTCTCAAAATATAAACCGGGGCACACTAATGTTGTAGCAGATGCTTTATCGAGAAGATATTCTATGCTTGCGGTTTTGGACTCTAGGATTCTCGGATTTTCAATCAATGAAAGAACTTTATTCTGAAGATATATCATCAACAATTGCAAGCAGGGAGTTCAAGGTATATATTCTTTGCAAGATGGGTTTCATTATTCATTCAAAAATGATCCATGGTGGAGGATTGGCTGGTCATTTTGGTATTAACAAAACTCTTGAGGTTCTTCATGAGCATTTCTATTGGCCAAAGATGAGGGAGATGTGCATGCTATCATCTCAAGGTGTGCAACTTGTCAAAGATCAAAAAGCCATCTCCATCAAGGTTTGTATACTTTCCGGCACCATTGCAGCTTGGATGTTAGCATGGATTTCATCGATCAAAGGTATGCTATCATGCTGGTCGTTGGGCTCATTTCGCATGTCACAAGAGCTACATGGAGCTTGGATGCTCCCGCATCAGTATGAGTCATGTCCGTCTCTATTCTTATCAATACACGCGCACAAACTCTCGATGGCTTAGGTGGCCAGGCGATAGAGGCTGACTCAACGATGACCATGTGCTAGCAGAGGGCGAGAGAAATTTGGAGTTAATGTTTTGTGGATATAGGTATGATATTATAATGTATGAGAATGACTTTCGTAAAATTAGATAAAATGAATAGTGTGGCTAAGTTTATGATATTTTTTTAAATTGTTCACTGACCAACTTTATAAGTGCAAATTCAATATCTAAATATGGAGGGGGTCTAGCCTTTAAATGAATCAGCTCAGGGGCGGAGAATTCCCATCAGATGGCAGTTTACGCCTAATGTGTGCATAAGATCAACAATACGCAACGCATTCAACTAAACACTGCCTGTGACATCCTAGATTTTATTCTTGATTTCAACTAAATAAATCGGGCATTTTATTGACGCAACTATAGAGCTATTCACAGAACTGATCATTCTTGACATAACTGGACCAAGAATCGATTACTCGACCGTGCTCATCTGCGGAGACCATTACGGAATAGATATAAATCGAATTGAGATTAGAGATAAGTTGGTTCGACGACAATGTGTGGCTAATCGTTGGTGACTCCACTAAATTGGAAAATTCTCGTCGATCGGCATTAGTTGGATTTCTCTATCGTTTTGCTACCCTGTGTCCGTATTTGAATCCTCGACATTTTCACGATAATCGAGAGTCAACAATGTGTCGGGTGGGTTCATAGTGGTTCGAAGAAAATCAACAACGGATCATTTGCACTAAAAATCTCTGAAAACTACTTGATAGCCTAGGTCACGCTAAAAACGCGCCGAATGGAAATTAACCACAAATTCAAGTTCGATTTCATAAATTGAAGATTTTTTCATGTTACAATAAATTCTAGGAGCGTTGACTCAGTCTCAGAAGATTTTTCTGGCAACCGAGAATTTTTAGGAAAAAGTCAATTTATAACTGTTTTGTATAGAAACGGCCGGGGAGTGTTTTTGATTTCAAATTTGCGATCCAAGAGGATTCTTGGGTGAGGAAAATTATCAAGTGAAGCATTGAGATGTTAGTTGAAATGGTGGAGGCCAAATGGGATTGATTTGAGAATGAATAAGTGATCAATTGAAGCCCTCTCTTTCAAAATTCATAGCCCACCACCCTTCCGCTAGCATTTTTGGACCATTTGAGAGGTTGTTGGGCATACGTGGGTGGCTCCATGACAACCATGGATTGCTGGCTTCTTGGACAAGCTTGTAGGGGACAATTTGGTGGAAAAGTTGGCCAAGGGACCCTCCACCCTCATCTCTATCGTCTCTCTCTTTCTCTCACCCCATAGCTAGCCACAAACCCTCTCCTCTCCCTCCATTCTCGACACCACCAGCAGCTAGAGAAGAGATAGCAACCCATCGCCACACGCTGTCGCCATCCACGCGCGCGCCACCACCGCACACCGACCGCTCCTCTCCGCCGAGCCGTGCCGTCTAGCAACTTCCTCTCACTATTCCAACCTTGTTCAACCGTTGCAAGGGGCTGAGGAAGTCCCCAGAGCTGCCGGTTTGGAACCGAGACCACCCTGTTGTCCATCTTCGAGCCTTCCTCCACTTTAGCTTTGTTTTCTTTCTGTTTTGCAGCAAGAATGGAGAGTTGAGAAGTGGGTTTCACAGCCACTTCTAGGCCTGTTTTGAGGTGCTTGTGGGCTCGGACCTTAGGCCCGCTTTGGAGAAAAACGTCCCCCGCGACGTTCCCGACGTTTTGATCCGCACAGATTGTTAAATGGGTGAGTTTTGCTCACTAATCCCTCATTAGTATGCTAATGATGCTTAGGGGTTGATTAGATTTAATTAAGAACAATTAGGTGGATGGATTCTATTAGAATAATTAAATTAGGGATTTATCATGTTAGATAAGTCCTATTATTTATTGAACAAGTCTCAGTAATTTTATGGACTCGTCTTGGCTTCCAATTAGGCATTACGGGCCTAAATTGGATTTATTGTATTTATTTAATAATTTTCAGAATTAATTAATTAATTATTTATTTTCCAGAAATTAAACCGAAATGGTCAACGAGAATTTTATGCTGATTATTGTGATGGAGTCTGTTTAATTTATTGAGTGCTAGATTGTGCTGAATTGATTTATTAATGATTTTATGATTATTTTCCTAAATTGATTAATTTTGAAAAATAACTAGGCGTCGGTTGACAACGCCAAAAATGTTTTGGTAGACTACATAAAATGGTGAGATTTTTGAAAGGAAATTATTATATTTTGGCTACGACTGACCGTGTACTCACACATGACATTTTATCAGAAATGATAAAAAAAAAATGGTAATTTGATTGTACCGGCTCGGTGACTCTATATATTATCTTGAGATAGGACGGTATGATCTACTGGCTCGATGACTCTACATATTATCTTGAGATAGTACCGTATGATATACTGACTTACAGGAAGGAATTGAGGCCAAGGTAAATCCTCTGTCTCATGTTGTGCTTAGGCAGCCGTAAGGTGTATTGGCTTCCTAATCGGGTCTTAAGGGGTAGAACTTCCTAAGACATACTCTCATCCCGGTTGTGGGACAACATTTCAGGTCCCTAGATACAGTAGACCTAGATTTTGAAGATCTAGGAAGTTCGGTGCAGTTCGCTAAAGGTTCCAGTTGGAGTGTGGAAGATGATAATGAGGAGGACAAGGACCCGTAGTTTGTTGAACTCCGCCCTCGTTTGTAGACCTTGATTCTGAACTTGTTTAAGTTGAATCTAGAGTAGTAGCTATAAATCGACCAAGGTGAGGGATAGGTGCGTGCCCGAGGATTGGGGCGTGACATCCTCGTTTAAGTGGTATCAGAGCAATGGTTAAGGATTGGGGCGTGACATCCTCATTTAAAATTCATGCCGATGCATGTCGATGGTAGTTGTGTGGTAAAATTTGTTGTCATGTGTGATCGTTCATCTTCTAATCTAGTGTAGATTTGGAAGACATGTTTCAGTGTAAAGACTGAACCATGAGCGAGCCGGAGCAGAGGACTTCGAGTAGGAGAATACTTAGGCCTACAACTCGGGTTAGGTCGCCGACTAGGATTGGTACCCGAGGAGGCCTCAGTAAAGCGCAAGCATAGGCTACCGCTAGTGGCAAAGCATTACCTCCCGTTGGTGCTGGGGTAGCAAACCCCAGAGATCCTAGAGTGGACTGGATTTTGCAGTTGTTGGAAGCAATTAGTGACTTGATTGGGCAGCAAGCCCAGAATCTAGCCACCGCTCAAGCCACCGTTATTGCTGCTATTGTTGTTGCTACTGAAGCCGCACCCGCTGCCGCACCTGTTGCTACACCTGCCACCACATCCGTTGAAGGTCCGCCAAGAATCGTAGTCGTGGGGAGACTGATTCATAAGCTGGTGGAACAATTCTTGAGGTTGAATCCACCTTAGTTCATTGGGGCAGGAGACCCCGAAGCTACTGCTTTATGGATGCAAAGACTTGGAAGGCTTTTGCACTATTGATGTGTAACAAGACTGAGAAAGTGGTTCTTGCAACTTACCAACTGGAGGGAGTTGCAAATACTTAGTGGAGAACCACCTGAGGAGTAGTGTTTCCAAAAGGTGTCGTCCGTGAGTGGAACGCTTTTCTTGAGGCTTTCAATTAAAAGTATTTTTTTCAAACTACTAGGGAGATGAAGATGGCAGAGTTTCAGTGTCTTTGCCAAGGTTTCCTGACTGTCGATCAATATGAGGTGAAATTCGCTGAACTGTCACAATATGCTTGTGGGTTAATTGAGAATCCCACGAACCGAGTGAGAAGGTTCAAGGAAGGATTCAAGCCGGACTTGAGGAGTGTATTGATTTCGCCAGATTTGAGGAACTACAATGAACTATACCAAAGAACCCAGATGATTGAGAGAGATCAGAATGATAGAGCCGCCACCTCTAGGTCGAGATTCAATACAAACAGAGATGTGATTCGCCAAAGAAAGAGGCCTATGCTTGGAGGTAGATTTAATATTCTGCCCAACAAGATGGGTGTAATTGGCAAGTTTGGGCCAAGTAGGAATGAATTGTGTCGCGCTTGTGAAGTTGACATTGACCAAACCAGTGCCCCCAAAGGACGGATGCCTATTTTGAATGTGGCTAGCAGGGTCACATGGCTAGAGATTGTCCAAGAAGGCCACGAGGACAACCGTAGTTATCGCCGCCGCTGTCGATAGGACAGATTAGAGGGTATGTGCCTCAAAACGCGCCACAAGGAGGTTAGTTGAGACCACTAGTTCAAGGCACAATGTACGCCCTCACCGGAGGACTAGACAAAGGGAGAGCACCGCAGATAGAACACCACTAGAATGACGAAAGGAGTAGGAATTGACCGACTAGGCACTGAGCAAAGGAGGAGTGTTTTTTAGGTGTTTTTGTCAGAATAGCGCAGCGGGATTTTGAGTGAAGTTTGTAAAATTTCCATTGTTGTACTAAAGTGGTAGAAAGATGGATCTCTGACTATAATTGTATTTGACGAGTTTGCCTATGTATAACTTTGATACCATATATAAAAAGGTTTGGCTCGAGGAGCTTCTGTTGTAATGAATTATTGTTGTAATGCGATACAGTTTAATCTATCGACAGAGAAAAATTTCAAATTTATTAGAAGTCGAGGAGGACTCTCGATTTCCCTAATCTCATTGCAGAGACAACTTCTTTGTTAGACAGGGGTTGTCAAGATTGCCTAGCGATTATCATGGATACAATAGTTGAGAACTGAAAATTGAAGATATTTTAGTTGTACAAGGATTTCTAGATGTATCCTTGAAGGAATTGCAAGAAATTGCCGCCAGAGAGAGAAATTGAGGTTGTGATTGAGTTGGCACCCGAGACAGAGCCAATCTCTAAGGCTCCCTACCAGATGGCGTTATGTGAGTTGAAAGAACTGAAGGTGTAGATGCAAGAGATTCTGGATAAAGGATTTATTCGCCCCAGTGCATCACCTTGGGGAGCACCAATTCTATTTGTAAAGAAGAAAGATGCTTTGTTGCGTCTGTGCATCCACTATCAGCAACTCAATCAAGTAAGAATAAAAAATAAGTATCCATTGCCAAGGATTGACAACTTGTTTGATTAGCTTCAAGGAGCATCAATTTTCTCAAAGATCGACTTGAGGACAGGATATCATCAACTGAGAATTAGGAAGGAGGACGTGCCTAAGTCAGCATTTCCTACTCTTTATGGTTACTATGAGTTCACAGTGATACCGTTTGGGTTGACGAATGCTCTAGCTACCTTCATGGATTTGATGAACAAAGTATTCGAGGAATACCTAGATCAGTTTGTGATCGTGTTCATCGATGATATTCTGGTATATTTAAGGAGTGATGAAGAGCACGAGAAATCATTTGAGTTTAGTGCTGCAGAAGCTAAGAGTTCATCAGTTGTACGCTAAGTTTTGCAAGTGCGAGTTTTGGTTGATTCGTGTTACTTTCTTAGGGCACGAGAAATCATTTGAGTTTAGTGATATTCTGGTATGTTCAAGGAGTGATGAAGAGCACGAGAAATCATTTGAGTTTAGTGCTGCAGAAGCTAAGAGTTCATCAGTTGTACGCTAAGTTTTGCAAGTGCGAGTTTTGGTTGATTCGTGTTACTTTCTTAGGGCATATGATTTCAGGCAAAGGAATTTCAGTGGACCTGAGAAAGATGAAAGCCGTGATCAATTAGCCAAGATCGACTACAGTGACAGAGATTAGAAGTTTTCTGGATTAAGCAAGGTATTACAAACGGTTTGTGGAAGGATTATCATTGTTAACATCGCCTTTGAATAGACTCCTGAAGAAAGAGGAGAAATTTGTGTGGATAGACAAGTGCGAGAGCAATTTTCAAGAGCTTAAGGAATGGTTGACTCCTGGAAGATTCGAGATCTATAGTGATGCATCATTTAGAGGATTGGGTTGCGTGCTGATGCAACATGGTTGAGTTGTTGCATACACTTCCCTTTAGTTGAGGCCTCATGAATTGAACTACCTAACGCATGACTTAGAACTCGTTGCTATCATATTTGCGTTGAAGATTTGGAGACATTATTTGTGCGGAGAAAGATTCTAGATCTTCACAGACCATCAAAGTCTCAAGTACTTGTTCTCTCAAAAAGAGTTCAACATGAGACAGCGCCCGATGGATGGAATTGATGAAGGACTACGACTGTGATATTCTATATCACCCGGGAAAGGCAAACAAGATCGTCGATGCTTTGAGTCGAAAGTCTTTAGTTGCACACATATGGATTAAGGAGTGGAACTTAATCAAGAGAGCTCGAAATTCGGTATTCAAATTTGAGTTAGGCCACCTTTAGAGTTTTATGGCCACCTCAGATTAAAATGGATGTTCAGATTAGAATCAAGTTACTCGAACCAACAAATCCAAATGTACATAAAATCCTGCAAGAGGGTACTGATAAGAGAGAGGCTGACTTTCAAATTTCTGAGGATGAAATACTCAAGTTCCGAGAGTGATTGAGTATACCCGACGATGTAACCCTCAGGGAAAAGACTTGGTCAGGAATTCACAATAGCAATTGCATTATTCGACATATAGTGAGAGGTAGGTCAAAATCAATGTCATCTCAATTGGTAGATGGATACGAAGATAGTTATCGTCGAACAGGTTGCAAGTGTCAGAGGTGCTAGTAAGTGAAAGTTCCGTAATGCAAGCCAAGAGGGCATTTACAATCAATCGAGAGTCTCGAGCGACAATGGAAGTATATCACGATGGAATGTTGTGATAGGTTTACCAAGGAGTCAGAGGAATAATGACTCCAGTTGGGGTAGTGGTTGAAAGACAGAGGAAGTCGGCTCACTCTATCGTCGTATGGAAGGATCTTGATTGGAATAGGCATGAAGAAGTGTATATGTGTCAGTCAATTCGTCTGCAAGGAGTATTAGTGACGAACTTATATCAGATCTAGAACCAAGGTTCCCAGTTTCAGTAGAATAGTCAGATAGTTCCTTTTTGAAGCAAGGCAGAGCAGAGTGTATAGAATTTCAATTTGTTGAGATGAGATTAGAGAAAAAAAATCACAGGCCTAAAGTCAGTTCAGCAGTTAGTTATTGCCGTTGCCGTGATCATAAACATATTAAAGACCGCTCAGGCCCTTAGAGTTTCAAATTAGTGATTACATATTTTTTAAGGTGTCACCAATGAGGGATACCTTGCGCTTCAACAAGGAGGGGAAAAATTGAAATCGAGGTACGTAGATTCCTTTGAGATTCTGAAAAGAATCGTGATCCTAACGTATCATCTTGCATTGTTGCCGAGGTAGGCACAAGTGCATGACATCTTTCACGTGTCGAGATCGAGGACATATGAGCCTGACCCGATCCACGTGCTAAATCATAAAGAATTAAATGTGGACGATAGAGTGTCGTATGTGGAAAGCTCGGTTCAAATTGTGAATCAGAAAGATTGGACTCGGTGAACCAAGATACTCCCCTTGGTCAAAGTGGTTTGACAATGCCACGAGATTGAAGAAGCAATCGGGGAAAGTGAGATTAGATAAGACGACGATACCCCACATTTTTGTTTAAGGATTGGTAAAGGTTTAAATTTCGAGAACGAAATTTTTATAAGATGGGAAGAGTTGTGACATCCCAGATTTTCAGTCCTGATTTCTACTAAATAAATCGGGCATTTCATTGACGCGCCTATTGGGCTATTCTCAGACCTGATAACTCTTGAAGTAACTAGACTATCTAGGGAAGCTATTAAGGAATTTTAATGCAATAAACTTGAGAATTCGACCACAAATCGGTTACTCGACCGTGCTCATCTACCGAGATCATTACGGCCCGAATATAAATCGAATTAAGATCAGACATCGTTCGAATCAATGGAGATGTGTGGCTGATTGTGGGTGACTCCACTAAATTGGAAAATTCTCGTCGATCGACACTAGTTTGATTTCTCTGTTGTTTTGGTACCCTGTGCTCGTATTTGAATTCTCGAGATTTTCACAAGAGTCGTCAATGTGTCGAGTGAGTTCATAGTGGTTTGAAGGAAATTGACCACGAGTCATTTGTACTAAAAATCTATGAAAACTACTTGGTAGCCTAGGTCACGCTAAAAACGCACCGAATGAAAATTAACCGCGCATTCAAGTCCCATTTTAGAAATTGAAGATTCTGTCATGTCACAATAAATTCTAGGAGCGTCGACTCAGTCTCAAAAGATTTTTCTAGCAACCGAGACATTTTGGGAAAAAGTCGATTTATGACCATTTTGTGCAGAAAAGGCCGGGGAGTGTTTTTTATTTCAAATTTGAGATGCAAGAGGGATTCTTGGGTGAAAAAAATTATCAAGTGAAGCATTGAGATGTCAATTGAAATTGTGGAGGCCAAATGGGATTGATTTGAGGATGAATAAGTGATCAATTGAAGCCCTCTCTTTCAAAATTCATCGCCCCCTTTCCCCTAGCATTTTTGGACCATTTGAAAGGTTGTTGGGGATGCATGGGTGCCTCCATGACAGCCATGGATTGTTGGCTTCTTGGACAAGCTTGTAGGGGACAATTTGGTGGAAAAGTTGGCCAAGGGACCGTCCACCCTCATCTCTATCCTCTCTCTTTTTCTCTCACCCCACAGTCGGCCAAACCCTCTCCTCTCCCTCCATTCTCGAGGCCACCAACGCTAGAGAAGAAGATAGTAGCCCGTCATCGCACGCCGCCGCCGTCCACGTGCACCCCACCAACCGCACACCATCTGCTCCTCTCCGCCTAGCCGTGTCGTATAGGAGCTACCTCTCACCGTTCCAACCTTGTTTAGCCACTTCAAGGGGTAAAGGAAGTCCCCGGAGCCGCCAATTTGAACCCAAGACCACCCCGTTGTCCATCCCCGAGCCTTGTAGCCACTTTAGCTTTGTTTTCCTTCTGTTTTGCAGCAAGAGCAGAGAGTTGAGAAGTGGGTTTCATAGCCACTTCTAGGCCCATTTTGAGGAGCTTGTGGGCCTCGGACTTTAGGCCCGCTTTGGAGAAAAACGTCCCCCTACGACGTTCCCGACGTTTCGATCCGAACAAATTGTTAAACGGGTGAATTTTGCTCACTAATCCCTTATTAGTATGCTAATAATGATGCTTAGGGGTTGATTAGATTTCATTAAGTGCAATTAGGTGGATAGAATGGATTAGAATAATTAAATTAGGGATTTACCTATGCATGTTAGGCAAATGGTTAGTATACTTAGCAAGTAAACAAGTTCTATTATTTATTGAACGAGTCTCGGTAATTTTCTAGGCTCGTCTCGGCATCCAATTAGAAAATTACGGGTCTAAATTGGATTTATTGTATTTATTTATTAAGTTTCGAAATTAATTAATTAATTAATTAATTTCCGGAAATTAGACCGTGGTAGTCGACCACGGAATTGTATGCTGATTATCGTGATGCAATCTGTTTAATTTATTGAGTGGTAGATTATGCTAAATTGATTTATTAATGATTTTATGATTATTTTTCTAAATTAATTAATTTTGAATAATTAATTGGAAAATAACCGGGGTGTCTGTTGACAGCGCCAAAAATGTTTTGGTAGACTACAGAAAATATTGGGATTTGTGGAAATGAAGTTATTATATTTTGGCTAAGGCCGACCGTTTACCCACACGACATTTTATCGGAAATGATAAAAAAAAAATGGTAATTTGAATGTTTGCTTTGAATGGCAAGTATATTGGCTCGGTGATTCTATATGTCATCTTGAGACAGGATGGTATGATCTATCAGCTCAATGACTCTACATATTATCTTGGGACAGTACGGTATGATATAACAGCTCGAAAATTCTATAGATCATCTTGAGATGGTACGGTGTGATAAATTGTACTTATATCGGCTTGGTCATTCTATATGTCATCTTGAGACAAGTCGATATGATCTACCGACTCAGTAAGTCTACAGATTATCTTGAGACAGTACGGTATGATATACCGGCCTAATAATTCTACAGATCATCTTGAAACAGTATGTCATCTTGAGACAGGACGGTATGATCTACCGGCTTGTTGACTCTATAGATTATCTTGAGACAGTACGGTATGATATACCGGCTTGATAATTCTACAAATCATCTTGAGACAGTACGGTATGATTTGACATCTTGATGACTCTATATATCATCTGGAGATAGGATAATATAATATCTAAATGATCGTGATGATATATAATTGACTAGGTCGATTGATCGATAATTCGATTGTAATTGATTGGGTAATGTGATGCAATGTGTTCATGCATACCTGATATATATACTGACTTTCTGGAAGGAACTAAGGCCAAAGTAAGTTCTCTATCTTGTGTTATGCTTAGGTAGCCCTAAGGTGTATTGACTTCCTAATCAGGTCTTAGGGGGTAGAACTTGTTGAGACATAGTCTCATCTCAGTTGTGGGACAACATTTCAAGTCCCTAAATGCAGTAGACCTAGATTTTGAAGATCTCGGAAGTCCGATGCAATTCGCTGAAGGCTCCAGTTGGAGTGTGGAGGATCATGAAGAGGAGGACGAGGACCCGTAGTTTGTGGAATTTCACCCCCATTTGTAGAACTTGATTCTGAATTTGTTTAAGTTGAATCTGGAGTAGTAGCCCGGCATATATATATGTGCACTGGTTTGCAATGTATATAAGCGTGGTTATTTTTTGAAAACTCGGAATTTAGTCATACTTTTCTATCCCATTATTTTATTGTTTGGGGATTTTTATTTGCTTCCGCATGCGTATTAAAATGAAAGGGTCAGCGATGCGTCTTGGAACGTCGCTATAAATCGACCAATTTGAGGAATGGGTGCGTGCTCGAGGATCGGGGCGTGACACTGCCAATCTGCCTTAACATATTAGACAAGCCTTTAGTCTCCTAAACTTTTTGTAAAGTAGCATAATAATCTATTACTTGAAAAGCACACTTAAAGTGTTGAATATGTGTTCACAAGACGGCATTCGAGAAGATTGAGATGAAAAACCTAAATATTTCTGTAAAATAAAAACGCAAAGGTTAATAAGAGTAATTAAGTTTGTTGGAAACAGATTCCTAAAAATCGAACACATATTCAAAGGCATATCACGGACATGGACATACCTTGATTGTCACAGATTAAGTATCGTTGCAGTCTCAGAGGAATCGTTTGAAGCCTTAGGGTTCCATTCTTCAAGAGAGAGTAAATTGCTTCAATGGGAAGAAAATGGAGAAGCGTGTTTTTTATTTGAAATGCTACTATTTAGATTAATCCCCAATTTTATTTATTCTTTTTGTATATTGAAGTAACTGCACTCTTCTATGAGCCATTAACTTACGAGCCGGGTTTTGGCCCAACATGGGCAAACAAGCTTAACATGGCCCATCAAATAAAAAACCTATCATCTCCCACTTGCACATGATGGGCTAAATATAACTCTTTATTTACCTCTCTAAACATTTATACTAGTAAATAATCCATGCAACTAGCATACTTTGAGAGTTTGTTATCATACATCTGTTAGGAATGTATAACAGCTCATAATGGGGCATCACATTTTTTAGTAGATATAGTATGAAGTACCCTAGATCGATTGATCATATGTATATCTATCTTGATCTCTTTCTAATAATGATATATCGTATTCACAATTATGATTATCTCAAAACAATCATAATTGATCGACCAAGGAATACAAAACTAGAATGTGATTTTCCAAACTCGATCTTCCTCTTTCCTTGAAACTCTCAATTTCAATTCAACTTGCTTTTCTAGAAATATTTCATTAAATCAAATCAATTCATGATTATTGACAACATTCTAAGATAACAAATACTAAATAGAAATATTGAGAATAAGTAAGAGTCATGCGAATACTTAATTGAGGAACTCTTTCCCTCAAGAGTCTCACACGGTATAAAAGTTAAAATCGAAACTTTTGCCATTTTTGTTGGTCATCTCATGCATACATAGTATAAATAAAATACATATTACGGTATTAACTCTCATGGAACATATGTCTACACCTTCAATACCGTAAAGATGATAGTTCATACATACTTAATGTTTTATTTGAGTTTACGTATCTACTCTTTCACATAATTCATCAGAACTCATATCTGGCAATACTTAGTTAAGGTGACATATATATTTTAAGCTTGAACTCTCAATTATCACCTAGATAATAAGCTTAAAAACCAGCTCATCTTTATTGATCACATAGTAAATAGAGGCAGTTACCTGTTTAAGTGGGCTAATCTCTTATCTATCCAACATATTTTCTCAATTTTATATTATACACTAAGTATTAAAATGCATAAATGTCAAAAAAAGACTCATAGGTATTAATAATGAAAACACAAATTCATTAAATGTGAACACTTAAGAGAAAATACAATATTAAGTACATCAGACTCTACGTAATCCTAGAAATTTTACATGACCACATAATACATCTCTAGATATTGGCTTTGCCATAGGATCTACTACCATTTTATGCATAGATATGTACCGTAAGTTCACATCTTTTTGCACAACCATATCTTTGATAAAATTATACTCGGTATCTATATATTTGGTCTTGCCATGATATTTTGGATATTTGGTGTACGTTATTGCTGCTTGGCTATCACAGTTAACCAATAATGAGTTTGCAATATTCTTAATAACACCTAAATGATCCAAAAATATCTAAAGCTAAACACATTCTTGTATTGTTGATGATAATGCCACGAACTCAACTTCCATCGTGGATAAAGCCATACACGTTTATTTCATACTGCTCCAAGATATGACGCAATTATTTAATTAACAAAAAATCCAAATGTAGATTTTGTTTCATCTAGATCTCCTCTCCAATCTGTTTCTGAACAGCCTTCAAGTTGCAGATCCTCTCCTTTGATAAATCAGTGTATAATCAGCAATTTCCTTCAAATACTTCAGTATTCTTTTGACGGTTTTCCAATATGTTTGACCTAGATTTGATTGGTATATACTTATCATTTCAACTACAAAACATATGTTAGGTCTTGTACACATCATAGCGTACATTAAGCTTTCAACAGTATTAGCATAAGGAACATGTTGCATTTATTCCTTCTTTTATAGAGTCTTTAGACACATTCTATAGCTCAATCATTCACTTTTTACAATAGGAGTATTTATGGGTTTACAATATTGTATACGAAATTGTTCAAGAACCTCATTTATGTACGTTTCTTGCGAAAGAGAGAATGAGCTCTTCAAACGATTCCTCAAAATCTTAACTTCAAGAATGTATGTAATCTCACCTATGTCTTTCATCTTAAAGTTGGAAGATAACCAACTCTTGACAGTATTAACAAATTTCATATTGCTTCCGACTATCAGTATATTATTAACATATAATGATATGATCACAAATTGATCTTTGGATATTTTGATATATACACAATGATCATCGTCAATCATTATAAAATCATATGCCATTATGGCATCATAAAAATGTATATACCATTGTCTCGACGATTACTTAAGGTCATATATAGATTTCAAAAGTCGACGTACATTTTGTTCTTAGCCTTTCAAAATGAAACAAACAGTTATTCTATATATATATTTCTTCTTCTAATTCACCATTAAGAAATGCAGTTTTTATATCAATTTGATATAATTCAAGATTCATATTAACTACTATTGCTAGAATAATGCGAATTAGTATATCTCACTACTAGAGAAAATGTTTTCTCATAATCAATTCATTCTTGTTGAGCCACAAAACGAGTCTTATATCTTTTTAGTGAGCCATCAACTTTACGCTTTATTTTGAGAACCCACTTGTTCCCAATAGCTTTGAGTCCTTTTAAAATGTCAACCAATTCCCAAACATGGTTTGACTTCATTGACTTAATTTCTTCTTTCATTGCATGAATCCATTTTTTTCCTTACTATGACAATTTAGAGCATCAATTTACATTTGTTGGCTCATCTTCATCTTGTAGAGTAACCATAAAAGTTTCACTTTCAATGTCAAAATGTTGACAGGGCTTTTGTGACTTGTTCATCGTACGGGAGATTGTACACTTTACACATTATTCTCTATTATATTCTAACTCAGATTAGATAGTGATGATATCGTCTTATCATATGGTTATAATTGAGAATTAATCGAATTTAGTTCCTCGCTTCTCATATTACTCATATTTGGACGAACCATACTATATTCATTATATTTATCCAAGATTTCAAATATGGAGTAATCTTCATATATTTCACCATTTTTAGAAAATTCATTATCTAAGAATGTGACATCCCGTGATTCAAATTCAATTATACTCTCACTTTCCTATTCACCAATAAACACATACACTTTCGAGTGTTCTGAGTATCTTATGAAAGTACTCTTCTTGCCTCTAGGACCCAATTTCTCATACTTGTGAGAAGACTCATGAGTATAGGCAACACAATCCTACGATTTAAGAAAACTTAAGTCATGTTTCCTACCTGTCCATGAGTAGAAATAACTGATTTAAAATGTACACGGTTAAGTATATAGGCAATAATTAATAGAACATCACCCCAAAAAGTGATAAAAAAAAAAGTTAGCATGTGTTATTATGGACCTAACCATTTTCAGTAGGATTTTCGCAACACCATTTTGTGGAAATAGACAAACTGTCTTTTTATTCATTTTTCTTCATATAAATTTTTGAACTCATCAAAAAAATATTATCGACCCCGATCAAATCTCAATATTTTTATTTTCTTATCTAATTGATTTCTACCAAACTCATAAACATGTCTGAATTGAGTATAAATATCTATAAATGTGATGAAATAAACAGTCACATGCCTTCTTTTCACATTTATTGGATCACATATGTCATAATGGATTACTTGTAAAGAAAATTCAACTCTTTTATTTTTTTTTCCAAATGGTTTTCTTGTCATTTTTTCTGCTAGGCAATACTTACATATAAACAAGTCGACTTTTTTTTTTTACCACCCGTGGTGGCGGCGTAGTGGTTGAGCTTCAGTTCCTTTCAGGAGAGGTCTGGAATTCGAATCCCTACGTCGTTTGCCTTGTTAGAAAGGAACCCACAACTTGCCCGGGCGAAAGGATGGTGGTGACTCTCCTGAGCCTCCAAGGTTTACTCCGTTGCGAAGCAGCGCACAGAGGTTCCCTGGGTACCAAAAAAAAAAAAAAAAAAAAAAGTCGACTTTTTCAATATCGTCCGACAAGCCTTCTTTGGTTAGCCTATTCATACATTGTTAGTCAATATGACCAAGTTTAGCATGTCACACATTTACATCATAATCATATTGATTAGAAGACGTGAAGAGGGAATAACAAATATTGACATGACTATAGTCAACATCCAATATAATAAAACCATCCAAAAAATAACAACAACCATAGTAGTTTGTATATAAATACAAATCAACACCATTATTATGGAAGTTCAAATTAAAACCAAGTTTTGCCAACACTAAAATAGACACTAAATTCCGACGAATCTCTAGAGCATATAATACACCATATAGAAACAAAGTGTGTCAACTACGCATATTTAATTGGCAAATGTCAATCTATTTTATTTTAGCTCTAGAGTTGTTTCCTATATAGATTCATTTAGTTTTAGTCGGTACTCGTTGGAATTCCACGAAGGATTCTCTATCATTCGCTATATAGTTTGTTGCTCTCGAATTTGTAGTCCACAAATGATTAAATTCAATTAAGAATATAAAACTTGATACATAAACAAAGTTCTCAAGAATACAAAGGGTGTTTATCTTATTTCACCATTGAAATTCTCTTCACTCAAAGACGTTTTCCTTTCTTATGTTGGTCAACTCTTAGTTTCTTGCTTGAAGGACTTGATCTCTTGCACTTTCACCTTTTGAACGAATCAATGGACTTGCACTTAGAGCTAGAAGCCTCTTCTAAGCTAGAATCAGCATAGTAAATATATGTTTCCCACTCAAATGTCATAAGGTGACCCTCTGCTAGCTCAATGTGGCACACAACATCGTCAAGTTCTTCCATAACTTAGTTAATATTTTAGTGTTTCTTGCTTTTGAAGCACATATTGAATTTTCATATTCAATATCTCACAATTCTCGCCATTCAATTTCTCTTATTTGTTTAACTCAGTAACTATGCTCTTAGTTGCTAAGCTATTGGATATGAACATATTAGATACATATGTACGAATTATTAATGTCCATCATTTATGCATCCATTTTACATAAATTCATCATATTAATGAATAATTTCAAATAAGGTTTTGGAATAAAAAAATCACCATGTTTCCAATTATCATCCAAAAATCCTACCTTAAAAGCATCATTAATATAATATTTTTTGCAAAAACAAGTTCACCAAAGTCACTAAAACTTTCTTGAACCCATAAATAATTGTAAATTAACATACTAATTTACAACAATAGATAACATTAAATTTTCATAAGTAAACTTATCATTTACACTAAGTAATATATTCAAAGGAAATATATCAATATAGAAAGAAATATTTACACCTAAAACATCTCAAACTAATCTAAGAAAAATAAATAAATAAACTCAAAGATACTCATTTATCTCATAAACTTGGAAAGACTCTTCTAATCTCCTAGTAAAATCCTCTAAGAATTCTGAAGGTACATTGGTCAATCACAGAATGACCTTTGGAGAGTCCTTATGGCTTCTCCAAGACACATTCATTTTGTGCCATGTGACACTCAACTTGAGAGTTGAAGTTTTGGTTGCCTTAATTTTATAGTATTCTTTTACAAAATCTATTGCAAACCTTCTATAATCCGGGACCACATTAACCTCCCATAGGTGATCTAACACTGCTTACCATTCTGGTGGAAGAATGTTCATGAGGGCTAGCATCTTCTAAAAATCCGGTATAAGATAATTATTCTGGATAATTTCTTGTATCGTCTAATTGACCCTGACTATGTGTGTGATAATATATCACCGTCATTCCACCGATAATTAGCTAATTTTATTTTTAGCCTTTCAAGTCTCGCATTTTGTTTGTCCGTTCTCGAAAAGATAGGCATGCGTATAAAATGTATCATTGTTCCTGCAACAAATGCAGGACAAATGAGTTTACATATAATCCACAACAAACAAAATCGGAAAAACATATTTTCCTTTGTTTTTCTTTTTTTGGTCAATGCTGGTCAACGACCAGTCAACTTCGGTCAACGGTCAACAGATGATCGGGTGGGTCAACAGGTCAATAATGAGCAAAATAGTAATAACATCAAACAATAAGGGCATAATCATAAAAACAACTACCAGGGGCAAAAACATAATATTTTAAAGAAAATAGGGGTAAATCCATAAAATTGCTTAGGTGCATGCCACACATGCACCAGCGGTTGCCACGCGAGTGTGTCGTGCACGTGCGTACGATTGTCAAGCGAGTGCGTGCCGTGCACACGTGTACGGTTGTTGTGTGCGTGCGGTTTACAGCGCCCTCGCATGGCGGAGCGTTCGGCAGTCCCCCATCGTTTTTCTCATCTCGACGAGAACTACGACTCTGTATTATCAAAAATTAATTTTGATTTACTAAAAATAAAAAAAGAAGGGCGAATCGGAGCGGGTGTTGGGATTTCCGTCCTCGAGCATCTGAGGACAACGTTTCTTGAAATTTCAGCCAAAAACAAATTATAAACATCAACAATGATTGAAAAACATAAACAACATCGCTCTGATACTAATGTAAGAATCAAATTCCTAAAAAATCGAATTGATACTCGAATGATTGGATATCGAAAATGAAGGCAGAAACGTGCCAAGAAAACATGTAACACCAATCGAAAGTATATCACAAAAACGGACATACCTCGATTGCCAGAAATTGAGTACCATTGCAATTTTAGAGGAATCATTTGAAATCCTAGAGTTCCGTTCTTCAAAATGAAGTGAACTACTTCAAGGGGAAGAAAATGGAAAAGTGTCTTTTTTCTCTGAAACGCTACCATTCATATTAATCCCCATTTTATATATATATATATATATTGCAATAACTGTATTTTTTTTAATGAGCCATTCTCTTATGGGCCGGATTTGACCCAACATGGACAGATGGACTTAACTTGGCCCATCAAATAAAAAACTCATCAAAGTTAATTAAAACATATTCAATGTTGGCGCTTTCCCTTTCTATGGCGGATGAGCCACTACAATTATACAAAAAATGGGAAAAAAAGAAGAAAGAAACGAAAGCAGCAGACCCATGCACCCAAAAAAGGGTCTAAAATGGTTCATACGTTGTAACCCGAAAGTCCATTTATCGCTTCTTGTCCTTGCCTAACCTAAGCCGGCACGACCCAAAAGTCCACTAATGGAAGGTAGCACTATCAATCAACAAGGAGAGAGAATGACCCCCAATTTTAATGCGACGGATATGCTTAGCTGTCTTTGACAATGTTCCCAACGCCTCTACTCTCTTGCTTCTAATCAACAGGATTGACCGCACTGATCTCTCACGAGTTATGTCATCATCTCCTGCCACAGATCCATTCCAATGGGCATTGCCAATTTGAACTCAGCTTCCCACGTCTAGTTCTTGGCAACAGGTTCAGCCCAAAAATGAAGTTGAGCTGAAGCTCGTTGGATAACGTCAGCTCTAACATCACGGAAAGAACTTTGGAAAATGCACTTCCGTGAACCTAATGATGCTTCATTAAGCATCGTTGGAGCTTTCGGTCGTTTGAAAAACTAATAATCTGTACATCCTCGGTGGTTATTTCCAAAGGGAATTATTTGGAGTCTCTAGTCCTCTCCAGACACAAAATCTGTACATCGACATATACATAAGCATATACAGTGAGCTACCCATGGCAGCTAATGTACGGCGAATGACTTTGAAAACAATACAGACTATACTTTTCACTCTACAGATGAATGGTGCACATTACGGCAGTCCTAAAATCCAAAGGGCAATGCAATGGCGACTTCCTGACAAGAGATCGCCATGTCTTCTTCCTTGGACAATAAACCTGAACAAAGAGAGTTCCTCCCCTCTTGAATGATCGTGACCGTCGGGTTTCTGCTAAATCATTTCCATTCAGAAGAGTCATAACATACAATTCCCCATCCAGCGCAATAAATCCAAACGAGGAGTTGCCTGGAGCCTTTGTTGGGACACTGGACTCCTTTCGCCAACGATTCGCCGTCATGCAATATCTGTACATGCGTGCAAGTTCAAAGAAAATCATAAGAGACATCAGCAGAGATGCAGCTCCTGTTGTCACATGAAAACCACAATATACTTAAAATTCTTACATGCATAGCCAAGTTTATCTACATATCACAACAGCAACGCCCACCCAAGTTTCATAAGCCAGCAGAGGTTCATGTGCCACCCATGAGCTCACCCGAAAATATTAATTCAAGCATATTAAAGAATTATAGATGAGCCCACAGAAATTAATTTCCAAGTCTCTTGTGTCTTCCCCCTATTCTCCCAGAAATAGTAATGTTTAAAATGTCAAAGCGAGACCAATGAGAAAAGAACCTCCAAAGCAATAAAAGAACCACATATGACATAGGATAAGTTAGTATCTTCCAGTAATAATGAAGTCCTCAACCATTCTTAATTGCAACAGAACTCTTGGAATGAACTTAGCAAGCAACAAATTTGCATCTACAGAGACCAAAACATTACCAACTCTAATATCATATCTGTAAAGAGCTAATGCAAAGAATCAAGCAATAACTACAGTCTCAAATTGATAAATGACAACTATTCAATTTATAAGAAAAGATTTCAGCAACAAAATCTCCCACATTAGAACCACCAACTTTCACTTCTAAACAGAGCAAACTTACTTTATTTCCCAAGACTACCTGTTTAATTTCAATTGTGAGACCAATTTAGACCTCTAACATTCCATATTAGGATATTCATCATGAAAAACTACTGCGATAAGTAGCCAAAGCTCCAGGACAAGATATCCCCATGGACTTCCCATATTTTCTAGCTTGAGAAACTACAGCCTTAAGATTATTACTAGCAACAAGTGCAGCTGCCCTAGGCTTCTTCCTAGACTATGATTAGCACTAAAGGTACTAATATCTTCAATCATCTCTGGGCAGAATTAATCTCCCAACACCTCTTGAGCAATCTCATGACCAACAGAAGATTCAGCCACAGCCTCTTCTTCCAAAGATTTTAGTACTCATAGGAATTGTGTACCACTGATCCCTTCTCCATGGCAACAAGACAAGGTCTAGAATCAGTACTAACAGCATGATCTTCCTCGAATTGAATCTGTTTGTTAGATACCCATTTCTTCTTTCCTTCCACTACTTTCCAGGAATTTCCAACTTCAGCATTAAAATGCAACCACCATCTCAGCATCAGATAACATGACAGATATAAAAGTCTCATGAGGAATACTCACATTAATTTTCACACAAATTTTGGCAGAATTCAGACTATTTTTTCTCCGATTCTCTATCTAAACATTTTGCAGGTACAACCTTTAGGAGTCATCAGTCATAAGCACTTTCCTCAATTCTAATGAAACAGGCTTCTTAGCTTCATCAATCTCCAGAACAGATAAATTTGGTTCTCATTCACGCAGCAATAATGGCTGATCAAAATAAAACATGCAGCACAAAATGATTCGCAAACACCTCAGTCTCACCATTACATTTCCACAATCAATTCACAACAACGTTATAAATTAATTTCAGATCCAATTGCGTGCCAACAACTTGACCAACAAGACCATAACTCCACGTTTTAACCCCTCATCAAGTACCTCTCTCAGAGGCTTTAAAACAAATTTGCCATCAAGCATCTCAGGCTTGTAGTAAGAGAGCTTCGTTAATTCAGAGGAGTTCCCCTAAAAAGCTTGTTTGCACAAATACTCTATCTTAGGGCAAATAGGAATCTCACTCACAATCAATTACAACAGTCAAATTTATTGCCGTTTGATTTATGCATAGTAGATTGAGTCACATATAGGCAAACAGCAACAACCCAATCAACTGCATTCAATGCCTTCCCAAGAAGTTCACAGCAAATCACACTAATCAGCCTCAAAATCTTCTGAACTAAACAACACATCCTGGGCCAAATGAGGATTTAATGCAATAGTAGAAGCCAAATGAATAGAATCCAGTTGATTGACAGGCTCAAAAAAGCAGAAAATCAGCAAAAAGATTGATAGCTTCTTCAAATTCAGCAGCAGTACACCGAGACGAAATTTCATTTCCTGCCATCAAGAAATTTTTTATCACAACCTAATTTGATGTTCAAACAAATTTATAATTCTTAGGATAGGAATGTTTTCACCAAACTTTGGTGTAGATGAAGATTGCATCCTTTCACAACTAAAAGAGCTTTAACTGGATTACAATTCTTGTCGAATTAGTAGTCTCATCTATCAAATTGAATAGACTTCCTTATGCATTTGGAATACAATATATCGTGCTTCCCCTCTGTTTGTTGGAAAATCTGCCTTTTTGAATACTTGCCCTACCTCAAATTGAAGTAGAATTTCAGAAGAGCTCTTATATATACCCTTTTACTTCTTTCCATTTAATAGTTAAGGGAGATTATTCGATTTTAACATATTTTTCTTTGAATTATGTGATGCTGTTTTTTTCATCTGTGATGCTAAAAAAAAAAAACCCAAGCCTGATACTTAAAAAGCTTTGACCATGATGCCAGATGAATATACTCATATTTCTCTTTAAATTCTCTATCATATTAGGCCTAACTATTTTGAAGTAATCTTTCATGCATAATAAGTATTAAAAAGTAAGCAATGTAAGACAAGAGTCCAAAGTAATAAATCCAGATACAGAACTTGAAGATAAATCTCAGTGAACGATAATTTAAATTGAGTAAACTTTAGGCATCACATCTGAGGGACACTTAATAACTTGTATATAACCCAAGATAATTTATAGAAAATGATATCCAGGGTTTGACGATGCACTATGGAGGAGATAAATCTGAATAAACCTGTATTTATGGTGCGACAGGAGGATTTAATCCCAACTGTATACACCAACAACAATATAAACCAAGCCTACTCATAGTAGGTGGAGTTATTACACCATTAAGCTCAATTCTGTTTTAGATCCTCTGTAAGTCCATACTTTTTTCCTTATCGTCTCCCTCCATGTCCATTTAGGTTTTCTTGCTCCTTATAACCAATCTTTCCATCCATCGCTCACGTGTCATCAATTTGACCAAACCACCTCCAACAACCTTCTCCTATGTAATCTCAATTGGGGTAATGCCCATTTTTTTTTTCTCTGGATTTAAGTCATTTTCCTTGCACGTCCACATATCCCACAAGGCATTCTCATCTCAGCCATACTCATTTTGCAAACATGTCGATGTTCAATTGCCCAGTATTCTGTATGATAAAGCATGACTGACCTCATTGCCATCCCATAGTATTTTCTGCAAGTGGCATTCAATATACTATGGAGTTTTTGTACTGCTAGGACAGGATGGGCTACACAGGATAAAATTGACAAGTCGTGGTCATGACTAATAATGAGACTGTCATGCGAAGGCAATGCCAAGTCAAGATGGTGGAGCCATGCATTTATCCTTTTGGACCATGGTTCCAATCATTCTCACATCCTATTGATGTTCTTAACTACAGCTAGGGTTTGCCATTTGAATGGGACTGATCCTGTCACTATTCATACAAAGATGAGTGCAACAGATGGGCAGAGCACCAGGCTTAGCTCCAGGAGCAAGTTCTTTGAGTTTCCCTCACAGCACATGTTACTTTTGTGCTAATCTCAACAACAGGGTCAAAACCAAGTTGACTGTTATACCTGTTGAACCTGGTCAAATTTAATTCTCAACCAAAATGAGCTGGAAAAAAATACGGACCTGAATTTAATCCAATTATCAATTCAATGACGCAGATCTTATTACGATAATCTAGTTGGCATGATCGTACTTTAATTTTGTATACCTGTTTGTTTTCCTTTATAAGCATCCAGTCTATCAGATAGTATCCAACTAACATCCATCAGCAAGCACATTAAATAGAGTAGGGCTTAATATCCAAAAGTTAGGGACAAAAAAGCAATCTGAGGACACACCACAGTTAGAAAAAATATACAAGAAGATGCAGAAAATACATACTCCAAGACTTTCTTGCCATTTAAACCAGTAAGCAACAGAGCTTGGCAAGCAAGTCAATGTGCGTCCAGGTGGACTTTTACTTATGCTTTTTTCTTATTCTAAATCTTGCAACTGACGCACTTGACTAATTCATAACACAAAACCCTGAACCTTTTACAATATATAAATGTTAGCACGTACATTTACATCAAATTTTTTCATAATTTCTTGAAATTTGGATATTATAAATCATGGCAGGGAAGCAAAAAGTTGCTTTTTGCTATTTAAAAAGTATAAACAAACAGGCTAAGTATTTTCATTTACAAAAAGAAAGGAAAGGAAAAGGATACATCACATCTCCCTCATCAAAGATTTTGTTATGAATGCTCGATAAAGAAAAGATAAAAAAACATTACCATCAGTTCAGATAGTTGCACCCGTTTTCAAAATGGTGAAGTGTAAATTGCTCTTTCTCAGGCAGTCTATTCAGGCACCACATAAGCCGTGGTGTTAAGAGATGAGGACTCATCATTATAAACCCAATTGGAACATATTATCTCCATTCATAATTCACTCATTGAATGAAATTTCTAAACAACTTAATTACCTGCTAGATCTAGCTCACTTGTTAAGACCTCAGGTTTACAAATACAGAGAGAGCATTGGCAATAATAACTAACCCAAAACACAAGTATCATTACTCAACCCCCTCCATAACTAGCAAATTCAGCTTTAATGCCATTTTTCCAGATTCCTTGAAAACTCAAGTGTAGCATTACACATTCTAATGTCATCGAACACGTGTACCATCTCATATGAAATCACAAAGATAACTATAAACGTACATATATAAAAACATGCAGCACTAGTTTGAAAAGTGGAAGCTCACAGACAGAATACACAAAAGAAATAGAATACAAATGAAAAGGATCAGCTAGATTGTTCAAGTAAATTGAGATACCTGAAGATATCATTCTCATCAAGCATAAATATGCCAGGCATGCCCCGTTCATCATCATCAAGAACAACAATCTTTCCCAATTTCCTTCTCTCACCTTCTTCCCACATATCCCCCACCTCCCTCCACTTCCCGCAATCATAACCCCCATCATTCAACTCAAGCACCACAGCATCCCTATAATACTCATCAACCGGAAACACACCTGAGATAGTCCTGGATCGGCCATACCCACCCATCACCCAGAACTCCCTATGTTCACCGGTCCTCACCAGAAAACCCACACACCCTGCCCTGAATCTAGGAAGCCCATGCAATGCAACCCACTCATCCTTCTCAATATCGTACCTCTCCACCGAACTCATTCTACTCCCAGCCGCCCCGAACATGTTGTGCCGAGACCCACCACCGGCAACCAGAATCTGGTCTGAGTTGGGAACAGCCGCGCAAGCGAAGCTCCCACGCGGGGAAATCATTGGGGCAAGCCGGTCCCACCTGTTGGTGAAGAAATTAAACCGGAACGTTGAGGAAGAAGGCAAAGGGCGATCGAGAGGGAAGGACCGGGCATCGAAATGCGACCCGCCGAGCACGTACAAGTTGGGGCCAATAGAAACGGAAGTAAAATTGCAGAGGCCGTAGACATGAGGGTTGGGAGGGAGAGGAGGCAGAGGGCACCAGGCCAGGGAGTGAGGGTCGAAGAGGTAAGGAGAGGCGATCGAAGGGTCCTGAGGGAAGATGCAGAGGAGGTGCGAGAGGGCCTTAGGGTTACGGTGGCGAAGCGAAATCAAGTTCTTGGAGGAGAAAAAGACACGCCAGGACTTGCAGGTTGCCTTGAGCCGACCCTGATGCGGATAAGGAACGAACGAGAGCACCAAGGCTCCGATGTCATTGGGGAGGCCCGGCAAAAGGGTCGCGGCTTCCGGCGTCGCGGGTGCTCTCGGGGACGAAGACCGCACCATTTCGAATCTCGAAACGGTCGTACCTCAGCACTCTGCGGCCACAACGCTCCGATCAATCTCGCTCCGTCAAAGATCCTTGCATACCCACGACGCACTGCCCACGATTCTCGACGGAACGAAGCTCCGATCGTCGGAGCACGTACGGCGGAAGCTCCCGATTCTTCCCCTTTTTTCCTGCGACGCCCGATGCTTAACAGCGACGGAGGGGGGCGGCGAAGGTGACGAAGAAGAGGGGCGACTGGTTCAAGCGTTACGTTGTTGTCTTGAAGAGCAAGCCGCGGCTTTTCCTTCGCAGTTACGTCCAGATATGATCACGGATAGAGTGCGAAGGGAAAGCCAGTTTCCAGAGTCAAGTCAACCCACACGTGGCGTCGCAGTAGGATCCGCCCCTAATTTTCGATAAGACCTCGTACGATTCCTATGCGTATTTTGGGTCCATAAGGTCCTATATTACACCATCTCCAAAAAAGAGAGTCCTATATTGCAACTTTTCTTCCATCAACCTTGTCTGTAAACAGTCGAACACATGGATTGAATCGAATTTGAATCCGACTCAAATTAATTCATATCGATTTTTTTTATATAATGTATTTATAGCAATTCATTTCCAATCCGATTTGAACTCACTCATATTCAATCCAAATTGTTTATTCACTAACTTGTTTTTTTTTTTTTTTTGGGAATTATTGACTAGTGTTATTATACAAGGCATGTGATGTTTGCCCAAGGGACCACAAACTCACAAACATGAAGCAATAAAATAAAAGACAAGTTATTAAAAAATTTTAGGAAAACTTTCAAATAGAGTTTTTGTAGTAAGGTGTTTTCTCGAAAAAGGTTTTATCATAAATCCGATCTCAAATAAAACCCTAGAGTGAACTTAATCTCAAAACATATCCAAACTAACTATACAACCAAATCTTATCTAGTTGGTGAGCGTATGTATCTCACACCACTCTCCAAGGCATGGCCGAGGCCAATTTCATTCAACCAAATCTTCTCAAGGGCAATTCCTTTTTGTTTTCTTACTAATCTTTCCCTTTTTCCCTTTTTCTCTCTTTTTCTTCTTCGCTTCGCACCTATGTTGAGCCACTTATGGTGCCCTCGCTCGACGTCATGAAGTGGCTTGTGAGCCTTTGTACCAGCATCATCTACAACCGCCCCTTTATCCAATGCTGACACGATGATACCAATGGTCATTCTCTCTCTTCTCATCCAAATCTTAGAATCTATTTGATTTTCTCTTAAAGTAAAATCCTAAGCTACATCTAGCCAAGAAAATGATATAGGTCATTTTTTGATCAATTGAGCTTTTTAAGTCAACTCTATTTATTTGTCCATAGTCACCCTGTTGAGCCTTACTTTTTTATCCAATCTTTCATTGATGCCCACATATCTTTAGTTTAGTTTTTACCAAATTATATCATTGTCCCATGCCCCATGAATAAATTGATTTTTTTAGGATAAAAGTTTATTTAAGCATAATAGTATTTTGGGAGGAATGTTGGAGCATGGAAATGTATTTTTCAATATATCTTATCTTTTATTCACCGTTAAGTAAATGAAACATTACTTGGGAGATGCTATTCAAATGCATTGTAGATCCCCAATTCATTACGAATATATTCAAAGGCTGGCTTGTCTAGCGGCTTGGTGAAGATATCTACTAGCTGATGTTTTGATTTTACAAATCGTATGCAAACATCACAATTGCTAACATGATCTTTAAGAAAATGATGTCTTACCTCAATGTATTTTCCCTTTGAGTGCAGTATTGGATTTTTGGTGGGGGGTGAATGGGTTGTTTAGGAAAATTGATGATCTTTTGGGGAAATTAGCTTATCACTAAATAAAGATCATTCAACATAATGTTTTGAAAAGCCGTGAAGCTATTGTGTGCAAATAAAAGTAAATAGATGAAAACAACAACACACAAAGAATTATAGTAATTCGGCTTTATCAACTAGCCTAGGTCCACTCTTTGGACTAACAGCCGTAGGACAGGTTAGATTCCACTAGTAATTTATTTGGAAAGTTACAAATAGGTAGCGCGTATCCTTTATAAAATAGATATTACTATCAGGACTCAATTGTAGCTCTAACTCTTGTATACTTAATCCTTAGCACAATTACTAAACAACACGAATATTGAAATAGTATGACAAAGAGCATATAGCTAATAAAAATAGTAGGAAGTAAGCTTCTTGATCTTTTTAAATTGTGCACTCTAACATATGGCTTATGAGGTCTTCTTTTTTTTAGCCATCTTCAATCTATCCATTGAAGGTGGATTGGGGAAGTAGATAGTCGTTGGAATTACTGTTGAGTTGTTGTTCGTAGATAGAAATGCCCATAGAGTTCTTATCCCTCAACCTTGGCAGACTACCTAGAAACAACAGCTGCAATCTTTGACAGTCGTGTCGGATGACCTAACTACTCAACAACATGTTTCATCTAGATTATGCTATTGTGCGAATCCCGCAACAGCTAGTTTGCTGACCCAACAAACATCATCAAAATGTATGTGGTTGTCACACACCATTGACCCAATCTTTATAGCTTCGACATAAATATCATCAACTGTTGATCTTTTAGGTCCACTAGTACTATTTACAAAAAAACCTTATCAGGACATTTTGCGAACTTCTTTTCAATGGATCACACCATGGATATTGTGCGGTCCTTTGGTCCAAACATCTACATACGTCATAGTAAATATTATACTAAGGATAGTTTGGACATCATCAAAATCACTTGGAGATGTTCTTCAACAAAAATGGCACATGTGAACGGGGTGGTCACTATGTAATCGTTCCACGAGTGGATGCCTCGAGGCCAAAAGAGTTGAAGGGCTTGCAAGTGGCCAAGGATGTGGACAACTTCCTATGGTACATGAAACAATTTTTCCAAGCTATAAGGGTTACTGATGACACATTACAAGTCAATACTATTGCTATGTACTTGACCATTAATGCTTTGTTGTGGTCACATCTTAGGAGTGATGATTAAAGTGGTGAATTGATCACTACAAAGGAAATGTTCATCAAGGAATTTTGATGACAATGCTGTCCCACTTATGTGGAAAAGGAAGCTCGAGACAAACTTTGTCACTTGGAGCAAAAAGGAGGAGTCTAGGAGTACGTCGAGAAGTTCTTGGAGTTGCTGCTTTAAATCCCAGTTATGAACAATACGAAGGCCTACTACCAATTCATGGGTGGCCTCAAGTTGTGGGTGAAGTAAGAATTGAAGCAACACAACTCGAGAGATCTCTCAATGACCATGTTCGTGGCCTAGACTCTTGTGGAGTATCAGGCAGCTTCCGAAACCTAGATGGACTCTCGATTGAGGGACAAAGTCACTCTGGGGAATATTGTAACAAGTTCTACAGCCCAAGTAGAAGTAAACCATTTGTGGTCATTGTGTAACACCCTCGATTCCGACCCTGTGAGGATTGGCAATAAGGTCCATAATGGATCGATCATGGGCCATTGGCCATGGATCGATCGGTTCAACTGGTAAAGAATCAATGATTGGTTATGGTATGATCAATCGATTGGCCATAATTGGTCGAGGTGTCGGCTGTGAATTTTCTACCAACCATACCGATGGGATAGGATCACCAGCTTATAAGATGACTTTTTGATCACAAGGATTGGTCACGGGAGGATTTTGGATCGGCAAATGGTTATGAGTCGATCGACCAATCATAGTGCCTGACCACGGGTGATTCCACCCGGCTCTAAACCGATGCATGAATGATTCGATTTGATCAAATACAGTCATCTTCTGACAAAAAATGCATCATTCTCTATTCAATTCTTACTGATCAAAAATGAATCTTGAATTGGTGATGTTCGATCATGGATCGATAATGAGTCTTGGGACAGACCTAGCTATTTTGTCACTAATCCTAAGGTCCATGAGTGCCTTGACTTAGTGCTAGACCATGGATAGCTTTACGATTGGCCTTGATCAACCGAAGGATCAATGGACTACTATTTAGGTCAATCGACTGTCCAAGGGAATAGTTTAGCCGAGCATAAGGTATGATGGTCAAACCTCAGGTGTATGTGATTTGATCTTTTGAGGTGTACTTAATGATCCATTTTTTGGCCCTAGAACCAACTTAGATGATGGAATTCTCCAAACCACCTTCTTGAGGAAGAAAAGCACAAATTAGAGAAAACTCTAGAGCACCCTCATTAAATGAAGGGGGTGATGTGTCATTTGACTTTTCAAAAGTAATGATGAAGTTAAAAATATCATTGATGGTCAAGATAAGGATGGCACACACATGGACCAATCGGAGAATGATACCTAAAGTTCTCATTAATAACCTAAGAAGTTTAGGCATCGAGTTGGAAATCTTGATATTGTTATCCTCAAACTTCAATAAATGCTCATTAAATGAGGGATGCAAATGGTCAAATGAAAGGACGAAAAACTGGCCATCATTAATGATGCCTATAAGCTAGATTGCCCAGCAAGATCTTTTAGTCGTCCAACTCATTGTTTAGGTGCAATCATTGGACAAATAGGCTTGCCAACTAAGGATCTTAAGTGGGACACTTGGAAAATTTAGAATGGACCATTTGGCTCGGTAATGATGGCACCGAGTGGTATAAATAGGAGGATCTCTCCTCATTTTCACCATTGCCATCCACTTTCCCCATTCCCTCCTCCTCTTGGATGCCATCTCCTCCTCAAGCCTCTCTCTCTCTCTCTCTCTCTCTCTCTCTCTCTCTCTCTCTCACTTTTGACCTTACTCACCCACTGCCTCACAGGGTGGCCCTCTCTTGGTAAAGCCACCTATAAATTATCGAAGTTTGTCGAAGGTAAGTAAAATTTCTAACCCTTGGCTAGGAAATATGCTACGTCGTCGAGTTTTAGCCATGTGCTTACTCATGAGTAGTTGTTTTTATGTTGCAAATCCATTTTGTATGGTTTGCTCATGTGTGGGTTAAGATGGAAGATAATAAACTGGCTTGTGCGACATATGATATGTGATCATTAAATGAAAAAAAGAAGACTGTCGTCACATAGTGTTTAGCAGCGATGCCTCGTCCATGAGAATGGGATGCTCTGGTTGAGCCTAGATGCCTTAGGTGAGCTAGCCCTTAGGATGCCTCGATTGAGCCAGCACGCCCTAGTTGAGCCAAGATGCCAAGCTTGAAGTCGAATGTCTCAATTGAGTCGGGATACCTTGGTTGAGCTAAGATCTATATTAATCAACCTTTTATGCATGCCAGTATGTTTATTATTACTTGACTTGATGTGTTCATGGAAAACCTGAAGGTAAGCATGCATGGGAGTTATATTGAAGGGATACATATGTGTAGTCAAGGTGAAGCAGTAATATTGCTCTCAATTTGCCATCGCTATTTTAATACGAGTACTATTTATTGACACCTAAATTTTGCTGACCCTTTTAGTCATTTATTGCATTAAAAAATTAGGTATTAATTTTAACCCCTAAAAAATATATTAGTTAATTAATTTATTGCATAACATATAGTTTTAGGTGCATTTATTTTAATTTACATTTACATTGGGTTGGTGACAAATGGGTTTGATTTGCTGGTTCTAAGTTTAAAGTTGACAAGTCGGACTAAGCCCACAAAGAGAGCAATTTGGCCCAAGCCCGTATTTGAAAAAAATTCTATTGCAATTTTTGAAAAATCAATAAAAGAATATTCATTTTTGCAAAGGAAATCTAGAAGAGGTGTGGAAAATAAAAAGTGATATTGCGTGCAGAAAAGAAATCTTCGCGAATGTTGATTTAAAAAAGAAATTAAAATCCTAATCTTTGGCCTACAAAAAGGTTACTCGTGTAGGGTTTCGAGGGGGGCCACACATATTGAATACACGGCCACATTAAGAGATACGGAGAGTGTGTGAGAGGGAGAATTTTTCTATCGTCTGTAGGGAGCTTCTGACTAAAAAGGAGAAATAAGAGAGAGGAAGCGTTTCTTCCACAAGCGCGTCTCCTCAGCCGAATTGAGCCTGACGTTGCTGCTTCCTCTTGGTCCCACGACCTGCGTTTCTATTCTCTCTATTTTACAGGTTATTTCTGGATTTTCTAGCAAGTTGTCAACGTTGGAAGCCTCGACAAAGTTGTTGTTTCCTGCACCACAGGACAACCCTCAGGTTTGTCCGAGTTGTGGACCATGGCAAGAATTCAACAAGCCGAGCATCGCCCATATCACAAGCCATGTGCCGCCATGCCGAGTGTCGCAGTGATCTAGGAGTCCCACCAACGAACACTCAGCGATTCTAGATGACCTCCCGCAATTCCGGAGAGCATTCAAGCATCCCTACGGCATCTCTAGTCCACGGTCGTGTTCTCGAGCTGAATCTTTATTCTGCAGGTCATTCACCATATTCAAAACAGCATTGTGGGGAGATTGCCCCCGGAGCTGCAATCAACAAGTCCCATCCGTGCTTGCACGCTATCATCAAGCCTCTTTGTTTGGTCGTGCCAAAATCTTAGTCCTCATTGGCCACGTCTATAGCCATTATTCATTGTGTTCATGAGCATCCCACGGTGACCATCCCCACTCCTGCTGTCCGACAAGTCCAAATTTGGAAACACATCCGAGTGACATCAAGAGCTAGCTAAGAATTTTGGTCAATTTGGTTCCCATATATTCTGTTGCCATACCTTGAAATATTCTAATGCTGGTTGAATTCCCTGACATAGAAAACGACAGCCACAAATGGGAGGAGACGTAAAAAAAGGAAAAAGTTTCTTGCTTCTTTTTCTCTTTGTAGGTCAACCGAAGATCAATACAAGGGAACTCGATACCCTGAGAGACGAAGCACAGTGGTGATTTTTGGCTTGGTTTGTTAGTCCTTGTAGCGAAACCAGAATCTCCAGCAATACCAGGCCGGTGAAGCACTGCTCAGCAGGACCCAGATTTCCCACTGAATTTCATCCGAATCCAGCGAGCACGAGACAACCGGCAAAGTCCTCAACCGGTCTTTGAGCACCACCACTGTTCCTGCTCCTGTAACCTGGCTTCAACAAGTCCGACGTCACTTCGAGCAAAGCTCGGTGTCCTGCACTCGAGCGCTATCGATATTCCAACTCGATTGCTCCACTATCATCCGTTTTGTCCACACTGGCCAATAACGGCAACCCCGAGCTATATCAATCGCCTTGCTGTGCTTGCTGAATTTCTTTTGCAGGTTTTTCCAAACGCTCCAGGTCAATCCATAGGGGAAGTCTCGCATGTTCTTGCGGTCGTGGTAGCTCCCCACCACCGTGACCATCTCGCTCACGACCTGTTGCTGGTGTCCTTAAGCTCATTGCCGTTGCCTCTTGTGAGTTATCAAATCCATCTTTAGAGGAAGTTTAGATAAAACTTTCGCTAAAGGAAGGCACGCCACTTTGGAGATTTTCTCTCAGAGGGAGGCCAATTTCTTTGAGGTCAATGGAGACTTTCTCTCTCGATACCCACTCTTTCATCGAGAACGCTCTGTTGATTTCAACAACAATTTTTGGTGGCCAACAAGTGTCCAAGTTGCTACACCTCCCTTGTTCCTCCATTGATCCATCATCCAAGGATCGTGGTTCGCGACTTGCCCTATTTGGAAGCTAATATTTGGATTAGGTAAAAATCTTATCCAATTTAATTTCCGAATATTCAGTTTTCTTATTTGAAATTTCGATACACATGATTGAAATTCCCGATATGCTATCATATTCGTAATCTTGAGTGCCCTTATGAATTAGGAAATTTTCCTAATTTTGCAACGTGTGTATGATTGATAGTACGATTTCACGCTCAAAATTCGACTCTCAATCGCACAGAAAAATCACAAATCCGATCTTACACTCGAGATACGATTCGTGATTTTATTTGAAATTGGCCAATCCGATCTCATGCACAAGATATGATTTGTCAATTTATTTCCAAAATGGGCATGAATGATATCTTGCCTGATTTGTTGCCGTGCTGTTTGTGATGTCTTATTTTGATTGCTCCTATAAAAGAAAGGAAAAGTCCAAAAAAAAAAATCTGAGTTAGATTAGGTTCGTTTTAGAATATTCATCGTTTTAGGGTTATCTTGCATGTTTAGAATAGGAAATTTATTTATTTCGAATTTTTGAAAAAATGAAAATCCAAAAAAATGCATTGATTTAGGATGTTAGTTTTTTCTTTAATTTAAGTTGCATGTAGCAATTTTTTTTTTAATTTCGAAATTAATAAAAACAAAAAATCTCTATGCATATGTCATGTAGAATTAGGGCATCCTTTGTACGTCATTGCATATTAGGATAAAATTGCATATTGCATATTAGATTAATTTTTTTAGATAGATTGCATCTTAGGTTAGAGATTGCTAAATTAAGCTGATATCTTGGTTTCAATTAAGGTTTAGCCTGACCAAATCCTTAATATAAGTTGGATAGAGAATCTTAATTTAGCTAGATAATTTTCACATTTTTTCTAATTTCGAATTAGGTCATTTAGTCATATTGCATTGCATAAAACATGATTTTCATTAATTAAATGAAACAAAAAAAAGAAATTTCGTGTTAATTAGAAATCATATCTAGGATTGTTGATGTGAATTCTGATCTAACAACGCAGATGCTTTCGTTGCTACAAGGTAAGTTCCTGTAATTTATTAATTGTTTTCCTTGGGTGTTAAATTGGTGGTTTGCGCACCCACATGATTGCCTCATATGTTAGGGAAATAGCTTAAAATTAATTCAAGCTGCTTGCGAAATATTTTTCAAAATAAAAGAAAAAGGTACCGAAAGGGCATTAGAGAAATCTAGCATAACCAAGTCCCCAAACTCATAAATATCTAGTTCGTAGAAATAGAGTAAATCTCTCATTACTTTACTTGGGTTTCTAATCTAGCATATTAAGAACTTCAACCTTATTCGCGAATTGGGATGAGCTTGGGAGAGCCCGTGTTAAGTTTAGGCTTAGTAATCCACTAGCCAAATCCTAGGTGGTGTACTCGAAAATTTGGTCGCGAGACTGTTCATGCAAGATTTGATGACGACTTGTCATCTAGTAGAGGATTATGGGTTTTTACTTACTAAGTCTTGAACAAACTCCTTTTTTAAGACTTGTAGGCAAGAAAGTGTCACGTCAGTTTTGGAAGCTGTAGTCATGCCAGAGGAGATGGGAGTTTCCCCTGGCCTATGTGGAAACTTGTAGTATGATGCAAAAAAAAAAAAAAAAAAAGAAGGAAAAGGGCTCATAGAAAAAGGGCTTGTAAATGAAATTTTGTAATATAAAGCAACATGTTATGTTTGATGTATGTCCCAGTCTTCCAGCTATTGTTCGTCTGGGGAGTTTTATTCACATTTCTGCATGTGTTTATTAACAAGATAAAAAGAAACGGGGCGGTGACGCATTTGGAACATCACGAAAATAACCTTTGTTGCCAAAGACCCTAGAGATGGAGTTGGGAATTGTTATGGTTTTGGTATCAAAGTGAGGTTAGCACTTAGAGTGATAAGGTGCATTGGGAGTCATGGGATAGTTAGCTAGGAAAACCCTTTCCAACGGTAGTTCGTGATCACCAACCCCTTATTGTGTCGAAGACAAACTTCTCTCGAATTCCTATAGTTGCAACATGAGTGGCCCAAAAGGAAAGTCGACTCAGGGCCAAGTGAGCTCCAAAGGAAAGTCAAAAGAGGACTCCCGACTAAATGGAATTCTACAAGCTCTTGAGACCATTTGAAGTATAATGGGGCAACAAGCACAGTAGCAAGTGACTTATGCTTCTAGGAATGCCTCTATGGCTAGAAATGGAAGTGGAAATGGTGAACGTCCAATGTAGGAATTGGTGGAGCAGTTCCTAAAGCTACAACCCTCAAGGTTTGCTAGGACAGGAGATCTCAAAGAAACTGAATCATGGGTCAACAAGTTAGAAAAGATATTCACGCCTTTAAGATGTTCTGATGAAGATAAGGTGACCTTGGCAATGTACCGGCCGGATGGTAACACTAGTCACTAGTGGAAGGCAACGCAAGGAATGGTATTGCCTACTAATACTGCTATAACTGGGAATGTGTTTATTGAGGCGTTCAATGAAATTTTTTTTTTTTTTTGAATGTGCTTGTGACAAGAAGATGGCGGAGTTTCTGCGACTCCAACAAAACAACATGAGCGTTGATCAGTACGAGCCAAAATTTGTTGAGCTATGAAGATACGCCCCCAAGTCGATTAAGGATCCAATGGATAAAGTGAAGAGATTTCGAGATGGCTTAAAACCTAAAATCCGGAGTTTATTGGTGCTAAGGAACCTCAAGAACAACAGCGAGCTATATGAGCAAGCCTAGCTAATAGAAAGAGATTTCCAAGAACCTAATGCTATAACAACTTATCAAGGAGGGTCTTATCATCCAACTTCTCAAGTCAGTTAGCATCGTGACAAGAGATTGAGATAGGAAGAAAAATGTTCATTCGCTTCCAACAAGAAGAACAAGACCTCAAGGCCAACCTTCCAAGGGGTGTACGCTGCAATTGTAGAAAATGACATGGTAATGCTCCACACTTCACTGAAACGGGAGTTTGTTTTGATTGTGGTTAGCAAGGCCACATTATCAGAGATTGCCCACAACGACAAAAAATGATGCTGTAGCAGTAGCCGCAAACGATGCTACAAAAGGAAGCCTTGCGATATGACAATTTCCAATGTCCGCCAGATTAAGGAAATGCATATGTAGTCACTTAGGAGGAAGTGAAAAACTCCGAGACTATTATTACAAAATGAAGTACTATTGACTATAGAATGCAAAGAGTGTAGGCCTGTTATAAATAAATAAGAGAAAACAATGGATCTGGTTGTGTAACCCATGTACGACACTGACATCATTACAAGAATAGACTATCTTTAAAGAATGCTTTATTTTATTAAAGTGCACAGCGAAAGCGTGATTGAGCTAGAAATATTATTGAGAATTAAGGCTCTACAACCAACCGATGGTCAAGTTGAGAGAACCATCCAAACACTAGAAGACATGTTATGAGCTTGTGTTATCAACTTCAAGAGATGTGGGGATGAGCACCCACATCTCAGTCAAGTTTGCCTAGTTTTCAACAGAGCATTGGCATGGCTCCATTTTAGGCACTATATGGTCGAGCTTGTCGAAATCTAGTCTATTGGAACGAGGCCGGGGAAAAGAAGCTTACTGGTCCTGAGTTGGTCCAACTTACTATTGAGGCAGTGTAAGTAATTTATAAAGAGACTTAGAGTTGCCCAAAGTAGGCAAAAGAGTTATGCAGACAAGAGACGAAAGCCTCTAGAATTCCAAGTAGGAGACTATGTGTTCCTCAAGATGTCTCCAATGAAAGGTATGTTGCATTTTGGTGAGAAAGGTAAGTTAAGTCCACGATAATAGGTACTTTTGAAATCCTAGAAAGAATAGGGAATATGGCTTGGCATTGCCATTGAAACTTACTCAAGTACATGATGTAATGCACATGTCTATGTTAAGAAAGTATGAGTCAGATCCAACACATGTGCTCAACTTCAAAGAGATCAAGGTAGACGACCAAGCGTCGTATATTGAGGAACCATTGTGGATTGTGGACAAACGTAGGCAAGTAATTAGAAATAGGGTCATTCCCTTAGTCAAGTTCCTATAGAAGCAGCTTAGAACACATGAGGCTACCTAGGAAAGTAAAGAAATCATGAGGTGCAAGTACCCACATTTATTTTAAGTGCCAAAGTACGTTATTAAAATTTCGGGGAAATTTTGACCTCATGAGGATTGGCCATAAGGTCTTGAATGGATTGACCATGGGCCAATGGCCATAGATCGATCAGTTTGATCGGTAAGAAATCAATGATTAGTCATGGTCCAACCGACCGGTCATGAACTGGTCGATGTATCAATCGTGAATTTTCTATCAACCATACCGATGGGATAGGATCACCAACTCATAAGAGGACTTTTTGATGACGAGGATTGGTCACAGGATGATTTTGGATCGGTGGATGGTCATGGGTCAATCCAACCGATCATAGTGCTTGAATGCAGGTGATTCTGCCTAGTTATGCATCAACACACGAACGATCCGATTTGATCAAATGTGATCATCTTCTAATAAAAAAATGCATCATTCCCTATTTAATTCTTAGTGATCGAAATGAAACTTAAAGTGGTGATGTCTGATCGTGGATTGGCAATGCACTAGCCATAAACCATACGGATGGACTGAGTGTCGATCGGAATGAGTCTTGGGATAAACTTGGCTATTCCGTCACTAATTCTAAAGTCCATGAGTGCCTTAACTTAGTGCTAGGCCATGGATAGCCTTAAGATTGGCCTTGATCAATCGAAGGACCAATGGAGCACCATTTAGGCGGATCAACTGTCTAAGGGAACGGTTTGTCTAAGCATGGAGTACAATGGCCAAACCTTAGGTGTATGTGATTTGATTTTTACAGGTGTATCTAATCATTCTTTTTTCAGCCCTAGAACCAACTTAGATGATGAAATTCTTTAGACCGCCTTCTTGAGGAAGAAAATGACAAATAAAAGAAAACTCTAAAGCACTCATTAATTGAAGGGGGTGATGTGTCATTTGACTTTTCAAAAGTAATGATGATGTTAAAAATATCATTGATGGTCAAGATAAGGATGGCACACTATGGACTAATTGGAGAGAGATACCTAAAGCCCTCATTAATGACCTTAAAAGTTTAGGCGCTGAGTTGGCAATCTTGATAGCCTTATCCTGAAACTTTATTAAATGCTCAAATGAGGGATACAAGTGGTCCAATGAAAGGGTGAAAGGTGGACCATCATGGATGATGCCTATAAGCTAGATTGCCAAGCAAGATCTTTTTAGCCATCCAACTCATTCTTTAGGTGTAATCATTGGACAAATAGGCTTGCCAACTAAGGATGTTAGGCGGGACACTTGGAAAATTTAGAATGGACCATTTGGCTTGGTAATGATGACCCCGAGTAATATAAATAGGAGGACCACTCCTCATTTTCACCATTGCCATCCACTTTCCCTTTTCCCCTTCCTCTTGGACACTATCTCCTCCTTAAGCCTCTCTCTCTCTCTCTCTCTCTCTCACTTTCAGCCTTGCTCATCCACTGCTTCATAGGACGGCTCTCTCTTGATAAAGCCACTTATAATTTATTGAGGTTCGACAAAGGTAAGTAGAATTCCTAACCATTAGCTAGGTCGATATGCTACGTCGTCGAGTTTTAGCCATGTGCTTACTCATGAATAGTCGTTTTTATGTTGCGAGTCCATTTTGTATGTTTTGCTCATGCATGGGTTGAGATGAAAGATAATAAACTAGCTTGTGTGACACATGATATGTGATCATTTAATGAAAAAAAGAAAACCGTCATCATATAATGTTGGCGGCGATGCCTCGTTTTTAAGAATAGGATGCCCTGATTGAGCCTGGATACCTCTAGTGAGCTAGCCCCCGGGATGCCTCGATTAAGCCAGGATACCTTGGTTGAGCCAGGATGCCTAGCTTTAAGCTAGATGCCTCGGGTATGCCAGGATGCCTTGGTTAAGCCAGGATGTATGTTAATGAACCTTTTGTGCATGCTGGTGTGTTTATTATTACTTGACTTGATGTGTTCATGGATAATGTAACACCCTCGATTCCAAGCCTGTAAGGATTGGCCATAAGGTCCAAAAGTATCGACCATGGGCCAATGGCCATGAATTGATCGGCAAAGAATCATGGATCGGTCATGGTCCAACCGACCAACCGACTGACCGACTGACCGATTGACCAATCACGAATTGGTCGAGGTGTCGGCCATGAATTTCTACTGACCATACCAATGGGATAGGATCACCATCTCATAAGACAACTTTTGATCACGAGGATTGGTTATGGGATGATTTTGGATTGGCGGATGGTCATAATCGATCATAGTGCTCAACCACAGGTGATTTCGCCTAGCTATGCACTAATACATGAACAATCGGACTTGATCAAATGCAGTCATCTACCAATAAAAAATGCAGCATTCCCAATTGAATTCTTAGTGATTAGAAGGGAATCTCAAATTGATGATGTTCGATTGTGGATCGGTAATATACTGACCAAGAGCCATACGGATGGATTAGGTGCCGACCGGAATGAGCTCAGGGATAGACCTGGCTATTCTATCACTAATTCTAAAGTCCATGAGTGCCTTAGTGATGCGGGAGCATCCAACGTAGCTCCATGGACCAACTCGGAACCATCGATGCTTATCCAAGCCAATAAAGAAGTTGGGCATTATGTGCTTCGATGGATCATTTTGAATGAATAATGTTAATTACTTTGTGGAATATCAATAGGTATCATTGGGAGGCCATTTTAGATGTCCTGTATGACCAATTGAAGAAGCTTCAAGGATTATTTTCTGGTCAAGGGAAGAGCTCGAATTTTCGGAAGGCTAGAGGTTCACGGAAAGCTAACGGTTCGAGAATGTGGAAGGCCGAAGATTAAATGGCATTTAGTTCCCGTGATAATAAAGGCTTTTTATTAAGTTCCTAGCCATTTTTATGCAGTCCAAGAGTCGAACGTTTCAGTTTCTAGGCTATTAAGGTCTGTTTTTAATATGTATTAAGGTTAAAATCCTCCGATAAAGAGGGGAAAACTATCCAATGTAGGAGATACGAATTTCATGAATGAAAATGGTGAGATTTCCTCTGCTTGAGTGAACTCCTTTGGAGAGTGGATAACTCCATTCGGTTTCTTTATCCTTGGAGCGTAGATCACTCCTTGGTGGTGAGCCAAGAAGCCCTTTATCCTTGGCTGGTGGAATCTTTAGGCCTTGGTGGTGAGCTTCTCCTATCCCGAAGTGCTTTATCCTTGGCTGGTGGAAGCTTTAGGCCTTGGTGGTGAGCTTCGTAGATCTCGATCCACATCCTCGGTTGGTGGCGTGGTCTTTATACCTTGGGAGGAGATCGTTCTATCTTTTCTTATTCCTCTTTGTTTCTTTACCGTACACACTAGTCCATAGACTTAACCACAAAAATCCTTTCAAAAAAATCTCCGTTCTTGAATCACTCACTCCATCACGCATCAAAATCCAAGCTCAAGCAAGATGTCGGGTAGGACATCTAGTGAACACGGCTCCCCAGGCCCTATCGGCTCGGTATTTGGATCTACCACGACACCTTTCGTGATGTCTATATCCATGGGGTCAGTGTCCTGCTTAACCCCATTTCCTACATGGGCCCATCAAAACCATGCATGAGACCCTCCCGAGGCATGTCGTAGCCCAAACCCTCATCAACCCACACCATGGTCACATCCAACTCACGATACTGGTTGGTCCCAGGGATAGGATAGAAGGTGTTAATTACTTCCATATCCCATGGAACCCCAAACCGTACCGCACGCACCTCCATACTCAGGACCTGAAAAAGGGTTAATCACAATGGGGTGAGATAAATATGAATGAATCAAAATCCTAAACCCCGATTAGGATGCAAGTTCACCTCGAAGGCAATCCTAAACATGCACTATACAGAACACACCTCACCTCAACGTGTACCTGCACGTTAGCTCATCACATATGGTAATATCAATGCAACAAGCATAATTTAATAACCAGAACACACAATTTCAATCACATGGGTTTTAATTATAAGGCCAAACTGTTATGACATGTCCCATACTATACCACATAATTTTGTCCAATAATCAGGCGCCGCTATCACAACCATTCATACGTATTCCAGTTATTACCACCCAACGGCCACGACGAAGTCAAAAGTCGGCATTCATCCGGTGTAATTGGGCATTGTGTTGCCTCGTTGGGCACGGCATCGTCTAGCAACCTCCACCTAGATAACATTCCACAGAGGAGCGCCGTTCTGAAATCGATTTGCGAACAGCAACATCTAGCATCCTTCGCCTACATGGCATTCCACTTTGTGACCATGCAAGCACATCATCGATCAATCTTTTTCTTATATTTCGTCAATTAGCCCAAAACACCAAGATTCCTTTTAAAACAATAAACCTTGCAACTCCCTTTTATTTTTTTTTCAAAGCTTTCCAAAATAAATTCGTATGCAGTCACATACTCAAAAATCAATCCATCAAACTTTACACACTTCTACTATAAAACCTCATTTTTTTTTTATTGAGCACATAAAATTCGGCACCCAAACCCGACACCTTGTTTATTTTCTATTTTCTTTCCCAACTACCATTTTTGGAACTAAACTTGGATAATCCTTTTTTTTTTTGTTCAAAGCTTTTGAAAAGAAATTCGTAGGTGCGCTCACATACTCAAAATTAATCCGCCAAACTTTGCATCCACCTAGTTTAAAACGTAATTGTTTTAGTGAGCAAATAAGTTTTGGTGGCCAACCCGACACCTCATTGTTTTTCTAATTAAAAGCTCATTAGGCCATCTTTTGCAATACTAATAAACAATCACCATAGAACAACCACTCTCATAATACCACACATGAGTTCTCAGCATGCCAGACATCAAACCAATCACAACATATTCCTTTCCAGCAAACAAGATTCCAAGAACAACTATAAAACCACAATCGGTCCTAACTGGCTAAAACAGGGCCACTCGTGTGCCTCTAAGATTAATTGCAGAAACCTAACCAAACGAGTTCGGAAAATTCTTAAATTTGAATATGTTATAAATAACACTTAGAAAAAAAATTCTTGAAGACACCTTGACCCAAATGTAGATCATCTCCCAAACCGTTACAAAAACTATGGCTGTGTCTAGAAATTACGTTTTCCAAAACCAACATCATTTGAGGTCCAAAACTTGTTCGTTTGATCTAAAGTTTGACTATGTTAAACTACAAGATGTGATGAAAAATGTTTGTGAAGGAACTCTTTCGAAAATCTAACCCTAAAAGTTGATAAAAATCCTTTAAACACCAAAAGGTCATAGGTTCCAAGTACATACTCGAATTCTGCATTGCCTGAAACAAAGTTGGAATCTTGTTCTTTTAAATCCATAAATACTTGAGTAAAATATATGACATAGTTGAAGATGTTTAGAATATTTGTCAAGAAGGAAGCAACCTCAAAATCGTAGTACATTTGAACCCACGAAAATAGCAACAATGAGTGTCTAGTAAACCAGCTCTGAAGATTAAGCTAATCTATCTTAACACTAATCTAACAGGCTAATTAACACTAATCTAACCAAACAAATTAATACTAATATAACCCCCTAAGCATATTTAACAACCTAATCAAGGATTATGGAGTTAAGTCACCGGAATTCAACCGCAGCGAGTTCATGGCGACAGTGATGACAACCGCAGCGAGTTCATGGCGACAGTGATGACAACCCAAAACTATCGAGTCTCCAATGGAGGCCTAACAACAGCTAAAAAATAGCCCAATAGCTCACGGCTAAGGGGCAGTTCTAAGGAAGGGTTGAGCTGGTCGGGCTAGATGGTGGCTGGGGTTCCGAATCTCAAACGATTTAGTGGGGTTGGACGTGGCTAGAAGGGCTGGCGGTGGACGGCTAGGTGGTTCGGTGGGCTGGCGGTGGATGGCTAGGTGGTTTGGTGGGCTGGCGGTGGACGGCTAGGTGGTTTGGTGGCCTGGACGAACAGTGGCGTGGCTTGGATGTGGAGTTGCTGTGGCTGGTGGCTAGCGGACAGATAGGGGTTGGCTGGACGGTCGAAATATCCATGCACTCAAGTCCTTTTGGCCTAAAAGTCTTCAGCTCATATAGTCAATCATCTCTCCAATGGCTAATTTCTTTCCAATTCTCTCACAAACTGATTTTTCCATAATTCATTTTTGTCGAAATTGATTTTTCCGCAAATTTTCGGGATCAACGGAATTTCTTAAATAGATGAGACGATGTCCTTAAAATAAATCGTGACATTCTTGAACGTTTGATTCCCAAAAAGGAATTCAATTTCGCGGTTAAAATCAACCGAACGCTATTTTAGTACAACCTAACCTATCGGGTAGCTTTTAGGGATTTTAACACATTTGACCCGTGGTCGATAATTTTCGATCCATGTTTATGCATCTCCAACTCGTAGATGACCCTCGGTTGTCACATAATCGCGAGGTTTCAATTATGTATCCCGAGTATAATATTGATAGAAAATCGAGTTATTGTCGTTCGACGTGAATATTGCAATCGCGTGGAATCACCAAGAATTTAACTATGTAATCCCATCAAATCGACTTATACCAGTGTCGTATTCACCATTGCCGATTATTATGGTCAAGCGATCGATGACTGATCGAATTCTCTAGTCTGCAGCAGTTATATCCCTTAATGCTCTCACATAATAAATTAGTTAACTCACTAAGTGATCAGTTCCAAGTAAAATGACCATAAGTGCGTTAACAAAACAACCATTTTGTAAATCCGAAACGGGGTCGAATTTCAGGATGTCATGCAACCCGAGGCAAGCTTGCGACTCTTCTCATGGCTCACGAGGAGGAAAGGTTGGGTTCATTGTGAATCCTAAGTTCAATCAAGTCCAAGGAGGCAAGCAAGCTTAAGGGACTGGATGTTCATGGACGTGACGATTGGAGGAACAACAATGATTGCATTTATTCATAGTGGAAGAGGACGCAAAGAGACTTATCCTTCCAGTCGAGAAAGGAGCGGTGGCTCAAGATGGTGAACTCCAAGAAAGTCCAAACAAGTAATGTGGCTAGGGATGTAAAAGTTCGCATCGGGCAATGAAAGAGCAAGGAGATGATCGATGTATTCTTGGTCAATAACTTAGATTAATTAATAACAGAACAATATTGAACATCAATGGAAGAACATCCCAAATTTCATTGATCTTCATTAGTGTTAGTTAGATCATTAGGAACTTAGATTATTTAGATTTGGCCAGAAAATGAACCCGATGGATTGTGAGGAATGTGTGGGCTTGAGAAGTGAGTGGGCCACACGAATTGGACTTAAGAAATCGAATGAGTGATTATGGGCTTGGACTTGGCTTGAAGCGGGACAACGTTCGAAATTATTAGATTTGTAGATTTAGTTTAGTGCGCCGGATTGTTATAGATTGAGCCCGTTGGGCCGGGAGTGAATATTTAGGCCCGAATGATTTTATTTTATAGATTATAGTTATGATAACTTGATTAATGTTTATAATTCTAATATCAATTTCTAACTTTAGCATTTTGTGATTAATTCCTTATACATATATATATATATATATATATATATATATATATATATATATGTTATGAATTTGTATAATTGGGATTAAGTAGAAACAAAAGGCAATTAGATGAAAATATTAGAAGCTAACGAACTAACTAATGATATCGATTAACTGTTAATTAGTGACGATTGATAGATGGCGAAAATCTTCATGCATGAAAGCCACGACACAAAAATGTCTCTCGTTTCTCCATGCATTTGACACCCACGGTTTTCTATTCTCTAGAAACCCGAAACCATCAACTCAAGGAAGCATAATCATTAGAAGATCTCATCATTACACTAGCCTATGGATTAGTTTGTAGGCCTATTTCCCCTGAAGCTTCGTACACTCTCTCTCTCTCCATATAAAACTGAACAACCGATCTTCTTCTGCATCTTTTCTCTCAGTTGAGCAGCGAAAAACAGGAGGCAAACCAGCAACCTTCTTCTTCTTGCATGCTGATTTTGAGTGTTGATCTTAAAGCATCTCTGTGTTGTTTAGTAGCTGAAGTAAGGTAAGGAAAGATCTAACTCTAAATTGAAAGTTATCCATTGTTTCATCAAGGGAGCTTGAGGATCTAACCAAACAATGATGGATATAGTTTGTAGTTGCTGTTTTGTGATTGATCTAAGCTTAGTGAGTGTTAGATTGAAGGTAGGAGCTATTGCATGTCACTCTTGAGTCTTGCATGTCTCGAAACCCTTCTGTGAGTATGCTGTTTTGTTGAGCGAAGTGATGAAATGGATGCTGAGTGTGTTGTTTTGGTAGAAATCGTGATAAGTGGCTTACGGATGCAACGACACTTCGAACCGAGCTGTGGAATTGATCATTTGTTAGAGAAAGATATGCTGAAGTTGCTTTGAGTTGCTGTGAGTAAGCATTGAAGTATTTTAGAAGAGATTTGTGGATAGACAAGTTGTTTCATTGAGTAGAAGTGAGAAAATTTGTGTATCTATTCTGTTCTAAGTGAAAACAGATATGGAGTCTTCTGTTTGTGTTTAGTTTTCTTTATGTATGTTGATAGAAATAAGAAAGAAACAATTCTACATGTTAGAACATCTACACGTAGCTATAACCATATGACTATAAAAACATAGAGACAGAAGTAAACTTAGTAAAAACCAGTAAACTGTTCTTTTAAGAAACGGTTTGACCTTTACTGATCATGCGAATTTTCTGTATTTACCTAGTTATATTTGGACTTTAAGTCCTTAATAAAAATTGTACAACACATCTTAAGGAATGACGTGTCAAAATTTGAGAATAAGACGTAAGTTTCTTCATGGGAATTGTTAGTCTATGTGTTAAATATAACATACTAAAATTTGGTAATATTTTGACAAGAACTGATATACCGTTTGTATCTGGAACCGAAACTGTACATTTAGCTAGTATACTGTTTGTACCCGAGAACACATATTAGATGTAGTGTCTTGTATCTTAGACTAGATGTTAGTTGTGTATGAGTAAGTCTCATATATCATTTGAGATATAAGTGCATATAGAATCATGTGTGTGCAATGAGTGCGGTGCATAGTGCTTGATTATGGGACAATATCTGTTCGCCATTGAATGGGACATGACGTAATGGGTTTTATCTTATAATCCGGACACGCACGTGTGCTAGGTTCATGAGAGTTAGATAGGTACTTTAGAGCCTTTTTTCTTTTGCATACGATAAATGCATTAATGAAAGGTGTGGTGGTGTGAAACGTCTGCTTAAGATGAATGAACCCATCGGTACCGAGATACCGGTGATGCCCCTGGAAGTATGGGATGCCCTTGTGTGTGCTCAAGGATGCCTCGGTTGTGTGATACCGAGATGCCTCGGAGTGAGATGCCCTTGTGTGTGATCAAGGATGCCTCGGTTGTGTGATATGGAGATGCCTCGGAGTGAGATGCCCTTGTGTGTGATCAAGGAGGACCTCGGTTGTGTGATGCCGGGATGCCTCGGAGTGAGATGCCCACAATTAGTGGTATTGTGGAAGTCCGGATAACGTAGTTTCCGGAAGTGACTCGATCAGGCTGGTAGAGTCCCGGTTGTGACTGATTCGAGGGTGGATTTTATGCACACTAAATACAAGTATTTGGCGAGTGAGTTCATCTATTATTGTTGCATTATATTTTGATGTGAGATTGAGTTTGTGAAGGGTAACTATAGAAATGGATACATATAAGGTGATTTCTTACATTATGCATTAGTATTGTTTATGCTTGTGTTATACTCTCTTAGTATCCTAAATTGTTTGATCATTCACTTTGATGGCTATGGATTGTTTAAGTTAGAGTTTTATCATTCTTTACTGGGCGAGGTTGTTTGCTCATACCTTACATTTTCAGATTGATAGCATGGATGTACCGCCAGTAGCTCGATACGGGGCGGTAGTGCGTCTTGATGTTTCTCTTCATGACGAGCATGATCCCGACTATGACATGGTTTTCTCCAAATATCAGGCGACTTTATGGCTGGATGACGGTAGAGCTGAGTTATTACCGATGACGTTCGTTGCATGGTTTATCAACCATGAAGGAGAGATGTTCGGAACTTTACCCTTTGGAGCAGGGGGACCCGGAGTGGGGATGGACAGCGCCTAGACGCCTTTGATCTTGTAGAAGCTGACTAACTTTTGTTTTTTTTGTTAGACATAGGCTTGTGTGGGCACTCGTGGAGTAGATACCCTCACCCCTTATCCCTGGCTTGTGTCACGCCTTTGATATAAATATATAGGCGAAGAACATGGAATGAGTCCAGGTAGATATTTTTGTATGCCCCGATGATGATAAAATGAAAGGAAGCCTTTTATGATCTTGTCTATGTACATTGCAGGATAACCTTATAATATAAACTCGAGATTTTAAATAATCCATGTTATACATGCTAACCTTCAATGGTAAACACTATGGGTTATCTAAAGGAGATTACAAGCTAGACAAGAAGATAATAATAATTATAATTCCGCTTGCGCTTAGTACGTGACGCTCTGGGACGTCACATTTTATATAGTTCAGGGACATTAAATTTGTATCAAAAATCATTTGTGTCATTATCCCTTTGAAAAAAATCATGAAACCATGTATAAACACTTGGTGACGGCTTAATGGAGTGGCCTACAACTGATGTGGCAAGATACGTCTATGTAATATTTTCTCACACTTTGCACTCAAAATAATACTAAAGGGAGGAGGTTGCCACATAGGTCATAGCCCACTCAATTAATTGGCTACCATATGTCCAAGTGGGACCCATTAAGTTAAACCTTTTCATTCCACCGTTAACTCCTTTCTGCTCCATTACTTTCTCTCCCTTTCACTCGTCGCGTCAAAGTATGATAGCTCCATCATGGCACAAGCATTGAGCTCACCTCTTCTTCAGCCTCAACAAGCCCGCCATGACGCTACCGGGGCTTGAAGTTCACGTGCACACAATGAAAAATGCTGCCAAGTGGATTGTTGTGGTAGAGCTTATGACTAAACTTTCCAGAGATAGGATGGTGCCGATCAGTGTCAAGTTGGATATGCAGAATAATGAGCTATTGACGTGCACTTTAGTCAAGGCCACTAAGCCTGGCAATCGTGTCGTAGTGCTTCATGTTCGCAAGAATGATAGTGATAGAGAGGAAGGCTCAGGCTTAGGTTTCTATGAGGTTGAGGTGTTAGTGTTTTTTGAGATTGGGTGTGAGTTTAAGTAGATTTTTGCAAATTGAAGCAGGTTTTAAGTTCTCCTTCTATTTGATTGGATAATCTTGAGATTTTTCTACAAAGGAAATAGAGGACTGGAATAGAAATTTAATTAACCTTCAATTTTGACTTTGATTCCTATGAACCATATAAGCTCAAGGAGCTTAGTTTTAAAAGTTGTTCATGAAAATTTTGTTATAAATGACGCCAAATATTTTTTGGGGATTTTTTATTTCTTTTCTGTCAGATTTTCTTTTAGGTTAAAAGTGACGCTAGCCATTAAGACGCTGAAAAAGAAAATTGACAGCCAATAAAAAAAGAGAAGAAAAAAGTGAGTTTTTCTTTACAAGGGTTTTCAATCTCTTTGTGCCCTGATTTTGAAAGAAGATTACTGTTTTATTCCAACTTTTTTTGAACTCTAGTGGATTCGTAAAATGCCTCTATGCGGAGTCGTAGCCCAAGTTTGGGTAAACTTCGTTAACAAACTTTCCTGTATGTTCTTCTGATTCTATTAATTTTTTATTATATTATACTTGGTGAATTGTTTGCGAGTGTTATTCTTCTATCATCGACATATGATTTCGTAAAAAATTGGTATCAAAGCTAGGGTTGGGTAATCGAAAACACCATTGATTTTTTGGTGACGTTTGATTGAATGCAAACAGTACAGCGGAAGATAAAATTGGAATCGATAAGTTTGATGGGCAAGATTTCGGATGGTGGAAGCTACAAATCAAGGATTATCTTTATCAAAAAGATCTCTATGCACCACTTGAGGGTTGGAAACCTAAGATGGCAGAAGTGGATCGACAGCGAAACCAGATGGAAAATCTTGATCGAAAGGCATTAGGTACAATTCATCTAGAGTTGACGAAAAAGACAGGGTACTACATCCCAAAAAACAAAAACTGCAAAGGAAGCCATGGATATTCTAACGAATATTTATGAGAAACTGTCCACGTCAAATTAGGTATTTTTGTTGAATAAACTGATTAATATGAAGTTATCTGATAGAGGTTCCGTGGCAGAGAATATTAATCGTTTCAAGCCTTATTATTTTTATGCTCTCTTCTAGAAAGTTACAATACCGCGGTGTCGGGAATTTCGAGCACCATGAAGGATGATTTAACTCTTGATGATGCTGTGAGTAGTATCATGGATGAAGAGATGCGAAGGAAAGTCTCAGGTGGAGATAATTTTTTAGCATCTACATCTTCGATGGTACTCGCAGTGGAGAATTGTGGGAGAAGTAAATATCAAGGAAAATTCAGCAGGCGTGGCAAATCACAATCAAGGGGTAAGAGACAAGTTGCAAAAGATGAGTGTTGATTTTGTCACCAAACCAAACACTAGAGGTTTTAGTGTGAAGCCTACAAAAAGAAGCAGCAAGTGAGAATCGTTTGCAAGGTTTGACTTGATGACAGATAAATGGTTTATTGATTCCGCTACTTCTTTTCATTGCACCTCGCAAAGAGACATATATTGATGATTATGCTAATGGAGATTTCGGATAAGTGTTTGTTGGAAACGGCCACATGTGTCCCATTGTTGGAAAAAGGAACTGTGACTACGAACATCTCAAGTGGAGGACGTCTAGTTTTGCGTTAAACTAGGCATATTCCGGAATTAAAGAAAAATCTGATTTCAACCTTACGGGCAAGAGTAGTAGCAAAAGGAAAGCCTACGGGTACACTTTACCTTCTCAAATGAGATAATATCAGTGATATGATTGCAACGATAATTGCTATATTTTTTTACTCTTTGGCATTATCATTTCGAACATCTTAGTGAAAAAGATATAAAGCAATTACACTCGAAAAAATTACTTCTAGGTTTGCAAAAAGTTAAGTTAGATTTTCTGAGAGTTGTATTTATGGAAAATAAAAGGTTGTTGGTTTTCAATTGAATGGGTGACAAAATAAAGGCCAAAAGTTAGAGTTGGTTAGTACTGATGTATGAGGATCTGCTCAGGAACTCTCTTATGGCGATAAGAGATATTTTGTCCCCTTCATTGATGATGCGACAAAGAAGACTTGAGTCTATGCTCTTAGAGAAAAATCAGAAGTATTTGTGATGTTCAGAATGTGGAAGACCATGGTAAAAAAAGAGACAATCAAATGAAAGCTCTTAAGTTTAATAATGGTGGTGAATATAGGAGTAAGGAATTTGCAGAATATTTGAGTCAAGAAGGCATACACTAGTTAAAGACCTATGGGCGGCTGCCACAATTGATGTAGCCGTTTATCTTATCAACACAAGTCTATCTAGTGCATTGAATGAAGAAATACCACAAGAGTGGTGGTAAGGTAAAAAGATTAATTATTCACATCTAAAGGTATTTAGTTGTATTGCATATGTTTTGATTATCAGTGAGGAGGTACTTCAAGCGGAACCTATTATCAGTGAGGAGGTACTTCAAGCGGAACGCCGTGATTAGGAGCAAATTAATGACCCTGAAGTACATGTTTTGATGAGGTCTACACGTGTGAGAAAGCCAAAGGTAATTTTTGATCCATCAGCTAATACTGTTCTGAGCCATGTCTTTTATACAGATTCAAGAGACTTATGCTGAGGCAAAGATAGACACGTCTCACTTGCAGTGGGAGTATGCTATGAAAGACGAGATGAGCTTGTTATTTCAGAACAAAACTTGGGAGTTGACCAAGTTACCCACAGGTAAAAAAAGCTTTGTTAAATAAATGGGGCTTTTCTACATGATTAAGAATGAAGCAAATGGTAGTATTAGATATAACATGAGACTCGTATCGAGGGGCTTTTCTAAAAAAGAATGGATCGATTACTCTGAGATATTTTCACCCGTAGTGAAAATAACATTAATTAGAGTTCAGCTAAGTATAGTTGCAATGGAGGATCTTCATCTTGAGCAATTAGATGTAAAAACAGCGTTTTTACACAGTGACTTAGATGAAGAACTATACATGGCACAACCTAAGGAGTACATGGTATGTCGCTTGAAGAAAAGCTTGTATAGTTTGAAACAAGCTCCGCAGCAATGGTACCTAAAATTTCATAGTTCCATGAAAGAAAAAGGATTTGCATACTGTAAGTCTGATCACTGTGTTTATTTTCGTAAGTATGACGACGGTGACATTGTGTGTTTCTCTTTATATGTGAATGACATATTGGTAGCTGGTTCCAATATGAAGAGAATCGTAGAAGTGAAGAAAATGTTATCATCACAACTTGCTACGAAAGATGTCACGTCTCGAACCCTGGGCACATGCACATCTCTCGATGGTCGACTAAAAGTGTGATGTCTCAGAATGTGTTACCGAATCTTTCTTTTTATCTTTCAATTACGCACATGCGGAAGCAAATTAAATAAACACTCAGCGAATAAACAATCATGGGGATAGTAAAACACGATTATGATTTTCCTATAACCTTTAGGGATTAATGATTTACAAGTCTTTACACTGGCAACTTCCAACCGACCTTCTCGAAAACCTTTAGGGATTAGGGTCACCCTAAACTTTGCTAACGGTAGGGCTAGCCAAAAGGTGTCGCATCTCGCGCTCACCATATCCGCACTCAGTACATCTCCACGCTACGGCCTTGAAAAAGATTAGCCCACAATGAGGTGAGATAAAATTTCAACGAGTAAAAACCCTAAACCTTGGTTAGGACGTAAATTCACCTCGAAGGCAATCCTAAGCGCACAAAATACCTGCATGTACCTGCAATCCTAAGACTCACCTTGGCTCGGCGTGTACCTGCTTGTTAGTTCAACATATATATACCATTCTAACATGTCTCATACCGTGGCATACAATTTTGTCCCATAAGGTGCAATTATCACAACCATACAGTGTTTTCCAATTATTACGACCCATCAACCACGGTCAACTCGAAAGTCAACGGTCATCCGACATAACTGGGCATCGTCCTGCTTTGTCGGGCATGGAAATGTCTAGAACCCCCGCCGTGACTCGGTTATAGACCCCTACTGGGCATTCGATAAAAATCGGGCATCATCCCCAAACTCCCGTTGGGTGACAGGTTCCACTTAGTGGCCATGCACACACGTCATCAATCAAATCCTTTTTAACAATAAACCTTACAATTCCCAAAAAAAAAAATTTTCAAAGCTTTTGGAAATAAATTCGTATAGGGTCACGTATTTGAAATTAACCCACCAAACTTTGCACATATCGAGTATAAAACCTCATCGTTTTATTAGGCACATAAATTTTGGCGTCGAAACTCCACACCTCATTTATTTTCTATTTTCTTTTCTAACCACCCCTTTTTGGAAATAATCTTTAGTAAACCATTTTTTTTTTTTTGTTCAAAACTTTAAGAAATAAATTTATAGGTGTTCACGTACTAAAAATTAATCCGTCAAACTTTGCACGCACCTAATTTAAACTCTCATTTTTTTATTGAGCAAATAAGTTTTGGTGTCCAAACTCGATACCTAAATTTTCTTTCCTTTTAAAGGCCCAAATACCATCTCTTGCAATAATAATAAACAACTAACATAGAGCAATCAACCTCATGATATCACACATGTGTTCTTAGCATGCCAAACATCAGCCAAATCACAACACATTCCTTTCCCAGCAAGTAAGATACCAAGAACAACTACAAAACCACAATCGGCCTTACCCGGCAAAAACCAGGCCACTTGGGCGCCTCTAGGTTTAATTCGTGAAACTTAATCAAATGAACTCAGAAAATTCTCAAATTTGAATATATTTTTAAGAAAAATTAAAAAATATTTTTATTAAGATACCTGAATCCAGATTTTTCTAGATTAAGAGCAATAAATTGTTTTAACCGTTACAAAAATTGTGCCTATGTCCAAAAATTCTGTTTTCCAAAATTAGTTTGGTTCGAGATCCGAAAGTTGTTTATTTGATCTGAAATTTAAGTATGTTAAACTACAATATGTGAGAAACAACCTTTGTGAAGGAACTCTTTCAAAAATAGAACCCTAAGAGTTGATACAAATCCATTAAACACCAAAAGGTCACTACTTCCAGCATCCTCCGAGATTCTGTTTTGCATAAAGCGAAGTTGAACTCTTATTCTTTTAAATCTATAAAATCTTGAGTAAAATATATGTCATAGATGAGGATGTCTAGTAAACCAACTCTGAAGATTAAGCTTATTTAATTAAATCTAATCTAACTAGCTTATTAACACCAATCTAATCAAGCTAATTAACACTATTCTAACCCCCTAAGCGCAATCAACAACCTAATCAAGGATTAGGAAGTTAACTCACCGGAATTCAACGGTGGCAGGCTCATGGTGATGGCGACGTGAAGGCGGTGTGGACCTAAGGCAACCGTTTCTCCAACGGAGGCCAAATGGTGGTTGATAATAGCCCTACAAGTCTCAGCCGAGGGCTAAGATTCAACTTTGTTTACTGGGGGTTGAGGCTAGTTGGGGGTGGCATTGCTTGGTGGAGGAGTTGGGCAGGCTAGATAGGTGGTGCCGGTGCGTGGCTGAAGCTGGCGGTGGACGTGAGGTCGTGTGGCGGAGCACCTGAAGAAGATGGCGCTGGAGATGAATTGAAGAAGGTGGTGCTTGGAGTGGAAGCGTTGGTGGGGCTACAACTGGCGTGAGGAAGGGGATGGTGGGCGTGAGGTGGTGTCGGATGCTAGAAGGTGGGCTGCGGAGGGGTGGTGTGCGACAAAGGAATAGAGAAGAAGTTGAAAGGAAAAACATGAGGGGAAAAAGTGAAAATGGGGGCTGGCTGCAGGATGTTTTCACACACGCATGAAGGAATTGAGAGAGAGAGAGAGAAGGGAAGGAAAGTCAAGAGAATGGCCAATTGAAAACCTTAGCAAATATTTAAACACTCATTAACATGCCCGACAAGTCTTCATCCTTAATGTCCAAGGCCCATCCACTCACAATTTAGCTCTATTTTCCCAAAATTCAACCAAATAGAGCAACCAAATTCCTTCTTTTTCCCTTGATCCGAATTTCCACTTATTTTCCATTTTGTTCAAAACCGATTTTTTCGTAAAATTTCAGACTCATCAAAATTTCTCCAAAAGATGAGACAATATCCTATAAATGAATCATTACACGCTCGAATGTCCTATTCCCGAAACGAATTCGATTTCGTGGTTAAAATCGACCGAATATAATTTAAGTACAACCTAACCTATTGGGTAGCTTTTAGGGATTTTAGCTCGTTTGACCCATGGTCGATAATTTTCGATCCACGTTTGTGCATCTTTGACTCATAGACGACCTTTGGTTGTCGTAAAAATTGCAAGATTTCAATTACGTGTCAGTGTCGTTCAACGCAAGTTCCGTCGAATCAACCTATCTCTGATCACTAATCAATTATAATGGTGTCATATTGGCCCTTGCCGATTTTTATGGTCGAGCGATCGATTTCCAATCGTATTATCTAGTATGTTGCGTTTCCATCCCTTAACGACTTCACCTAATAGATTAATTCACTCGAGAGTGATTAGTTCCGAGTAAAATGACGATAGACGCATTGACAAAATGTCCATTTCATATATTCGAGACGGGGTCGAATTTTCAGGTTGTCACAAAACACTTAGGAAATGCCAAGAATATTTTAGGCATGCAAATTATTAGGGACAGGAAAAATAAGAAATTATGGCTGTCGCAGGAAGACTATGTGAACAAGGTGTTAAAGAGATTCAAATCTAATTGCAACTCCTTTGGCAAGTCACTTCAAACTTTTCAAGGGTATGTGTCCGGGCATTCAGGTTTTGAAAGATGAGATGGCGGTAGTTCCATGTGTATCAGTAGTGGGGAGTTTGATGTATGCCATGGTGAGCATGGGACCAGACATTGCATAGGCAGTGAGAGTTGTGAGTCGATATATGTAGAACCCAAACAGAGAGCATTAGAATGCAATAAAGTAGATATTGAGATATCTAGGACATACTTCTAACTGCTCACTTTGTTATGGTGGTATATCTCTAGAGTTGCATGGTTATGTAGATGTAAATCATTCGAGTGATCGTGATAGTGGTAAGAGTACCATTAGATATGTCTTTACAATTGTAGGTACAGTAGTAAGTTGGGTATCTCAACTATAAAAAGTAGTGGCTTTATCGACAATAGAGGCAAAATACATAGCGATCACAGAAGCCTCCATGGAAATCATGTGGTTACAAGATTATATGGAGGAACTACAGCAAAAATAGCCAGCCAAATAACTGTGGAGTGATAGTCAAAGTATAATGCACTTAGTAAAGGATGTAGCTTGTCACTCAAGGACTAGACATATCAAGAAGCATTATCACTTTATTAGGTCAACATTGAAAGATAATGAGTTGAAGCTATAGAAGATAATGAGTTAAAGCTATAGAAGATTGATGGTACGGAGAATCCAACTGGCATGTTGACCAGGATAGCAGACAAAGATAAGCATATTTTATACACTACTACCATTGGTATTACTCCATGTTGATTGATGAGGAGTATCACAGAGGCAAAAGTTTTTCAAGTACTAGTTTTTGAAGAAGATGGATGGAAAGTTGCTTGGAACTCGGGTATATATGTTCTCAAGTGGGAGATTGTTATAAATGAAGCCAAATACTTTTATGGGCTTTTGTTTTTTTTTTTTTTTAATCTTTTCTATCAGATTTGCTTTTAGGTTAAAAGCGATACCTTTATATTAGCGATGGCAAGACGCTAGCTAGTAAGACACTAAAAAAGAAAATAGAGAGACAAGAAAAAGAGAGAAGAAAAAAGTGAGTTTTTTCTTTACGAGGGTTCTCAATCTCTTTGTACCCTGATCTTAAGAAAAAATTATCGTTGCATTCCAACTTTTTTCGAATTCTAGTAGATTTACAGAGTGCCTCGTGCGGAAACATAGCCCAAGTTTAGGTGTACTTTGTTAAGAAACTTTCTAGTGTGTTCTTCTAATTCTGTTCTTTTGGAATCAACGTGCGATTTCATAACAAATTGGTCACCTTTGTTCAGCACATCTTTGTTAATGGAGTGCAAGCATTTCCTGATTTATGGTGTGGTGCAGAAGGAAGAAGAAGTAACTGCGGGGAGAGAAAGGGTAACGGAGTAGAGAGAGGGATGATAGAGAAGAGGAACGAATCTGAAAAATGGCCCCAATTTGGACACTTGATGATCAATAAGTGGAGTGGCCTATAGCTCATCATAGCCGACTTTGTGAGAAAAAGACACCGTATATTTGTCTTTTGGTGTCCGAAAATTTCACAAAATATAACCTTTGGATTCCCAAACTAGAGCAAAGAATTAAATGTTCCCAAATTGTTGTAATCCACATGCTAATTTTGGCCACGATTGGTTTTTAATGGGCTTAACCAAATTAGAGGCTCTCATGGGCTCAGTAATATCAATAAGCTAAGGACCTCCCTCTACCAGTCTGTTTTTGCTATAATGCCATCATATGGGCTTACTATTATTAAATAAAAAATACCCATAATACTATATTCAATTCAACTAATTTTTTTTGTTTGATCAATCTCTAATTTTCTATGAAATGGATATTTAAATTTAGCTGTCAATAATCTTAAGAAGAAACTTTTATGCAATCAAATTTTAAAATTTTGTTAATAAAAATTCTAAGTTTATGGCGAAAGTGCAATCAAATTCAATTTTCAACTAGAGCAATTAATTTGAAAATTGAAAAATGCCGGCATGACATTTATAAAACTTCTCCATAAGTGACAATGATATGCCAGCAAGTGGGCGTTGCATAGAGAAACAAGCAAAGTAAAACAGAAAATAAGTATCTAGAGAGAGAGAGAGAGAGAGAGAGAGAGAGAGAGAGAGAGAGAGAGAGAGAGAGAGAGATATGACTGCAGGAATGTCGCTCCTGCTGGCGAGAACTATTGACCCTTTTGTAGTGGTGGTGCGACTCCTCGTTTCCACCCCACAAGGGTCAACTCCTTTGCTCCATATCCTTGACAGAAGCAATCCACTATCTCCCCTCTCACTTTGCGCCTCTAAGACGCCAAATCACCTCCTTTATACAAATCCTAACCCCACGCCGACCGCCCAAGTTCGATCTTTTACTCAGGTCGTCGAAGTCTACATCCGTGTAACCGGACCGAAGGGGAGGTTAGAGCCTTAAGTTCTCTAGCATCAAAGATCGGTCAAGAAAGTCAAATGATCAACGAAGAAAAGAAAAATCCCCAGATTAGGAGAAATTAGACCTCTTCTTGTCTTTTCAAAGATATATGCTGAAAGGGGTTCGGAGTAGGGGGATGTTAGAGAAAGGAAAGAAAAACATAATAGAAGATTAAGTAAACTAGCAATCTCTCTCTATCTCCCCGTGCTGTCTGAAAGTAGTAAAAAAATGCGATATTAAATGTGTCTTATCAAATGGTAGTCCCAAATTTAAGACGAAGTGACAAGTAACAAAAGCAAAAGAGAACACGAGTTTAGCCTATAAGTTCACTTCTAAATATTTATAATGAAAGCTTTGGGTGAGATTGGAGGGGTGCCGAGGCGGGACGTGACGCATGTTCAACGGTCCTTTCGGATGGACTCCAAATCAGACCCTTACATTATATTGCCACGTACACTAATGGTGCCATAAGTTGTGTACGGCGCTCACTTTGGTACCAAAAGTTTCCGTCGGATCACTTAAATGCCAAATCGGAGGAAAAACGATCACTTTGGTGCCACCAGCAAAAGATTCCGGCCAAAACAATTACGTGGCTTTTTTTTTTTTTTTTTTTTTTAAATCGATAGGTCTTTAGATGACGTCGTTTTCGATCCTCCTTAAGAAAACGACGTCGTTTTGCCGTCCTACATGGATGGCTTCATGGAAACAACGCCGTTTAGCTCACATGGGCATTGAAATTAGGGTTTTCGCCGCTTGGCCACCGTCGTTTGCTCGCCGTCACTCGGCCACCATTGTTGCTCGGCCACCGTCGCTCAGCCACCATTGTAGTTGCTCGACTAGGTGAGCGAGGAGAGATTGAGATTGTTGCCGGAAAAATCGAAGGCGAGAGTGGAGGAGGAGGAGGAAGAAGATGGGTCGAAGGTGCTACTGGTGCGCTGCTGCTGCTGCTGGTTACTGGTGTCGCTGCGGGTGCTGTTGCTGGTGTCGTTGCTTGTGTGGGTCTTCGAGGAAGAAGAAGACACAAAGACGAGCCTTCCCTCTCTCTCAATTTGCGGATTAGGGTTTCAAAGTTGGGGAAAGATACCAAACGGCGTCATTTTGGTGTTTGGATGCTAACTCAACTCTCCGACGAGTCATGTAGGCTTCAAAAATTCATAAAAAACGGCCACGTCGAATTTCCGGCCAATTTCGTCGGCATTGGCACCAAAGTGAGCGTTTTTCAAATTTTTTGGCACTTAAGTGATCCGATGGAAACTTTTGGCACCAAGGTGAGCGCCGTACACAACTTATGGCATCATTAGTGTACTTATGCCCATTATATTGTAAGTGCTAATCCCCACTAAGTATCTAGAACCCTAGAGAAGGATTTGGCCAGAATCCTTCCAATCCTACTTGGGGGCGCAGGTTTGGAAACCCATACAAATTGTTTATGAGACTTGCCTTGAAAGGTGGAGAGTGCTCTTCTCCTAAGCGTTAGAGGGCCTTCTAAAGTTGAAAGGTGGAGGCTTCTTTGTTTGCGTTTTGTGAACTGGCCATCATCACATTTAACGCTTTACCAGCTAGTTAGGCTGTACACTGTATTATCTGTTGGGGTTTCATGAATCATGTATAAGAAAAATTAACATAAAGTACGCAGCGGAAACAAAGATATATTTTATACACGATTCTCCTAAGGCGTTGTTCGTGCATTTTAATCAAAAATCTAAACATAAAAGGGAGTTAAACGAAATACCTCTCGAAGCGCGCTTTGAAACAAGTCGGTTCAGATGTTCTACAGTTCGAGTCCCACAAGCGTCGGACCTCTAGTTCAGACACACCAACAACGAACGTCGAACAGAAGAGAGAACTTTCAGATATTCACTACTTCGATCGTGCTAGCAATCACGTGGAAATAATTCGTCGTATTCTTGATGTATAATAGTCACGGCCCGAACGAGATAATGTTCTTCTTTCTTGCATCTCAAAGACACAAGAACATGCACACACTTTGCTCTCTATTTTCAGCAAAGCATCTTCTCTCTGAAACACAAAAATGCATGCCAACACTCTTTTTCTGTTTTTCAACAATGAGCACTTCTTATTTAGCACCAATTTTTTTAACCCTTTTAAGGCATTTCTTGGACGAGCACTTCACGGTTCAGCAACGGTTACTGATCGTGGGATTAGCAACCGTTGCTCATCCTCACGATTATGCACGATTCGTGCACAATTTCGTGCATGATGGTCAGCAACTGCTGACCATCTCGCACAATTTTGTGCAAATCGTGCATGTGCATGATTTCGTGCACATGCACACTTTAATTTGTTTTAATTAGTTATTAAAAGGTATTAATTAATTAATTAAACTAATAAATAAATAATTAATCAATCCCTTTAAAAAAATAAAAAGAACATATTCTTTATATGTACATTTGAGATCCCTAATATGTAACTATTAAATAGCAGCTTTAGGGCATACATCTAACATTCTCCCATTTGCGCTAAACCAACTTGCTTGGTACCTCAAAACCCATTTGGTCAATTGGGGATCCACTTTGGGTATGCGTGTGCATCATATGCAAGTAGGCTCGTGACTATAATACAAATTAAATTAAATCTCATTTAATTTAATTTCAAATCGACTCAATTCGTTTGTAGTAATTGCAAACGTATTTGCAATAATATTTCTCTCTTGTTCAACGTCATCCTAATTGTTTATGGTGCGTGACATCCCTAGGTTCATCACTAAGCTGGTAGTAAGACTTGTACTAACACATTAGTACTTCCAAAAGAATTAATTGTCCCGATTAATCTTTTAGGTCCTACAAGCCACGATTGACATCTAACAATATGTCATGGCTACCCAGATAGTCTGAATACTTTAAGAACATAATGAACCTGTCAGCTTTGGCTATAGTGTAATTCAATCCCTCTGTCTTACTATGTCCCAATCAAACAAAGACCATGGAATATTTGTCAAGTCATTCATTCGATCATATGCACAAATCTAATTGACACGCATTTTATTCGAGACATAAACAATTTATTCTCAGTTACAACCCCGGCCGAGGATTTCAATACAGTGTCACAATTAGATCGCATAGGACATCATTATCATACCTTGCACATAACAAGGAGACAGATTCCATATTGCGCACGTGTAACTTCATATATGAACAAACTATGACCATCAGGTATAAAGACGGATCAACGACCCGGTATTATGTGCACCCGTGAACCATAGTTGTTTCAATACACAAGTTAATACTGTGCCTCAGGTCTAAGGATTATTTACACAAGACCAAAGCATGAACAATTAGACATTGACCACGCTAAAAGCTTCCATGTCGCTAATCGTTCCATATGCGTCACGTTCAGGGAATTTGTCTAATACAAACACCTGTGTTCTAACTCAGGCATCATAATACCCAATGACATGTGACTCATCATTCCCTTAAGTATCCAATACTTAATGGCGAAGTTAAGAACACACCGGTCTCAACAGGATTATTAATATCCACTTAATAATCTATCGACCGGGAACGATTTAAAGATTCAGTCTAACTATGAACCCGTCACATATCTTCTTGATGTCTCAAGAATAGGTCTAGTTGCAACAGATCTTATAGAATCATTCATCAATATAAAATAATTGGACAAATGAATGAATACGTCATTGCCATTAATTAAATAATAATAGTGAAAATACAATTGAAATCCCTAATAGTAGCTTTAGGCCAAGCATCCAACAATCTCCCAGTTGCACTAAAGCCAACTTGTCTGGTACCTCAAACCCATTTTGTTAATATGTCTTTCAAAAGAAGACTGAGGTAAGGCCTTAGTGAAGGGATCTACCACGTTTTCCGCTGAGGCAATTTTTTGCAAGGCGATATCACCTCTCCCAACAATTTCTCTGATGAGATGGAAGCGTCTATCAATATGCTTGGACTTCTGGTGAGATCTTGGTTCCTTAACTTGAGCTATTGCCCCATTGTTGTCACAAAACAATGTGATCGGTTGCTCAATTGAAGGAACGACTCCAAGTTTAGAAATAAACTTCTTCATCCAAGCGGCTTCCTTTGCTGCTTCAGAAGCAGCTACATACTCTGCCTTAGTGGTGGAATCGGCAGTTATACTTTGTTTGAAACTTTTCGAACTAACTGCACCACCATTGAATGTAAAGACAAACCTAGACGTAGACTTATAATCATTAGGATCCGATTGAAAATCAGAATCAGTATAAGCTACAACTTTAAATTCTCCTTCTCCATATATCAAGAATAAAACTTTAGTCTTCGCAAGTACTTAAGAATATTCTTGACTGTTATCCAGTGCTCTTCTCCTGAATCAGACTGATATCTGCTAGTATTACTTACAGCATGCGCAATATCAGGTCTAGTACATAGCATAGCATACATTATGCTTCCAATAGCAGATGTATATGGTATCTTTGCCATCCGCTCTCTTTCTTCAAGAGTATTGGCACACATCTCCTTAGAAAGACGAATCCCTTGCCTAAAAGGCAATAATCCTCTCTTGGAACATTGCATGTTAAACCGTGTTAACACTTTGTCTATGTATGTATATTGTGAGAGGCCAATCAATCTTCTTGATCTATCTCTATAGATCTTGATACCTAAAATGTAGGTTGCCTCTCCTAAATCTTTCATGGAGAATTTCTGTGACAAGAATAGTTTTATCGATGAAATCATTGGTACATCATTTCCAATCAAAAGTATATCATCGACATACAAAACCAGAAATGCAATTGCACTCCCACTGATCTTCTTATATACACAAGGTTCATACGGATTTTTGATGAAGCCAAACGATATGACTACCACATCAAAACAGATGTTCCAACTTTTCGAGGCTTGTTTGAGTCCATAAATGGATCTCTTAAGCTTACACACCTTCTGTTTTTCCCTATTTGATTCAAAACCTTGTGGCTGTTCCATATATATGTCCTCTTCGAGAAAACCATTTAGAAAAGCCGTTTTGACATCCATTAGAAAAGCCAACATAATCCGAATGGATTTTAGCATGGTCACAGGTGAGAAAGTTTCGTCATAATCAATGCCTTCTTTTTGACGATATCCTTTCGCGACCAACCGTGCTTTGTAAATTCCAATTTCACCTTCAACATTCATCCTTCTCTTGACGATCCATTTACAGCCAATTGGTACCATACCATCAGGGAGGACAGTCAAGGTCCATACCTCATTGGAATACATTGAATCCATTTCGGATTTCATGGCTTCTAGCCATTTACCATAATCGAGGTCCAACATCATCTCCTCATAGGTTTTAGGTTCACCGGGTTGATCACTATCATTCACAATAAATAATGGTTCAATATGATCAACTGAGTGTCTATAACGAGCAGGTGGGCGAGACGTTCTCGCACTTCTCCTAAGAGATTGTGTATCAGGACCTCCCACTCAATAAGAGATTGGTATCTGAACTCGGTTGTTTGGCACTTCATTATTTTCTTCTTGTAAGACTATTTTCCGCCCAGCACCACTTTCTTGAACGAACTGATTCTCCAAAAAAGAAGCGTGCTTGCATACCAAAATTCTTTGGTTTGAATGAAAATAGAAATAATAACCAAGAGTTTCCTTTGGATATCCAATGAAGCGACCTTGTTCAGATCTTGCCTCCAATTTTTCCATTTTTAGCTTTTTCACGAAAGCTGGACAACCCCAAATCTTAATATGATTAAGACTGGGTTTCCTACTACGCCATATCTCATAGGGCGTAATTGGAACAGATTTGGACGGCACTTTATTCAGTATATATACAGCTGTCTCATGGGCATATCCCCAAAGGGATGTTGGCAAATCGGTGTAACTCATCATAGATCGTACCATATCTAATAAAGTACGAGTTCTTCGTTCAGATACACATTATGTTTTGGATTCCAGGAGGTGTCCATTGTGATAAAATGCCATTCTCTTTAAGATAGTCTAGGAATTCAGTACTAAGGTATTCACCTCCTCGATTTGATCGAAGAGCCTTAATACATTTTTCCATTTGTTTCTCAACTTCAGCCTTGAATTCCTTGAACTTTTCAAAGGATTCAGATTAATACTTCATGAGGTATAAATAACCATACCGTGACTAATCATTGGTGAAGGTAATGAAGTAATTATAACCACCTCTAGCAATTTCATTAATTGGTGCACATACATCTGTATGTATTAATTCTAATATGTCAGTAGCTCGCGCGATTTGTCCCACAAAAGGCGCTTTAGTCATTTTTCCTAGAAGACAAGCCTCACAAGTTGAGTATGACTCAAAATTTAAAGGATCAATGTATCCATCATTACTTAACTTGTTAATTATGTCTTCTCCAGTATGACCTAATCGGAGATGCCAAACATACTTTTTATTTGGACCGTCGCTAGGGAGTTTATTAGTTATGGCATTTATATGAATTCTATTTTGCTTATTGACATTGGTAATCGCATTACCAGACATTGTAATGGTATAAAGATTCTTGGTTAATAAGCTAGAACCAACACATATTCTATTATGATAAATAGAACATACATCATCAGCAAAAGAAAATTCATAATTCTCTGTATGCAAACGAGGTATAGAGATGATGTTCCTAACAGTATTCTTATAATGCAAAGAGTTCTTTAAAAACATTACATGTCCAGAAGGCAAACATATATGAAAAGTCCCTATAGCTAATGCAGCAACTCTTGCTCCATTGGCAAACGTCAGGACAATCTCATTTCGCCCTAGCATCCTGCTTATTTCCAGATTCTGCAAAGACATACAAATATGTGAAGTTGCAGCAGAATCTAGAACCCATGAGCTGGATTCAGCACTAACCGTAAGATTGGTTTCAATAAGCATAGACACCATAGGTTGGTTTTTGGGCTTGACCTTCAAGCTCGCGAGGTACCTCTTACAGTTCCTCCTCTAGTGCCATTTGACACCACAGTAATGACATTTACCTTTATCAATCATGGGTTTTGGTTGCACAACAGGTTAGCCATAGCCACTACATTTGGCCTCGTGTTATGCATTTCCTTCTCATAAACTACCAGCATGCTATGTAACTCACCAAGAGTTTTCTCCATGTTATGCATGTCCATAATGAGATTCAGCCTAGCCAATTCTTCAATGTGCCAGATCATTTTCAAAGCATGATCATTAATAGATGATCCTTCAGCCATCCTCATACGGTACAATGCCTTAGATATCTCATATCTAGAGGTTCGACCATTCTCATCAAAGTATTCCTTTAAGTACCAAATGATTGACCCAACTTTTAAAAATCTTCCATAGATTCATACTTCTTCTGTAATTCATTATTCATAGAAGCAAGCATATATGACCTAATTTTTAAGTCATCGTCACGCCACTTATCATAAGTGACACGCTCCTCTTGGGTCCCACCCTCAGGAAAGGAGGTTGGCATCTTTTCATCAAGCACATACCCAATTTTATTTCTGAATTGACAACAATTCTCAAATTGCTCACCTAGTCAGTGAAATTGGGTCCCGTCAAACAATTCTTGTCAAGTATAGAAGCGAGTGGGTTTGTGGTCACCATTTTCAGAGTAATAATATATCAGTTGCAAAAAATAAATTGTTAGCCATTGTATCTTCCAAAGTAACTTTTTCATTTTGGCCTTTAAATGAAATAAATCCTCCCACTAAATTTATATTTGAATCTCATACTCCTTAAGATGGGAAGGGGTAATCTTTGTTGGGTAAAGATTACTAGTGGGAATTGGAGTCCCACTAGCCCAAAATTCACCTCACCTAACAGTTATTGGTGTCCTATGAACTTAGTGAGTGAACCAGCTTGTTCAACGCATCATATGCGAGTCCCAATCATAACTTCGGCCTCTAGACCATGAAAGCCTCACCTAACAATTATTGGCATCATGATCATAGTTAAGTCTAGCCCATCGTCTCATGCAAGTATTGAAAACACAAATGATTCCCTCACTTGACAGTTATTAGAAATCATTTGGCTCCAGACCCCACAGCATCATATGCATAATAGAGTGGTCCAATATTATAAATGGTAATTAACCCTTATGTATCCATAACTGGTTAGTTAACCACTATAATATAGGATCAAACCACGACGATGGAAGGCCACGAGTCCGAAACCCATTTTGACTTAATATTCTTTGTAAGGAGATTTGGGTCGTTATTAGCGGTCTCACTTTGCACATTAACCAGTTTAACATGCACGATACCATAAACACAATAAATAAATAGATATCACATAAACATCTATCCTATGTGGTGATCATGGAATTATGGTTAAATGGGCCTCGAGTCAAAGAGACCCATTTAGCCATTTTAATGTTTTAATAATATGGACCTGCTCTTCACTTTTTCTTCAATCTTTGAACTCTTCAAAGACCGGGCCCAAAGAGCTCACCGGTTTAATGACTCCTCCAATGGCTCCTCCTCTCTTGTAGTATTTACATCAACAATTGAAATACTAAACTATAGTAAAATTACATATCAAGAAAAATTAAAGTAAAATAAAAGGAAGGACGCAGCCTCCATTTAATATATACATCCCCAAAAAGAATACCTGTAATCATCATACATTCATCCATCCAACAATCACAACATTTAGGGATTTTTCCATGATCACCACCCTTCCTTATGAGCCATAAATTCAAAATTTAAAGCTCTGGAAGACATGCATAAAATTCTGCATATCATTTGTAGAATATAAACACAAAGTATAACAAGTTATGAATTTTTTATTCAAAATTGATTTACTTCTAATTTTTGCTTAGTTGATTAAATTTATCACATAAATTAATCAACTTCTATAGGCCACATAAAACGATTTTGTGCAAATCCTGCAACCATCCTTGCAAGAAGCATGACAGTCATCGTAGTCCCGAGCATCAGAGCCACACAGCCGCGCTGCCTAGTGCTGAAGGAAATGAAGTGTAAGTCCGGTTCTATGAGCTGAACTTCAGTGCTTCCACATGACTTCCCTTTGGGATAAAGTAGCCGCTGACAATGGCATCGGACATGGCCATGTGCGTGGGGACGAAAGGTGCGATTGGATGGAGCCTGAAGGCCTGTCGGATGTATGCTTTTATATAATTAAGATGTGGGATGTCACATTCTCGGACTAGTCGCTCTTTACCAACGACCCTGTCTAGTTCCTCCATTGCTGTCTTGAGGATTTCGGGTTGGTTTATCATCTCAGCCAAGACCCATTCAACCGCATTTGGGGATTATCAACAGATGCAAACATTATTTCCTGCAAATATAGATTTTGATTGGTTATGTTTTTGTACTTCATCCATATATTTCCTATGTATCTTTTAGAGCCTCGAAATTCATTAAAAAAAAAAAAAAAAAAAAAGACAATGCTTAGAGGCTATAATTCAAGTGAAATTGAATTTTGCCAGTTTATTTGTTTGTGAACTTTTTAGCTCATAAATCACGATTATATTTTATTTGTTTGAATTATGAGAAAAGATTACCTTCCATTTGCTTTTTTTTTCATGTAAACACAAGAGGGACAAGGATGATATCAGTGCCATATATGGTGCCGACTTTGGTAACTTGTCAAACAATTATTTAAGTGTCACAACTTTTAAAGGGTAATCACATGAGTGACTCTGTTAACAAAAAAAATTGAACGTAAAACAGTGGGGTCGCTTAAGACATTATTGAAATGTTTCGACATGAAATTGATTATTCATAAAATTTCAGCACCAAAGTAAGTGTTTTTAAAGTTTTGGCATAAAACATTTTAAATTGTGTAGTGCCTAATATTCGGATCAAAGTCGTTAAACACATGCATAAATTGAGAAATTCGGGTTCAATCGGCTCCCAAGCTTTCCCTAGATGATTAGAGGAAAGTAGTCCATTTCCACAAGGCTCCAAATTTATTGTTCAATCTCAAAATGGAGAAAGATTAAAGAAGAAAGAAATGTGAAGGTACGAGAGGTAAAGAGATTTTTTTTACTTCCTTCCTTTTTTTTTCTCGTAGGACAACAACTAGACTTGATGATTTTTAATGAAATTTTGCAGAAAGATTGGTCGCTCCTTGATTTTGCTTTTGTGGCTAACAAAACAAAAAGGAATAGAGGCAAAGTTAGAATATTTGCTTTATGATTCTGCTTTAGAGAAAAGATTTCATAAATGATCACTTTTGTGCCAATACTTTATGAGCATCACTTTAGTATCAAAACTTTTTTATACACGTCCATTCAAGTACTTCTAGTGAAACATGTCAGATTTTCCAGCAAACGAAATCAGTGAATTTACTTAATTGATTGCTTTCCAAAAGTTGTTACACTACCGTTTCAAAAGTTTTAGCATAAAAGTGGGTTATATACGGAAGTTGTGACACTAATGTGGTGTTTTCCCATATACAAAGACGAACCAGTAATACTAGCTTTTACAACAAATGTTCTCATCGATGATGTCAGAATAGAATGGTAATATCTGGTAGGTTCTTCACTCTTGAGAAAGACAAGGTAAATTGAGCTGCTTCTGTTAATGTGAAAACAAGTATTTTGACGACGTATCAAAGTAAATATACATATATACCATAGAGATCTATTCGACATATGCATACACAGGTAAAAAAAAGTCATTTTAAAGAGAAAGGAGCTAGTATACTCATGTTTACATCTTACCGTTATTTGTGCTTTGATTTCTTTAGGTGTAAGGAGTGCCTTTCCCTCTGAATCTTTTAGTGTAATAAGAACATCAAGCAAATCATGAGGCTCATCGATGGTAGATTCCTCGTTCGAGTTGCCGAAACTCCTCCATTTTTTTATCCTTGAGTCTGACGGCTGGTCCGGCTGGAGATGGAGGAAAAAAGTGTATTGATTCTTCGGCAACGAATGTTGCTTCTTCTCTCTCGGCATGCAGAGCTTTTCTCTACCTTTAATGGTAGTTTTCCCCAAAACCCTTACTGTTAATCCTTAACCCTCCTGCTTTTCATCATTTACCGATGGATTGAACTTAGCACCAGTTTCCTCTCTACATCCCTTCTCCTCGCTTCTGTCTTTACATTCTCCTCATCCCTCGCAGCTCCGACTCCAGCTCTCTGAATCCCCAATTCAGCATCCTTTACACCAGCGATTGTCCATGCAACCTCAAATCCCTCCTCATCCTATATTCCCAAGCCCAACCCTTACCTCCTCTCTCTCTGTCTCCAGTTTTTGTGCAACCGCTGCATCTGGTCCGAGCCCCTTCTGACTTAATTATTCAGCTTCCCTTCGCAATTTCGTTATGGATTCCCATCAGCTGAGTGAAGAATCGCGTCTGGCAGCCCTTAGCAGCAGAATGGGCCGTCTGTGGTCTGAATATGATGAAATCGATGTCTGGGATGAACCTCTTCCAACGGAACAGCTGCATGAATGTAGGAATGTGTTAGTAGGTACAATTCTCTCTAACCCTACTGTCAGCTCTTCAAAGTACTCTTAGCCGAGTTTGGAGGGTAAACAATGTAGACATCACTCAACGTGAAGCTGGTCTTTTTATTGCTACCTTTAAATTAGAAAGTGAAAAACAGAGAGTGCTAGACAATGGTCCATGGAACTTTGCTGGTCACCTGGTCATTCTTAAGCCTTGGAAACCAAATACACCTTTACATTGCTATGATTTTACTACATGCACATTCTGGGTACAAGTTTTTGGACTTCCCCTTGAGTGGTGTTCCGACCACATGCTCTGTAAAGCGGTTAAAACAGTGGGTAGAGTGATTCAGGTACAAATTGATAAAAAGGACGGCACAACTATCCGAGCTGCACGTGTCCGAATAGAACTTGATCTAGCTCACCCTTTGAAAACAGGACAGTTACTTTGAATAGCTGGTAAGACTTTCTGGATAGACTTTCGTTATGAGCGACTCGCTCATTTTTGCTATTCCTGCGGCCGACTTGGACACTATGCTTCTTATTGTCAAGAAATTCCATTTACTGAAGCGAAAATGTCTGGCAAAGAGAAAATGGCATATGGACAGTGGTTAAGAGCAGAGGTCAAGGAGCACAGTCCTTATTGGATTACCTTCTATGGGCTAAATACTGATCCCGAAGACACTGAAGAAGTGATTCCTGAAACTCCTCCTACACTGACCAACAAACTCCCCGCGTTACCTCCTATAGCAGTTATCTCAGAGAAAAATCAATCATATCCGGATAAGTTATATGCTTACTCCTCTGCACACCCCCAACCTGAGCAGCACCTCCATCCTCCAGTTCAACAATCTGCATCTCCCACGACAGGTGCTATTATACCTGCGGCACAAAAGATGAAAGCAGTTGCTGAAGTGTTACCAAGTATACAGAACCAGGATACCGAGGATCAGCACCTTCTCAGTACATTACTTCCAACTCATAAGGCTGTCCTGTTTCCTCCAATCCTTCCACCAAGCACTGCCTCGATGTTTTCCTTAATGGTCGCATCCCCTCCATCACCTGTCCTCCAACAGGGTTTTCAGAATCTGAATGCTGGGGATACCTCTAAAAAGAAACAAAAGTCTACTCGATTATCCACAAAAGTAGGAATATCAAAGAAATGTAAAAGACAAGTCTCCCATGACTCGCGCATTCCTCTACTTGAAGATTTTGACGAAACCTTACTGCGGGAAACTCCGGTTGCTTCAGCTGAGGAAGCTGGTAAGTGGGTTGAGGTGGTTTTCCCTCAAAAGCCACCGACAGTAAAATGAAGCTACTCAGTTGGAACTGTCAGGGACTCGACTCTCCCCTGACAGTTCAAGCCCTTAAGGCCCTTGTGGTCAAAGAGAAGCCTGATCTGGTTTTTTTGATGGAGACGAAGAATTCTGAGGCCGTCCTACTTCGTCTTCAACGTCGTCTGAATTTTCCACAGTCTCACTTCATTAACCCTATCGGACTTGCTGGAGGTTTGGCTTTGTTCTGGCAAGCTCATATTTCCCTTTATATAGAAGACTCTAATCAGCACTTTTTGGATACTATATGTACAGATTCTACAAAAGGTATTACGATGAGGCTTACTTGTTTACATGCACCAGCGTTGTTCCAATCTCGAAAAGTGTTTTGGGATGCACTTCGTCAAATCGCGTCCATCAACTCTCTTCCTTGGATTTGTGCTGGAGATTTCAATGAGATTATTAATCAATGGGAGAAAGTCGGGAAACGAGCTGCAGACTCTCAACGCATACATTCATTCAGAGAATTATTACATGACTGTGCACTTATGGATCTTGAAAGTAAAGGTTGTGCGTTTACCTGGATGAAGAACCGTCATGGTAATGAACTGGTTAAGGAAAGGTTAGACAGAATGGTGTGTGATCTGAACTGGAGACTAATTTTCCCAGAAGCTGAGGTGTTCGCTTTACCTGCAGTGGGTTCTGACCATAGTCCCCTGCTGTTGTGCACAGAAGTAAAACAAAGCCGTCGAGGCAAGCCCTTCTTCTTTGAGACATACTGGACCGAACACCAGGACTGCAGCAGAACAATTGCCACGTCTTGGGCATCCGCTGGGGTCGCTCGCTGTGATCTACCATATAAATTACGCCGGGTCAGCTTAGCCCTCAAAAAATGGAGTCACAGTACGTTTTCCAATGCCAAATCTCAGATTGCAGACTTGCAACATCAATTGCAGACTTTGACTAATCAACCTAGCAGCTCATATGACAGAAATTTAGCAGACAGGTTAAAGCAACAACTACATGAGGCATGGCAGCAAGAGGAGCAGTATTGGGCCATGCGTTCTAGAATACAATGGCTAAAGTCTGGAGACAAAAATACACGGTTTTTTCATGCAGCTACTGTGCAGCGTCGACAAAGAAACAAGATCAGCATGTTACTCGATATCAACCAAGAATGGGTACGAGATGAGCAGGTCCTCAAGGACATGACTAGGGCTTTCTATTCCAACCTCTATAGCTCAGCAGGCCACCGAGACTATGGTCCGATTTTGAACCAAATTTCAGCGATCGTTACTCCTGCAATGAATGACAGCTTAGTTGCAGAAATCACACCAGCAGAGGTCAAAATAGCTACCTTTCAGTTGGGAAAATCCAAAGCACCAGGCCCTGACGGATTAAATGGTATCTTCTACCAAACTTATTGGGATATACTTAAGGATGACCTCATTCTCTCTGTTCAGGAATTCTTTCAAACAGGAGTGATGCTGGCTGATTTGAACAGGACCTCTATCTCTCTGATTCCTAAAGTCCCCAACCCGGAAAGCCTAGACCAGTTCCGTCCTATCAGTTTATGTAACTATGCTTACAAAATTATCTCCAAAGTCTTCGCCAATAGACTCAAACCCATCCTGCCAGAATTGATTTCTACTGAACAAAGCGCATTCGTGAGTGGACGCCAAATCCAGGACAATATCTTGATTGTTCAGGAGGTGTTACACCAACTAAAGACCCGGGTGAGAAAGAAACATTTCCAGGAAATTTTAAAAATGGACATGAAAAAGGCTTACGACCGAGTGGAATGGGACTTCTTAAATGATTACTTTCTCAGATTAGGTTTCCATCCAGTTTGGGTGAAGTGGGTGATGCAGTGTATTACAACAGTCTCTATGTCTATCAAGTTCAATGGCGATCAACTCAATTATTTCAACCCTACACGAGGTCTTCGTCAAGGTGACCCACTTTCCCCTTACCTGTTTATATTAATGGCGAATCTGTTGTCTACCTTAATATCTCAAGCCATAGACATGGGTAATCTCAAGGGCATCAAATTGAATAGGTGGTGTCCTACTCTATCCCATTTACTTTTCGCCGATGATGCTATCTTTTTCCTAGATGGGACAGCTATGGAGTGTCAAAATCTAGCTAACATTTTGAACCAATATTGTTTAGCTACCGGTCAGGAAGTGAATAGAAAAAAATCAGGTATCTTTTTCAGTAGATCCTGTCCCTCCACACTTCAGAACAATCTAGCACTACTTTTCAGGATTCCTGTGATTCATAAGACCGGAAAATACCTAAGCATCCCGTCAGATTGGGGTCGATCTAAGAGAGATATGTTTTCATGGATTTTGGGAAGAGTTAATTCCAAGTTAGATGGATGGAAGGAAAAACTGATTTCTAAAGGTGGGAAAGAAGTCCTTATCAAGAGTGTCATCCAATCTATTCCTCAGTATGCTATGTCCATTTTTAAGATTCCTATCTCTCTGTGTCGTTCCATTGAACAAAAGATTGCGCGATTCTGGTGGCAATCTGACAGCACCAAGAAAGGCATTCATTGGAGAAAATGGGAGTCCCTAAGATTAGAAAGGCGCAAGGGGGTCTAGGATTCCGAGACCTAATTGCTTTTAACAAAGCAATGCTTGGTAAGCAAGCCTGGAGACTAATTAAATCTCCTTTATCCTTATGGAGAAAAATTTTCAAAGGTCTCTATTTCCATTCACAAGACTTTCGGAGTGCAGTCAAAGGTAACCGCCCTTCCTGGGGATGGCAGAGTTTATTATTAGGGAGAGATTCCATTTTACCAGAGTTACAATGGTCTGTGGGGGATGGCACAAAGATTAGTATTCGAGAAGATCGATGGCTTCCTATGGGCATTATTGGTGGACCTGCTAATCGCAATGAGCCACGACTGGTGGCAGATTTGATGTTGCCGAGTTTGAATAAGTGGAATGGTCCCCTTATTCATCACTTATTTGATGAACCGGTTTCCAGAGAAGTTCTTAATATTCCCCTAAGCTCTACTTGCAATGAAGATAGGCTAATCTGGACAGCTACTGCTCACGGTCAGTATTCTGTTAAAAGTGCATATCACAGTTTATCCTCTTACATTCAGCCATCTGAGCCTATTTGGAAGAGATTATGGACTCTTAAAATTGTCCCTAAACTTCGTTTCTTTCTTTGGTCTGTTTATCACAATGCTCTCCCAACCAAGACAAATCTTTTTAATAGACACATCAGCCCCGACCCAACATGCACATTATGTTCTCAGCGAGCTCCTGAATCAATCGAGCACCTACTTCTTCTATGTCCCTGGACTACAGCAGTTTGGTCACACCCTAAGATTGCTATCAATCATTCTCAAACAGCAGCACAAAACATGACAGAGTGGCTTGAAGCTAGATTTCGAGATAAAACGCTGTTACCTGGCATGGAAATTGTTGCGGCCCTTCTCTGGCAAATATGGAAGGCGCGAAACAGGTTCATCTTCACTAGTAAGAAGCCTGATCCATCTTTTGTGGTCGAATCTGCCTTAACTCAGTCGCGATTTGCTCGGATCAACCATCTTTCCTCTTCAAATGCGTCAACCCCAGGAATCAACTTTTCTGCTCCTTCTACCCTATGGCGACCCCCTGATCCAGGTGTACTTAAAGTCAATATCGATGGGGCTTTTCAGGTTGCTGACTCCAGAGGCGCAATCGCTATCATTTGCAGAAATCATTTGGGTAAAATGGTGGATGGGTATACCTCTCGTGTGGCTGCTGCTTCAGCGTTGCAGGTGGAAATTTCTGCCCTCCTGTCGGTGCTGCACCATCTCCGTCGACTCGGCAAAACCAACGCTCCCTTGATTTTGGAATCTGACTGCCTTGCCATGATCAACGCCGTTGAAGATCCTCGGAAGACTCCATGGGTGCTTCGGCCCTTGTTTGACGAAGTGGCTGCTCTTCTCCGCTGCTTCTCTCAACTGCAGTTAGGGTTTGTCCCTCGTACGGCCAACGCAGTTGCCGATTGGGCTGCAAAGGCCCAATTGGGCGGTACCTTATCTTCCTCTTGGCTCGCCTTTCCCCCTCCTTTATTATTAGATCTTCTTATTTCGGATGTAATGGATGCTGGTGGTAATGTTTCTGTCAATTAAATGCCGTTTCCGTCCAAAAAAAAACCAAGGAAAATAGTCAGATATGCAAAGTGCATATAAATACTTAATTCTGGTAAATATTGCCTCCACGTGTTCTTCCTCAGCAATGGTCGGTCCACCGTCTGCCCTTTCCACTCTGATGCATCTTTTACCAAACACTAATTTCCGGATTACGTTTCCAGTATATTGTCTGGTGACGGTCCTCACATTTACAGTTCCGCTCGAGCTTTTGCTTCGATTGTAAATATACCTAACCAGATTGTCCGCTTCACCGGTTCTTTTATCCATGAGCCAATGATGTCTTGCGGGGGAGATTTTTTCAGAAACTAAAACTCTCCTCATTTTTTTCGATTGGTTGCCATAAGGAGTTATACCTGCTGTGAGGTATCCACGACTATATATTCGTGTTGCCATCGAAGTAGGCCTCGATGAAAATGTTGCATCGTGCTTCTTGAGGAACTCTTGGGCGATTTCAGGGCATGTCACGGGAATGACATGAACATTGCCAAGCCGAATAATGGCAATGTCAGTGTCCATCTCCTTCACGAGGCAATGTATCCACCGGAATGTCGACTTTTCACGCAGCATCTCGGGCACACAACCAATGATGGGCCACGGGGCAGGACCAGGGGGAAGATGCGGCTCCGATTTTCCATTTTTATGGATACTCCTGGACAGGAAAAGGGTCAGAACTACGAAGAGGAGGGCTATAGAATTCGTGGAGACCATTTTGTTTGCTTCGGATAGTTTAGGAGAGGCTAAGCTTCAAGGAATCTAAGCATTTTCTTATTTCTTCTTGGAGGGGAAAGTCACCTATAAATAGGCAAATCAATTGCTAGCCACACAGCAAAGGATTTCAATCTGCTTCAATATAGATTGACCAAACTGTCATTAGTTTAATTAAGTCTATGTTAATTATTTCTTTTTGGACAGGTCTCTCATTTGGTCTTTGTTTAGTCTCCTGGGCTTTAATTTCGTTATGTGTATAAGGAAAAGGATCAGAAGTACGAATGGTGGAGATTAGTTTGTTTGCTTTGGATATAAAGGAGAGGCTAGGCTCCAAGGAATCTAAGCATTTTCTTATTTCTTCTTGGAGAAAATATGCAAATCAAGGTCTCGCAAGATAGCGAAGTATTTGGATATACTTTCAATATAGATTGACCAAACCGTCACTGATTTAAGCAAGTCTATGTTAATTATTTCTTTTCGGACACTTCTCTGATGGTCTTGGTCATTGTCTAGTCACTCAATTAAAGAGGTAGAAATTCTCGCGACAAGCCTCTAAAAGACATGCTGTCTTCGACCAACAATCACATGTTTGTAATCAAAATAACTTTCCCCATCAGACAAAAAAAAAAAGTTTACATAGGAAATCTGGTTGATATAAAATATGGACTTGTACTTGAAAGTCTAAGAATTATGTATATAAAAAGAGACGCTCTTGACAAAATTAGGCTGAAAGGATCTATCTGCGCTGTCCTTAATGGAGGAGGCGTTTTCTTGAAGGCAACACATTTCTATGTTTCTCGCTTGAGGACAATTTGTTTGCTGTTCGACGCGACCACCAGTCTATAGTTGTCCACCTCTTTTAATTTCTAAGAGGACAAATGAATTTCGTATACAAGTCATATCCACAATTAATGCTAAATTGCACGGAGGAGCATACATACAACTCAAACGGCAGAATTTTTAGGGTCTCTTTCTATAGATATATGTGAGGCTTTTGGTCATTCCATATAGGCAAATTATTAGAAAATTGCATTCTTTTTTTTTGGGGGGGGTCAAAAGTACCATTTTGTTCATTATCACAGAATAAAAAAACAGAGAAATAATGTAGTCCTGAAATTCTAACATTTTGCTAAACTCTGCTCAGGGAGCTAACGACGTTTAGTAGTTGTGACATCCTAAAATTCTAGTTCTATTTTCAATTGAATGAATTGAACTTTTCATTGACACGCCTATAGTCTATTCTCTAAGCAGATTATCACATGAAGCCATTAAGGGATTTTAATTCAATAGACTTGAGAATTCGATTATGAATTGACTACTTGATTGTGCTAGCTTGCAAGGGTCATTACGGCACAACTAAAAATCGATTAGAGACAAGAGATAGGTCGACTCAGTTGAGATATGTGATTAAGTGTGGGTGATTCCACCAGATCGCAAAATTCTCATCGATTGGCACTAAACAGATTTTTCTGTCGTTTTGGTACCTTGTATCTGCATTTGAAATATTGAAATTTTCACGACAACCGAGAGTCGCCAATGTGTCGAAGACATACAAGGTGGTTCAAAAATAGTCGACCACGGATTAATGGCACTAAAAATTTCTAAAAGCTACCCGGTAGCCTACGTCACGCTAAAATCGCGCCAAATTGAAATTAACCGCGAATTTGAATATGATTTGAGAAATTGAAAGTTTTATCACATCACGATTAATTTTAGAAACTTCAACTCATCCTCCAAAAATTTGTCTGCAAACCGAGATTTTTGGCGAAAATTCAATATATGGTCATTATTGACCGGAAAATTAAGGGGACCATTTTTTATCTCATTTTTTGGGACGCAAGTATGCGCATGTTAGTTGGATTTGTGGGGCCCGCGAGGAAAGAAGAGCAACAAGGTTCAGTTCAGATTTGACTATTTGCAGCATGGGAGCGAATTACCCAAAAAAATCCCTAGGAACAATGAAAAAACCGTAGCAGTGAGCGGGGGCAAATGAAATGAAAAACAAATTTCATAACTTTCTTTTCATAGTAAGAAAATCCTCAACTGAAATGCCCATACCCTGATTCGGGTTTTATTGACGAAACCTCCTTTCCAACAATGGTCACTTCCCCCCTTACTTAACATAGGCCGATTTACATCGTTTTTATAGGCAAACTATGCAATTGGAAGAACTTTTAAGAAGAACTTGAAGTGGATTTGGGGCAAAATGTTACAAATTCGTAGGTCCCTTGGTCCACCACCTTTGGACCACTTCAATGGCTTCCTAGAGAAGCTTGTGGGCTGCTATTTGACTAAGGATAGGGCAGACAAGGTGGAGGGCCATCTAATGATCAAAGCAAGGGATATTTAGGCCGAGGGGACCCTCCACAAGGGCAGCTCGCTTGTTCTTCTTCGGCTCAGTCTACTTTCTCCATTTTTAGACCATAGAGAGCTCCCAAGTTGCAGAAAACCAAACCCAATTCCCCTAGGCCGTCGCACACCCGCCTGCCACCGTCACGCCTCAATGTGCCACCCGCAAGCCTCGCGCGAGCCGCTCCTGTCCCGCGTTAGTCCGCCGTCCGTTCCGCTCTAGCCGCGACCCCAGGCCGTTTCCCGAGCCCTTCAAGCCCCTTAGATCGCCGTCCAGCTCACCTCCACCACCGTGAAGCCTTGTAATTGGCCGCCTAGCCTCGCTACACCGTCACCATTCATCCTAGTTGCTCTTGGCCACTCGAGCAGTCTCTTGGTCCAAGTAAGCAAAAACCGAACCGGTAATGAATTGTGGGCTTCAAGGCCCATTTTGGACTGCATCCAGGCCTTGTAGGGTGCCGCCGCCTCAAAGTTTGTTGCCTGTCTCCACGTTGCTGTCGCCGTGAACTCATCAGATATCAAAACCAGTGAGTTCACTCACTAAACTTTGCTTAGGGAGCTAATGATGCTTAAGGGTTGATTAATTTAGGTTAAGTATGGTTTAGGTGGTTAGTTAGAATGGATTAGTGATTTAATTACTCGCTTGTCCATTTTAGGTGTTTAGATCGGCTTAATTAGCAAGAAGACATGTTGTATTATTTATCTAGATTGGTTCATAAATTTTTTTAGCCCATTTCGGTGTTTAATTAGGCATTTCCGGCCTAAGTTTCTATTTATGGCATTTAATTGTATTTATTTAATTATTTATTATTTTCCGGAAATTATACCGGGATAAATGATGGTTGGAATTTCGTGCTAATTACAATGGTATGCTTGGTTTATTTAATTGAGTACTAATTCTTGCAAATTGAGTGAACTTGGTGATTTTGGTCATTTATTTCAAATTTGGTGAATTTCGGTCTTTTAGTCGGAAAAAACCGGGCGTCGATTTACGACCCCAAAATATCTTTGTGGGCTACGTGAATAGTGGAATTTTTTTAAAAGAAAGACCATGCACGTCAGCTTGTGAGAGTAGTATCTTGAATCAGCCTTTGTGGTTGGATACGTCAGCTTGTGAGAGTAGTATACATTTTTTTTATCAGCTTGTGAGAGCAGTATACTGTATCGGCCTATGTACTTAAATACATTGGTTTGTGAGAGTAGTATACCTTATTAGCTTGTGTGAGCTATGATCGTTTATCAGTTTGTTGGAGCACGATCTCTTTATTAGCTTGGGTGAGCTACTATCTATTTATATAACTTGTGAGAGCTATGACCATATATATTAGCTTGTGACGGCGTTGACCGTCTATTATAGCTTGTGTGAGCAGTGGTGGTATCAATTGAATCAATAGACGAAATTGAGTTATATATGGTCCTGATTGATATATGGTATAGATCATGTTGATGGTCTTGAACGGAATCGATTGACTGAGTGCATCGATGAATTGATGATTTCAATTAAATTGATTGGTTGAGTATATGAGTTATATTAACTTGCAGGAAGGAATTGAGGCATGGCAAGTCCTCTGTCTTGTGTGTGCATAGACTACCTTTAGGCATATTTTCTTTCTCGTTGGAGTTTAGGGAGTAAGCTTGCTAAGATATTGTCTCACCCCGTTGTGGGCTCAACATTTTCAGGTCCTTAGATGGCTGCTCCCCTAGAGTGTTTTGGCCAACCCAAGAAGATCATCAAATAGATCTCTTAGATTTCTCTCCATAGGAGCCAAAGAGCCTGGGTCTACGAACCCGTGAGTACCATTTTTTGGGTTGATGTGGGTCTACCTCGTAGGGTACTCCATCAATTCAGAGCATGGTACTGTCGCGAGCAAGGCGGACCCAGAGAAGGTCCCATTTGAAGTCCCAGGTGTTAGAGATTGCTTTTGGCGAGGGTATAGCTGAGCCTCCCGGTGGTGCAGTGGTGGACCCGAGTCCCCAAGAGACCCCAGAGTCTTCAGTTGAGGGTTCGAACGCTTAGAGGACTCATAGCCTTTCTGCCTTTTGTAAATCTTTTGTTAGTAGATAAGTATTGTAAATAAACTAGTCTGCTGTGTATAAAGGTGTGCGGTTTAGTTTCAAAATTTTGGTCCGCTCTTCAATCCCATCTTTGTGTTGTCTGGTGATTTATTTATATGCTTCCACATGTGCATTAAAATCAATGGGTCGATGATGATCCTGAGATGTCGCATTTAAATCAACTACCGAGGGATAGGCACATGCTTGAGGATCGGGGCATTACAGTAGGTAATTAGATTAGACTAAGTATGGCTTAAATGGTTAATTACTTTTGATTAGTGATTTAATTGCTTAGGTATGATTGTTAGGTGGTTAAAATATATTGATTAAGGGCAGAATAGATTGTACTGTTTATGTGGGTAGGCGCATTAATTTTCTAGGCCCGTTTAAGTGGTAAGATTAGCATTTATGGCCTAAGTATGCATTTGTTGATTTAATTTGTATTTGTTTAATTAATTTTGCTATTTAATTAATTATTTAATATTTTATGAAAATTATACCAGGATGGCTAATGATCGGAATTGCGTGCTGATTGCAATGAAATGCTTAGTTTATGCAATTGATTGTTAATTTGTGCAAATTGAGTGATGATTGTGATTTTGAGTTACTATTTTAAAATTATGAAATTTTGGTATTTAATTAGAAAGTATCAGGTGTCAGGTTTTGACACCGGAAATGATTTTAAATACTATATAAAATAGTAGAATTTTAAAAAGAAATATATCAATTTTTAAAGTTCGATCCAATCATGTACCCATGTACAATTATTTTCATTGATTGATTTTAATATGAAGAAAATACGCCAGGTGCATTATCTTTATTCGGACATTTAACTACAATGCACGGTGTCCTTGGTCGAAATTGAATGATTGTGTGATTGTTAGGAGAACTCGTCCCCGATGTGTGTCGGTTGGACAATGCCCTTATATGGGATGCCCTAGCAATGCATACCAGATCGTGGTAGAGGCCGGACCGAAGCTGGACCAAAGCTGATTCGGGAATGCTGTCCAAGATGAGTGTCGGGTGGACGTTGCCATGCTCAATGGATGAGGCAAAGCCTGACTACGCTAGAGGACCAATGTGCATCAAGTAGAATTGCCTGTGTGGGTAGTGGTCAATTGGAATGCGTGAATGATCAAGATAGACACGCCGAATTATGGGATAAAAATATGTGGCACAGAATGGGACGTGTCATAACGATTTGACCATATAATCAAGACCTTGTGATTAATTCATGTGTGCACTTATTTTATGCATCTGTCATATGAATTGTACTGATGTGCATGAGGGAACTAAGGTGATGTGAGTTTTAGACTACCTCTAAACGTATTTTCTTCTGAGTTAGGGTTTAGGGGGTGAACTTGCTGAGACGTTGTCTCACCCCGTCGTGTGCTTAACTTCTTCAAGTCCTTTGAAGGGGGTTATTGAGTGGAGCATAGATGTCCCTGTCCCCGAGAGTCATTGGGTCTATGAGCTTGTAATGATCACTGTCTAGGTCGATGACAACCTACCTCAGAGGGTACCCCATGGATTCAGGGCGTGGTTTCACCATGGGCTGAATGGATATAGGTATGATCTCCTTCAGGGTTTTGAAATTTTCGCCATTGCGGTCAATGCCACTTTGGGCGAGGGTGCAACTAACCCTCTTGATGGGATTGTGGTGGACTTGAAGTCCTCGGAGCCTATGGAGGTGGAGTCCAAAGGATCGGCAAATGTATCCGACTAGTACGTCGTAGAGTAGCTTCTTTTTGAAAGCCGATCTTTTTGTAGACTTTTTGTATATCAACCCAAGTGTGTTTATAAAAAGTGTTGTATGAAAATTTTATCATGCTTTTCTATCCTATATCTGTGTTGTCTGATTATACACTTCCAGATGTGCAATAAAACGAATGGGTCGGCAACGCGTCCTAGGATGTCGCAGTTTTATCGACCACCGAGCGATATGCGCGCGCTCGAGATTTGAGGCGTGAAATCTCGCTCAGAGTGGTATCAAAGCTGGTTAGTGGTTGGAGTGATAAAGTGCAATGGGTTTTTGGGATAGATAGTAGGAACGACCTTTATTTTATGCTGATGCATGTGATTGATAGCGGTTCGGTAGATTGTTTTGTGGGGATCACTCAGTTTCTAATTCTGTGTGGAATTGGGAACATGTTATGTAGAAAGTCTACATAATGAGTGATCAAGAGCATAAGATGCCTCGAAAGAGGACTATAGGAGCTATGACTCGGTGTAGGACGCCAACTAGAGTTGGTACCCGAGGTCGTAGGGGTAGAGCACAAGTTTAGGCCAACGTAAGTGGTTTAGCGTCGCTACCTGTAGGTGCTGGGGTAGCAGCACATGGCAATCTGAGAATTGATGGGATTGTTCAGGTGCTTGAGACGCTTGGATATTTGATGGGGCAACAGTAGGCCCAGAATTAAGTCGTCGCCATTACCGCCATCGCTATAGCTGCCGCTACTGTCGTCGCCAATGTTGCTGTTGCTGCTGCACCTGTCGAGGTTACACTTGGAAATGTGGTTGCTGAGAGGCCGATGCACGAGCTCGTAGAGCAGTTCTTGAAGCTGAACCCACCGAGGTTCACCGATGCAGAAGATCCCAATGCTGGATCCAAGACTTGGAGAAGGCCTTTGCACTGCTGATATGTACTAGTTGATTTCCTTTAAAAAGAAACCCATCTTGCAAAGAATATATACCTTGAACTCCCTGCTTGCAATTGTTGATGATAGAGGAGAATTCCGCATCTTCAGAATAAAGTTCTTTCATTGATTGAAAGTCCGAGAATCCTAGAGTCCAAAACCGCAAGCATAGAATATCTTCTCGATAAAGCATTTGCTACAACATTAGTGAGCCCCGGTTTATATCTTGAGACGAAAGAAAAGGATTGAAGAAATTCTACCCATTTTGCATGTCTTGAATTAAGTTTGCGTTGGCCACTAATAAAGGACAAATAATGACTCCAATGATCAAGAGCTCGAACAATGGCATAGAACTCTTTGTCATAAGTTGAATAATTCCTCGTGGAATCAGATAATTTCTCGCTGAAATATGCCAATGGTTTTTGTGCTTGCACTAGAACAGCACCAGTACCAACTCCACTTGCATCACACTCAACTTCAAGTACTTTATCAAAATCAGGAAGTGCAAGAATAGGGGACTCACAAAGTTTCTGCTTGATTATGTCAAAAGATTTTTCAGCAGCCTTTGTCAATTCAAAAGCACCATTCTTCAGGCATTCAGTTATAGGAGCCATGACAGTACTAAAGTTTTTGACAAAACGTCGATAGAAAGAAACAAGTCCATGAAAGCTTGTTACATCAGAAATGGACTTCGGAACCGGCCAAGTCTTCATAGCTTCCACCTTGGTTTGATCAACAGAGATTCCATCTTTGGAAACCACATTTCTCCATTTTAGCATATAGTTTTCGTTCTCTCAAAACATTAAAGACGTGTTTTAAATGAGAGATATGCTCCTCCTCGTTCTTGCTATAAACAAGAATATCATCGAAATAAACAACGACAAATCGACCAATAAAGAACGAAGAACCTCGTTCATAAGTCTCATGAAGGTACTCGGAGCATTAGATAATCCGAATGGCATAACCAACCATTCATAAAGGCCTCCCTTGGTTTTGAAAGCCGTCATCCATTCATCTCCTTCTCGCATTCTGATTTGATGATGACCACTCCGCAAATCTAATTTTGAAAACACAGAAGAACCATATAATTTGTCAAGCATATCATCAAGTCTAGGTATAGGGTACCTATACTTAATGGTGATGTTGTTGATGGCCCGACTATCAACACACATTCGATATGTACCATCCTTCTTAGGTACAAGTAGAGCCGGAACAGAACAAGGACTCATGCTTTCTCGAACGTATCCTTTGAGGATAAGTTCATCGACTTGTCTATGCAACTCCTTTGTATCCTCTGGATTGCATCGACAAGCTGGCTTGTTTGGTAGCGGAGCACCGGGGATCAAATCAATTTGATGCTCAATACCTCTTATGGGAGGTAATCCAAGTGGCAAATCCTCCGGAAACACATATGCAAATTCTTTCAACAAGCAATGCATTTTTGGATGTATGGGTCGCTCTATCTCACTCTTTTTCTTGACCACAAGCAAAGCAAAAACATTCTTTTGTTTGCTAATGGCTCTCTCAACCCGTGTCTCACTCAAGAACATATTTTCCTTACAAGTGTTTCCCTCCCCAGGTTGATTATTATGTATCGAATAAGGACTCAATGGTAAAAGAGTAATGCATTTTTGTTCCTTCTGAAAAGAGTATGTGTTTTTCCGACCATAATGCATAGCATTTATATCAAATTGCCACGGTCTACCCAATAACAAGTGGCGTGCCTCCATAGGAATCACATCGCATACAACCTCATCTTGATAGTTCTGCCCAATCGAAAATGCTATAAGAATGCGTTTGGTTACCTTGAGTTCATTCCTCAAACATTGGAGGTTGTATGGTTGAGGATGTTTCGTTGTTGGAAGCTTCAACTTGTCGACAAGATTTGTCGAAGCAACATTGGTGCAGCTTTCACCATCAATGATCACCGAACACACGTTTTCGTTAATAATGCAACGCGTGTGAAATATATTCTCCCTTTGCTCTTTATTTGGAGAAACTTCCACATGCAAGGCTCTTCGGATGATCAACAGCTGACCATCATCGGCTTTCTCCACAACTTGTTCTTTCCGATCAGATTCAGAAATATTTTGGTCTTCATTGTCAGCCTCTTGAAGTGCCGAATTGATGTCCTCAATTTCTTGAAGAGTCATAACTCTCCGATTTGGACAATTTGCTTGTAAATGCCCAAAACCATGGCACTTAAACATTTCCTTGCATCACCTTCAAACATCTTTTGGACTTCTTTGGAAGGCTCCGCATTCTTTCCCTTGCCTTTGTCTGTTGTCGACGTACTCTCGGCCTTGCTTGACGAGGAAAACCTCTTGCTCTTCAATTGTTTTTCGACTTTTATGGCTAACTTGCATATGTCTTCATAGGACCAATACGGTTGAAGTTCAACCATATCAGCAATTTCTCGATTCATGCCGCCAAGAAAACGAGCGATGGTTTGCTCGGGAACTTCTGGAATTTCACTCCTCATTTTGAGTTGTTCAAACTCCAGAATGTATTCGTCAACGCTCATCCCATGTTGTCTTAGGGAGTTCAGTTTGAGGAAGAGATCTTGCTTATAGTTGTCGGGCAAGAACCTCTTCTTCATCACCTTCTTGAGTTTTTCCCAAGACTTGATTCGGCCTTTTCCTTCCCTTGCTCGTTGATGCTTTAGATTCTCCCACCATAGAGAAGCATATTTGGTCAGCTTTAGGACAGCAACCCTCCATTTCTTCTCATCCAAATAGGATTTGAAGTCAAAAATTCGTTCGGTTTTGTATAGCCAATCCACAAAGTCGTCGGGATTAAGATTACCGTCAAACTCAGGGACCTCCACTTTAATGTCTCTTTCATCCTCCTTATGCCTCCCTCTCCGTCTTCGTCTTCGAATTGGAGATTCAGAATCGCTAGGGTGCAGAATCGTTCGGTTGTCTCCAGTGGACTCGGAATCGCCATCAGAATTTTGACGAGATTCGGAATCGTCCCGTCGATTCCGTTCGTTGGGACGCCTTGCTGGTTGCCCTTGTCTCGCCGGATTCTCTAGAAGATTGAGGATTCGCTCCATTTGTTGTTGAAGATTTTGGATGGCACGATCTCGCGTTTCGTTGTGCGCTTGCTGCAGAGTCAAGCCTCTAGGAACTTGTTCATCCATAAGGAATTTGTAACAAAAGAAAGAAAGGAATCACTCAAATGAGTTGAACCTTGATGGTCTGATACCAATAGTTTGATGCGTGATGGGGTGAGTGATTCTCGAACGGAGATTTTTTTTAGGGGATGTTTGTGGTTAAGTGTATGGAGTAGTGTGTACGGTAAAGAAACAAAGAGGAATAAGAAAAGATAGAACGATCTCCTCCCAAGGTATAAAGGCCACGCCACCAACCGAGGATGTGGATCAAGATCTACGAAGCTCACCACCAAGGCCTAAAGCTTCCACCAGCCAAGGATAAAGCACTTCCGGATAGGAGAAGTTCACCACCAAGGCCTAAAGATTCCACCAGCCAAGGATAAAGGGCTTCTTGGCTCACCACCAAGGAGTGATCTACGCTCCAAGGATAAAGAAACCGCAAGGAGTTATCCACTCTCCAAAGGAGTTCACTCAAGCAGAGGAAATCTCACCATTTTCATTCATGAAATTCGTATCCCCTACATTGGATAGTTTTCCCCTCTTTATAGGAGGATTTTAACCTTAATACATATTAAAAACAGACCTTAATAGCCTAGAAACTAAAACGTTCGACTCTTGGACTGCATAAAAACGGCTAGGAACTTAATAAAAAGCCTTTACTATCACGGGAACTCAATGCCATTTAATCTTCAGCCTTCCACATTCTCAAACCGTTAGCTTTCCGTGAACCTCTAGCATTCCCAAAATTCGAGCTCTTCCCTTGACCAGAAAATAATACTTCTGAAGCTTCTTCAATTGGTCATACAGGACATCTAAAATGGCCTCCCAATGATACCTATTGATATACCACAAAGTAATTAACATTATTCATTCAAAATGATCCATCGAAGCACATAATGCCAAACTTCTTTATTGGCTTGGATAAGCATCGATGGTTCCGAGTTGGTCCATGGAGCTACGTTGGATGCTCCTGCATCACTGATGGAGCCAGAGGCATGGTATTCCCATAAGGCATGGTTCCGGTGTGGAACACCTTCCTCCGAGCTTTTAATAGCAAGTACTTTTATCCCAGTGCTAGGGAGCAGAAGATGGAGGAATTTCAACACCTTCATCAAGGTCTAATGACAGTAGACCAGTACAAGGCCAAGTTTGCCGAGCCGTCATAGTATGCTCCGAGGCTGGTAGAAGATCCAAAGGACAAGGCTAGCAGGTTCAGGAATGACCTCAGACTAGAATCGAGGAATCCGCTGGTGCCATTCGATCTCAAAGACTGCAATGAGCTTTATGGAGCTGATAGAAAAGAATTTGAGTGAGCAAGCTACTGCATCTAGGTCGAGGTTCAACTCGAACAGAGATGGAAACCGGTTTGGGAAGTAGCCCATGACCGGAGAAATGTATCTTGTCCCACCTAACAGGAAAGGTGACATGGATCAACCCCATTCCATTTTAGGACAGGTGCGTGCAATGAGTGTGGCCAACAGGGTCACTTGACTAGAGACTGTCCCAAAAAGCTGAGGGGACCACAGTAGTTGCCGCCGTCACCACCGATGGGTCAGAATAGAGGGTACGCGTCGTAAAGTGCACAATAGGGTGGACAGAAGAAACCTCCAGCTCAAGGAAGAGTGTACACCATCATCAAAGGACAGGCAGAGGACTCGCCTGATGTGATCACAAGTACGGTCTCGCTAAACGACCATGTTGTTTATGCTTTATTTGACCCTGGCGCAACTCATTCGTTTATAACTGAGCAATTTGTTAAGCTAGTAGGATTGAGTCTTGAAATGTTTGAGTCAGTGATTAGTATATCAACATCGCTAAAGGATAAGTGTTGTCTATGGTAGGCTATCCTGGTTATAAGGTAGTGATTGGTGAGGATAGATTTGATATTCCTAGTCATATATGATTTTAATGTGATAATTGGCATGGACTAGTGTGGCATCCCAAAATTCATAGCGACCTCCAGATACATTAAGGCCACCGAATAGGTAATGGAAGTACCCTTAAGTTGAATTGTAGCCATTTCATCCATAATTTGCAATAAGATTTATGGCCAAGCTTTTAATGGATAATTATTTGATAAGAAAGAAAATCCTATCATTGGCCATGTGTGTTATAAATTGGAATTTATCGATTTATGATTACAAGTTTTATGGCCATATTATTTTTGTAAGTGAGGAATTTATTTAACTGAAAGATACTAATAGATTAAATTAGAGAAGAGTGGGCCAAGTCTCTTAGGCCAAGACCAGCCCACGATCACCCACCATTCGGCCATATGGGCCTGGCCTGCGAAGCCCAAAGGGAAAGGAGGAGCTGCCGTCGACCAAGCTGGCCCAAGCCCAACCGGATTCAAGCCCATCTTGCATGGCAATTGCCAAGTGGCGCCGGCATGCAAAGATCATGATTGTTAATCATGAGGGGGAAGAAATTAGAGAGTGAGGGGGGCGGATTAGGCGAGGAAAGGGAGAGAAAGAGAGAGAGTCGTCCGAGAGAGAGAGGAGAGAAAGAGAGAAAGGAAAGGAAGAAAGGAAGAGAGAAAGGAGAGGCTGAGTGTGCGAGAGGAAGGAGGAGGGCCGTCCGCCAATCGTCCACCTAGCTCGCCGCCGTTCGTTCACCACCTTGCCCGCTGTTTTTCGCTCACCGCCTTGCCCGCTGTTTTTTCACCATTTCAAGCTGGAATGGGTGTTGTGTTGTGCTTCATTTGGTTACGAGGCATAGTAGACTTGTGGCATCCCAAAATTCAATGACAAGCCATAAGGTGTGTTAAATTCTCTAATTAGGTGATGAAAATTTCCATGGCTTATGCTTTTAGCCATTAGTCTTTTTAAGATTAGGTGATTTGTGCTTGTGTTTGTGAGCATTTAAATTTGATAGATTATGATAATAATATATGCTTGGCCATGCACTTTATAAATTAAATTTCAATAAACAAAATGCCCCAAGACTTTGGCCAAGATGAAAATTGAAATTTAAAAATATTTATAGAAGAAATTCGAAAAAAAAAAAAAGAGAGGAAAAAGTCAATTTTTGGGGTGGGCCTTAGGCCCATTGGCCTAAGCTTTTAGTGGGCCAAGTTAGCCGGCCCAAATGGAGGCCGAAGACGAAGTGTCGACCGGCCCAAGCCCAAGCCCAAATTCAAAAAGTCCATAAGACAAGTGGCACAAGACTCTCATGTATTGGCTTAGGGAAGAAGGCCATGCATTGGCCATGGTTAAGGCAAGTAATAATTATCAATGATGACAGTTTGGGGGTATAAGAGGGAAGAGAGAGAGAGGGTGGCCGGATTTCCCATTTGGCCGAGAGAGAGGGTGAGAGAGAGAGAGAGAGAGAGAGGAGGAGGAACCGCCGTTCGTCCGCCGTGTGCCGCCGTGCTCGCTGCCTTACGCCGTCGACCGACTGGTCTAGAGGCAAGTGGGAGTCCTCTAGCTTCTCTTGCATGTGTGTTTGATGCTTGCATGTTAAATTATTGGGTGTTAGGTGAGAAAAACCGAAGCATGGTCGATTTATGTGTGAATGGTGTGGCTGTTCTTGCTCGTACCCTGTGAGTCAGAATGTTGTTTGAGCTTGCATGTGTGTTTAGAGTCCCATTTTGGCTTCGATTTCTTCATGAAAGTTGTAGCTAACATCTTGTACTACAACATACTAAAACTTCGTGGAAAATGAAGGATATTTGAGGGGTTAAAGTCTCATCCTACGGAGACCCCGGATCTGGAAAGATTTTACTGACCTTTGGTTGGATTTGGGTTGAGAATATCACTTCGATTACTTCATGAAAGTTGTAGGGCATATCTTAAACTATAACATACTCAAATTTGAAGAGAAATGAACATGAAAATCCTAGTAAATCAACTAGATCTTGAAGACGGTGATTCTGGTGATGTATTCCGAGACACCCGAGACTTCATGGACATAGATGATGACTATACTCTGGTTATTTGACTTAGATATCTCATGAAACTTGTAGAGGATATCTTGATGTATAACATATCCAAATTTCAGAGAAAACGAAAGAGAATAGGTAGGTTGAAACGAAATGTTTCGGAGAAGTATACACTGGACGATGCGGTAATGGATCTAGAAGCTTCGTGAGACTGTATAAAATAATCTAAAAAGAATCTAGCTTGGAGTTCTTCATGAAAGTGGTACGAAAATGTCTTGGCTATAACTCAGTAAAATTTCATAATTTTTGGAGGCCATATGGATATTTAATTGTATTTCTTCGAAAACCGTGCGTTCTGGTTTCATCCGAGAATCATAGGATGTTTTGTGAAAAAGGTGAGATTGTGTAAAATTCAATTTGGCCATGAATTTTTCATGAAATTGTCATCCTATTGGTTTGTTTAATGATTGCTTGAATTTTTATAATTTTGGGAATTTATAGATATTGAATTTAATATTATTTATAAAATGAATAATAATAATAATATAATATAATATAATATAATATAATATAAAATGGATTATTTTATCGGCCATAAATTCCATAAATGATTACACCATGTGGCATGTATAATAAGATATTGGTGTATGTATGACATTGAATTGTGATACATGTGTGAATCATATGCCAAGTATGACTTGTTTGATGTCACGCCATATGCTATGTTAAATTGAGATCAAAATAATGGTAAATGTGGATAATGATAAGTGAGGAGGTGGTTGTGGTGGAGGATAATGCCCGGAATGTATAGAATCCATTACCAGATGGCCTTGGGAGATTTAGGATGCTCGGAACGTGGGGGTTCCGGATGGCCTGTCGGAGGTTTCTGCCTGAAGGGAATCCCTCGCGATGCCAGGATTGGGGTGCGGGATGCCCGGCCAGGGAGTGTAAATGCCAGAAGCCCTGTCGGAGGTTTCTTCCCGAAGGGAATGCCTCGTGATGCCAGTTGGGATGCGAGATGCCCGGAATGTGGGGGACCGGATGCCCGGTGGCCTGGGATGGCTGAATGCTGGAAGCATCGGAAGTCTTTGCCCGAGGGGATGATGAAATTGATGATTTGAGAAATGGGTGATGTGGTGATCAAATTGAAAGCTAAAAGTGGAAATTAAACCGTGGCATGAGGATATGCATGACGATGAGGATGATGATGATGATATGTGATGTGAAATAATGATGATCACCCATGCCATGACATGCATGATATGCATGATGATGATAATGATGATGATATATGATATGCATGATGATATGCATGATGATGATGATGATGATATGTGATATGAAATAATGATGATCACCCATGGCATGACATGCATGATGATATACACGATGATGATATATGATATGGCACGATGACATGTGTGATGTGATGATGATAAAATGTATGATATAATGATGCCATGATGATGATGACACGTATGATATGATGATGCAATGTTAGTATGCGCATGGCTTCAAGCTAAGTAACGCCTGCAATGCATGTATGATTTGCATGATGCATTGAGTTGTTATTGGATTTCTTTACCTGCTGAGCGGTTGTACTCACTCCTTTGGGGACCAACATTTCAGATTAGCAGTATGCCGCTTCCTGCCGTCACGCGAGGTGCAATTTACAGGTCACGTGTGCGTTGTTTTGTCTTGTACGACATAGGCTTGGCTGGGGGCCCAATTGTCCAGGAGTTTCTCTCCGTCCACGTTCGCCGCTATGGGGTGATGAGAAGGATGCTGCCACCGTCGCCGCCTGACGATCCGGACTAGGTGTGAGGCCTGTGTGTGACGAGTAGGGGCTGTGTTTTTTTTTTTTTGGGGTTAGTTAGCCGATGGGGGATGTGCGCGTGTGACGTAGAGGGTCGAGGATCCTTTTTGAGGTTTTAGGCTGGACATGGCTGAGTCCTAGCTTTTCCTTTTGATGTACCGACCCAAAAGAAGTCCCATATTGAAATATATGTAAATAAAGTGTCGTGGCTTGTCTATAAAATCATGATGATTAGGGGTGTGTATTTGTATCATGGTTGGTAGGGGGAGAGATGGTGATGTTTTAATTTGCTTCCGCTAGTGAGTCGCGCTGGGACTGTTTTTTTTTTTAAAAAAAATGTGTGTCAATGAATTACAACGCTTCTTCTAAGGAGAAAGGTAATAAGATGTAACGTCGGTGCTTGTGGCGACCGGCGAAGGGTTCAGGGTGCTACAACGCCCCTCTTTGGTATTAGAGCGAATGGTTATAGGTGGAGTGATAAGGAGCCTCATTTGGAAATTGAGGAACATGATGACAATGCACACCATAGGATATAAACGAAATAATTGAATAAAGAGTGATGAGTATCCACTCGTAGATCCCTAGTAGTAGTTGCTTTGAATGGAGGCAGTGAGTCTCAGATTATTCCTGAGGCAATGCTTGGAAATTGCAGGAAAGTCATGGTGCGAGCTGGAAGTGCTCATCCATCGAGGGCTGGAGCCTCTGCTGAAAGGGCTGAACCCCGAATGGAAGATATCCTGCAGCATTAGCCAATATTGGAAATTTGATGGAGAGGCAGGCGCAAAGAACAGCCGGAGCGAACGCCGTACTCAAGGACTAGTGGAGCAGTTTCTAAAGCTGAAGCCCCTTAAGTTCAATGGAATGGGAAGTCCTGAGGAGGCGGAGCAATAGATTGATGGGATGGAACGAACTTTCCGGCTGTTGGACTACACTAATGCCGAGAAAATAGTTTTAGCAGAGTACCAGTTGGAGGGAAATGCGAAGTTTTGGTGGAGAGCTTCGAAGGACATAATCTTTCCACCAGGTACTGATGTGAGCTGGGAGGAGATTGTTAGAGCTTTTAATAGGAAGCATTTTTCTGATTGTGCTAAGGATAGGAAGATTTCTGAATTTGTTCAGCTAGAACAAAAGGGGTTGACAGTAGATCAATATGAGGCTAGATTTTCTGAATTCTCTAGATATGGTCCTACATTGATTGGGGATTAGGAAGAGAATGCTAAAAGATTCCTGAAAAGATTGAGGACTAACATTAGAAAGCAACTGGTGCCTTTGAACATAAGAGATTATAATGAGATTTATGAAATGGCACAGTTAGTGGAACAGGAACTGTTGAGAGAGCGGTCAGAGTTTAAGAAGCCGTTGAATTTTAATGATGTGAGAAAGGGTAAGAGACGTTATTCTGGTCAAGGTCAGACCTGAAATGTGAAGAAGAAAAGTAACTTTGGGAATTTTGGAGGAGCAAGGAGTGCTCCGAATGTAGGGAAAACACCCTCTCAGCCTGGTGTTTGTCAGAAGTGTAATGGACGCCGTGGCCCAGGACCTTGTACTAGACAATTGAAATGTTTTGGTTGTGGACAAGTGGGTTATCTTAGGAGAAATTGCCCACAAGAGAGGTCGCAAGTGAGTGTTGTCTCGGTGCGACAAGGATATCAGAGTGCTGTTAGGTCAAACCCACAAGGAAATCCTCAGAGACCACCTGCACAGGGAAGGGTGTATGCGATCACCCAGGAGGAAGTGGAAGCTTCCAAAAATGTTATCTCAGGTACGATCTTCATCAATGGCGAAAAGGCATATGCATTGTTTGATACGGGTGCAACGCATTCGTTTGTGTGTGAAAGATATAAACGTTTGAATAAGATAGAACTTATGCCTCTTGAGACTCCTCTTTGTGTTTCCACGCCTTTAAAGGATATGGTATTGTCTACGCTGGTGTGTGGAAATTGTAAGATATCAATGGGAGGAAAGGACATGGAAATAGATTTGGTTTTAATGGCTATATATGATTTGGACGTTATTATAGGAATGGAGTGGCTTCGTAAGTATCGAGCTAGAATGGATTGTTATAGAAAAGTGATTCAATTCGTTTTACCTGATCAGTCTAGTTGTGAATTTTTAGGAGGCCAAACCCATCTTCCTGTAGCACTTATTTCGGCAGTAGAAGCCTGTAAGTTACTTGACAAAGGATGTCAAGTGTACCTAGCCATAGTTAGAGAATATGCAAGGGAGGAGCCTAAACTTGAGGAAGTTCGTGTAGTTAACGAATTTCAAGATGTATTTCCTGAGGAATTGCCTGGATTGCCGCCAGAGCGGAAAGTTGAATTTGAAATTGAGTTAATGCCTGGAACAGGACCAATATCAAAAGCCCCATATAGGATGGCCTTAGTTGAATTGAAGGAATTGAAAGTGCAACTACAAGAATTGCTTGACAAAGGATTCATTACACCAAGTGCTTAACCTTGGGGTGCATCGGTCTTGTTTGTGAAAAAGAAAGATGGATCGATGCGCTTGTGTATTGACTATAGGCAGCTGAATCAGGTGACCATTAAGAATAAGTATCCTTTGCCTAGAATTGATGACTTGTTTGACCAACTCTAGGGAAGTTCGGTCTTCCCTCAGATTGACTTGAGGTCGGGATACCATCAGTTAAGAATTAGGAAGGAGGATATTCCTAAGACTGCGTTCAGGACATGTTATGGACACAATGAGTTCCTTGTTATGCCATTTATGGATTGACTAATGCACCGGCCTACCATTTGCTTGCTGTGATGTGTGTGTAGAAGATGGTGAATTTTGGTTGTGGTAGATGTGATGAAAGGTCGAAAGCTATGGGGAGAAATTTGTTGGCCTAGCATGTTGTTCCCTGGAAAAACCAATCCGACTCTTCACGAGTTTGTGAGCTGCATGTGACTTTTTAGTTAGAATCTCACTTCGATCTCTTCACGAAAGTTGTAGTGAACATCTTGAAGGATAACATACTAAACTTTGAGACAAAACGGACAAGGATTGCCTGGTGAAATGATTTTCCTTTGGAGAGATTAGATCTGGAATTTGTTGTGCTGACCTTTACTGATTTCGGGCAAAAAAATCTACTTGAGGTAATGAAAGTTGTAGTGTACTACTTGAGGTAAAACATATAAAAAATTTAGAGGAAATGAACAAAAATAGGTCGGTGAAATCGTTGTCCTTTGAAGAAACTGGATCTGGGAAAATACTACGTCAACCTAGTATGATTCTGTGATTTTTATAAAATCATACAGTTAAAATTTGATCATGTTTCCTTAATGAATGTTGTAGATAATATACTGAAGTATAACATACTGAAAATTTAGAAGAAACGGACATATGTATATTGGTGAAATGAGTTTCCTTTGAAAGAAGATAATCTGAAAAAATGACACCGAGAACAGTGGGAATTAATCATCTATATCTGTTAATCTAGAACGATTTGGATTTGGATTTCTTCACAAGATATTTACCCTTAGGACTTGTCTATAACATATAAAAATTTCAGAATTTTCGGAGTTCAATTGGATATTTAATTTAAATTACTTCCGAAACTGTGCAAGCTTAAGTGCTAAAACTTTGAAGACTGTGATGCATGGACCGTATTGTTTTGTGTGAGATTCTTTTGGTATGGTGGTTTTCATGAGATATCTACCTTTAGGTCTCATCTATAATGTGTCAATTTTTTAGAATTTATGTATACCATTCACTAATTTTCCTAGAGTTTTAACTAAAGGAGTGCTAACTGTTTTATCCAAAAATTCATGCATTTTTAAAAATAAATGAAATTTTCCATATGATATGATGTTTTGAGTGGTTGATTATGCTGCATATGTGGTGAAATATGGCATGTTATATTGCATCAAATGTCATGTTGAAATTGAGATAATAACAAGACCATTGGAGGTGTGAGTCGACGATGCCTCGGGAGTTTTGAGATGTCCGGAGTGTGTGTGTGGATCTCCTCAGGAGTTTCGGGATGCCCGGAGGTGTGTGCCCGGGGGATACCTCGTGTTGCTAGTTGGGGTACGAGATGCCCGGAGTGTGTGTGACGGATGCCCGGAGGTGTTTGCCGGAGGTTACTCGTGATGCCAGGTTGGATGCGAGCGATAAATTGAGGGATGCAAACATTGGTCTTTAGAAAGATAAAAATTGAGACTGTATCATACGCATATGTGTACATATGGCATAGTGATATATGCATGACTGCTTGATGATAAGTGCATGATGGTATATGCACATATGGCATGATGATATATGCATGACTGTTTGATGAAAAGTGCATGGTAGTATATGAACATATGGCATGGTGATATATGCATGGCTGCAAGGTAAGGTATGCTTGAATGCATGAATCATATGTGCTTTATTCATGATACCTTGATTGTTCTGTTTGATACATTGTGTAGTGTGGCGGATCTGTACTGCTGAGTACTTGTACTCACCCATTTTGGGGATTAACATTTTAGATTAAAAAGATGCCTCTTTCACCAGTTGTGCGTGGTACATTCTATGGCATACCTACTAACGTCGAGGTGGAGTGCACCAAGCATTCCTTTATTAGTATACCTGGTCTGGAGTATTTCCGAGTTCGAGTATTGGTGATGTACGACGTGGGTTCAGCTGATGGCCCTATCATCCAGGAGTTTTTATCCGTTCACGTTCGACGCAATAAAGTGATGCTAGGGATGTTACCGCCGCCACCGCTCGATGCACCAGGTTGGGTGTGATGGCACGCAGGACTAGTGGGAGTTGACGCTTTCTTTTTAGGGATAGCTGACACTTGTGGAGGGATATATATGTTTCATATAGGGTCGAGTTCTCTTTTGGGTATAGCCAAGTATAGTTAAAAATCTTGGCCTTTTTGTTGTATTGACCTAAATAAAAGTGAACCGATTTTATCTTTTCTTCTGGTGCATAGTTGGTGTGCATTGCATTATTGTTATTGGAGGGAGAGATGGTGAGACTTATTTATGCTTCCGCTGATGAACGACACTGGAACCTTTACAAAATAAATATATATATAGAAAAGTATTCTACTGATCAACCCCTATGAACCGTGGCTTCATTTTAATCATAAAAGTCATTAGATTGGCATGTCATGGGAAGAGTAGCAAGTGATCTGTGGCAACCCTAACGGATTGGGGGCCGTCGAGGGGTGCCACAACTAGCTCACCAAGTAACGAATTAAGATGGATTGCTATCGTAAAGCGATTCAATTTAACCTGTTAACAGGTGGAACTCGACGAGGGTTATCAAGGTTACATGGCGACTATCGTGGATACGACAGTTGAGGACCTGAAGATCGAAGATATTGCAGTAGCTCAACAGTTTCCAGACGTGTTGTGACATCCTGAATTTCACGTTATCTTTTCAATTACATGAATCGGGCTTTTCATCAACATGCCTATAGTTCTATTATCTAAGCTGATCACTTACAAGATAACTAGTCTAACAGGTGATGCCGTTAAGGGATTTTAATGCAATAGACTTGAGAATTCAACCATGAATCGACTACTCGACCGTGTTAGTCTAAAAGGATCATTACGACACAGTTAAAAATCGATCAGAGATCAGAGATAGATCGATTCGACTCAGATATGTGATCAAAGTGTAGGTGATTCCACAAGATTACAAAATTCTTGTCAATCGGCACTAGACCGATTTTTTTTATCGTTTTGGTACCCTGTGTCCGCATTTGAAACCTCGAGATTTTCATGACAACCGATAGTTGCCAATGTGTCAAAGATGTACAATGTGGCTTGAAAATAATTGACCACGGGTCAATTGTACTAAAAATTTCTAAAAGCTACTAGGTAAGCAACGTCACGGTAAAATCGCGCCAAATTAATATTAACCCCAAATTTGAACCCGATTTCAAAAATTGAAAGTTCTATCATGTCATGATTCATTTTAGAAACGACAACTCATCCTCCGAAATTTTTTCTGTAAACCGAGATTTTTGGTGAAAATTAAAAATAGGGTCGTTTTTTACCAGAAAATTAAGGGGACCGCTTTTTATCGCATTTTTGGGATGCAAGTTGGTTCTATTGGTAAGAAAAATTGTCAATCCGGACGATGGCACCTTGGTGGAAATTATGGGGACCAAATTGGATCCAATTGAGGAGAAATTTCGTTCAATTTAGGGAATTTGGCACCGAATTCGTATGCCATGGCCTCAACCACCTTTAGACCATATCATTCGCTTGCGAGGAAGTTTTGGACTGCCAAGACGCTGTGGAAATAGCTAAGGGCTGGTGGGGCCTCTTCAAGGGACAAGAGGATAGAATGGAGGCTTGAGGGACCTTCCAAGTGGCTGCAATCCCCTTTCTTCTTTCGCACAGCCTGCTTTCTCCATTTTGAATCCACGTTGAAGCTCCAAAGAACCAAAAAATCGAGCTAGCCACCCCTTGCCAACGGAAGCCACCATCAAACCGTCTGCCACCATCGCTCGCCGGTCGCACGCGTCGCACCTCCACGCGAGCCGCACCAATCCATCATCCATCCCGCCTGTTCCGTCGCCGTTCCACCTATGTCGAGCCATCCCTGGTTGCTGTCGAAGACCTGGCCACCACCCAATCTTGCCTTCGCCACTGTGAAGCCCTACCGTTGTCCGCCTAGCCCTGCTACACCGTCACCGTCTCTCCCTACCACTCTTGGTCGCTCGAGCAACCTCTCGGCCCATCAACTAGAATTGAAGGCCAGCAAGCTTCCATGGACTTCAAGGCCCATTTTAGGAGACTTCTGGGCGTCGTTGTGGTCGCCGCTTCGGAGTTTGTTGCCTGTTGTTGTGGACTCACTAGATTGGAAAACCGGTGAGTTTACTCGCTAAACTCTACTTAGGAAGTTAATGATGCTTAAGGGTTGATTGGTTTAGGCTAAGTATGATTTAGACGGTTAGTTATTAGCGATTTAAATATTCGTTTATGCATGTTAGGTAGTTAGAACGACTTAATTAGAGACTAGATAGATCGTATTATTTATATAGATTGGTTCGGAAATTTTCCGATCCTGTCTGGGTGTTTAATTGGGCTTTCCTGGCCTAAGTTCATATTTATGGTATTTAATTGTATTTATTTAATAATCTAATTGAGTGCTAATTTATGCAAATTGAATGGAAATTGTGAATTTGGGTATTTATCCCAAATTTGAGTAATTTCATTATTTATAATACCAAAATTGTGTTTATGGACTATTATAAATAGTGAGATTTTTGAAAGGAAAGCAACCGTGTACCCACATGAATATTTTATCAGGTATTCTTAATTCGGTGTTTTGTCAGCCTATGAGACCATTTAATATCAGCTTGTGTGTGCATATTTATGTTAGCTTGTGAGAGTATTATACCTTATTAGCTTGGGTGAGTTAAGATCGTTTTATCAGTTTCTGGGAGCACAATCTATATTTATCAGCTTGAGTGAGCTATTATCTCTCTATATCAGCTTGTGAGAGCTATGATCATATATTGCAGCTTGTGAGAGGAAAGACCATCTATTTTAGCTTATTTGAGTAATGGTCATATCTAGTACTAATGATATCGATTTGAGTGGATCGATTGATCGTTGGATGATTTGATTGAGCTGATCGATGAATTGAATTGAATTGATTGGTTGAGTGTATGAATTATACTAACTTGCATAAAGGAACTCAGGTGAGGTAAGTTCTCTGTCTTGTGTGTGCATAGATTGCCATTAGGTGTATTTTCTTCCTAGTCGGAATTTAGGGGGTCAAGTTGTTGAGACATTGTCACACTCCGTCATCGGCTCAACATTTTCAGGTCCTTAGATGGTGAATCCCCCTAAGTGTTTTGGTCGGCCGATGAGGGTCATTGAGTGGGTTTATAACTATCCCGATCCTAGAAGTCACTAAGTCTATGAACTTGTGGTGACAATCGTCTGGGTCGAACAGGACCTACCTCATAGGGTCCCTTATCGATTCAGAGCAATGTTTCGCTACGAACCCAATGGATTCCGAGTTGGTCCCCTTAGGTGTTTTGAAATCCCCGCTAGGATAATCAATGTCACTCTAGGGGAGAGTGCCGTTGACCCTCCGAATGGTTTGGGGGAGAACCCGACGCCCCCAGCACCTGTGGAGACCGAAGAATCGGCGAATGAGTCCGACTGCCTGGTCCTAGGACAACTTTGTTTTGAGGACTGAACTTTTGTAGATCTTTTGTGTATAGACTAATACTGTAAATAAACTAGTCAGTTTTGTATAAAAGGTGTGTGGTTTGGTTTCGAAATTTTGATCCTGCTTTTTTATCCCATCTTTGTGTTGTCTAGGGATTTATATATACGCTTCCGCATGCGCATTAAAAAGAATGGGTTGGCAACGTGTCCTGGGACATCGCAATTTAATCGACCATTGAGGGATGGGCACACGCTCGAGGATTGCGGCATGACACGTGTTTTCAAAGGAATTTCTAGGTTTGCCACCAGAAAGAGAGATTGAGTTAGCCCCTGGGACGAAGCCAATCTGTAAGGCTTCTTATCGCATGGCGTTCTCTGAGTTGAAAGAACTAACGGTGCAGATGCAGAAGTTGTTAGACAAGGGATTCATAAGCCCCAATGCATCACCTTGGGGAGCACCAGTTTTGTTTGTGAAGAAGAAAGATGGTTCGTTGCATCTGTGAATTGACTATCGTCAACTAAATTAGGTGACGATCAAGATTAAGTACCTACTGCCAAGAATAGATGACTTATTTGACCCATTGCAAGTAGCGTCGATATTTTACCATCAGCTGAGGATCAGAAAGAACATACCAAAGTTAGTGTTTCGTATGCGATACGGCCATTATGAGTTCACTGCAATGCCATTTGGTTTGACGAATACCCCAGCTACTTTCATGGATCTGATGAACCGGGTGTTCAAAGAGTATGTGGATCAATTTGTGATCATATTCATTGACAATATCCCGGTGTACTCTAGAAGTCTTGAGAAGCATGAAAGGCATTTGAGGATGGTGCTTCAGGCACTAATGAATCATGAACTATACGCTAAGTTTAGTAAGTGCAAGTTTTGATTGACTCGTGTGGCGTTCTTAGGTCACTTGATTTCAGGCAAATGAATCTCTATGGACCCGACCAAGATTGAAGCAGTTATCAATTGGCCAAGATCGATGACAGTGACAGAGATCATAAGCTTTTTGGGATTCGTGAGATACTACAAAAGGTTTGTGGAAGGATTTTTCAGCTTTAGCCTCCCCATTAACTCGACTATTGAAGAAGAAAGAGAAGTTTGTGTGAACAGATAACTGCGAGTATAGTTTCCAAGAGCTTAAGTAGAAGCTGACTACCACACTTGTGTTGACCATACCATCTGGTCCTAGAGGATACAAGATCTACAGTGATGCATCGTTTAGAGAACTGGGTTGCATGTTAATGTAGCATGGCAGTGTTGTTGCATACGCGTCTCGTCAGTTGAGACCTCATGAGCAGAATTATCCGACACATGACTTGGAGCTCAGGACGATTATTTTCGCTCTAAAGATTTAGAGACATTATTTGTGTGGAGAAAGTTCCATATATTTACATACCATCAAAGTCTCAAGTACTTGTTTTCTCAAAATGAGTTAAATATAAGACAGCGTCGCTGGATGGAACTTGTTAAGGATTATGATTGCGACATCTTGTATCACCCTAGAAAGTCTAACAAGGTCGCAGATGCCTTGATTCGAAATTCTTCAATTGCGTCGATGGTCATTAAAGAGTGGGTCTTACTTGAAAGAGCTCGAGATTCGGTTTTCAAATTTCAGGTAGGCCACCTTTCAAATCTCATGGCACCCTCAAAATTGAACCGAAAGCACATATAAGGATTATGATGCGTGATGGGGTGAGAGATTCAAGAACAGAGATTTTTTTGAAGGAATTTTTGTGGTTAAGTCTGTGGACTAGTGTGTACCGTAAAGAAACAAAGAGGAATAAGAAAAGATAGAATGATCTCCTCCCAAGGTATAAAGGCCATGCCACCAACCGAGGATGTGGATCGAGATCTACAAAGCTCACCACCGAGGCCTAAAGCTTCCACCAGCCAAGGATAAAGCACTTCGGGATACGAGAAGCTCACCACCAAGGCCTAAAGATTCCACTAGCCAAGGATAAAGGGCTTCTTGGCTCACCACCAAGGAGTGATCTACGCTCCAAGGATAAAGAAACCGAAAGGAGTTATCCACTCTCCAAAGGAGTTCACTCAAGCAGAGGAAATCTCACCATTTTCATTCATGCAATTCATATCTCCTACATTGGATAGTTTTCCCCTCTTTATAAGACGATTTTAACCTTAATACATATTAAAAACAGACCTTAATAGCCTAGAAACTAAATGCCATTTAATCTTAAAAACGGCCTACATTCTCGAACCGTTAGCTTTCCGTGAACCTGCCATTTAGCCTTCCCAAAAAAATTCGAGCTCTTCCCTTGACCAGAAAATAATCCTTCTGAAGCTTCTTCAATTGGTCATACAGGACATCTAAAATGGCCTCCCAATGATACCTATTGATATACCACAAAGTAATTAACATTATTCATTCAAAGGGCAGAATTTTGAGGGTCTCTTTATATGTGAGGCTTTTAGTCATTCCATATAGGCAAATTGTTCGAAAATTGTATTCTATTTTTTTTTTTTTTTTTGGGTTGAAAGTAACATTTTGTTCATTATCACAGAAAAAAAAAGAGATAAATAATGCGGTCCGATTGCAAATCAAAACAAATTTCATATAGTTTTAAAGCTAAACATGTTTCAGATAACAAGATAATCATCATAACAAAGTTAGGGGGCAAATGCTCAAAGAGTGATATGTGACTTTTTCAAAACAAAATCAGTGGCCAATCATTGACTCCATCTTCATTATTGAGCACACATCAAGAACTCCATCTGTTACTATGGCTTTGGCTTTCAATGGTGCATGCCTAGGTTTCGAGTCCATACAACCCTCACCATATAAAATAAAAAGGTTGACTGAGTACAAATCTAACTATGAGAGTGAATCCTTCGTAGAGCTCCTCCGATTTCTTGCGAAACTGGACTTCTACACCAATAAAACCTAAGGGAGGTGAAACCCCAAAAATATACATACAAAAATCCTCAAATTTACACTACATCGGCATAGAAACCTTCTTGAAATTGGAGAGGGAAGCTTGTATATCTAGATTAGATATTTTTAAAAAAAAAACCAAAGCTCCCCAAATGGGAGAAAAGTAAGGAAAAGAAGAAAGTTGTGTGCAGATGAGAGGAGATGAAAGGAGGAGGCTGGCTGCTAGGGTTTAGATGTATGTGTCTAACTTCAAATGAATCCTTTTTCATCCAAGGAATCTTCTAAAGGAAGTTATCCACCTTATGCCCTAAATACACAACTCCGGCCAAGAAATTCGAGAAGAGTATAGTATTTCTATTTATTTGTTGAGTCCCACTTTTTTTTTTTTTTTTTTTGGATCTAGAGTTTCATTTGAGTCAAGAGTTAATGTTAGTATTTATGTTTTGTTTGGAAATTCTTGGTTTTTCAGGAAAAAGACACTATAAGTGTGTGATAATTTTCCCAAAACACTCACTTTATTGCAAAAATTTTTCAAGCAATTACTTGAGTCACTTTGGTAAAAAATATATATATATATATATATATGACTACTTAAGTGTCATTGATAATTGGTATTGTTGGAAAATCTGATGTAACAATATTATAGCACAAACCTTTTGATGTGGCTCGCCTTCAACGTGAGGTTAGCAAAATTAATGCATAACAACGTTGTTTGGCCATTCATTTGCCTCAAATCCCTAACCCTAATTCCTCAAATTGGGGCAAATTATCTTATGAATTTTAATAGATAAATGAAGAAGTGGAAAACAATTGTTTTGCTCTTGATTTCTTTTTTTTTCTTCGATTTTTCAACTCGTTGTTGCAACTGAGCTTCTTTGGAGCCAAATTGTCTTCATGGACTGTCTTCGACCCTTGCAAAAATGAGAGCCACACCTAGTAAAATCATGACGACGTTAGAGATCATCGAGCCAACTTGCCGAAGCACTATCATTTTCGATTGTAGACCACAAAGCATGTCTCAGACTGAATTTTCCCATATCCTTGTGAGCTGAAATGTGGAGCTTGTGGCATCGGGGTGAAGAGTGTGACTTATACAAAAGGGATGACACAACTTGTTTATGGAAGTAGCGTTAGTGTGTTTGTGTTAGTAATGCTGTAGTGAAATGAATACCATCTTAGAGGATCTTTGAAGGTGGGGTTGCCCTCCCAAGTACAAATTGATTGGAAGCTAACTTCGTCCTTCCGATAAGGCCATGGTAGGCTGAAATTAGTTTGTTGTAATAAAGTGATTTGTATGTGTTACGGTTTGCGAATTCTCTCGTACTCGTGACACTTGTGAGTGGTGCTTAGGGTTATCGACTAAATAGTGCGAATATAATTGGTCTGAGAGAGTGGCGTCTGGACGATTGGTGCTAGGAGTTTTAGGATACAAGGATTATATCACTTAGGAGCTCTGAAGGCGGGGTTGGCCTCCCATGCACAACCTAGTCGGGAGCTGATGTATGACATCTTGATTTTCTAATTTTGTTTTCGATTGAATGAGTTGGGCTTTTCATCGACGCGCTTATAGTTCTTTTCTCTAAGCTGATCACTCACGAGATAACTTATTTATCCAGTCAAACCGTTAAGATATTGATTGCTCGACCGTGCTAATCTACAAGGGTTAATATGACACTGTCAAAATCAATTAGAGATTGGAGATAAGTCAGTTTGACTGAGGTGTGTGATAAAAGTGTGGATGATTCCACTTTATTGCAAAATTCTCATCGAGCGGCACTAAACTGATTTTTCTGTCATTTATGTACCATGTGCTCGTATTTGAAATCTCGAGATTTTCATGACAACCAAGACTCACCAATGACTACAAGATACATAATGTGGCTCGAAAATAATCAACTACGGGTCAAATGCACTAAAAATTCCTAAAAGCTACCCGGTAGATTAGGTCACGCTAAAATCGCGTCTGGTGAAATTAACCAAGAAATTGAAACCGATTTCAGAAATTGGAAGTTCTTTTATGTCACAAATTATTTTAGGAATGTTAACTCATCCTTCAAAATTTTTTCTGCATACCCGAGTTTTCGACGAAATTTCAAAGTTGGGCTATTTTGGATCGGGAAAATTAAAGGTCTATTTTTTGTTCCAATTTTGGTAATCAAGTTGGACTAATTGGCAAGGAAAAATGTTGAATGTGATGTGGGCATCCTCCTTGACATTTTGGCATTTGATTTGAGCTCAATTAGAGAAGATTAGAGTTGGAATTGGAGGGGAATGTTGCAAAATTCGTAGTCTTGGAGGGTGCAACATTTCAACCACTTGAGGAGGCTTCTTGGAGAAGTTTGGGAGTGGAAAGGGGGCTGAGGATGAAGCAGCAACTAGTGGGGCATTGGTGATGAGTGTTTAATATATTTTGTGGTGCCCCTCTTCAGCAGCTGTCTTCTTCTTCTTCCCTTGGCCTGGCTTCTCCATTTTTGTGCTAATTGAGAGCTCAACAAAACCAGAAGAAGCTAGTTGAAAGCTCCTACTCGTCGACCGCTCCTCCATCTGCCGTTCGAGCCGTTGAGTGCCACCCGAGCTCCCACACGCTAGCCCATGCGCCCATCCGCACGTCAACGATCGTCCCACACTATCCCAAGCCCACGTACAATGAAGCCAGGCTCGCGTCACAGCCATCCAGAGTCGCCTCCGTCGTGCAGGCCGTTTGTCCAAACACTAGAGCCACTGCCTTATCCCGTCATTGTCGTTTGCCGCCTGTGTGATGTTTTCAGCCAAGCCATAGCTCGGCCCAGCCCCTTCTCGTCCGGACCTCCGTTGGTGTCGCTGCAAGCTTGTGTCGTGCCTGCCCCCGCGTCGCCGATGCTGTGGACTCATCGGCCCGCTAATCTGGTGAGTTTAGTTGCTAAACTTTACTTAAGGAGTTAATGACGTTAAATAGGAAATTAGATTAGACTAAGTATGACTTGGATGGTTAGTTAGTTTTGATTAGTGATTTAATTGCTTAAGTATAATTGTTAGGTGGTTACAATAGATTGATTAGTGGCTAAATAGATTGTACTATTTATGTGGATAGGTGCATTAACTTTCTAGGCTTGTTTAGGTGGTTAGATTAGCATTTTCGGCCTAAGTTTGCATTTATTGATTTAATTTGTATTTATTTAATTAATTTTTGTATTTATTTAATTATTTAATATTTTCTGAAAATTATACTAAGATGTCCGATGACTAGAATTTTGTTTTGATTGTGGTGAAGTGCTTAGTTTATGCAATTGGTTGTTAATTTGTGTAAATCGAGTGATGATTATGATTTTGAGTTATTATTTCGAAATTATAAAATTTTGGTATTTAATTAGAAAATACCAGGTTTTGAGTTTTGACACCGGAAATGATTTTAAATGCTATATCAATTAATGGATATTAAAAGGAAAGATATCAAATTTTAAAGTTCGATCTGACTATTTAGGCCAAGTGCATTATCTTAATTGAGACATTTGAGTGCAATGTATGGTGTCCTTGGCCGGAATTGAATGTTGTGCTATGGTTAAGAGAACCCGTCCTTGATGTGCGTTTGGCGGACGATGCCCTATATGGGATGCTCTAGCTATGGATGTTGGATCGCGGTAGAGGCCAGACCGATGCTCCTTCGGGAATGCCATCCCCAATGTGTGTCGGGCGGACATTGCGGTGCTCAACGGATGAGGCGAAGCCTGGCTATGCTAGAGGACGAACGTGCATCAGGTAAAACTGCTTGTGGTCAATTGGAACGCATGATTGATTGAGATACACGAGCCAGATTATGGGACAAAATTGTGGCATGGAATGGGATGTGCCATAACATTTCGGTCCTATAATCAAGACCCTTCTCATTGATTGAGATTTAGTGAGACGATCCTGTCATATGAATTGTACTAATGTGCAGGAAGGAACTGAGACAAGATGACTCTTCTATGATGTGTGATTAGACTACCTCTAGATGTATTTTCTTCCTAGTCAGGGTTTAGGGGGTAAATTTGCTTAGACGTTGTCTCACCGTGTCGTGGGCTTAACCTTTTCAGGTTCTTAGATTGTGGTCCCTCCAGGTATGTTTTGGCTAGCCTCTAGGGGTTACTGAGTAGAGCATAGACGCCCTTGTCCCTAGGAGGGCCTACCTCAAAGGGTACCTCATCGATTCAAGGCGTGGTTTCTGCATGGGCTCAATGGATATAGCGATGGTCCCCTTCGGGTTTTGATATCCTCGCCATTGCGGTCAACGCCGCTTTGGGCGGGAGTGCAGCTGACCTTCTTGATGGGGGTTGTGGAGTACCCGAAGCCTTCGGAGCCTATGGAAGTGGTATCCAAAGGATTGGCAAATGTGTCCGACTAGTAAACCGTATGAGAGTCTCTTTTTTAAAGGCGATATTTTTCTAGACTTTTGTATATAAACCTAGTGTGTTTATAAAAAGTGTTTTGTGAAAATTTTATCTTGTTTTCTATCACATATCTATGTTGTTTGGGGATTTATTATAAAATGAATGGGTCGGTGACGCGTCGTAGACGTCACAATTTTATCAACCATCAAGGGATGACATCACAATTTGATCTTGTTTGGGGCATGACATTATGCCGCTCTCCTGACGAGGCCATGCCAGGTCGAAAGTAGTTGTTGAGCCTAAAGAGATCTGCTATCTCGCTCAATAGACTAGATGCTCGAGTGAAGCTGAGCGTGGTAGGATCTCGTAAAAAGAAGCATTCACTGTATTATTCGTTGCAATTACTATGGAATGAAGGCTGGCCTAGCGAATTCCATTCACCAAGCCCACATTGGTCATTTCGAGGGCAAGGAAACAATCGGCCTGTGACAAATGGTATTAGAGTAGGAATCCCTCTAGTTAGTGGGTGAGTCGATGAATCGGACTCCTTGCTCTATTGTGGGTTGAGCTAAGAAGTACTAGTGGTCTACTCGGTCGTACAAGGGCAGAGAGTGGATCGCCGGGGCAAAGCGCGGCTCTCGACTAAGCTTCTAGGATGAAAATGGAGGCACTAGGAAGAGTCGGTTCCTTGCCAAGCGGGTACAGTTGGAGAAGAACCGAATCCTCGCTGAATAGGGATAATGTTTCTGAATCGATCAATGAATTCAAAGAAGACGTCTACTGCCGCGTTTTCAACAAGGAAAGAAGCTTCATTTGGTTTGCTGGGGTGAAGACGCTTAGTAGGCAAACATGGTGCTGCCAAAAGATGCAGTTGGCGAAAAATGCCACACTTGCCAACGAAAATGCAAGTGACCGAGAATGGCCCAAACAACTAAGATGAAAAGAGGCTACTAAATGAGCAAAACCTATTTTGTTGGGCAAGTGTGACCGTTTGATGTGAAATCTCAAAACTGATGCATCAATGGAGAAGAGATGCCACGAAGTGACAGAATAGATTGTAATGAAGGCATTGCGAAATTGAGTGGGGGAGAATTTCACAATCCGTGAATTTTGCCGTACTCGTGACACTTGTGAGTGCTGCTTGGGGTTATCGAGTGAAGAGTGGTGATGTAGAGGAGACGAATACAAAAGGTCTATGAGAGTGGCGTTAGGATGGTTGGTGCTAGGATTTATAGGATAGAAGGATTATATCACTTAGGAGCTTTGAAGGTGGGGTTGGCCTCCCATACACAAACTGGTCGAAAGCTGATGCCGCTCTCTTGACGAGTCCATGGCAGGCCTAAACCAGTTGTTGAGCCTAAAAAGATCAGCTATCTCACTCGATGGACTAGACACCCGAGCGAAGTTGGGCGTGGTACGATCTCATACAAAGAAGCATTCACCATATTGTTTGCTAGAATAGCTATAGAAGGAAGTCTGGCCTGGCGAGTTCCACTCGCCGTGACCCCACCACCATCCTAATTTGGTGAGTTAACTCCCTAATCCTTGATTAGTTGAATTAGTTAACCATGGTTAGATTAATTAATCATAGTTAGGTTAAATAAATGGGTTTTACTTAATTAATCGTAATTAGTGTAATTAGTCACAAATTAGCCGTTTCGTGAAATTTTACGCTCTTTCTCATGGTTGAATTTATATGTGAATTTTTGGCTGAAATATGCAATTGATTGCTTGATGGTAGTATATAAAATTGTACTATATAAAATTGTGGAGTTTTAAATTGGGAACGTACCAGGTTTAATGGTTCGATTTAAATACGTAACCATGCACGATTATTTTTACTGAGATTTTTAATACGAAGAAAATTGGCCATGACCATCAGGGGAGAAGTTCGAACTCCAGAGGCGTCGTTAGGGATTCTTACCTGTGGTGGTGAGTCCTGCAGTCGCTCCCCCAAGGTTTGCTTGCCGCTATTATAAAGGATGGTGTTTGAAAATTGGTCATGTCCATTATTCGAAAATGAGATATTTGAATGCAAACGCTGCTGTTGTTTACCCGAGTATTTGCGTGTATGGTCACTATTGTAACCCGTCACCCAACGAGAGTCGTTGGGGCGATGGCTAATTAAGTTCAAATGCCCCACGTTAACGGATGCCGTTCGTGGTGGAGGTTAGGCCGATGCTCTTTTATGGAATGCCATCTGGGCGTGTAGATCCCCTGCATGGTATTAACGGACCGCCTGTCGGAATAGAGGGTGAGGTGGTAGTTCATCCCATGGACATTGATATACCCGATGGTGTCATAGAGGATCCCGAGCTTTTACTATCCCTGTTTATTTAATTCGTTTCGCATGTGCTTAATTGAAAGATAAAAGATGAGTCGGCGATGCATTCTGGGATGTCGCATTTTTAATCAACCACCAAGGGAAGTGTGCGTACCCAGGGTTCTGGGCATGAGAACATCCCTCCATACCACACGAGCCTCCTACTCCATGCCCAAAACATGACCAATGAATGGGGCAAACAACCTCCCACTCGCATTGAGATACATGGACACAAATCGTATAGGAAAAGGATTAGGACATCCATCATCTATCCGACAATACAAACATAACAAGTCAAAACAAGGCCAAAATCTCGAACCTCAAAGTTCCTATACACGCACAGGCATGCCATAAGTCGCCAAGGGTGTCACATCTATAGCTAATGATCTGAGAGGAAAAATAAGGGGTGAGTACCAATACCCAATAAAGGATAAAGCATGGCATTAAAATTCAAGATCCTAGCTTCGCTCATTAGTAAACATAGCACAAACATAGGGAATCATCATAAACATGGACTACTTCATTTAGGGCAGCATATGGTACCAATGATATCATGTCAACTAAACAAGTTAAGGTGAGTAAAATGCATGAAGACTACACCGCAACACGCATGCGAACTCCGTTCATGCATCACACGGCACACACAATCCCATTCATGTATCTTATGACACACGGCTACATCATCACATGTACTCACATGCTTTAGTAATTAATTTTGATGAGTCACTTCCGGGTCGTTGGCCAAACTTCCAGGGGGTGTTAGCCCTAGGCATCTCCCTTCGAGGCATCTCGGTGTCCAACGGTCACTAGCCTTGTGACTTAAACTAAAGCATCCCAAGCCACACAACTTAGGGCATCATCGGGATGTTGGCCAATGGAATATCTCTTACTTTGATTGATTCACACATTTTACCATATCACAATGCAACAACATGCACTAAACAAAATTGTCGTTCATCACCTCCAAGCCTATTTACTTCATTTTGCACACACAATGAGCACCACTCCTGCACAGCCATCAAGCATAGGTTCTCAGCATCCCAAAATCATCCAAAATCCCAAAATATATATTTTCCAGCAAGGAAGACATCAAGGACAGCAACAAGACCACAACTTGTCCTCCCCAGTAGAAACCAAGTCCACACGCGCGGCTCTAGGATTAAATCTAGACATCAAGTTCAGAAAATTATGAAATTTAAATATGTTATAAAGAACACTTAAAAAATCATTTTTTTTGTAAAGAAATTTTAACCCATTTCTTTCTATAGTAGGAGCAGCAAATCACTCAAACAGTCACCAAAACTGTTCCCACGTCCAAAAATCACGTTTTCAAAACCAGCTAGGTTTGATTTCTAAAAAACTCCGTCATTTGCTCTGAAATTTGACTATGTTAAACTTCAAGATATGCTGAACAACTTTGTGAAGAAACCTTTTCGAAAATCGAACCAAAACAGTTGATTAAAAATCGTCAAACATCAAAGGGTCACGGATTCCAGCATAAAACAAGATGCTAACTTGCATGGAACAAAGCTGAAAACTTATTCCTTTAAATTCATAAAATCATAAGTAAAATATAGGTCATAAATAAAGATGTTAAAAAAAAAATTCAAGAAGAAAGCAACCTCAAATTCGTAACACATTCTAACCCACAAAAATACCAAACACAAGGGTCTGGTAAAACAAATCTTGAAAAGAATCCAACCTTAGCTCCCATGAACACATCTCACGCACACTTAGCAACCAAAAACCTTCGAGAAACTCACATGCAAGACTTCCACACATTACAACATACATGCAAGCTAAATTCATCCAAAGATCCACTAAATTGAGCTAATCCACCCTCAAGCATCGAGAGGATGTCGAATTTTAATACCTAACTTATTCCCTTACCTAGTTTAGGAATCAAAAACTACTTTCTCAAGCTCTCTTGAAGGCTGGCTACTTCTCTAGTCACTGGTCCTTCAAAGAAAAGCAAGGAAACAAGAAGAAAATGAGAGAGAGAGATAGGCGCCGGGCAAGTGAGGGGAAGAAGGAAGAAGAAGAACAACAAAAGAGAAGGGAAAATAAAGGACGAAGTTGGGAGGAAATGATGTTTCCTTCCGAATTTTCCCTTGGTGAAGCCATGCAAAAGAGGAGATTGGCTAGGGGTAATTTTAGAGCCATCATTGGTTTGAGGGTTAAACTTTCAACCGGTAGGAAGGGGGAGAACCGAAACTTGCATGGGAAACCAAAACCTATTGCAAGAAATCCCTAGACTTTGTCATTTTTCCCCTTGGCTTACATGCCCTAAACAAAATTTAATCTAAACAAAACAAAACTAATCCTTCCTTTAGCCCAAAGAATTCGGCCACCTCCAATACCAAACACTAATCAAGCAACTTTGTTCCAAGATCCTCCACTATTAACATGACCAAAGACATAGTGGAATTGCACACATCTTCAAGTCACAATTTCTAATGTCCAAGGATTTTACGTCCTCCATTAGAATTTAAACCCCAAGGAATTACCATTGAACATCCAAAATATTAGCATTTTTCCACCTCAATCGGGCCCTCCGCTCACGTCCAGCCCATCGGCCTTATTCACGGTCCACCATCCTCTCTCTAGTCCATGCTCAGCCCAAAATTAGGCCCACTAGGCCTTCGCACGCCTAGCCCACATGCAAAGCCCATCGGATGATCAAACCTATCCAGATTCCTCTTCCGTTGACAAGCACTAACTTAAACAAAGTTCTAAGACTGAAATTTCAGGATGTCACATCCTCCTAGGGAGAGCCACCTATCTCGATTCCTCTTATGTCTCGCGAGAGGAGAGAGGTTACCCTAAATTTTCAAACCCCTCGCTTGTATCTCTTTTTTTGGGGATGAAAAATCGAAATGAGCCTAATGAAGCATATACGTTGTGTATTTATGTTTTCCTTATTATCCATTTGACATTGTGGATTGGGTGATTGAGTTGCATGCTTCAATATGTGGTTAATTGAAAGATAAAATCATTGTCACATTCTCGTGTTGAGGGTAAAGGTTCGGTGCGTGACAATTATGGTGCCTTACTAAATCAATTGCCTCATATACTTATTTCTTAGACTAATATGTCTAGACTTGCCATTATAAATGCTTTTGCAAGCTCTGCCCAAAGAAGCATAATTCTCACAACGTATAACAATAGAAGGCATAGAGGACTATACGATAATTTGATCTCCAACAACTACTTTCTAGGAGGCAATCACATCCAGGACACCAAGTGCCATAGCAGAGAAAAATAGGTTGTCAGCAATGGTAGCTTGTCTCAGTAAACTAGAGCGGTATATGTCTACATCAGAGAATAGAAGATTGAGCGGCCTTCTCGGATGCGAATTGTCAAACCAAAAGGAGATAGAACACACATCCCCCACCCACCAACAGAATTTTCTTCCAAGACCAAGAACAAAACCTGGGTTTAGTATCTAGCAAAAAATTGTTCTTCTTGTAGAAAGTCGAGTGTATCCATCTATACAACAAAGATTCATTATCCGTGAATAAGAGCCAAACGTGTTTAAGCATGTCGCCCTTGTTGCTCTCGTGCAGCCTTCTAATAACCAAGCCTCCTTCACATTTCGGGAGGCACAAATCAATCCAAGCAACTATGGCACCTCCCGTGCCAGGCTCCAGGCCCTTCCAAAGGAATTGCCCAAAAGACCTAAATGGAATAGAGCACTGACATAATGAGTTTTAGCCAGCCCACAAAAGAGAGAAAATGTTGAGTCCAAAGCTGCAACTTCGACATTATTTTATTAACCAATGTAGAACAATCAACCTTATGAAGCCTAGAAGTGATAATGGGGGCTCCCAGATACCAAAAAGGCAGCGAGCCCTCCTGAAAGCTTAGGAACACCTCAAAGATATTTCGAATATCAAGGGAGACCCCAGAAAAGAACATTTCGCTCTTGTACAGGTTCGGAACTAGGCCACTCCATCAAGAGAACCTATCAATGCCATCTTTTAGGAAAGAAAAGGATGGCATATTCGCTTCTGCAAACAACAAGACGTCATTCACAAAGAAGAGGTGAATTAGCCGAGTCGACTTGCACTTCCAAAAGAAATGGAAAGTAGGTTGGCTAGCTTGCAAGTTAAGAATACTTGTGAATATCTCCATTACCAAAGTAAAGAGGTATGGCAACATGGGAAAATGATCCCACTTTTAATTCTCTTAAAATAACAAAATTCTAGCAAGAGCATTCCAATTTCTATATTTGTATTATTAGTATATCTACTCAACTTATACATAGAAAAAGCAATGTTAGATCTAGTACGATGCATTGAAAGCATAAAAAATCCTACAACACTTACATATTCAAGTTGTATTACTGCTCTCTACTAGTATCGTAATTTAATTTAGTATTGGGATCAAATAGAGTGTTCATTTCTTTGAAACCAAAATGTTAAAATTTATTTACATTTTTCAAACATGATGAGTCCCACTATGTTTAAAAAAAAAAAAAAATACCTACATAGTATCCATTTTACCCAAATCTTTCATATTGAAAAATGGTTTGACAGTGAAGAAGACATTGTTTCACCATATTTTCATTGATGGCTTTAATTGACTTCGACTCCATTGTTGCTAAAGCAATTCTTTAAAATTGCAAGGAAAATGTAACACCCTTAATTCCAACCCTATTAGGGTTGACCCTAAGGTCTTGAATGGATTGACCATGGGCCATTGGCCATGGATCGATCGATTCAATCAGCAAGAAATCACGGATTGATCATGGTCCGACCGATCGATCAACTGGTCACGAATTGGTCGAGGTGTTAGCCATGAATTTTCTACCAACCATACGAGGGGTGAGCATGGTCCAGGTTGGGCCGGCCAACCCCCTACTCCTATGACTAACCCGCACAATGCCCATCCTCAATTTTTGAGATCGAGAACCAACCCTATTAAGCTTGGGATCGAGGATCGGACCAACCCAGTGAGTTTGGTCTGATTCTAGGGTCAATCCAAGATCAACCGATAATTTATTTATTTCATTTTTTGTACTCTCTGAAAAGGCAATTGAAGACCAGACTAATGCAATGGGTTTGGTCTGGTTCAGGGTCAACTCAAGACCCACCAATAATTTTTTGTTTCATTTTTTGTACTCCTTGAAAAGGCGAGCAAGGATTGGACTGATCCTATGGGTTCAGTGACGAGTGAGGTCAGCTAAGAGAGTCGACCAAGGAGCAACAAGCTAAGCGAGTATCGAGTGGCAAGCGACACGAGTAACCCAAAGGAAGTGAGGGGAGTGTCGAGGGGCAAGCGGAGAACTTGGTTTCTTTCGATTTTGGCAAATTATAGACTAAGAGGATAAACAAGACAGTAGACCAATGCTCACCCCTAAACCATACCGATGGGATAGGATCACCCGCTCATAAAATGACTTTTTTGTTTATGACGATTGATCATGGGATGATTTTGGATCGGTGGATAGTTATGATCGGTCATAGTGTACGATCGCAGGTGTCACGCCTCGAACCTCAAGTATGCGCACATCCCTCGGCAATCGATTAAAAATGCGACGTCCTAGGATGCGTCACTGACCCATTCTTTTTATCTTTCAATTAAGCTCATGCGGAAGCGAATTAAAGAAACCACCGACCAATAAACAAACATAGGGATAGTAAAACACGACAACCATTGATGAAAACAACATATTCATTTGCAACCTACACCTCGGATCCCTCTGACTCGGGCTCAGGATCATCCATGCACCGTCTAGTATATCAATATCCATAAGGTGACCTACCTCCTCATCCTTGGTTCCGCCAAGCAGCCCATCAAAACCCTGTACGGGACCCTCCCCAGCACCATTACGCTCACTAATGAACAATGCCCTTATCGACCCAAATTGTAGTCACCACTAACTCACAAGTCCAGGTGGTCCCGGAGATAGGGAAGAAGGTACACTCTGATTCCATCTCTTATAAAACCGCAAAACAAACTGGACGTATCTCCATACATAAATCTCAGTGAGTCAAAACCCTAAGCCCCTATTAGGACGCAGACTATCCTCGAAGACGGTCCTAAACACGCAACATACAAATCTCACCTCGCCTCAGCACGTCCCTGCATATTAGCGCATCACATATGCCATTATAAATACAACAAGCATAGTTAATAACTAAAACACCAAATTCTCACACTCCAAACATTTATAGGGGCCTGATTATAAGATAAAACTGTTATGACATGTCCCATAGCATGCCTTACAATTTTGCCCCATAATCAAGCGCAATAGCTCAACCATTCAAGCGTGTTCCGATTATTACGACCCATTAGCCATGGCCAACTTAACAATCGGCGATCATCCGGCATAACTGGGCATCGTCCCACCCTGTCGAGCATGGCAACATCTAAGCAGCATTTCACAAGGGATCTTCATTCGAAAATCCATCCGCGAAAGGATGGGTTCCACTTAGGCCCGTTTGGTTCAGCTTTGGGGAAATGCCCTTGGGAGAATGCAAATACCATTGAGATAAAGGGGTTTTCTGAAATGCTAGACTGTTTGGTAAACTAAAACTGAAAAGTGCTTTACGGAAATATAAAACTGTTTCGTAAACTTGTATTTGAAAAGCCATTTGATGTGACCAAATTAAATGTTTTAGTTTTAGTATTTTTAAAATTCCAAAAGAGAAACAATGAGTATATAACATTTTACATTTTCATGTTGAGAGTAATATAAAAGATACATATTAGTAAATTTATTTAAAAAATCATTCTAGTGTAATTATAGATTAAAAGTTGGGCTTTTAGCCTAGGGTTCAAAGAAAATGATATAAAATAAATTTTTTTTAATTATGAATTTCATTTGGTGGATGGTAAAATGCATTCTAATGTATTGATTAAAAGTTTTTTTGAAAAGAAAAAAATGATATAAAAAGGGAGGTCCTAATTAAGAGAAATAAAACCATGTCCCTCTCATACAAATTTGACTAGAAAGAGTCATTTCATAATAGTAAACATGGTCATATATGTCCATAAAAAAGAAATATGTTATACTTAGTATCACAAACCTCAACGACTTTGCAAACTTATGGCTATTTTGCACCCACCCTTCATTTGCATCATTATGGTCAACTAAATATCTATAATCGGGATCCAATTCTGCTTGTTCAAAATCCATATCAATCACGTTATTTCTCCGTATATAATTGTGCAAAGTCATTGCCACTACCACAATTTGCACTTGCTTCTCATATGGATAACTTGGCATATGAGTTTAAATCCTCCACTTCTATTTTAATACACCAAAGGCTCGCTCAATTGTTGAGCGTAGCAAGGATGGGCACAGTTGAACACTTCTTGATATCCCGTAGGTGAAGGTCCTTCTTGAAACTCTGGCAAATGATATCTAACTTCTCTATATGGCCCCAAATAACCAGTAGGATTTGGATATCCAGCATCTTCTAAGTAATATTTACCTACATATTTATATGTATATAATATAAATTTAATCAACATATGCCGATTAGATATATGGATGTATCTAAACCATTGACTAACATACCTAGAGGAGGATGGGGAAAATTTGCGTTACGTCTTCCAATAGCTTCATAAAAGATACGGGTATCATGAGCTTGTCCTTCCAAACATAGACAAATTCCATATTAAAATTACATATGGGTAACATGTTTTGAGTTGTTATTCATTTTGGACCAATAAAACGAATTTGATCATACTTTGGTGCAACCGCTGGAATATGGTGCAATCCTTAAAATATGAATAAAATCTTCGATGTTTCTTGATCTTCTCCGGAACTTTTCTATATTGTGGATCAGTTGGTTGGATCAAATCTTTTCTCATATCGCACACTTTATCTAAAAGTAAGTTAAAGTGCCTACTTAAGCTTTCCCCGAAGTGTTGAAAACGCTCTTGTGCTAATCTATTACCTATACCATGTCGTAGAATATGATGAAACATACCAACCATTTCTCTAACATCGGTATTCTTAGATACTTGAAGGCCATAATGTGTTACTAAATCATGCGTTAAATTGTCAAATACAATCTTATGCATTCTAAACATATTGTAGCACCTTATCAGATTAGCATCTTCGCCAATCAAGGTTATTTTATTAATAACCAAAATCTCACAACATAGATTCACAACAGCAGGCGAACAAGATGGAAGAAAAGTGATGTCGAATTATTACAACAGCAAGACAATCAATTTCAAAAGCCATAAGTGCTGGTCATGCATGAAAAAAGAAAAGCATAAACTTGAAAGGTTCCCATTCTTGATCTAAGAATGTGCAAAGTGCCGTCCCTGTAATGTCAGGAGACCAGCTCATGGTTTATCAAGACAACGGGTAACCCATAAAAGCATTATAGATTCGGAGATGTTTAATGTTTAAATGAAAATCGAGACAGGGCAAACCGCATCGTCTGATCTAAATGTGAATCTTCCATGAGTCGCATCACAAATAGGCTAAGCATGCATCCGCTTTAAGGAGTTTGGCTACTTTAAGACAATTTATCAACCTAGTTCCATGACATAATAATCATCATGACATAATCAGAGTTCGTAAGCTGTTACCAAATTCCCTGTTATTTCTTCCTTGGATCTTATCTATCAATTCAATTCAAGAATGTCCAAGACAACGGGAGACCCAATCAATGGCGTAAATGGAGACGACCCACTCGTTGGTTTGTACTCCAAAACTAATTAGTCTAAACATAACTTGCCATCCCCAACATCCGCCATACTTCTCTGCAATAAGAATGGGCTAGTTCTACTTTGACACCTCTAGACCGAGTGGTAGCAAATAAAGGCCAAAAAAACAAATGCGAATATCACAACCATGATAATCTGTCCCCAACATGTCCAATGCAATGGTTAAAGTGGTTGTCTGCAATTGGAGGCATTTACATGAAAAGGTCAATCATGTTAAGTAAAATAAAGAACGTATAACAGCGCCACAACACTTGGAAAATACAATCTTTGCAGGTAAATGGCTAATTTTGTATTGAGGTGGACAAAGGCATGATAGAGAATGTTTTAACAAAGAAGTCATTCTGAATGTACAACAACATTTATTGAGGAAACAAGCCGTATCCTCTTGGATGACTTAATAGCAAACCGATAGAACTGCACACATTACACTTATCTCTGCTTGAAAGATTCAAGCAACATCAGCTAAAGCACGAAATCACCAACAGCTAGTATCCATGAATAACATCTACTAAACAATTTCACAATGCGAACCAAATGATGGCACACTCCAAATTCCAACCTCTGACCCATCTTCAAGACAACAAAAATTAATTAATTAAATTTTTTTTTTGGTTGAAAGACAACAAAAATTAATTGATACCTGAGATTTTCAAGACACCTATGAACAGGATGAAAACATGGGCATCCTGCAGCTTGTGTGGAATTCCAGTAAAAACAATTGCCTAATGAAAAGTACATAACCAAACTATCCAGGAATTACAATCACATCATATGATCCTACTTTTCATTCTTTTCCAACTCCCCCACATTGTTTCATGCCAAAAGCAGCATAACTGGGCGATTGTATAAGCATCTTGCAATCATGGTCAAAACACAGGCAATCCAGTTTTCCAAGCTAATCATACTTTCCCTCCATGAGTACACCAAATAGAGGATCCGGAAACTGCTAACGCAATATCGCCGGAAACTGCTAACGCAAGTTCATCCACCTTCCTCTGAAAGTAAAACCTCCAAACAGCGGTCACAACATGGAGGTCCACACAATTTTCCTTAACTGAGAAAGGTACCTAGAAAGTGACATTAAAAACCTCTAACAACTTATGCATTCATCTATGCAACAGAAGGGATGACATCGAACTATCACTCATTCAATTCTACTATGCTGTCTTCCTGCTATAACAATTTACAGCTACCATGATGAAAGGTGGTGAAACCGAACCCACCATTCGACGGGGCATGAGAATCCATAACAATGCATGAATCAAATCAAGCAAAATCGTAGACCAACCTGTTGCAGGGTGTGTCGGGGGTCGGAATGTGAACGAGATCGGGGCACTAGGAGGCCAGGTGATCGCACCACGTCCGAGCTTCGACACACCCGAACTTGGCGCCACACAGCAACTTGTCCTCACCTTCTCCGGTTAGGCGTTCCTGAGAGAAACAAGTTGGCACATAATAGAACGAAAGAGCCCGAAATTCAGCAAGCAAACTCCACCAAGAACACACCTATCACACATCGAACCCTGTGTGAAATTCGAGAACAAAAAAACCGCAACACTCCTAGATCAATCGAATTCCAAAGGCACCGACAACGCCAGTCTGACCCCAATCACTCAGTTTTGGCACAGACCCAAGAAAAACATAATCATACCCACGAATCAAAATTGAACAAACACCCAAACGGACGAACAAGAACAAGGGGAGAAAAGAGAGAGGGATCGGGTGTGCGAGAGAGAGAGAGAGAGAGAGAGAGAGGGAATAAACTAATGCGTGATGGGGTGAGTGATTCAAGAACGGGGATTTTTTTGAAGGGATTTTTGTGGTTAAGTCTATGGACTAGTGTGTACGGTAAAGAAACAAAGAGGAATAAGAAAAGATAGAACGATCTCCTCCCAAGGTATAAAGGCCACGCCACCAACCGAGGATGTGGATGGAGATCTAAAGCGCCAAGGATAAAGCTCACCACCAAGGCCTAAAGATTCCACCAGCCAAGGATAAAGGGCTTCTTGGCTCACCACCAAGGAGTGATCTACGCTCCAAGGATAAAGAAACCGAAAGGAGTTATCCACTCTCCAAAGGAGTTCACTCAAGCAGAGAAAATCTCCTACATTGGATAGTTTTCCCCTCTTTATAGGAGGATTTTAACCTTAATACATATTAAAAACAGACCTTAATATCCTAGAAACTGAAACGTTAGACTCTTGGACTGCAAAAAAACGGCTAGGAACTTAATAAAAAGCCTTTACTATCACGGGAACTAAATGCCATAAAAAGCCTTTACTATCACGGGAACTAAATGCCATTTAATCTTCGGCCTTCCACATTCTCGAATGGTTAGCTTTCTGTGAACCTCTAGCCTTCCCAAAATTCAAGCTATTCCCTTGACCAGAAAATAATCCTTTTGAAGCTTCTTCAATTGGTCATACAGGACATCTAAAATGGCCTCCCAATGAGACCTATTGATATACCACAAAGTAATTAACATTATTCATTCAAAATGATCCATCGAAGCACATAATGCCCAACTTCTTTATTGGCTTGGATAAGCATCGATGGTTCCGAGTTGGTCCATGGAGCTACGTTGGATGCTCCCGCATCACAAACCGAGAAGACCGATAATAGGTAGATTCGTTTACCATCCAGTGACGAAAAGGAAGTAAAGAGGGAGGAAGATAGAGAGAGAGAGAGAGAGAGAGAGAGCATACCAGGTATAAGAGAGAGGAGAGAAAAAGTGGCGGCGTGAGTGGAGGCGATGCTGCGAGAATCGGCGAGATCGGATGCTACGAGAATCAACGAAAAGAAAGTGCCTTCGCGTATTGGACTGTAGAACAGAGGAGAGGAAAGAGCGTCGAGTCGAGAAAGGTAGGGTTTTGTTTTGAGGTAGGGTAAAATGGACAATAAGCAAAAATTCATTAATCCTCCCATCAGCATGCCGAGAATGCTGACATGCCCAAAGGAGGTCCCCACTTGCTTTGCGCTTTTAGCATTGCAAAGGTAAGCATTTTGCCTAGTAGCCTTTAAAAGCCAAACCAAACACCCTTAAATTTTTCCTAAGAGGTATTGGGGGCTCAAAGCCCATTGGGAAAGCTGAACCAAACACCCCCTTAGTGACCATGCAAGCACGTCATCAATCAAACCCATTTCTTATCTTTCGGCAATTAGCCCAAAACACCAAAATTCCTCTTCGAATAATAAACCTTGAAACCTTTTTTTTTTTTTCATTCAAAACTAATCCGTCAAATTTTGCACGCACCTTGTTTAAAACCTCATTGTTTTATTGAGCAAATAAGTTTTGATGTCCAAACCCAACACCTCAATTTTATTTCTATTTACATGCCCATAAACCGTCTTTTGCAATAATAATGGATAATTATCATAAAAGAACCAATCACATAATATTGCAGGTGTGGCACTCACATTCATGCATAGTTTTATCCAAGAAAACGAGCATAAAATTTTACGAAATGGCTAATCCGCCACTATATAATCACGATTAATTAAGCTCATCCAACTTAATTAACCTAACCATAATTAAATAACCTAACCAAAGTTAACTAACCTAACCAAGGTTAACTAACCTAACCAAGGCTAACTAACCTAACCACAGCTAGTTAACACTAACCTTAGAATAACTAAACTAATCTGCATTAACCCTAATCTAACGCCCTAAGCACAATTAACAACCTAATTAAGGATTCGGGAGTTAACTCATTGGATTAAGATAGCGGCAAGCTCACGGCAACGACAACGCGAAGGTGACGAGAACTTGAGACAATTGTGTCTTGAATGGAGGCTTCGCAAAGGCTAGATCAATTCTACAAGGGATTGGCTTAGAAGGGAGGTTCGGCTTGGCTTGGTGGTCTCGGTGGCTGCTGGCGATGCTAGACTGGCGTACGGGGTTGTTGCTAGTCGGACAGCGGCTGGACGTGGCTGTGGTGGTGCAGCAAAGGAGTTTCGATGGCGCAGGATGTTGGGTAGGTGAGCTACCGTGACGGTGGTGGTGTTGAGGTGTGACAAGCTGGGACGGGTGGAGAGCTGCGACTGCTGGAGTTGCAGTTGGCAGGGCAAGCGGTTGCTGGAGTTGGAACGGTGGGCTGGAGGCATTAATGGAAGTGGACAGGCTGCTAGAGTCTCGAGTGTGGTGGTTAGTAGCTGTGGTGGATGGCGGCTTGGTGAAGGTGGTGGATGATGGCGTGCGGTGGATGGGGGAAGTGATGGAGTGAAATGAAGTGGCGGTGTATCACCACTCAATCCTACGCATTCCAAAACAAAGCGCACAACCAAAGTAAGAAATATGCATCAAATCAAGAGGATATCATAACCAGACGGCATATCTAAAGACAATGAGAATTTTTAAAACTCAATATATCTCAATTGATTACCACCATCTTCTAGAGGACCAGTGATTGCATTCCTTCCAAGCTCTTGCATCCTACCTGGCATCACGAGGACTTCCAGTTCCATATTTCAGTCACCGGGTGTCTTGAGCGTGTTACGTTACACCCCCAGACATCCTACCCCACCTGGCATCACGAGGAACCTCGAGGGCTCACCATGTCAATGATGTCGCCAAGCATCCAGTATGTGTTACGTCACACTCTCGGGCATCGCAACTCCCGAGGCACCTCCACGGCTCACTGGTCCCTAGGCATCCAAAGGCATCGCCACCACGATCCTCTAGGCAACCCGACTCCCGGGGCATCGTTGTTCCAGGGTCCAACGATATCAATAAAGTTTCAACCATGGTGTAGTAGTCTAATCAATTTAATGCCAAGCCAATTTCGTATCACCAATATATGAAGCTACTTTGATTTCAGAATCCCAAATCATGGTATAAAGCAATGTGAGATAAAGACTTTACAGATATACCAAATTAGCAGCAACAAGTTCACATAAAGTCTCAAGTGCAAATACCCGAATAAATCAAAGAGATTTTCTATCATTGCAACCCGATCAAAATCCAAATTTCACAGGTGTGGTCTCAAATCACGCTCATGCCAAAACTTAATAAATATTTTTTTCTCATAACAATGCATGTATCTTGCAATATTGGAAATCACAGTTTGACGGGTCGATAATATTAGTCCCGACATAAAGATTTTGAAGCAAAAACATAACAGTACATTCGTGACTCCTGAATCCAAACATAATCGTACCAACAATAATTTCTTTCTCAAAACAGCTCATCGCCGATCCCATGATTCCCAATTCACAATTCAAAGCAAGTAATCTAGCATCAAGCTACACTTTTGGGGCGCACTTCAATAGGCAGCGAAGGAATTACACAATATAGGTTAGTAGATATCGACTTGCCTTCGATTTGGTGGCGTTGGCGGCAAGCAAACCATGAGCGGCAGCTATGAGCACGGCTGACGACCAGACGATGCAATGGCAGATGAAGATGTGGCTGGTGGCGAGCTACGGGACGATGTGGAGGCCGGTGGCATGGTGGCATGGTGGTGCGGTAGTGTAGTGCGGGTGGTCGCTGGTGGGTGGCAGTGAGGAAGTGAAACGGCAAGAAACTTTCTGTCGGAGTTTACAGAGGAGCGTTGAGTGGATGCACTCAATGAAGCTACGGCGATGAAGGAGAAGAAAGCTATCTCTCTCTCTCTCCCGCTCGATCTTCTTCAGTTAGCTCGTTAGTTGACTATCCCAGTCAACAAATGCGGGTCCGGTGGCGGCAAACAGGAGGAGACAGGTGGGGAGAAACGTGGCTGCTCTCGGGGGCCCTCTTTGCCACTTGAAGACACGGCTGATGCAGCTGTCCACCGAAGATGGGATTACGTGGCTGCATTGATCAAACGTCTTCCCTCAATTGACTGGTTGAGAGGAGAGGAAGACGTGGTCGTTGCTTGAGTCGTCCAAGAGAGGGAGGCGTGGCTGCAGCACTAGCGAATCGACGATCTTCATTTGCTGCATGGGGGAGGGGCCGTTAAACGTGGATGCATGGTTCAACGGTCGATGGAGCTACGCTGCAAAATCTTCCCCATTTTATTGACTCCTTGAACGTCAATATGGCCGATGCATGGCGGTGACGGCATCCTTCAACTCAGTTAGTTTGCGATTCAGCATTCCTCATTTTGTTAACTAAATATACACGATGTCTCAGGAGTTTAAAATGTACAAATGAGCTCAGACTTTGATCTCACGTGTAGCGATTCATGACAATATATGATGTCTCAGTCCAATGAGAGTGATGGTGAAACGGCAGCCATATATACCTAGTCTGTCTACCAAAAATATCAGACCTAAAAAAGGAAACTGTCCAACAACTCATTAGTCAGACACGTTCATCAATCCTTCGGACTCCAAAGGCTCCGAGGGCCCCAAGTCCTCCACAGCACCGTCAGGAGGGTCAATTGCACCCTCACCAAAAGCGGCGTCGAGTACCACAGTGGAGATCTCAAAACCTAAAGGGGACTGACTTTGTATCCATTGAGTCCATGGCGGAATCTTGCCCTAAATCGATGAGGTACCCTCTTAGGTAGGACTTCATTGAGCCAAACGGTGGTCACGACCAACTCATAGACCCAATGACTACTCGTGATGCGTGATGGGTTGAGTGATTCAAGAACAGAGATTTTTTCAGAGGGGATTTTTGTGGTTAAGTGTATGGAGTTGTGTATACAGGGAAAAATGGAAAGGAATAAGAACAGGTAAAAACAATCTCCTTCCAAGGTATAAAGGCAGCGCCACCAACCAAGGATGAGGATTGAGATCTACGAAGTTCACCACCAAGGCCTAAAGCTTCCACCAGCCAAGGATAAAGCACTTCGGGATAGGAGAAGCTCACCACCAAGGCCTAAAGATTCCACCAGCCGAGGATAAAAGGGCTTCTTGGCTCAGCACCAAGGAGTGATCTACGCTCCAAGGATAAAGAAACCGAAAGGAGTTATCCACTCTCAAAAGGAGTTCACTCAAGTTGAGGAAATCTCACCATGCTCATTCATGAAATTCGTATCTCTTACATTGGATAGTTTTCCCCTCTTTATAGGAGGGTTTTAGTGTTAATACACATTAAAAACGGACCTTAATAGCCTAGAAACCGAAACCTTAATACATATTAAAAACAGACCTTAATAGCCTAGAAACTGAAACCTTAATACATATTCAAAACAGACCTTAATAGCCTAGCAACTGAAACCTTCGACTCTTGGACTGCATAACAATAAAGACACATAATAACTTAATAAAAGCCTTTATTAACACGGGAATTAAATGCCTTTAATCTTCGGCCTTCCACATTCTTGAACCTTCAAATTCGAGCTCCTCCCTTGACCAGAAAATAATCCTTCTTAAAGTTCATCAACTGGTCATTCAAGACATTTAGAATGGCCTCCCATTGATAGTTATCGATATACCACAAAGTACCGATAAGTAATTGACATTATTCATTGAAAATGATCCATCGAAGCACATAATGCCCAATTTCTCTTTGGCTTGGATAAACATCGATGGTTCCGAGTTGGTGGATGGAGCTACGTTGGATGCTCCCGCATCAACTCGGATAGGGACGTCTATACCACACTTGGTAATAGCCCACGGTTGACCAAAACGTTTTAGAGGACCCGCCATCTAAGGGCCTAAAAAGATTGAGCCCTCGACGAGGTGAGACAGTGTCTTACCAAGTTCACCCCTAAACTCCGACTAGGAAGGAAATACGCCTAAAGATAGTCTATACACACAAAACAGATGATTTACGTCGCCTCAATTCCCTCCTACATGCCAGTACCATTTACAGACTCAAATCAATCAATTCAATCAATACAATCGATTAATCAATCCATCAATGCAATCGATCAATCAACCCGTGAATCCATCAATGCAATCGATCATTCAATCCAAGAATCCTGATTATAATCCGACGCTTCAATTTCAATCGAACATCATTGCAATTAGCATTTTGGAATAAAATTTCACCATTTGCACAAATTAACATTCATTTGTATAAACTAAGCACACCATTGCAATTAGCATGAAATTCCAATCACCAGCTATCCCGATATAATTTCTGGAAAATATAAAATAATTAAATGATGCAATTTAAATACAATAAATACTAACTTAGGCCAAAAATGCTAATCTAACCACCTAAATGGGCCTAGAAAATTTCTGAACCTGTTTTGATACATAGTACAATCTATCCAACCCTTAATCAGTCTATTCTAACCACCTAACATACATAATTAAGCGATTAAATCACAAATTTAAACTAATTAACCACCTAATCCACACTTAGCCTAAACTAATTTATCTACTAAGCGGAGTTTAGCAACTAAACTCACCGGTTTAGTGGGCCGGTGAGTCCACGGCAACGGTGACGTGGAGGCGAGCGATAAACAGGCCTGCGGCGACACCAACGGAGGTCTGGACGGGCCTTAAAACGGTCCTAGAAGCTCTAAGGTCCTTGCTAGCCTTCGGTCTCTATCCAAGGACCGAAAAGCTGGGCCGAGCAGTCGATTGAGTTGGAACGGGCCAGGCGATGGTGGCGTAGGTTGCAGCGACTCCAGTTGAGCAACGACGGTGGCTAGGTGATCTCGACGGCGACCAAGGCACATAGGGGATGGCAAGAAGGCACGACATGAGCACACAAGCATGAGGGATGCACGAATGGCTCACGGGAGGCCTGCGACAAGCATACGAGTGGCGAGGGGGTTCTAACTCTCAAACTCTTTAAGAATGGAGAAAGTGATCCAAGGAAGAAGAAAAAGCTCCTAAAGATTGAGGGGGCCAGCAAAATATCAAGAACACTAATCACACAAGCCCCACCACCTTGGTTGTCATCCTCAGCCCTTTGTAGCCTTCAAGCTTCCTTGGCGAGTTTCCCAAATGGTCCATAAGGTTGTTTCCCTGTTGACCTACGAATTTTGGACCATTTCCCTCCAAATTGATTCAATTCCCCTTCAAGACTTCTCCAATATAGCTCAATTTGGTGTCCATAAATTCATCCAAGGTGTCCTCGTCCATCTCGTGATTTTTCCTTGTCAATTAAACCAACTTAAACGTGACAAAAAACGTCTCTCCAATTTTCCTGGTCCGAAATAGCTTTACTTTGATTTTTCACTGAAATCTTGGGTTTGCAGAAAAATCACATTCCTAAAATGAACTGTGATATGACTGAATTTTCAATTTATGAAATCGGGTTTAAATTTGTGATTTATTTCAACCTAGCGTGATTTTACCGTGACCTAACCTACCAGGTAACTTTTAAGAATTTTTACTGCAATTGACCAATGGTCAATTATTTTTAAGCCACATTGTGCATGTTTGACACATTGGCGGCTCTCGGTTATCATGAAAATCTTGACATTTCAAATACGGGCATACGATACAGAAATGATAGAAAAATTGGTCTAGTGCCGTTTGATGATAATTTTGCAATTGGGTAGAACCACCCACACTCTAATCACATAATTCAGTCAAATCGACCTATCTCTAGTCTCTGATCGATTTTGACAATGTCATATTGACCCTTACAGATTAGTACGGTCGAGCAGTCGATTCATAGTCGAATTCTCAAGTATATTGCATTAAAATCCCTTAATGGCTTCACCAGATAAACTAGTTATCTCGTGTGTGATTAGCTCAGAAAAAAGAACGATAGGCATGTCGAGGAAAAGCCTAACTCATTCAATTGAAAGCTGAAGCAAAAATTCATGATGTCACAACTTTTGCCCTCTTATAAAAATTCGTCCCTCGAAATTTAACCCATTACAAATATTTAAACAAAAAGATTGGGGTATAGTCGTCTCATTGAATTTTCACTTTCCCAGATTACTCCGTCTATGCTGTGGTGTTGCCATACCACTTTAACTAAGGGGATTGTCTTGGTGGCAAAATCTGCTCCTTCCAACATTTTATACTTTCTCAACATCAACACGTGAAAGAGTCCCTGTCATGCACTTGCGCCAACCTTAGCGGTAATACAAGATGATACGCTAGAGTCCCTATTCTTTCCAAAATCTCAAAGGGATCTACGTACCTCAAACTCAACTTCCCTTTCTTACAGAAGTGCAAAGTACCTCTTATCGATGACACCTTGAGAAAGACGTCGTCACCAACTTGGAATTCCAATGGTCTTCAATGCTTATTTGCATGGCTTTTCTGACGGCTCTAAGTGATCTTTAATCTATCCCTGATAACAGCATTTTCATCTAATGACTGCTGAACCAACTCTAGGCCTGTGAGCTGCCGTTCGCCAACCTCATCCCTACACACTAGCGTTATGCATACTCTGCCATACAATGCTTCAAAAGGTGCCATCTGAATTCTCTGCTGGTAGCAATTGTTGTAGACAAATTCGACGAGATGAAATTATTCCTCCCAACTTCCTTTAGAATCTAACATACACGCTCTCAACAGTCCTTAAGAATCTGAATTGACCTCTTAGACTAGCCATCTGTCTGTGGATGGTAAGCCGTACTGTATTATAGCTTCGTTCCCAAAGTGATCTACAAGCTTTTCCAAAAGGCAGCTGTAAATCTCGAGTCTCTATTATATGTCATCGTCATCGGCACTCCATGTAGACGAATCATCGAACACACGTACAATTATGCGTATCTATCCAATGCAAGGTCCTTCCGTATGGCGATAAAGTGAGCCAACTTCATCAGTTTGTCGAGCACAACCTAAATGGAATCATTACCCCTCTGACTCCTCAGTAAGCCCCTTACAAAGTCCATTGTGATGTGTTCCCACTTCCACTCGGGAATCTCAAAAGGTACCAAAAGTCCACCCCAGCTTATAATGTTGTGCCTTCACTGGTTGACACGTCAGACATTTGGTGACATGCTTGGCAATATCCGCATTCATACCGGTCTACCAATAGTGTTGATGCAAATTATAATACATTTTCGTATTGCTTGGATGAATACTGTAACTGCTACAATGAGCTTCTGACAAAATCTCTTCTTTAAGCTCTGCATCATCAGGTACATACAATCGTCCACAAATGGATAGAAGATTTGAATATCTTGGTCTGTCAATTGAAGCATCTTGAGAAATCTGAAAATCAGCTTTCTCTTTTCAGTATCCTCTTGCAGGATTTTCTAAATATCTAGGTCTGTCAATTGAAGCATCTTGATTTTGATATGGACTTCTAACTCAATTCTAAGAGTGGATAGAAGATTTGAAAGGTGACCTACCTCAATTTGAAAATCAAATCTCAAACTCTCTCAAGTAAAATTCATTCCTTAACCATCATCTGTGCAACTGAAGATTTCCGACTCAAAGCGTCTTTGACCTTGTTAGCCTTTCTAAGATGATACGAGATGTCGTAATGATAGTTCTTCAGAAGTTTCATTCAGTGACGCTTTCTCATATTCAACTCATTCTAAGAGAATAGGTACTTGAGACTTTGATGCTTTGTAAAGATCTGAAATCTTCAGAGTCAAATTAATTGCTGCAAGTTCTAAGTCATGCGTCGGCTAATTCAATTCATAAGTTCTCAACTGACGGGACGCATATACAACAACTCTTCCATGCTGCATCAACATGCAACCTAGTCCTCTAAACGATGCATCACTGTAGATCTCATATCCTCGAGGACTAGATGGTATGGTTAGTACTAGTGCGATAGTCAGCTTCTACTTAAGCTCTTGGAAACTACACTCACACTTATCTATCCATACGGACTTTTCTTCCTTCTTCAATAGTCGAGTCAATGGTGAGCCTAACATTGAAAATCCATCCACAAACCTTCTGTAATTCCTTGAAAAACGCAAAAAGCTTTTGATCTCTGTCACTGTCGTCGGTCTTGGCTAGTTGATAACTACTTCGATCTTGGTCAGGTCCACGGAGATTCCTTCACCTGAAATCACATGACTTAGGAACGCAACACGAGTAAACCAAAACTCGCACTTGCTGAACTTAGTGTATAGTTCATGATTTCTCAGTGTCTGAAGCACCATTATCAAATGCCTTTCGTGCTCCTCTGGACCTCTCGAGTACACCAAGATATCGTCAATGAACACTATCACAAATTGATCAGAGTACTCTTTGAAAACTTGGTTCACGAAATCCATGAAAGTAGCTGTGGCGTTCGTCAATCCGTACAGCATTACAGTGAACTCATAATGGTCGTATCTAGTTTGGTATGTCTTCATTCCTGATCCTCAGCTGATGATACCTTGTTCTTAAGTCGATTATAGAAAATATCGACGCTCCTTGCAGTAGGTTAAACAAGTCGTTGATCTTCGGGAGTGGATACTTATTTTTGATTGTCACCTAATTAAGTTGGCGATAGTCGATGCACAGACGCAATGAACCATCTTTCTTCTTCACAAATAGAACCGATGCTCCCCAAGGTAATGCACCGAGACGTATGAATCACTTATCCAACAACTCCTGCATCTGCACCTTGAATTCTTTAAACTTAGACAACGCCATCCAGTAAGGAGCCTTAGAGATTGGCTCTATCATGGGGGCAAACTCAATTACGATATCAATCTCTCTCTCTCTCTCTCTCTCTCTCTCTCTCTCTCTCTCTCTCTCTAGCGGCAGACTTGGCAATTCTTTCGGGAACACGTCTGGAAACTCTTGCACTACAGCGATTTTATCGATCTTTAGCTCCTCAATTGTCGTATCCATGATAGTCGCTAAGCAACATTGGCAACCCCATCTATCAAACGGGTTACCTCAGGTGACGAGATCAAGGTAATCGAGGATCCTCCTCGACTCCTAATAAACTCAAAATTTTCACCCGCTAACGGGTTAAACAAAATCACTTTACGTTAGCAGTCCATCGTAGCTCATTACATGACGAGCTAGTTCATGCCAATTATCACATCAAAATTATACATAGCTAGGACTATCAAATCTATCTTCCCCTCTCACTAATCACTAACTTGCAACCAGGACAACCCACTGCAGCTAACACATTAGGTGTGGCTACGGCAACGGCATTACGAGAGGTAGCTTGATTTTGAGCCTGCTGCCCCATCAATGCTCCCAGCGTCTCAAGCACCTGAACAATCTCATCGATTCTAGGATCGCCAGGCGCTGCTACCCCAGCACCGACTAAAGGCGGTGCTACTTCACTAGTGCTCACTTGAGCCGACACTTTATCACAACCACCTTGGGTACCAACCCTAGTCGGCGTCCTACCCTGAGTCACTAGTCCAATGTTTTTCTTCCTAAGAGTCCTCTGCTCTTGATCACTATTATGGAAGTTCCTTACAGAAACCTGCTTTCCAATTCCACAGAATTAGAAGCTAAGAGATCACACGAAACAAGCTACCAAATAACTATCACTCAAATGCAACAGCATAAAATAAAGGTCATTCCTACTAACTATCCCATGAACCCTCGCACCTTATCACTCCAACTATCGACCAGCTCTAATACCACTCCGGGCGGAGATGTCACGCCCTGAACCTCGAGCGCACGCATATCCCTCGATGGTCAATGAAATTGCAACATCCGACGATGCATCGCCAACCCAATCATTTCATTGCACATGCAAAAACGAATAAACAAATCCCTTGAAAGCCAACAACATGGGATAGAAAAAATAGGATAAGAAATTCACAACCAAAACACATTTTTATAAAGAAACTAGGTTTATGTACAAAATTAGTCTGTCTACCGAAAAGATCTGATGTGGGTGCATCCAACGTAGCTCCATCGACCAACTCAGAACTATCGATGCTTATCCAATCCAATAAAGAAGTTTGTGGTATATCTATAGGTATCAATGGGAGACCATTTTAGATGTCTTGTATATCTTGTATGATCAATGGTGGCGTGGCCTTTATACCTTGGGTGGAGATCGTTCTATCTTTTCTTATTCCTCTTTGTTTCTTTACCGTATACACTACTCCATACACTTAACCACAAAAATCCCCTCAAAAAAATCTCCGTTCTTGAATCACTCACCCCATCACGCATCAAAATATTGGTATCACAGCTCAAGGATTAACTCATTTGAGTGATTCCTTTCTTTCTTTTGTTACAAATTCAAAATCTTGACTCTGGAGCAAGCGCACAACAAGAGGCGAGATCGTGCAATCCAAAATCTTCAACAACAAATGGAGCGAGTCCTCAATCTTCTAGAAAATCCGGCGAGACAAGGACTATCAGCAAGGCGTCCCAATGAATGAAACCGCATGACGATTCTAAATCTCGTCAAAATTCTGATGGCGATTCCGAGTCCACTGGAGACAACCGAACGATTCTGCACTCTAGCGATTCCGAATCTCCAATTCGAAGACGAAGACAGAGAGGGAGGCATAAGGAGGATGAAAGAGACATTAAAGTGGAGGTCCCTGAGTTTGACGGTAATCTTAATCCCGACGACTTTGTGGATTGGCTATACAAAATCGAACGAATTTTTGACTTGAAATCCTATTCGGATGAGAAGAAATGTAAGGTTGCTGTCCTAAAGCTGGCCAAATATGCTTCTCTATCGTGGGAGAATCTAAAGCATCAACGAGCAAGGGAAGGAAAAGGCCGAATCAAGTCTTGGGAAAAACTCAAGAAGTTGATGAAGAAGAGGTTCTTGCCCGACAACTATAAGCAAGATCTCTTCCTAAAACTAAACTCCCTAAGACAACATGGGATGAGCGTTGAAGAATACATTCGTGAGTTTGAACAACTCACAATGAGGAGTGAAGTTCCAGAAGTTCCCGAGCCAAACCATCGCTCGTTTCCTTGGCGGCATGAATCAAGAAATTCCTGATATGGTTGAACTTCAACAGTATTGCTCCTTTGAGGATGTATGCAAGTTAGCCATAAAAGTTGAAAAACAATTTAAGAGCAAGAGGTTTTCCTCCAGAACCTCAACAAAGGCGACATCCTATTTTAGGGGTGCTTCATCTAGTAAGGGTGAGAGTACGTCGACAAAAGACAACGGCAAGGGAAAGAATGTAGAGCCTTCCAAAGAAGTCCAAAAGAAGTTTGAAGGTGATGCATGGAAATGCTTTAAGTGCATTTCAAGAAGCTGACAATGAAGACCAAAATATTTCCGAATTTCATCGTGAAGAAGAAGTTGTGGAGAAAGCCTATGATGGTGAGCTGTTGATCATCCGAAGAGCATTGCATGTTGAAGTTTCTCCTAATAAACAGCAAAGGGAGAATATATTTCACACGCGTTGCACTATTAACGGAAAAGTGTGTTCGATGATCATCGATGGTGGAAGCTACACCAATGTTGCTTCGACAACTCTTGTCGACAAGCTGAAGCTTCCAACAACGAAACATTCTCAACCATACAAGCTCCAATGGCTCAATCAAGGGAATGAACTCAAGGTAACCAAACGCGTTCTTATATCATTTTTCGATTGGGAAGAACTATCGAGATGATGTTATATGTGATGTGATTCCTATGGAGGCATGCCACTTATTATTGGGTAGACCGTGGCAATTTGATATAAATGCTATGCATGATGGTCGGAAAAACACGTACTCTTTTCATAAGGAACAAAAAGGCATTACTCTTTTACCATTGAGTCCTTATTGGATACATAATAATCAACCTCGGGAGGAAAACACTTGTAAGGAAAATCTGTTCTTGAGTGAGACACGGGTTGAGAGAGCCATTAGCAAACAAAAGAATGTATTTGCTTTGCTTGTGGTCGAGAAAAAGAGTGAGATAGAGCTACCGATAAATCCAAAAATGCATTGCTTGTTGAAAGAATTTGCAGATGTGTTTCCGGAGGATTTGCCACTTGGATTACCTCCCATAAGAGGTATTTAGCATCAAATTGATTTGATGCTCGGTGCTCTGCTACCAAACACGCTAGCTTATCGATGCAATCCGGAGGATACAAAGGAGTTGCAAAGACAAGTCGGTGAACTTATTCTCAAAGGATACGTTCGAGAAAGCATGAGTCCTTGTTCTATTCCGGCTCTACTTGTGCCGAAGAAGGATGGTACATATCGCATGTGTGTTGATAGTCGGGCCATCAACAACATCACCGTTAGGTATAGGGTACCTATACCTAGACTTGATGATACGCTTGACGAATTATATGGTTCTTCTGTGTTTTCAAAGATAGATTTGCGGAGTGGTTATCATCAAATCAGAATGCGAGAAAGAGATGAATGGAAGACGGCTTTCAAAACCAAGGGAGGCCTTTATGAGTGGTTGGTTACACCATTCGGATTATCTAATGTTCCGAGTACCTTCATGAGACTTATGAATGAGGTTCTTCGTTCTTTTATAGGTTGATTTGTCGTTGTGTATTTCGATGATATTCTTGTTTATAGCAAGAACGAGGAGGAGCATATCTCTCATTTAAAACACGTCTTTAATGTTTTGAGAGAACGAAAACTATATGCTAAAATGGAGAAATGTGAGTTGTTCTCTCCAAGCATTGTGTTTCTTGGTTATGTGGTTTCCAAAGATGGAATCTCTGTTGATCAAACCAAGGTGGAAGCTATGAAGACTTGGCCAGTTCCGAAGTCCATTTCTGATGTATGAAGTTTCCGTGGACTTGTTTCTTTCTATCGACGTTTTGTCAAAAACTTTAGTACCGTCATGGCTCCTATAGCTGAATGCATGAAGAATGGTGCTTTTGAATGGACAAAGGCTGCTCAAACCGCTTTTGACATAATCAAGCAGAAACTTTGTGAGTCCCCTATTCTTGCACTTCCGGATTTTGATAAAGTATTTGAAGTTGAGTGTGATGCAAGTGGAGTTGGTATTGGTGCTGTTCTGGTTCAAGCACAAAACCATTAGCATATTTCGGCGAGAAATTATCTGATTCCAAGAGGAATTATTCAACTTATGACAAAGAGTTCTATGCCATCATCAACACTTGCAAGCAGGGAGTTCAAGGTATATATTCTTTGCAAGATGGTTTCTTTTTAAAGGAAATCAACTATGTGTGCTGAAGAGTTCTTTTTGCGAATTGCTAATTCGAGAAGCGCATGGTGGAGGATTAGCTGGTCATTTCCGTATTAACAAAACTCTTGAGGTTCTTCAAGAGCATTTCTATTGGCCAAATATGAGTGGAGATGTGCATGCTATCATCTCAAGGTGTGCAACTTCTCAAAGATCAAAAAGCCATTTCAATCAAGGTTTGTATACTCCACTTCCGGTACCATTGCAGCCCTGGGAGGATGTTAGCATGGATTTCATTGTGGCTCTACCAAGAACTGAAAGAGTAAAATATGCTGTCATGGTGGTCATCGATCGGTTTTCTAAAATGGCTCATTTTGTGGCATGTCACAAGACTAATGATGCATCTCATATTGCTGAATTATATTTCAAAGAGATTATTCGCATTCATGGAGTACCAAAGACCATTGTGTCAGATCACGATTCCATGTTCTTAATGCACTTCTGGAGGACTCTATGGAGAATGCTTGGTACAAGACTTTTATTTAGCACAGCTTGTCATCCCCAAACGGATGGCCAAATGGAGGTAACAAATCGTACTCTAATCACTCTTCTTCTTGGTATGGTGAGTAAATCCTTGAATTTGCTTACAATCGATCACCAAGTTATATTACTGGTTGATCGCCATTTAAAGTTGTGTATGGAATTAATCCTCTCACACCCATTGATTTGATTCCAATTCTGTCTAACTCTCAAGTAAGCTTTGATGGCAAGAAAAGAGTTGAATTAATGAAGAAGCTCCATGAGCAGATTCGATCCAACATTCAAAAGGCTAACGAATCTTACAAGAATAAAGCTAATGAACATCGCAAGAAGACTCAATTTCAATCGGGCGATCTTGTATGGCGTCACTTGAGGAAGGTGAGATTTCCATTTCGTCAAAAGAACAGGCTCATGCCTAGAGCTGACGGTCCCTTTAAAGTTATTCAGCGAATTGGCGACAATGGTTACAAGATTGACCTTCCGGGAGAGTTTGGAGTTTCAGCAACATTCAACGTGGGAGACCTTTCTCCTTACTTAGAGGATAAAAACCTTCTAGATTTGAGGACAAATCTCAAACAACCCCAGGAGGATAATGCGGGTGCATCCAACGTAGGTCCATCGACCAACTCAGAACCATCGATGCTTATCCAATCCAATAAAGAAGTTGGGCATTATGTTCTTCGATGGATCGTTTTGAATGAATAATGTTAAATTTCTTTTGAGTAATTTGTGGTATATCTATAGGTATCAATGGGAGGCCATTTTAGATGTCTTGTATGACCAATTGATGAAGTTTCAGGAGGATTATTTTCTGGTCAAGGGAGGAGCTCGAACTCTGGAAAGGCTAAAGGTTCACGAATGCGGTTCAAGAATATTGAAAGCCAAAGGTTCAAGAACACGGAAAGCTAACAGTTCGAGAATGTGGAAGGCCGACGATTAAAGGCATTTAGTTCCCATGTTAACAATGGCTTTTTATTAAGTTCCTAGGTGTTTTTATTTTATGTAACTGAAGAGTCGAACGTTTAAGTTGCTAGGTCATTAAAATTTGTTTTTAATATTTCCTAATGCTGAAATCCTCCTATAAATAGAGGAAACTATCCAATGTAGGGGAGATACGAATTTCATGAATGAAAATGGTTAGATTTTGTCTGCTTGAGTGAACTCCTTTGGAGATTGGATAACTCCTTTCGGTTTCTTTATCCTTGGAGCATAGATCACTCCTTGGTGGTGAGCCAAGAAGCCCTCTATCCTTGGCTGGTGGAATCTTTAGGTGTTGGTGGTGAGCTTCTCTTATCCCGAAGTGCTTTGTCCTTGGCTGGTGGAAGCTTTAGGCCTTGGTGGTGAGCTTCTCTTATCCCGAAGTGCTTTGTCCTTGGCTGGTGGAAGCTTTAGGCCTTGGTGGTGAGAGCTTTGTAGATCTCGATCCTCATCCTCGGTTGGTGGCGTGGCCTTTATACCTTGGGAGGAGATTGTTCTATCTTTTCTTATTCCTCTTTGTTTATTTACCGTACACACTAGTCCATAGACTTAACCACAAAAATCCCTTCAAAAACGTTCCAGAGGAACCGCCATCTAAGGACCTGAAAATATTGAGCCCACAATAGGGTGAGCTGTTGATCATCCGAAGAGCCTTGCATGTTGAAGTTTCTCCAAATAAAGAGCAAAGGGAGAATATATTTCACACGCGTTGCACTATTAATGAAAAGGTGTGTTCGGTGATCATCGATGGTGGGAGCTGCACCAATGTTGCTTCGACAACTCTTGTCGACAAGTTGAAGCTTCCAACAACGAAACATCCTCAACCATACAAGCTCCAATGGCTCAATCAAGGGAATGAACTCAAGGTAACCAAACGCATTCTTATAGCATATTCGATTGGGCAGAACTATCAAGATGAGGTTGTGTGCGATGTGATTCCTATGGAGGCATGCCACTTGTTATTGGGTAGACCGTGGCAATTTGATATAAATGCTATGCATGATGGTCGGAAAAACACATACTCTTCTCATAAGGAACAAAAATGCATTACTCTTTTACCATTGAGTCCTTATTCGATACATAATAATCAACCTAGGGAGGGAAACACTTGTAAGGAAAATATGTTTTTGAGTGAGACACGGGTTGAGAGAGCCATTAGCAAACAAAAGAATGTTTTTGCTTTGCTTGTGGTCGAGAAAAAGGTGAGATAGAGCGACCCATACATCCAAAATTGCATTGCTTGTTGAAAGAATTTGCAGATGTGTTTCCGGAGGATTTGCCACTTGGATAAGAGGTATTGAGCATCAAATTGATTTGATCCCCGGTGCTCCGCTACCAAACAAGCCAGCTTATCGATGCAATCTGCAGGATACAAAGGAGTTGCATAGACAAGTCGATGAACTTATCCTCAAAGGATACGTTCGAGAAAGCATGAGTCCTTGTTCTGTTCCGGCTCTACTTGTAACTAAGAAGGATGGTACATATCGAATGTGTGTTGATAGTCGGGCCATCAACAACATCACCATTAAGTATAGGTACCCTATACCTAGACTTGATGATATGCTTGACGAATTATATGGTTCTTCTGTGTTTTCAAAAATAGATTTGCGGAGTGGTTATCATCAAATCAGAATGCGAGAAGGTAATGAATGGAAGACGGCTTTCAAAACCAAGGGAGGCCTTTATGAGTGGTTGGTTATGCCATTTGGATTATCTAATGCTCCGAGTACCTTCATGAGACTTATGAACGAGGTTCTTCGTTCTTTTATTGGTCGATTTGTCGTTGTTTATTTCGATGATATTCTTGTTTATAGCAAGAACGAGGAGGAGCATATCTCTCATTTAAAACAGGTCTTTAATGTTTTGAGAGAACGAAAACTATATGCTAAAATGGAGAAATGTGAGTTCTTCTCTCCAAGCTATGAAGACTTGGATCAAACCAGGTCTAAGTCCATTTCTTTCTGATGTAAGACGCTTTCATGGACTTGTTTCTTTCTATCGATGTTTTGTCAAAAACTTTAGTACCGTCATGGCTCCTATAACTAACTGCCTGAAGAATGGTGCTTTTCAATGGACAAAGGCTGCTCAAAACGCTTTTCACATAATCAAGCAGAAACTTTGTGAGGCCCGTATTCTTGCACTTCCTGATTTTCATAAAGTATTTGAAGTTGAGTGTGATGCAAGTGGAGTTGGTATTGGTGTTGTTCTAGTGCAAACCATTGGCATATTTCAGCGAGAAATTATCTGATTCCAAGAGGAATTATTCAACTTATGACAAAGAGTTCTATGCCATTGTTCGAGCTCTTGATCATTGGAGTCATTATTTCAGGCCAAAGCAATTTGTCCTTCATTCTGATCATGAGGCGCTTAAGTTTATTACTGGCCAACGCAAACTTAATTCGAGACATGCAAAATGGGTAGAATTTCTTCAATCCTTTTCTTTCGTCTCAAGATATAAACCGGGGCACACTAATTTTGTAGCAGATGCTTTACCGAGAAGATATTCTATGCTTGCGGTTTTGGACTCTAGGATTCTCGGATTTCAATCAATGAAAGAACTTTATTCTGAAGATGCGGAATTCTCCTCTATCATCAACAATTGCAAGCAGGGAGTTCAAGGTATATATTCTTTGCAAGATGGGTTTCTTTTAAAGGAAATCAATTATGTGTGCCGAAGAGTTCTTTTCGCGAATTGTTGATTCGAGAAGCGCATGGTGGAGGATTGGCTGGTCATTTTGGTATTAACAAAACTCTTGAGGTTCTTCAAGAGCATTTCTATTGGCCAAAGATGAGTGGAGATGTGCATACTATCATCTCAAGGTGTGCAACTTCTCAAAGATCAAAAAGCCATTTCCATCAAGGTTTGTATACTCCACTTCCGGTACCATTGCAGCCCTGGGAAGATGTTAGCATGGATTTCATCGTGGCTCTACCAAGAACTCAAAGAGGAAAAGAGGCTATCATGGTGGTCGTCAATCGGTTCTCTAAAATGGCTCATTTCGTGCCATGTCACAAGACCAATGATGCATCTCATATTGCTGAATTATATTTCAAAGAGATTATCCGCATTCATGGAGTACCAAAGACCATTGTGTCGGATCGTGATTCCAAGTTCTTAAGCCACTTTTGGAGGACTCTATGGAGAATGCTTGGTACAAGACTCTTATTCACCACAGCTTGTCATCCCCAAACGGATGGCCAAACGGAGGTAACAAATCGTACTCTAACCACTCTTCTTCGTGGTATGGTGAGTAAATCATTGAAAGATTGGAATTTAAAGCTTGCGCATGCTGAATTTGCTTACAATCGATCACCAAGTTATACTACTGGTCGATCGCCATCTGAAGTTGTGTATGGATTTAATCCTCTCACACCCATTGATTTGATTCCAATTCCGTCTAACTCTCAAGTGAGCTTTGATGGCAAGAAAAGAGCTGAATCAATGAAGAAGCTCCATGAGCAGATTCGATCCAACATTGAAAAGGCCAACGAATCTTACAAGAAGAAAGCTAATCAACATCGCAAGAAGACTCAATTTCAACCGGGCGATCTTGTATGGCTTCACTTGAGGAAGGAGAGATTTCCATTTCGTCGAAAGAACAAGCTCATGCCTAGAGCTGACGGTCCATTTAAAGTTATTCAACGAATTGGTGACAATGCTTACAAGATTGACCTTCCAGGAGAGTTTGCAGTTTCGACAACCTTCAACGTGGGAGACCTTTCTCCTTACTTGGAGGATGAAAACCTTCTAGATTTGAGGACAAATCTCAAACAACCTGGGGACGATGATGCGGGAGCATCCAACGTAGCTCCATGGACCAACTCGGAACCATCGATGCTTATCCAAGCCAATAAAGAAGTTTTGCATTATGTGCTTCGATGGATCATTTTGAATGAATAATGTTAATTACTTTGTGGTATATCAATAGGTATCATTGGGATGCCATTTTAGATGTCCTGTATGACCAATTGAAGAAGCTTTAGAAGGATTATTCTGTGGTCAAGGGAAGAGCTCGAATTTTGGGAAGGCTAGAGGTTCACGGAAAGCTAACGGTTCGAGAATGTGGAAGGCCGAAGATTAAATGGCATTTAGTTCCCGTGATAGTAAAGGCTTTTTATTATGGCATTTAGTTCCCGTGATAGTAAAGGCTTTTTATTAAGTTCCTAGCCGTTTTTATGCAGTCCAAGAGTCGAACATTTCAGTTTCTAGGCTATTAAGGTCTGTTTTTAATATGTATTAAGGTTAAAATGCTCCTATAAAGAGGGGAAAACTATCCAATGTAGGAGATACGAATTTCATGAATGAAAATGGTGAGATTTCCTCTTCTTGAGTGAACTCCTTTGGAGAGTGGATAACTCCTTTCGGTTTCTTTATCCTTGGAGCGTAGATCACTCCTTGGTGGTGAGCCCAGAAGCCCTTTATCCTTGGTTGGTGGAATCTTTAGGCCTTGGTGGTGAGCTTCTCCTATCCCGAAGTGCTTTATCCTTGGCTGGTGGAAGCTTTAGGCCTTGGTGGTGAGCTTCGTAGATCTCCATCCACATCCTCGATTGGTGGCGTGGCCTTTATACCTTGGGAGGAGATCGTTCTATCTTTTCTTATTCCTCTTTGTTTCTTTACCGTACACACTAGTCCATAGACTTAACCACAAAAATCCCTTCAAAAAAATCTCCGTTCTTGAATAGCCCGTGGTCGACCAAAACGTTCCAGAGGAACCGCCATCTAAGGACCTGAAAATATTGAGCCCACAATAGGGTGAGACAATGTTTCAGCAAGTTCACTCCCTAAACTCCGACTAGGAAGGAAATACCACTAAAGGCAGTCTATACACACAAAACAGAAGAATTACCTTGCCTCAATTCCCTCCTGCATGTTAGTACCATTCACATACTCAATCAATCAATCAATTAATTCAATCAATACAATCGATCCATCAATCAATCAATACAATCGATCAATCAATCCATCAATGCAATTGATCAATCAATCCGTCAATCCATCAATGCAATCCATCAATCAATTCGGGGGTCCTAATTTTAAGGCCAAATCGTTATGACACATCCCATACCATGCTACACAATTTTATCCCACAATCCGACACTTCAATCTCAATCGAACACACGTTCCAACTTGATTATTGTCTACACAGGCACAATACACTACGCACATTGGTCTTCTGGTGTAGCTAGGCTTTTGTCTCACTCCTTTGAGCATGGCAACATCTACTGAAGCATATCGGGGACAACATCCCCGAAGGAGCATCTGTGACACCCCGAACCCTTCAAGGGTCGCCACAGGCACCAACGTTACACCTTAATACCTCTCTCTAGAAGAAGCGTCGTAATTCATAGACATTTTTTTTTTAAAAAAACGGTCCCAGCGTGACTCATTAGCGGAAGCAAAATAAAACATTACCATCTCTCCCCCTACCAACCATGATACAAATACACACCACTAATCACCATGATTAATAGACAAGCCACGACACTTTATTTACATATATTTTCAAGATGGGATTTCTTTGGGTCGATACATCAAAAGGAAAAGCCAGGACTCAGCCATGTCCGGCTTAAAACCCCAAAAAGAACCCTTGACTCGTTACAACTCATGTGCAACAATCCCCATCATCAGTGTCGGCTAACTATCCCCAAAAATCCAGCTCCTACTTGTCACGCACGGGCCCTCACACCCAACCCGGTGCATCAAGCGGTGACGGCAGCAACATCTCTCGCATCACCCCATCGCGACGAATGTGGACGGAGATGAACTCCTAGACAACCGGGCCCCCAGCCAAGCCTACGTTGTACATGACTAAACAGCACACTCGAATATACGTCAATCCAGGAACAGAAGGACAGCCAAACTCCTTGCACTCGACCTCGACATCGGATGGTAGACCGTAAAACACACCCCGCGTGACGACAGGGAGCGGCATGCTGCTAATTTGAAATGTTGGTCCCCAAAAGGGGTGAGTACAACCACTCAGCAGGTAAAGGAATCCAATAGCCACTCAAAGCTTCATACAAATCATACATGCATTCCAAGCATTACTTGCCTTGAAGCCATGCATATACTATCATGCATCGTCATCACAATCATAACACTTACATGCATACCATCATGTCATACTCGTGTCATCGTCATCATGACATCATCATATCATATCATATATGCATATCATCATCATCATCCTCACCATCATCATATCATGTCATATGTGCATATCATCATCATCATCATGTCGTATCATATCATATGTGCACATCATCATCATATCATGCATATCATCATGCCATAGGTGATCATCATCATATCATATCATGCATGGTTCAATTTTCCACTTTTTAACTTTCCATTCGATCACCACATCACCCTTCCTCGGATCACCAATTTCATCTCATATTATACACTCGCGCCTCATCCTGGCATCGCGAGAAAAACCTCCGGCATTCAGCCATTCCAGGCCATCGGGCATCCGGCCCCCCACATTCCGAGCATCTCGCATCCCAACTGGCATCACGAGGCATCCCCTCGGGCAAAGACCTCCGAGGCTTCCGGCATTTACACTCCCTGGCCGGGCATCCCGAAACTCCTAGGGCCATCCGGCAATGTATCTCTATACATTTCGGGCATTATCATCCGCCACAGCAATCTCCTCATTTAACATTATTCATGTTCACCAATTTCGGTCTCAATTTAACATGGCATATGATGTGATGGCAAACAAAGTCATTATTCAGCATGGAATTCATACATGCATCTCAATTTATTGTCATGCATACATCAAGACCTCATCATACATGCTACATGATACAATTATTTATGAAATAAAATTTAATGGAATTTTTGCCAATTAAAATAATCCATTTATCATGCCCTTTTTACATTTATTTAAATTCCAGCTTGTGCCACTTTTAAAAATATTAAATTTAATATCTAGATAATTATCAAAATCATAGAAATTAAGGCAAGTGATAATCAAGACAATAGGATAATGATTTCATGCAAAATACATGGCCAAAATAGAATTCCACACAATTCCATAATTCACACAAAATAGCATGAAATTTTCGGATGAAATCAGAATGCACAGTTTCCGAAATAATTTGATTAAAATATCCATATGACCTCCAAAACTTATGAAATTTTATTGAGTTATAGCCAAGACACTAAAGTACATTTTTCATGAAGACTTCTAAGCCAAATTATTTTTATATTAATTTCTACAGTCTCACGAAGCTTCTGGATCCAACACCGAAACGTCCAGTACATGCTTCTCCGAAATACTGAGTTTTCACCTACCTATCCTTCTTCGTTTCCTCTGAAATTTGGATATGTTTTACATCAAGATTTTTCTACAAGTTTCATGAAGAGATCTAAGTCAAAAATCCAGAGTATAGTCGTCGTTTAGGTCCATGAAGTCTCGGGTGTCCTGTACTACATCTCCAGAATTACCGTCTCCAAGATTCAGTCGATTTACTAGGTTATACTTGTTCATTTTGCTTCAAATTTGAGTATGTTGTATTTTAAGATGTTCCCTACAACTTTCATGAAGAAATTGAAGAGATATTCTTAGCACAACTCAACATGCAACCACAAATCCATCAAAAGGTCAGTGAAATCGTTCCAGATCTGAGGTCTCCGTAGGATGAGAGTTTAACCCCTTAAATCTCCATAATTTTCCACCAAATTTTAGTATGCTGTATTTTAAGACGTTAGCTAAAACTTTCATGAAGATATCGAAGCCAAAATCGAACTCAAAACATACATACGAGCTCTTATAAAGTTCTGACTCAGGCGGTTCAAGCGAAAACAGCAACACCAGTCAAGAACAAGTCATCCAAGCTTTGGTTTCCCCCTCCTAATCACCCAAAATTCGACTTTTCTACAACATACATGTAACACACACACATGCAAGAGCAGCAAGAGGACCCCAACTTGCCTCTAGACCGAACGGATGACGGCACACGGCGGCGAACACGGCGGCACACGGCAGCAAACAGCGACAACTCCTTCCTCTCCCTCTCGGCTTCTCCTCTCTCGGCCACTCTCACAAAGTTTCTCTCCCTTGGCCAAACAAAGCAACCGGCCACTCTCTCTCCTCTTCTTCCCTTTTATTTCCCTTTAAACTTCATCATTTGCAATCATTAGATTGCCTTTCAATTGGCCAATGCATGAGCTCCTTCTTGCCACTTGGCAAAGCTCATGCATGGGCTTGGGCCTTCTTCTCTTGGGCCTCCTCTTGGGCCGGTCGACAGCCCCCTTTCGTGGGCCTAATTGGGCCGACTAGCTTGGCCCACTAAAGCTTAGGCCAATGGGCCTAAGGCCCAACCTAATTAAATTTTAAATTTTCCTTTTTATAATTTCTTCTATGAATTTTAAATTTTAAATTCCACATGGCCAAAGTCTTGTGACATTTTATTTATAGGAATTTGATTCATAAGGTGCATGGCCAAGCATAGATTATTATCATTAATCTATCTAATTTAAAATCTCATAAACACAAGCACAAATCACCTAATCTTAAAAAGAGACTAATGGCTAAAGCATAAACCATAGGAAATTTCATTACCTAATTAGAGGCTTTAACACACCTTATAACTAGATTTTGAATTTTTGGGATGCCACAGCATCACTCCAGAATATACTGCGATCGGCATCCGTTGTTCTGGGGCATCACATATAGGGGCAACGTCCTACCGATGCACATCGGGGACAAGTTCACTTAGCCATCACACGATCAATCAATTCCGACCAAGGACATTGTGCTTTGTACTCAAATGCGTCAATTAAAATAATGACTTGGCCTAATTTCTTCGTATTAAAAACACCCGATAAAATAATCATGTGTGGGTACACGGTCAATTTGAGCTAGAAAAATTGATATCATCCATTTTAAAATCCCACTGTTAAATATAGTTTTTAAAACCATTTTTGATGTCAAAACCTGACATCCGGGATTTTCTAATTAAATATCAAAATTTCACCATTTTGGAATAAAAAAACCAAAATTCCAATCACCACTTAATTTGTACAAATTAACTCTGAATTGTATAAACTAAGCACATCATTACAATCAGAATGAAATTCCGGTCACTGGCTATCTCGGTATAATTTCTGGAAAATATAAAGTAATTAAATAAATACAAAAAAATTAAATAATGCAATTTAAATACAATAAAAACCAACTCGGGCCATAAATGCTAATCTAACCACCTAAACGAGCTTAGAAAATTTCCAAACCTATTTAGATAAATAGTACAATCTATCCAGCCCTTAATATAATCTATTCTAATTACCTAACATGCATAATTAAGTGATTAAATCACTAACCTAAACTTACTTACCACCTAGTCCACACTTAGCCTAAACTAATTATCCATTAAGAGACATTAACTTCATAAGCAGAGTTTAACAAGTAAACACATTGGTTTAGAAGGCTGGTGATCCACGGCAACGGTGACGTGGAGGTAGCAATAAACAAACCTACGGTGACACCAGCGGAGGTCTAGATGGGCCTTAAAACAAGCTTAGAAGTTCTAGGGTGCTTGCTGGCCTTCGATCTCTGTCCAAGGACCGAAGGGTTGGGCTAAGTGGTTGGTTGCTAGAATGGGCCAAGCGATGGTGGTAGAGGCTGCAGCGGCTCCAGGCAAGCGACGGCGGTGGCTGGACAGCAATGGATGGCAACCAGGCGATCTTGACGTCAACCAAGGCACGTGGGGAACAGCAAGAAGGCGCAGGATGAGCACGTGAGCTCAAGGGACATGCGAACGGCTCATGGGCGACGTGCGACAAGCAAACGAGTATCGAGGGGGCTCCGACGACTACTGCTGGCTCTTGGATGGCTTTCTCTGTATTTTCTAGCTCTCAAACTCTCTAACAATGGAGAAAGTGATCTAAGGAAGAAGAAGAAGAAGAAGAAGTTGTTGAAGAAGGAGGGGGCCACCAAAATATCAAGAACACTCATCACACAAGCCCACCACCCTGGCTGTCATCCTCAGCCCTTTGTGTGACATCCTTAAAATTCACTTTTGATTTCGATGGGATAAGTCGAGCCTTTCATCAACACGCCTATAATTCTTTTCTTTGAGTTGGCCACTCACGAGATAACTAGCCTATCAGATGAAGCCGTAAGGGAATTTCACGCAGTAGACTTGAGAATTCGACCAAGAATCGACTATTCGACCTTGTTAATCTACAAGGGTCATTACGGCACAGTCAAAAATCTCTCAGAAATCGAGATAGATCGATTCGACCGAGATAGGTGATCAAAGTGTGTGTGATTTTACTATATTGCAAAATTCTCATCGATCGGCATTAGATCGATTTTTTTGTCATTTTGGTACCTTGTGCTTGTATATAAAACTTTGAGATTTTCACAACCACCAAGAGTCACCAATGTGTTGAAGAGGTGCATTGTGGCTCGAAGAAAATCAACCGCTGGTCAATTACTCTAAAAATCCCTAAAAACTACCCGGTTGGTTAGGTCACACTAAAATCGAGTCCGATTGAAATTAACGTCCAGTTGAAATTAATAGCGAATTTGAACTCAATTCCAAAAATTGAAAGTTCAGTCATGTCACGAGTTATTTTAGGAATGTCGACTCATCTTTCGAGGAATTTTCGGTGAGTTCGGGATTTTTATAGAGAATCAATTCGGACGAAAAACGAATGGAAATTCGGGTTGGCCAAATTGAAGGGATTTTTGGCCTCTTGTGTGAGTTACTCGGTGAAAGGAAATTATGTGGGCTTTTTCTTCAACAAAATTGTACATCAATCAAAGAGATTTGTTAAGAAATCGGATTCCGGGAAAAATGAAATAGAATTTGGATTTGAGGGAAATTCATAGGCCTGAGAGGCTGTCACATTTTGATCATTATTTGGACTTCAATTCAGACAAGTTAGTGTGGAATTTGGCCTTGGATGACCAATTGATAATGTTGTATGAAATTGAGCTAAAAATATTTGTGTTTTAATTATCTTTTTCCTCCCCTCCACTAGACCCCCTCACGCCCACGTCACTCCCCTCTCATTCTAACGCACGGCTCCCTCTCTCTCACATTTCCCCCAGCCGATAGTTCCCTACAAGCTTGGTCTTTCTTTTACTTTATTTCTTTGACTTTCAATCATCCTTATCTCTCCATTTCTCGCACGTTTTCCCCCCTCCAATCGGTGCCTCTCTCTCTCTCTCTCGCATGCCTACTTCCCTCTCTTTGTGCGCTAGCAAATCTACCGACGCCATTAGCTGATTCCCTCTTCATTGCCTGCTGCCACACATCACCAACGTCACCACCCTTGGTCAACATCGTAGCTCCCATTTTCCTTCTCCTTCGCATGATTTTTGCTCCACCAAATCAGCGTCGTTCAACCTCTGTTCATTTCCCTGCAGCAACTCTCGAAGTCAGCCCACCGTCCCACTATTTTTCACCCGTCTTCTCTGCTGGATCATGCAACTCATGCACGTCCAACCCATCCCGCGTCCACCACCGATCAGCCACGCCAAAGTCCGCTCAACCCAACCTTACCCAACCGAGTCGAGGCTAGCCCTCTTGAAGCCGCCACCAGCAAGACCCGCAGCGTAGAAGCAGAAACTCAGCTTAACTGTGAGCTTTGTGGGGTCAATTTCAACCTCGGTTTGGCCTCCTTTATCAGCGGCCGTCGCGTCGCCATTGCCGTCACCGTCACCATGAAAAGGTTTTCGCTTTAATCCAGTGAGTTTACTCTCTAATCTCTGCTTAGGAAGTTAACTATGCTTAAGAGTTTATTAGTTTAAATTAAGTATGATTTAGGTGGTTAGTTAGAATATATTAGCAATTTAATTCATGGTTATTGCATGTTAGATGGTTAGAGTAGTGCAATTAGCAACTAGATAAGCTCTAGTATTTATCGAGATAGGTTCGGAAATTTTTTGGACCCGTCTCGGCTTTTAATTAGGCTTTTCCGGCCTATGTGTGCATTTTTGCTATTTATTGGTATTTATTAATTAATTTTCGTAATTATTTAATTAATTATTATTTTCTGGAAATTAGACCGCGATAGCCAGTGATCAGAATTTTGTGCTGAGTTCAATGTTGTGATTGGTTTATCTAATTGAGTGTCAATTCGTGCAATTTGAGTGTAAATTGTAATTTTTGGGTATTTATCCCAAAATTTATTAATTTCAGTATTTAATTAGAAAATCACCGGGCGTCGGTTTATAGTGCCAAAAATATTTTTATCGACTATATAATTAGTGGGAGTTTATGAGGTAAAGATATTATATTTTTGGCAAAAGCCGACCGTGTATTCACACGCGATTATTTTTATCGAGTATCATAACAGTGGTAAAATTATTAGTTTGGTAGAGTGGTATACTATATCAACTTAAGGGCTTTGATATATTAGCTTAGAGTGAGTAGTATACCCTAAGTATCACATAGCTTCGGTGAGCAATTAAGTATCGCACAGTTTCAGTGAGCAATTAAGTATCGCACAGCTTCAATGAGCAATAAGTATCGCACAGCTTCAGTGAGCAATTAATCGTATACTATATTAGCCTGAGGGCTTCGATATATCAACTTAAGGTGAGCAATATACGTTGTTATCAGCTTTTGGTGAGCATTTCTATTTATACGTAGCTTAGGGTGAGCAATCTTTGATGTGATCGGACTTTATAGATAGTATTAAATGGATTAACTAGGAGATGATCTTGATGACATAGAATCGACTAGGTCGATTAATCGATGATTCGATCTAATTTGATGCCTTGATGCGTTGAAATGATTGGTTGAATATGCAAATTGTACTGACTTGCAGGAAGGAATGGAGGCAAAGGTAAGAACTCGACTCGTGCTTGTACTTAGGCAGCCCTTGGGGCGTATTTTCTTTCTAGTCGGAATTTAGGGGGTGAACTTACTAAGACGTCGTCTCACCCCGATGTGGAATAACATTTTCAGGTCCCTAGGGCGAAGAACCCGAAGTTCGAGGCGGAAGGGTCAGGAGCATGGGTAGCTCAGAAGTTCTTCTTGGAGATAGACCTCCTGTATTTAGACCCTAAAGTTGGCCGATGTTTGTAAACCAAATTGTGGTTTTTCTGTCATTGGATTGATTTGAAATTTGTTGTCATACTTTTTTATCCCATGTATGTTTCTGTCAAAGGATTAAATTATTCACTTCCGCATGCGCATTAAAATGAATGAGTCGGCGATGCGTCTTGGGACGTCGCAATTTAATCGACCACTGAGGGATGGGCACATGCTCAAAGGATTGAGACGTGACATTTTGCAGCCTTCAAGCTTCCTTAGCAAGCTTCCCAAATGGTCCATAAGGTTGTCTCTCCCTCGGCCTACGAATTTTGGACCATTTCCCTCCAAATTGATTTAATTCCCCTTCAAAACTTCTCCAATTGAGCTTAATTTGGTGTCCATAAATTCAGCCAGGGTACCCTCATCCATCTCATGATTTTTCATCATCAATTGAACCAACTTGATCCTAAAAATGCAACAAAAAACGGCCCTCTAATTTTCCTGATCCAAAATTACCCTACTTTGATTTTTCACCAAAATCTCAAGTTTGCAGAAAAATCTTCGGATGATGAGTCAACGTTCCTAAAATGAACCGTGAATGACAAAACTTTCAATTTTTGTCGGGTTTAAATTCGCAGTTAATTTCAACTGGGCATGATTTTAGCGTGACCTAGTCTACATAATAGCTTTTAGGAATTTTTAGTGCAATTGACCCATAGTCGATTATTTTCGAGCCACATTGTGCATCTTCGACACATTGGTAATTCTCGGTTATTTTTTTTTTTTTGGTGAAAGGTAATAAATAATTCTCGGTTATTGTGACAATCTCGAGGTTTTAAATACGGGCACAGGATATAGAAATGACAGAAAAATCAATATAGTGCCGTTAGACGAGAATTTCACAATAAGGTAGAATCACCCACATTCTAATCACATACCTCAGTCGAACCGACCTATCTTTGGTCTCTGATTGATTTTGACAGTGCCGTATTGACCCTTACAAATTAGCACGGTTGAGCAGTCGATTCCTAGTTGAATTCTCAAGTCTATTGCGTTAAAATCCAGTAATGGCTTCACCAGATAGATTAGTTATCTTATGAGTGATCAGCTCAGAGAAAAGAACTATAGGCGCGTCGATGAAAAGTCCAACTCATTCAATTGAAAATAGAAGCAGAAATTCAGGTTGTCATAAGGCCTTTTTGGCTTCAATCCTATAGTATCCTTTAGAAAAGTCAATACAAGTTTCTTATAATCATGAACCACATCAACCTCCCATAAGCGATTCAACACTATTTGCTATTCAAACGGAAGAGTGTTAATTAAGGATTGCACAATCTCAAAAGCTGGCATGAGATAACTCTTTTAGATGACTCTTTATATTATCTTATTGACCTTGAGGACATATTCAATTATATTACCACTTTCTCATCGATAATTAGCCAACTCAATTAGCATCCTTGCAAGTCTTGCCTTTTGTTCTTCTGACCATGTGCGAATAGGTGTACGTATACAATGGGGAGGTTTGCAATAAATGCAAAACAAAAAAGGATTACTCATAATCCATAGTGATATAATTGAAAAACGCATTCTCTGTTTTTTATTTCAACAATCAATGGCCGATCAACTGTCAATGGATGACTGGGTTGGGTCAATGGGTCAATGGGTAACGGGTCGGTCCCACCGGGTTGGGTTGGACCAACCGACCTATCGCTCAGGATGATGTCATCGTGACGTTAGCCGCATGTGCCCCGCATGTGTGTGGGCAATGGCTACCTGACATCATAATGACATATGTCGCGCACGCACAGGCAACCGCTTACGTGCAGGTGTAGCGCATGCACGTATGATTGCTACACGCATGTGTGGCGCACACGTTTAAGGGAAACTACCTTAGCGCATGCCACATATGAGTCGATGACACTTCTTCCTTCTAGTCACACGTGGTGACGCATTTGGCCACCAGCAACGGTGTGCCACCACTTGTTTTTATCGCCTTGACGAGAACTACGATCTTGCACTATCAAAAAATGAATTTTGACTCACATAAAATCAAAAAATAGGGTGAACAATATGCGGGTGTTGGGATGTCTACCCCCGAATGTTCGTTGGCGATGTTTCTCAAATTCGAGCCAAAAAACCAATAATAAACTACGACAACATATCAAGAAACATGAACAACATTGCTCTGATACTAATGTAGGAAACAAATTCCTAAAAAAAACAAACCGATTCTCAAACAATACAAACACGGAAATGGGCCCAAGAAACATGTAATACCGATCAAAAGGCATATCACGAAGATGTAGATACCTTATTTACCACCAATTGAGTACTTGTTGCAACTTCAGAGGCATTAATTGAAACCCTTATAGTTTCGTTCTTTGAGAGAGTTCACCATTTATAAAAAATAAAAAATAAAAATAAAAAAAGGAGAAAAAACGTACTGTTCTATTTTCTGCTGTTCAATCCTAACATTCCCCTTTTCCTTTTTTTTATAAATATATATAGCAGTTAAATTTTACTCAAAAATGACAATTCTTTCTCTTTTATGGGTCCTTTTATGAAGTGGACGGGGCTGGCTTGGCCCAAAAAATATTTAAAAAAAAAAAAACCATCACGCATTAGCAAGCATGAAGTGGGCATGGGGAAATTAAGTCGCAAAGAGTGGCCGAGCTTTTCTATATGTCGATATACACGCGAGAATCTCCAGTGAGATGTGGTGAGACGATGTTGAAATAGGAAAGGGGGAAAATAAATGTTACATTTCTTTCTAAGGCATGAGAGTATGGAATGAACGAGCCATACGGAGTGAGGCCAAGAGGGAGAGCAAGAGAGTCTCAAACTCGCGGGTGGGTTGGGTTTGGATAGAACCTAAACCCACTGTGTCCTATCTCTTCGCTTCCATCACTGGATTTAAAGAAAATCTGGGTTTGAATTTCCTTAAAGTTGATCGTACTGGGTCACATGTTGACCAGCACAAAAACATGAGAGTCACAGCTAATCAATGAGAAATTAATCATGTCTACGGTCTCATTGACGTTTCCTTGGAAAGCTTCCAACATTGCAAGGAAGTTTCCTGTGCTAGTTACCGTTAGAGTATAATAATCGAGGAGTGGCGAAATCGGTACTTTTACTCCCGTTTAGTGCTCGCCGGAGTTCATTAACTCTTGTTCGATTTATCGGTCGTACTAGTAGAACCAATTAAGTCTTTTAATCAGTCAATTTGGTCTCCTCTCTCTCTCTCTCTCTCTCTCTCTCTCTCTCTCTCTCACGTGGCTTCTGATGTGTCAGATCATATGCCAACATGACCGAATTGATTAGAAGTACAAAATCTGTTCTGAGTTGGTGTTAGTAAAAGGGAAGTTTCAGCGGTACGACAAATTTATGCATTTTATTTCTGAACACTCCTTCATTGATTGGCTTATGTTGCTCCATGAGTTTCCCACGAAGATTAGAATGAGAAAATAGAATACTCGCATCAATCCTATCAAAGACTTGTTTCAAGATCATGTATTTTCTATTTAAAAAATCACAAAAGAATTTCGATTTTTTTCTGATTTTGAGATTACTCATGACATTAATCGTTGAATTTTTTGTATAACTTGCTGAAATAACATTTACTATAATAATATACTTTATTAGTGATGTTAAGGTTGGCCTGGTTAGACTCAATTTATCATGTTTAGAGAGTTTCGTTAATTGAAGATTCCTAATGATAGGCCCATGAAAAAAAAAATAGAACATAATTACTAAGATAGCTTTAGTCAGCGTAAGTGGTGTAAGAGAGAAACAACTCTCGTAACCTAACCGCCATGTGGAGAGAGAGAGAGAGAGAGAGCTGAAATAACATTTACTATAATAATATACTTTATTAGTGATGTTAAGGTTGGCCTGGTTAGACTCAATTTATCATGTTTAGAGAGTTTCGTTAATTGAAGATTCCTAATGATAGGCCCATGAAAAAAAAAATAGAACATAATTACTAAGATAGCTTTAGTCAGCGTAAGTGGTGTAAGAGAGAAACAACTCTCGTAACCTAACCGCCATGTGGAGAGAGAGAGAGAGAGAGAGAGAGAGAGGGAGAGGGAGAGGGAGAGGGAGAGCGAGAGAGAGAGAGCCACAAGAACATCAGAAAAAACGGCGACATCGTTGGTTATACATAAGCTGCCATCGGTTGATCCTGGAAACACTTAACCATGACCATGTAAAATCAAGTTTCAGATCCTAATCACCTCGAAGAGCATATTTTTTCTTTCCCTTTCGGAGATCTTTCTCCTCCTTAGCAATGGCCGGAAATGGGATTCTCAATCGTCGGCAATTTCTCTGGTTCATTGAATGAAGAACAGATTGCACACATTATTATTCTTATAGATGGTATTGGTACGTAAATTTCATGCAGGCAATTCATTCTTCAATACTCGTATATGGTTTCACTTGATTTTCTGTTTTCCATTCTCGATGATCATTTCCCCTGTTATTTCCCTCTTGGATTGTATCAGATGCTGTCAATTATCTATAGATATGATTTATGTAATTCGTGGCGTTGAAACACATTTTATATAAGATTCAATAACGATAGAATGAAGTTGAAAATCGTCCTTGCTGTAGCATTGTGGCCATCGCAGTTTCTGGCATTGCAACCTGCTGTAATAATTGGACAGGGGAATGACAAAATAGTCATTGGAACAAGACAACAAAAATGGGGTTTTAATCTGAACATCTATAATGTCTCATGTTGATATTGTGTACTTTCAAAACGTGCTTATAATCAGTTTGAGGATTGGAAGGTTCCATAATAATAGCCTCTAATTTACCTTGTTAGAGTCAGTTTCCTGTTTTAGGAATTGGGAACCGAGCTAGCCAACCTTGAAACCGAATTGGCCTTTTTACGCAGATTCCAGAGTTGTTCCATCATTCGGCATGGTCACAGAATTATTAGGTGGAAGAGTGTAACATTCGATAGAACTTGTAGGTGTTTTCGCTTACTTATAATACCAATTTCATCGGTGCCAATATATTGACCAGATTCAAGGTGAACACACTTTATGGTACATATAGTTCATCTGAATCCACTAAGATACGAATGAAAAAGGACCTCCAAAAGTTAGATAACTGTTGCACATCAATCTTTTCAAAACAGACTTTAAAAATTGCGACATCAGATGCAACATAACATCACTTAATATCTGTTATTTTAAATTTCTAGTTCATTTTAACACTACATATTTTCTTTCTCTCTCTTTCAATATCAAATTAAAAGCGTAGACATGTTTCTAAGTATATAATCTTTGTGTTTGCAATTGTTGCAGGGCACAACCATGAACATCATTGTAGGTTCGCATGTTTGGGTTGAAGATCCGGCTCTCGCTTGGATAGATGGTGAGGTCTTGGATATCAGGGGAGAAGATGCTGAAATTCAAACATCAGCAGGGAAGATGGTAAATAGCTCTTTCTACTGAAATACAACCTTTATAAGGACAAACAAATCTTTCAATTGATACCATCTTCTCTTTCTTACAAATTCACTTCACCCCTTCTGACATTGGCCAGGTCGTCGCCAACTTGTCGAAGCTGCATGCAAAGGACATGGACGTCCCTGAAGATGGAGTCGACGACATGACCAAGCTGTCTTACTTCCATGAACCCGGAGTGCTGCATAATTTAGCCACTCGATTCGCCTTAAACAAAGTCTATGTAAAGTCTCTAACTTGAAAACTTATGTCTCCCGCATATTCAATAAATTTCAATTTTAGTGAAAGGAGTTAAACTAATTAAATGCAGCTGTGGAAGGACTCTATTATAATTTAGTGACAAAAATCATGGCAGACTTACACCGGAAACATCCTCATCGCCATCAACCCTTTTCAAAGCCTCGAGGAATTATACAACACCGGTGTCATGGAGAAGTACAAAGGCATACTGCTAGGAGACATGAGCCCGCACGTGTTTGCCATTGCCGATACTTCGTATAGGTTGGTATTCTTCGACTCGGCTAAGGTACCTCTATCTTTTCGAGTAAATCCGAGGCCGTTTTTTGCATATTGAGCTATTGAGATTGAATGGAACAGGGCGATGATCGATGAGAGAAAGAACATATCAATACTTGTGAGTGGCGAAAGCGGGGCTGGCAAGACTGAAACTACCAAGATGATCATGCGTTATCTTGCGTTTTTGGGAGGACATACTTTCGTTGAAAGACGACGAACAGTCGAACAGCAAATACTAGAAGTAAGTTAGGTACTTATTCTTGCTTTTCTTAGTGATAGAGTTGATGTTTGAGGATCTAGAGTGCATTTATTTCATGGAAAACCCAAGATTTTGAAAATATTTTAGAAAAATGATTGGTTATATCTCTTAGAAAAATTAGTCAACAAAAAATATTTTCATTATTGACAATAATTTATGCCTAATTATTTTTGTGAGTGAAAAAAATTATTTTGCATTCATTCATTTTTGTATAGATATAAGTGGTCATTTTTCAGAAAAATATTTTTTGAATTTTAGTTTTCCGTGAAACAATCGCAATTTTAGTGATGGTTTCTTTCTTGAAAAAGGGACTTATAATAAATACATGTATACATACATTCATATACATATATATATATACATATATATATATATATATATATATTCTCCACAATACACTCACGTATTTAGAGTAGAATTCTAGAGGGAAGGGAGCGAAATGTTTAATTTACTTGCCTCAGTATTTAGTTAAATTTTGTTATTATTGCATGTTAGAAAGACCACCACGTGATAAACCAGTAGAAAAGAGTGAGTACGAAAAATAGTTTTTGTCTTGGACTGAAATAAAAATAGCAAAGAGTAGAATTGAAATAACTTTAGCCGTTTATTATTCAGACCTGTTAAAGACACCAAAAGTCAATTACTATACAATTGTTTCAGTGAAACTAAAAAATAACTAATTCAAAGGTTTTCTTCTTACTTGTATAAATTAAGATGATCATATTAAGATATAAAAAATTTCTCTCTTCACTAATGTGATGGAGTTCTTAAGAGAATTATATATAAATTCGACAGTAAAAATATTTACAGAAAAGCGGAAAAGAAAATGACATGAGTATTCAACATAAAAGTTTATGCGGGTCGGAAAAAATTGTCATATCTTTATTCCTTTCCTATTTAAATCGAGCAATTGTTTAATCATCTAGAGAAACTCTTATGCTCACGCAAAGTTCGTTATTTATTGCAGTCTAACCCCGTGCTCGAAGCTTTTGGCAATGCAAAGACCGTCAGAAACAATAATTCCAGGTAATTCAATATATGAGAGACTCTTTTGACCAAAAAATATATATATACGAGACTCTCTAGTCAATTACTTTATAAGCTATCTCGTCAATACACTTTATAATTGTGCCATAAAATGTCTATCCATGTTCATTCTAGGATAGATTTGATAGCCTATTTATTAATAACGAGTAAATTCAGTGATAACTAAACTTTAGCATGCTCGGTATTGACATCACTAAACTTTGTTTCAATCATCAAATGCCCTAAAACGACCTACTATAAGGCGCTGTAAAAAGTTAATTACATGTCTTCCATCTTAGGCCAGCTAAATTTCTAAACAAAAGAGAGTAGAAAATAAAAAATTCTAGAAATCTTTTTCTAGATGTTTTTTTTTTTTTTTGGTCGACTATTGCCAAGGTTTTAAGAATTTATCAACTTAGTACATAAGTTAGACCAATATAATGGAAAAAAAGCTACTTATATTTTGACCAAAGTGTATCAAGTATAAAGAGATGAAGTTGTATGCATCGGGTGATTGTGATCAAAGTCTTGAAAATTCGTCTAAGATGCACCAAAGACTATTGACAAGTTTGATCTGGAAATATATATGCCTGACAACATAAAATTGACAATATTGATTAGATGCTACTTATATGTAATGTTTTGTTTTGAAACTAATTTTGCAGTCGATTCGGGAAATTTGTCGAAATCCAATTCGACAATCGTGGAAGGATATCCGGGGCAGCAATACGGACATACCTCCTAGAGAGATCTCGTGTTTGTCAAATTTCGGATCCAGAACGTAACTACCATAGTTTTTATCATCTTTGCGCAGCTCCACAAGAGGTTCTCCCTCTTCTTACTCTTCTAAATGGAGTATGAACATGATTATAAGTAAATTAGATAATTCGAAAATGGTTTTTTATTTTTATTTTTTATGTATTCTTAGTAGTTTATCTGGTATTACACTAATGTAGGAAATCGAGAAGTACAAGCTGGGAAATCCCGAGTCGTTTCACTATCTCAACCAATCCGATTGCTATCACTTGGATGGCGTGAATGATGCAGAGGAGTACCTTGCCATCAGGAGAGCTATGAATGTAGTGGGAATAAGTGAGGATGAACAGGTTTAACATATCTTTTTTTCTATGTAACTTCATGATAATCGATCATAATACTTAGTTCTCACCAGGGAAATAAAATGATAGTTGTGCTTTTTCATAGGATTCGATATTCCGCGTCGTGGCCGCAATTCTCCACCTCGGAAATATCAACTTTTCGAAGGGTGAAGAGACGGACTCCTCGGTCGTGATGGACGAAAAGTCCAAATTTCATCTCGAGATGACTGCCCAACTTCTAAAGTAATAATAAATTATGTTGTCTTCGTTTTTTTTTTCTCCCTTTCTTTTTGTGAGACTCCATTTGTAAGTTCTTATAGTTAATTATTAATTATAATTATTAGGTGCGATATTCATGAATTAGAAGATGCTTTGTGCAAGCGTTTAATGGTCACCCCTGAAGAAATAATCCAGAGAAGCCTGGATCCCCTTGGTGCAGCAATTAGCAGAGATGGCTTAGCCAAAACAATATACTCACGCCTATTTGATTGGTGAGATTCTAGCACTTATTATTCGTGTATTAAGATTTTTTTTTTAATTATTGTTTGATTACGCTCGTTATATATAATATATATTCGTGTGAGAATTTTTAGGTTGGTTGACAAGATAAATATCGCCATCGGACAAGACCCCGATTCGAAATACCACATAGGAGTTCTCGACATTTATGGGTTTGAAAGCTTCCAATCTAATAGGTAATGATTCGACGTTTTTGTCATGCCACACGACTCCCAGAATTTGACATTTGATCCATGTTTAAGTTTTCAGGGGGAGAACAAAGTAAAAAAGAAAATTTAATTTGAAGTAGAGACGAGAAATCCATCATAATTAACTAAGTACATAAAGTGAAGAGCAATATGATTATTTTCTTGTATAATGAGATAATTTGAAATTGTCATAATCTTTTAAAGTTTTACCCATCATTCAATTATTGTTATTTCGTAGGTTTTCTAATTTATGTCTTATTATGTGCAGCTTTGAGCAATTTTGCATAAATTATACAAATGAAAAGTTACAACAACATTTCAATCAGGTATCAAGTCAACCATACTTTACATAATCTCAAGGGTAACTTCTTTGTAAAAATCCTACACTTTGAGATTTTCATCCATCGACCCAGTCCTTTTCCAAATTGTAAAAAATTATCCATTATTGAAGGGTCATCCATTGTAAATCTCAAATTATAGGGGTTTCTCAGATAATTTATCCTAATTTTTAGTCATCATAACTTTCCCACTTATGACTTAACTACAGTGATTATCATTCAGCATGTTTTCAAAATGGAGCAAGAAGAGTACAAGAATGAAGACATAGAATGGAACTATGTGGATTTTGTTGATAATCAAGACATTTTGGATCTAATTGAGAAGGTATGCTTCCGGAAGTATTAATAGATACAGCTTATTACCTCATTTGTGAGTTAATAGTGTTATTTGTATGTCCTAATCAAGAAGTTTGGACATGTTCTTTTATAATTCTTTTCTCAATAAATGTATAAGAATATCTATCAGTTAAGTCTGATTTTAAAACAAATTTAGATGCATAGTACAACATAATAACTGCAGTTGCAAAATCTTGATAATACCCTAATTAAGTCTATGTTTTTTGAAATTGTAGATAACTTGATAAGAACCTGTAGAGCAAGAGAACTCCCGGGTGCCACATTGATATTACACATATGAAAAACCACATTAATATCTCATATATGGGTTTATCTATTTCTCTTTCAACATTAGGGTTTCCGCACTTTTCATTGAATTCACACCTTCCAATCTATTTGATAATGTAGAAACCGGGCGGAATCATCGCTTTGCTCGACGAAGCTTGGTACATCTGACTTCCTGCTTTGTATGTTGGTTGTATGATTCACTTGATCATTCTTCTGATATAGGTTTGAATTTTCAGCATGTTTCCCAGATCAACTAGCGAAACGTTCTCTGAAAAGCTTTACCAGTCATTCAAGTTCCACAAGCATTTCGTCAGGCCAAAATTAACGCGTACGGACTTCACGATTATCCATTACGCTGGAGAGGTAAGCTTGAAGATACTATCGCCATTGTTATCGTTGCTATATCAATGACTGCTAAACTCAGTTGAATTGAATTTGATGAGCTTTTTTCCAGGTTCAATACCAATCTGATCAGTTTTTAGATAAGAATAAAGACTATGTTGTTCCAGAACATCAAGACTTACTGAGCACCTCCAGATGCTCTTTTATAGCGAGCCTTTTTCCTCCGCTTTCAGAGGACTTGGCAAAGTCAGCAAAATTTTCATCTCTTGGGTCTAGGTTCAAGGTATGGTTATTCCTTTTCTTTTTCTTTTTTTAACCAAATTTAATTTTTAAAAAAAAGGAATATATGATTTGATTTCCTATTTCTTTAAGAGAATAATTACGAAGAATTATGAATTCATTTATCCTTCTCCACTTAAAACACCAGTGCCGATGCATGAAGCCCGCAATCAAACTAGGGAAGTAGAACATTCCCGCACTTTGGGCTATGGTTACGCTCTAACACAAATTTATCACACTAGATTATATGGAAGAAATGGTTGCCCTCTATGAAATAAAGGACCAAGTATTTTTATTCAACAATAAATAATAAAAAAATTAGCCCAAGAAACCTTCAATTAAATGAAAAATAATTAAATGGTCTAAAGATCACAAGTATTCTCAAAACTAGAGCTAACTATTATTTATTGGTTCTTGACTTTTGGAATTATGTGAATGTTATCCTATTCTCTCTAATATCCACTTTAGAATATGTCCAGTCGAATGATCCCATAAAAAATTTCTCCTACTCAACAAAGTATTAAGACTATGATTGTTTAGTAAAGAATCTATTACCAAGTAAACATAAGTTCATCAAAATCTTTCTTTTTTTCGTGAGAGCTATTGAAAACAACATACAATCAATTTTGTTCGGTAGAATTTGTGGCAATTGTGAAAATTGTTTCACATCTCACGTTGCAATAAAAGTATTAAATTGATGCCTATCATTTTCTTTGAAGACTTATGTCTATAATATTTGTTGAAAAAAATGGCTTTAAAATTTATTTAGTAAATTACGCAGAATATTTTTTAAGTGATTAGCGCTTCCCCCCCCTTTCTCTCCCTCTCTCTCTAAAGTATGCTCTACACTGAACTATATACATAGTAAATGTGTGAGGATAGATGTGTAACCTAGCTACTTTAAAAAAGGAAAGTTCAATTTCAAATTAAAATTTATAAAGAAAAAAGATAAAGTCCATCATTGACTTTACATCTTCTATTTTCTTTTGAAAAAGAACTTTATGCATAGGTTTCTAACACAACTAGATTTATTTAGGGAAAGTTACTGGTTAGGAAATGTAAATGACAATGTTTTGAAACTTTTGGACTCAAAGTGTACAGTTATGAATTTAGAGGACCCAAAGTGCACGATTTGAAATTGAAAGATGCAAAGCGCAGCAAAAAAACTTCATTTTGATTATATGATAAACCTTTTCAAAACCAACCTCAATATCATCTTTTTGGGAAATTTTCAAATTAGTCTAAAACTTATTATATGGATACTAATTCAATTCTAAATTTTTTAGTTTTATTAATTAATTCATAAACCTTTGTGCGAAATTCCACTTTGTAGTCATTTTAGCCAATTTTTGCTAAAAAAATGTTGATGTTGAACAATCAACAATAATTAGAATGCTACATTAGCAATTTCCAATGAAAATTGACTAAGAGTATTATAGTGGTATTTTGCACAAAGGTTAGGACTAAATTAACAAAATTAAAAAGTTTAGGACTGAATGAGAAATTTTCCCTTGTCTATTCCATTCATTTCTTCATTTTTCTGCCCTCCCTTCAATTCAATCTTTTAAGTTTTATGGGATTATCCAAGCTACCTTACCAAATAATCAAGTTATATCAAAATTTGCATAAATGGAAATACCCGAGCCTTGAATGTGCCCAGATCCTAGTATTTCGCAGCTAACTTGTCAACAGCTAAACTGAAGCCTTGTATGTCAATTTTGTTGACCTAAGAATCAGATAGTAGATAAATTGCATCAATTATAGTTGCTATTTTCCAACTTAACGTCATAGTTATATATGTGGTTCAACAAAATGTTTGCAAATGGTGGTATGATACCTCGGACATACTGATTGCAGCTACAACTCCAACAACTGATGGATACCCTAAATTCTACAGAACCTCATTATATCAGATGCGTGAAGCCAAACAGCAAGCTAAGGCCTTTCGTTTTTGAGAATATGAGTGTGATGCAGCAATTACGTTCTGGTGTAAGTGTAATATAGAGCTGCATATTTAGTTTTTATGATTCTCCATTATTATAGAGTGATATAATAAGTAGAATGTTATAGGGTGTTCTCGAAGCAATCAGAATCAAATGCGCTGGATACCCAACGCATAAGACCTTTGCAGAATTTATAAAGCGCTTCGGTATACTTGCACCAGACGTATTAAAGCAAGAGTAAGTTAAATTCACATGAAAATCAATATGTTAATTGTCATCCTGAAATGTTCACATCTTAAGAATATAAATTCCATTTTCTTACAAGTTCTTCAATTTAGGTATGATGATAGAGATGCTTGTATAATGATGCTTGAAAAATTAGCTCTTCAAGGTTTCAAGGTACAACTGTTATTCAAACTTGCGACATAATTGTTGATTCAAAGTTAATTAGCATTGCTTTTGAAGGTTCAATATTGGCATAATATTATTAATGCATTGGGCAGATTGGGAAGACGCAAGTTTTTTTAAGAGCTGGGCAAATGGTTGAGCTTGATTCATTGCGATTACGAGCGCTTAGTAGCTCTGCCAAGATTATTCAACGACAGATGAAAACTAACATTGCTCGCAGACAATACATCTCTTTACGAAAGTGCTCGATCCACATACAGTCCTTTTGGAGAGGTTGGTATTTTAGGGATATTCATTGTTTGTTCACGTTATGCAAATAAAGGTTGCTAATTCCGCATAATTCATTACAAAAGTAATAAAAAAGAAAAAGAAAAATTCATTAACCTACCTCTGTATTATTCTATGTGAGGTGACAAATGAAATATTTTGGTGAAGTATTATCATATTTCTTGCAGGAAAATTGGCTGGCAAATTGTATGAACATATGAAAAGGGAAAATGCAGCTACCAAAGTACAAACTGCATATCGTGGACACTCGACTAGAAATGCATATACCAAGATGAGAGTCATGGCAATTACCGTGCAAGCTGCTATACGAGCAACGGTTGCATGTAATGAATTCAAACATAGAAAACACACCAAAGCAGCAACGACAATTCAGGTTATTATTTCAAATACCATATGCTATACTCTTAAATGTTGATGAATTATATCATTAGTTTCTTTCTTCAGTGCAACTGGCGGCGTCATAGAGATCAATCGCATTATAGGCAACTGAAGAAAGCATCAATTCTTCTACAAGGCAAACGAAGGAAAAAAGTAAACATAACAGAGCATGAGAAGAGAGAGATGGTAATGCTCTTCTACTATTTTTTCTATCAAAATATATATACTCTACCAGTATTTTCGTATTGCCCATTTAATATTTCTCTAAGTTATCAATGTTCTGAGTTCCCATATATCTCAAAGTATAGCGTGCATCTTCTTCATTCGTGTATGTTTTATGTGTTAGCTGAGATATCGGATGAGAAGAGAAACAAATGAAGAAGAAGAAGAAGAAAATGAAAAAGAAAAGCTCGAGAAGCAAGTGGGGGAACTCACATTATCTTTGCAAAAGGAGAAAATGGCTTGGGTAAATACGAAAATAATCACTTTTTACTCTATATTTCATATATGCAGAAATATAACTTTGATGTAGCTCTAATAAAGATATGCAAGATTATTAAATTTGCATGACATGATCTATGTTTTTGTTATTGATATATGCAGACTAAATTGGAAGAAGAAAAGGCCCAAGACATAGAAAGATTGCACCATTCTTTAAACGCTATGAGAGCAAAAGTTGATGAAGCAACTGCTTTATTGTATAATGAACGAGAAATTGCTCAAACTATAATTCAAGATGCTCGCCAACTGATGACTCCCGTCAGAGATTCTGTTCAAGATGCTGAAAAAATTCAGTCTCTCAACTCTAAAGTGGAAAATCTTAAGGTACTAACATGTTTTATATCAATTATTTAACTTCTATTATTCATGAAGTCCCTACATTTATAAGCGTATCAAACTCATTATCATGTTAATCTACGTGAGTGCAATTGTTACTGGTAAACTTAATTCACTCTACCACATACAGACAGGCTGTTAGAGTTCTTAAATTATTATGTTGTAACCTGTGTTATGTTCAGGTCTTGCTGCGGAGAGAAAGAGAAAGAGCTGATGATTTTGAGAGGTTATATATCAAGGCTCAAGAATCAAGTGAGGAACAGAATAAGAAGTTGTTAGAAACTCAAGGAAGAGTTGATCAATTACAAGAATACTTGAATAGGTACGTAACACATGTACATAATAATTTCAAAAGACATTGATTTTGAATTCAAACTTCAATGCTATTGAAGAGAAAAATCAAGATTTCTTTTCTCTGCATCTCTTAGAATGGATTGAATATTGTAAACCATTGTGTTTTGATTATTTTGTCCGATGTTATGGACCCTCGTGTGATCTGCTCATGCTATATCTGATTTAGTTTGCCTCAGGATGATGTCAAGTGTCTCAGACCAAGTCTCGGAGTTGAAATCCTTCTTGTGCTCATCAAGTTCGACTCACACTTCTGTAACTAGAGATCATCACGATGATGATGCTATTGATCTTATGGAGTCTTCATCGACTGATTCGGACTTCACTTTTCCAGCTCCTATCTCGACTTCCGATTCCTTCCGATTCCCTGATGGACTCCAATTGATGGTTCAAGATATATCCACTGGCGAAGATCTGGGTTAGTTTCAACATCTTAATCTATCAAACCCTAAGTCAAGAGAGCTACTGTGCTTAGAATCTCTTAGATTATAACTCGATTTTTGAATATGTGCAGGACTTGAAAAGTCAGAGACTGAAAAGGAACGTGCATTTGATGATTTCTTTTGACGAGAACCAATGAGGGTGGATGATGAGTGTGATAGTCATTTTCGTTTGTTTTTTCGAGATACGAATTGTCGATTTTAAGTAGCTAGGTTAAGTAGAGAGAGGTAGATTCTTTTATATTGCTTTTCCCTGAGATTCCATTTGTGTAGATTGTACCACTCTAGTTCGACGAGAAAAAAGCTAGAAAAACTCATTAATGCATATATGTACGAACCTCCATCATAATTTAAATTATGGGGTGTTATTCCAAAATTATAGTGCTTTGTTATTATAGTTTGGCAACATTATTAACTCCTTATTGCGACTACAGTAATAAGTGACAGAAAATTAGGAAGATATGAGGGGGAAATTGTGATGGCATTTTTCGATAATTAAAGGTACATGTACATAGGTGTATTTATAATAAAAGAAGGAAAAAATAGGAAAGAATATAAATGACAATGTTTTCCTATTCTATCAATATCCAGTATTGTGGATTGATTTAATCAATTAATTTGTAATATGTGGTTAGAATCAAAATCAATGATTAAATCGGATAAAATCAAATCCTTTTTCCAACACTCCTCCTCAAGCTGTCAGCTTGTACATGTCAAAGACACCCGAGTTGCTTAGCAAGTACGCATGTTGTCTTTGGCACAATGGTTCGGTAAAAATGCTTGCAGGCTATTCTACAATTCCAATTCATCATGTTGTGACTAGCTCTTCTTGAATTTTATATCGAGTGAAATGTAATCGACTTCTATATGCTTTCTTCTTTCAAGAAAGACCCAATATGCTACTAATTTGAGCACGGCATCATTGTCCGTCTACTTGTATGCCAAGGTTCAAAAGTAAACCTCATATCCAAACTATTTCACAAAGCTGCGTTTGGTTGTCCAGACATTATTGTCGGATAGGATAATGTTGGATAGGATAAGGATAGTATAGGATTTTAAATATCCAATCCAATGTTTATTGACATTTAGATATAACATGATTCAAATAAATATCATCCAAATAAATATTTGATTTGTAGAATTAAAATTAAAAATAAACCAAGGAAATAAAACAATCTTTCTTCCTCATGAACCAAAGGAGAAGGTCACAAGCACTCAACTCAGCTTCCACAAAGAAAACAATACTCTTAGAAAAGGTAGAAAAATTGCTAGAAAGTGAGGTGAACTGAAAATCTCTTTGCTGGAGATAGAATGTTATGCGCCGAACCCCGGGTACACACACATTCCTCGATGGTCGATTAAAAATGCAACGTCCCAGAACGCGTCGCTGACCCATTCTTTTTACCTTTCAATTAAACGCATGCAGAAGCGAATTAAATAAACCCCGGCCAACAAACAAACATAAGGATAGTAAAACACGGCAAACATTGCTAAAAACAACATGTTCATTTATCAACTGTTAACCTAGGAAGTTTAATACTTACAAGCCTTTCCATGGCCACTTCCTATCGACCCTCTCAAAAACCTTGAAGGACTAGGGTTAGCCTAAACTTCACTAACGGCAAGGTATGACATCCTGAATTTCCGATTCTATTTTCAATTGAATAAGTTGGGCTTTTCATCGACGTGTCTATAATTCTATTATCTAAGCTGATCACTCACGAGATAACTAGTCTATTTGGTGAAGCCGTTAAGGGATTTTAACGCAATAGACTTGAGAATTCAACTAGAAATCGACTCCTCAACTGTGTTAATCTGCAAGGGTTAATACGGCATTGTCAAAATCGATCAAAGACTGGAGATAGGTCAGTTCAATAGAGGTATGTGATTAGTGTGCGGGTGATTCCACCTAATTGTAAAATTTTCATCGAACGGCACTAAACCGATTTTTCTGTCATTTTTGTATCATATGCCCGTATTTGAAATCTCGAGATTTTCACAACAACCGAGAGTCGCTAATATGTCGAAGATGTACAATGTGGCTCGAAAATAATCGACCATGGGTCAATTGCGCTAAAAATTCCTAAAAGCAACCCAGTAAGCTAGGTCACATTAAAATTGCGCCCGGTTGAAATTAACCGCAAATTTAAACCCAATTTCAGAAATTGAAAGTTCTGTCATTTCACGATTCATTATAAGAACATCCACTCATCCTCTGAAGATTATTATGCAAACTCAAGATTTCGGTGAAAAATCAAAGTTGGGTTATTTTGGACCAGAAAAATTAGATGGCCTTTTTTTGTCACATTTTTTACCATTAAATTGGTTCAATTGATGACAAAAAATCATAAGAGGAACAATGGCACCTTGGTTGAATTTTTGGGGCTCCAATTGGATCAAATTGGAGGGGAATTGAAGTGGAATTGAATGAAACAAGGTGGCAAAGGTCCAAAATTCGTAGGCCAAGAGGGAGACAACCTTATGGACCATTTGGGAAGCTTGCTAAGGAAGCTTGAAGGCTGCAAAGGGTTGATGATGACAGCCAAGGTGGTGGGGCTTGTGCGATGAATGTTCTTGATATTTTGGTGGCCCCTTCCCTCTTTAGCAGCTTCTTCTTCTTCCTTGGATCACTTTCTCCATTGTTAGAGAGTTTGAGAGCTAGAAAATACAGAGAAAGCCAGCCAAGAGCAAGCAGCAGCCACCGAGGCCCCCTCGTCCCCCGTCTGCCCGTTGCGCACCAGCCGCACGCCCGTGGGTCCGTCACCGAGCCCTTGCCGTCCCGTCTCCTGCTCGCGCCCAGACGTCCTCCTGAACCACCCTGGTCGCCGTCGAGATTGCTTGGTCGCCGTCCAGCCACCATCCGCCACCGTCGAGCACTGTTGTAGCCCGCAGCAGCCATCCGTTGCCCATGTGACAGTTCCAGTCTAGCTAACTGCCTCAACCAGCCCCCTTCGGTCCTTGGACAGAGATCAAAGGCTCGCAGGGACCTTAGAGCTTCTAGGCTTGTTTCAAGGCCCATTTGGAGCTTCATTGGTGTCGCCGCAGTCTTGTTTACTGCTCGCTTCTATGTTGCCGTCACCGTGGACTCATCGACCCACTAAATCAGTGATTTTACTTGCTAAAATCTACTTAGGGAGTTAATTTTGCTTAGTGGATAATTAGATTAGGCTAATTATGGATTATATGGTTAGTTAGTCTAAATTAGTGATTTAATTATTTAATTGTGAATATTAAGTGGTTAGAATAGAATAATTAAGGGCTTGATAGATTGTACTATTTATCTAGATAGGTTTGGAAATTTTCTAGGCCCATTTAGGTGGTTAGATTAGCATTTCCAGCCTAAGTTAGTATTTATGGTATGTAATTTGTATAATTTAATTATTTTTGGTATTTATTTAACTATTTTATATTTTTCGAAAATTATACTGGGATAGTCGATGACCAGAATTTCGTGCTGATGACAATGGAGTGTTTAGTTTATACAAATGAAGGTTAATTTGGACAAATTGAGTGGTGATTGAAATTTTAGTTATTTATTTCAAAATTGTGAAATTTTGATATTTAATTAAAAAATCCTGGGTGTTGGGTTTTGGCACCGAAAATGGTTTTAAAGACTATATCAAATAGTGAGAATTTAAAAAGAAGGGTATCAATTTTTCTTGTTCAAATTGACCGTATAGCCACACAAAATTATTTTTACCGTGTGTTTTTAATACAAAGGAAATAGGCCAAGTACGTTATTTTAATTGGGACATTTGAGTGCAAAGCACAATTTCTTGATCGGGATTGAATAGGTGCGTGAATGGTATGAGAACCCGTCCCCAAAGTGAGTCGGGTGGACGTGTCCCTATATGGGATGCCCCTGCCAACGGATGCCAATCGCAGTAGAGTCTGGACTGATGCTCCTTTGTGAAATGCCGTCAACGTAGTGACGTTGCCATGCTTGATGAGGCAAGTCGATGCCTGGTTACGCCAGAAGATCGCCGAGCGTCGAGTAAGACGTGCCCATTGGGCCGTGATAAAAATTGGAACACATGTTGAGTGAAATTGACACGCCGGATTATAGGACAAAATTTTGTGACACGGAATGGGATGTATCATAACGATTTGGCCTTATAATTTGGACCCTTGTGTTTATTGAGATTAAAGTGATGACGTTCCAATTAATTGAGTTTGATTACTATATATGGTTAGGTATTTGAACTGTGTTGACCTACAGGGAAGATCAGAGACAAGGTGAGTCTTTGTGATTGTGTGATTGTGTGGCTAGGCATATTTCCTTCCTAGTCAGAGTTTAGAGGGTGGACTTGCTGAGACGTCTCACCTCGTCGTGAGCTCAATTCTTTTCAGATCCTTAGATGGTGGTTCCTCCATATAGTTTTAGTCAGCCGCAAGCTATTACTAACTAGGGTATAAACGTCCCTGTCCCTAGTAGTCATCGAATCTACGAGTTGGTCGTGACCTTCATCTGGGTTGATGAGGGCCTACTTGAGAGGGTACCTCATCGATTCAGGGCGTGGATCCGTTATGGACTCAATGGATATAGAGTTAGTCCCCTCCAGGGCTTTGAGATCTCCGTGGTGGTAGTCAACGCCGCTTTTGGCAAGGGCGCAGCTGACCCGCCTGGTGGTCTTGTGGTGGACCCGACGCCCCCGAAACCTATGGAGTCCAAAAGATTAGTGAATGTGTTCAACTAGTGGGTCGTAGGATAGTTTCCTTTTGAGAGCTGATCTTTTTGGCAGACAGACTAGTTTTGTATATAAACATAGTTTGTTTATAAAAGCATGTTTTGGTTGTAAATTTGTTATCTTGCTTTTCTATCCCATGATGTTTACTATCAGGGGTTTTGTTTATTCACTTCTGCATATACAATAAAATGAATGGGTCGATGACGCGTCCTGGGACATTGCAATTTCATCGACCACCGAGGGATGTGCATGCGCTCGGAGCTTCGGGGCGTGACAACCCCACCCGGAGTGATATCAGAGTTGGTCGATAATTGGAGTAATAAGGTGCAAGGGTTCTTGGGATAGTTAGTAGGAACGGCCTTTATTTTATGCTAATGCATTTGAGTGATAGTTGTTTGGTAGCTTGTTCGGTGTGATCGCTTAGCTTCTAATTTTGTATGGAATCGGAAAGTAAGTTTCTATAAAGAACTTGCATAATGAGTGATCAGAAGCAGAGGACTCTTAGAAAGAGTGTCATGCCTTGATCCTTGAGCACATGCCCATCCCTTAGTGGTCGATAAAATTTGCGATATCCCAAGACGTGTTGCAGATCCATTCATTTTATTACACATGCGGAAGCGAATTAAACACCCCTAACAACAAACAGCATGGTATAGGAAAACATAACAATCACATTAAACCAAACACCTTTATAAAAAAACTGAATTTATACACAAAGGTCTACAAAATATCGGCTTTCAAAAGGAATTGTCCTATGACCACTAGTCGGACACGTTTACCAATCCTTTGGACTCCACTAGCTCTGGGGGCACTGGGTCCTCTACAGCTCTATCAGGAGGGTTAGTTGCGCCCTCGCCAAAAGCAGCATCAACAACCACTGTGGGGATCTCAAAATCCTAGAGGGGACCCACTTTGTACCCATTGAGTCCATGGTAGAACCATGCCCTGAATTGATAAGGTATCCTCTCAGGTAGGCCCTCATCGACCCAAACGGTGGTCACGATCAACTCATAAACCCAATGACTACTAGGGATCCAGACATCTATCCCCCGCTCAGTAATAGTTCGCGATTGTCCAAAACGTTCCGGAGGAACTGCCATCTAAGGACTTGAAAATATTAAGCTCAAGATGAGATGAAACAATGTCTCAACAAGTTCGCTCCCTAAACTCCGACTATGAAGGAAATATGCTAAGGGCGTCCTAATCACACAATCACACAATCGATGAGACCTACCTCGTCTCAGATCCTTCTTGCATGTTAGCACAATTTATATACCCAACCATATATGATAATTAAACTTAACCAATTGGAACGCCATCACTTTCATTTCAATAAACACAAGGGGTCCTGATTATAGGGCCAAATCACTATAACACGTCACATTCCATGCCACATAATTTTGTCCCATAATCCGGCTCGTCAATTTCACTCAATATGCGTTCCAATTGTTAATCACGGCCACACACGGGCACGACCTACTCAAAGTTTGGCGGTCTTTTGGTGTAGCCAGGAGTCATCTCGCCCCATTGAGCACGGCAACATCACTACGTCGATGGCATTCCATAAAGGAGTATCGATCCAACCTCTACTGCGATCGGCATCCATTGGTAGGGAATCCCATATAAGGGCACGTCCAACTCAACAGCTTGGGATGGGTTCTCATAATCATTCATGCACCCATTCAATTCTCGACCAAGACATTGTACTTTGCACTCAAATGTCCCAATTAAAATAATGTACTTGGCCATTTTTTTTCGTATTAAAAGCACACGGTAAAAATAATCGTGTGTGGGTACACGATAAATTTGAACCTGAAAAATTGATACCCTTCCATTTAAAATCCCACTATTTGATATAGTCTTTAAAATATTTTTGGTGTTAAAACCCAACACTTGATAATTTCTAAATAATTACCAAAATTTCCAAATTTTGAATTAAATGCTTAAAATTTCAATCACCATTCAATGTGCACAATTTAACACTCAATTGTAAAAACCAATCACACCATTGCAATCAGCACGAAATTTTGGTCACTAGCTATCCCGATATAATTTTCGAAAATTAATAAATAATTAAATAAATACCAAAATTAATTAAATAAATACAACTAATTACAAAAAAAAAAAAAACAACCTAGGCCAAAAATGATTAATTAATCGCCTGAACGGGCCGGGAAAATTTTTGAACCTATTTAGATAAATAATACGACTACTTTAGTCCCTAATCTATCTGTTCTAACCACCTAATATGCACAAATAAATAATTAAATCACTAATCCATTCTAATTAGTCACCTAAACCCTAATTAGCCTAAACTAATTATCCACTAAGCGTCATTAACTCCATAAGCAGAGTTTAGCAAGTAAAATCACCGGTTTTGTGACTCGATGAGTTCATGGTGACGGCGACGCAAAGGCGGGCGACAACTGCCACATCTCGATCCTCCAAGCCCGTGCTCATTTCTACTTGCTCAAAATAATAGCGATGTCCCATGACACATCGCTGACCCATTCATTTTAAATACGCATGCGGAAGCATATATAAATCCCCAGATAGTAAAACAATGGGATAGAAAAGAATGGCCAACAATTTTCAATCCAAATCAACACCCATATATATATTACAATACCACCACTAAGGTCGGGTCATACACAATTATTCAAAAACAAAGTTTGCAAACAGGGGTGGGGATCTAACAACCACGACTACTCATCATCATCCCCTCCAAACTCCTCTTGCTCCACATCCTCATTCTTATCGGAGTCTTCTGCTAAGTACACCAGCAAATCTGGGTCGTCGAGATTGGGATCCTTCGCATCCTCCACTGATCCACCCTCAGGGTCTACTGTACCATTTCCAAAAGCAACTTCCAAAATCCCCAGAGGTACCTCACTTTCCGGTATAAGGCCCACCCTCTGGCCATTATGATAATGGCGGTACCATTATCGGTATCGATGAGACACATTTTTGGGTAAGCTTGCATCAACCCAAACAATGGATTTCACCAGCACATACTCAAGGCCCTCGAGGTGTTTGTGTATTGGAATGTGGTATCTAGTCTTTGTGAATTTCTTAGGTTGTCCAAAATGCTCTGGTGGGACTGTCATCTATGGGCTTAAAATGTTATCCCACAACAGGGTGAGATGACGTCTCAACGAGTTCTACCCCCTAAAACCATGAGTCAAATGACTTACCTTGGCCTCAGTTCCTTCCTGCAAGTCAATTCAAATAACATAAACTAACAACCATATCATTCAATCAATCAAATCAACTTAATGATCAATCAACTTAGTCGATTATATGTCAACAGGACCACTCTCCAGTCATTTCAACTATTTAATATCAATTCTTACTCACAGCTCAACGAGCATAGTCTACCAAATTCTTGGCCATAAGTTGGCACGGGGGGACACTTAAGTGCCATAACTTCAAAACGGTACACTTTAGTGCCACTTTTTTTTTCTAATGGGACACTTAAGTGCCACCTCCGGCAACCCTTGCCAGAAATCCTACGTGACAATATTTTATTATTATTTTTTGCCTACGTGGCTCACCGGAGAGCTGAGTCGGCTCTAACTCACCAGAAACAACGTCGTCTGCATAATAAAAGCCCCAAATCTTCAAAAAATGACGTCGTCTCCCCAAATGCCCCAAATCTAAAACCCTAAATCGGCCAAAATCCCTATTGAAGTGCTCGAATTCAAGTCTCGAACCCTAATTTTCATTTGCCCAAAATTCCTTCGTCGAATCTTGGAAATGGAGAGCAGGACTCGCATCAGTGCCTCAATTTCCTCTCACTGAAGCGAAGGAGAAGGCCAACGTTTCTATTTTTGTGGGTTACCGAGTCTAAGAAGAACATCGTGGACTCAAATCAATCATGGGAGAAGATTTTATGGATGCGCCCAATATAAAGAAGCATCGAAGTGTAAATACTTCAAATGGATCGATGAGAAGTTCTCTGATCAAGCCACAGATGTGATATTGGATCTACTTCATAAAAGACAGCAATCTCCATCTGTGTTCGTGGACGACTTGGACGATGTTGACTCAATGCAAGCTCAAGTGTCTTCAGTTAAACTTTTCAAGAATGAAGTCTCAATGTACGCTCAAGCATCTTCAACTAAACCTTTCAAGAATGAAGTTTCAATGATGAAAATTGAACGAAAGTGTTACCAAGCCTGTATTATAGTGTTGTTTTGTTGTCTATTGTACTTTATGATGAAATGTAAAATACTTGAAAATGAGAAAAAGTTTCTCCGACTGCCATAGTTAAAAATGGTGTTGTTCTGGATTAAACGTAGGGTTTTTTTCTTTTTGAAAGATGCGAAGAAGTTTGTGTTGTTCCACAAGATCATTGTGGCTTTGTTGTTGTTTGTGCTGTCGTATGGAGTTGCCATAAGTTTACCACTTTACTTCAGGGGACTCTGCCGAAAACATTACACCCTCCTTGCCTTATATAGGCAATAAGAGGTCACAATGACACACACAAGGACCTACCTCACGGGTCCAGATACAAATAGGGGCACCGAAAACTTTCGGGAGGGAATTATTCACACACTATGAACAATAACTGTAATGTGAACGGTACTATCCCTAGCCTAGTGCTATAGTAAAAGTGAACAGTGATTTGCTACAGTGAAATTGTACGAACTCAACAATCTCGTCCGTCACGAGCATTGTAGCTACAAACTGAGTCATCTGAGCTTTCTTCGAGGAGATATGCCTCGTATTTCTGTTCAAGGGCTTCAAGGTCTTCAGGTGAGAGGATTTGATTCAACCTTCGTGATGAGGATGCTTGTTCATGAGCCCAATGTGATGCTTCGTCTTCAGCCCAGTTTGTATTGTCATCTTCTTGAGGGTCAGGAATTCTTGGTTAAGGCCAGTTGGATGGCTCTGCATAGAAAGATGTGTCCATGCTTTGAAATTGTTCGTAGGAATCCTGGGACAGAGGTCCTCCAAACCGTGCATAGGGGTCCTGGGTGGATTGGACAATGTCATCTTCGCTTGTCATATCAAGCTCTTGGGATGATGAGGCTTGTCTGTATTGTCCGAGTGCTTCCTTAGCTTATGGTGTTAGGTCATAGTAATCCCACGTAGTGGGTACATTATTCCAAACATCTTCGGGAATGGTCTTGTTCTCTTGGCATAGGATTCTCTGGAGTTCTCGATATTCATGTTCACAAAGTCGAACAGATTTGGGATAAGATTTGTAAATCCGGCCTTCTCGACTGTTCAAGTTAGGTTTATAGGATGTGGTTCTTATTTCTAGTGGTGCATCAAGAATACTGCCATTATTTCTGCAAAAATTCCAAGGACGTCAGAAAAACAGAATGGTATGGACCTCAGGATTTGGCGTCATGGATCTCAGTTCTTTTTCCAAGTCTTGTTTCCAACATGTAGGATGATAGAACCAATTTAGAAATTCTAGAAGATTTCTATCACATTCTTTTTCAATGTTTCTTCCGAGTAGGAATATCCTTGTGAGGTTGGCAATGAATCTTCTTGTTGGAATCTCAAAAGCTACTAGGTACTTATTGGTTAAGTACCACAATAACGTTTTGAGCTGTTCAGGGAAATCATCTTCCTTCCAGATAAGAGGATGAATGAATGGATAATTCATATTTAATCCAAAAGGATAAAGAATCGAACCTCCATTGAATCTGAATAGGTCTGTGTGGCTTTGCCATATGAGGTTCTCCAGATTCTGGACAAGACTGTCGTTCTGGATTTGTTGAATAATCTCCTGGGGGTATTTCCAGCTTTGTGAATCTCTGATGTTCTCAATTTTGTATTTTACTCCATGATTAAGCATATGGAAGGCGAGTCTCTTGATGTACATATTGATCTCGGCTGGCGCTGTTGGCCTCGATAAGAAGTCAGCAAGTACATTCTTCTTTCCAGGAATATGCTTAGTTTCATAGGAGTATTTTGAAAACCATTCAGCCCATCGAAGCAGTTGGGAATTCGGAATCTACTTTTGTTTAAACTTGGTCATATGAGGGAAAGATGCCATGTCTAATTCCACCAAGAAGTGGTGGCCAATGAGATGAAACTCCAATTTTTTGATTCCATTTTTGACTGCTAAGATTTCTTTGAAAGTGGAATGGTAATGCATTTCAGCTTGGGAAAACTTTCCACTTTTATGAGCATAAAGGAGTCTCTTACCATCAATTTCTTCAAAAAGAACAGCTGCTTAGTATTCGTCACCGGTGTCAGTTTGGAGAATCCTTTTGTCTGTTGATGGTATTTGTAATGGTGGGAGATTCTGCATAATTTCCTTAAGTTCAGCGACTGCTTTGGTCTGAGCTTTTCCCCAAGGTATGGAATTCTTCTTCGGGATGGATTGCAAAGGAATCAGAAGCTTTGCAATGTTTGGGACAAAAACCCTGAGATAATTAATTATCCCGATGAATTGCTGAACTTGCTTTGTTCTGAAATTGTCTTGAGGAAACTTCAATAATTCTTGAGCAATATGTGGCCCTGGATAGTATGTACCTTTGTTAAGGTGCATACCAAGAAATTCGATTTCTGTTTGGGCAATATTCATCTTTCTTTGAGAAAGCATAATACCATGCTTTTTCACAATTTCTGCAAACTTCTCAAGGAGTTGGCAGTGTGACTGCTCATCAGGACTATAGAGCAGAATATCGTCAATGTAAATGGCTGCACTTGATAAGATCGGTTGGAAGATACGGCACATGGCTTTTTGAAAGAGGGATGGTGCTACCTTTAAGCCAAAAGGAAGAACTTTCCATTGGAAGTGCTGGTTCGGGATACAGAATCCTGTTTTGGATTTGTCTTCAGGATGGATGCCCAATTGCCAAAATCCGGCTTTGAGGTCGAATTTGGAATAGATGTGGGCCTTGGTTAGACCACTAAAGAGAGAATCTCGAGATGGTAAAGGGAACTTATCATCTTGGAGGAAAAGATTGAGAGGTTGATAGTTGATCACCAATCTCATTTTTCCTCTGTTTTGCTCGGTGCATTTATTGACATAAAAGGCTTCACAAGCCCATCGTGAGTCGGAAACTTCAATAAGGCCTTGTTGCAAAAGTTCCGAGCATTCCCTTTGCGCTAGAACCAAATGTTCTGGCTTCATTCTCATGCGGCTTGCCCTAGTTGGGTTTATGTCTTCATTTTTCTTGAAAGGAAGGCGAACAAAGAACTCTGGGTTTTTCCATAAAGGATGGGCACACTTTTCAGCAAATTCTGCATGGGATTCTGAACAAGATTCTAACAACTTCTGCATAATCGGATCTAGTAGACTCATTTGAATGGAAAAGAGTCTCTGGATATTGACAAACTCAGAGAATTGATCTTTATATCTAAGACGTTTTCCAAGAATGATGCGAAGCTGAGAGATTTGAGTCATGATGTCCCACCCAATTATCATATCTTTATTGGGAAGGTCTGATCCAAAGATTTTTGCAATTATAGAACACTGTGGGAAGAACTGGACAGTTACAGGTGTGGTTCTGACATTTGTGGAGAAAGTATCTCCTGACGCAGAATTGAAGTATCGGGTGTAAGGAGTCCAGAATTCTTCAGGAAGAACTTTGGTGTCTAGAATTGAACAACTTGCTCTTGTGTCAATGAGGGCAATAACAGTGATAGGTTTGGCAAACTTTGATGTGAGGATTTTTACAGGGAAGTGTGGGCAATGAGTTTGACTTGAAAATATGTCAAGGTTTGGTTCCGGGGATGATGGTGATATATGAAAAATATCTTCAGACTCTGAGTCTGACTCAGTCTCACTGGAAGTTTGATAAGAGGGAATGGCACAAAGAGTTTGTTCAGATGGTTCTTCATCAGCAGAGAATAAGGATTCAATATCATCATTTTCTAAAGAAATACCTATTCCATTCTGAATGTGATGGATTAGATGATTCTGACCTTTTCTCGCTTGAGGACAATTTTTGGCAAAGTGTCCTTTCTGATTGCAAATGTAGCAACAGTTTGATTTTTTTTGGGTTGTGCGATCCTTTCTTTTGCGTAGGTATTGCCATTTCTTCTTTTTCCGGAAATGCTTGGAGCCATGTTTGGCTTTCTTTATCCAAAACTTCTTGTAGTGTTTCTTCTTCCGAGAATACTTGCCACATGTACCATCACAGTCTTTCTTGGAGCATTTAATTTTTAGCTCCTGACGGGAGCAAGCTGATTCGAGGCGTTTGTCATCTGTGATGTATGTGCGAACCATCTGGTGTTTTAAGCATAATTCTTCTAGGCATAGATGGATTTCTTGCTGTATTTCTCCCGAGGGAATATCTTGTACTCGCCTTTGTTTTCCAAAGGAGGATCTTTCAACCATCTGGGATAGTTCTTTCGGGATGGATGTAAGGAAAACATATTTCAGATTTGGGTCTGCTCCGACCTAATAAAAGGTTGGAAGCGTTATTTTAAAATGCTTATCAAGATGTTTCCTCTGGAGGGAGCAGCATCGTCTTTCAAAAACCTTTCTTCTTTTTATCTCTATGAGATCACCGGGTTTTCCCACAAAGACATGAAATAAGAGAGTGATGGCATGGCTGAAATTAGGTGACATTAGAAAATGGATTTGGTCTTGTTCTGAAAGTGATTGCCACCATAGCTTCAAGCTTCCTGTGAATCTTGTAACAAAGTTGTACAAGACGTCATTCATATCATGGTTGGTGTGTTCAGCCAGCTATGAAATTCTTCAAGCCTTATCGACCATTTCTGATAAGGAATATCATCAATGGTGAAGAATTGTTTTGATGTGATGGACACATGCTGAGTAGGATTGCTTGTCTGACCCATTTCTAGGTCAGAATAATTTGATTCCATATCATCGTCTGGGGGGTCAGCCATGAATATTGATGAAGTGACTGGTGCAATGGGGAGGGTATCAACTGTAGGAATTGAGAAAGATGAGGAGGAAGAAAGGGATACTGAAGATTCTGTTTCAGTATCATGAGAAGTTTGCTCCACTGGGAGCAGAGTCTTGGGAGGATCAGGTTGTTCAAGCTGTTGGATAACAGAGTCAGGTTCCTGGGTGCCTAAATCCTTTAGAAAAGATTCTAATGGATTTGATAGCATCATCTAGTCTGGCCTTTCTTTTATAACAATGGAACTTGATCCTGTAGATGGTGTTTTCTCTTTCCCCTTTTCCTTCTGCAGGGCTTTGAGGCGATTTCGTATGTCTGCCATGTCTGGTTCTCTTTTGTAAGGATCTGTCGGAATAGTGGCAAAAATGGATGTTTGTGGTGGTGGAGGTAAATACCTGGTTTTAACAGGAGGTGCCAATGGGTCAAATGGTCTGAACCTTCCTTCTTCAAGAAACTGGATTTGGTTTTTGAGCTTCTCTATTTCTGGCTTCGGATTTTCAAGATAATGGTACCCAACATGTTGTCCTGATTCCAAGGCGTGAAGCCTTTTCTGGAATTCAGAAAGTATCTTTTTGGTACTTTCATCATATCTTCGGAGATCTTGTTGCACATTTCCAATTTTGGAGTCAATTGCCTTGAAGGCATTGTTTTGTGCTAATAGTGTCTCTGATTGCCAATTTAGAACAGCTTCAGCAACAGAGGTTTTTTTCTGTCCCCCATGTTCATCCACATCAGTGGGAGTAGGGATTTTAGGAAGATGGCGGTATCTGCCATGGGGATCAATAAACTCTTATGCAGCAGGGAACGAGAGTTTAGAACTTTCCTTGACAAGAGGAGGAAAGTTAGGGCGCGTTTGGTTGTGTTTCGTTTAAAAATTGTTCCGAGGAACAGAAATAGAAAAAAAGTATTTCTGTTCCGGGAACAATTTTTGAACAAAATACGCGTTTTAAACTTGTTCCGGAATAAAAAATAAACAGAAATATGTTTGGTAAATTTGGATAATTTTTTTATTTCTTTTATTTTTTCTATTTTTTCTTATTTTTTCCTTTTTTTCTTTTTTTTTTTCATTTTTTTTTTTTTCTTTTGGCCGGTCACCGCCAAGGCCTTGGCCGGCGATCGGCCGGCGAGGGCCGAGCTCGCCCGGCGGCGGGCGGCGCGCCTCGCCGAGCCACCGCTGCGAGGCCGAGGCTCGCCGCCGGGCGAGCTCGGCCTCGCCGGCCCGGGCGAGCTCGAGGCCGGATCTGGCGAGATCGAGCTCGCCCGGCCGGCGCGATGTCGGCCTCGCCTTGATCCGGCGAGGCCGAGCTCGCCCGGCGGCGGGCGGGCGCGGCCTCGCCGGCCACCGCCGAGCGAGGCCGATGCTCGCCGGCCGGGCGAGCTCGGCCTCGCGGATCTGGGCGAGATCGAGCTCGCCCGGCCGGCGCGAGGTCGGCCTCGCCATGGCCGGGCGAGCTCGAGCTCGCCCAACCATGGCGAGGCCGACCCTCGCCCGGCCTACGGCGAAGGTCGGCCTCGCCGGGGACGGCGAGCGTCGGCCTCGCCGGGGGCGGCGAGCCTCGCCGTGGCTGGGTGAGGCCGCCGGCCCTCGTCGACGGCCGGCCATGGCCGAGGCCGCCGGCACCGCCAAAAGAAAGAAGAACAAAAATAAGAGAAAAAAAGAAAAAAAGTGTTTCTGTTTTGTGTTTCGAAACAAGAAACACAAAATTTGTGTTTCTTGTTTTTGTTCCTTTTTTTGTTCCCGGAACAAAAAAAAAAACAGAAAAAATGTTTAAAAAGACAAAAAAAAAAAAACACAAACAAACGGGGCCTTAGTATCCTGAAACATAGCGATAGAGGAAGTAGGTAGTGCTTCTTCCGGAACTTCGAGGGGGTAAGAGTGCTTCTTAGCCCACTTAAGGATTGGCTTATAAAATGGAGAGAGGACTTGCTTTTTCTGGGGAGGAGATGGTGGTGGTGTTTTTGGTGGATCTGGTGAGGCTTGGGATGTAGTACTGGACTCTGGTGGTGGAGGTGGTGCATAAGAAACCATGAATTGATATTTGTCGCATTCACCAAGAGTATCAACGGAGGGATCTCCGTCTAAGTACCTTTGGAACTTTTTATCCTTTGGCCTTTTCCGTCGAGGTGGAGATTTTGCAAAGGGTCTACCTCGTCAGGAGAATTTTTACAAGAGGAACATTGGAAGAAAGGATCCCAAAAACAATGACCATATTGGTCTTTATAGTAATGAACAGGATGTCCATCACCATCGAAGTGTCAAACATGCTTTTTTGGATCTGGCTTGGAAATGGATTGAGGAACACATGGTTCAGTCATGAAGAGGGTTTGGAAGATAGAAGGACTTTCTTCCTTTTCCTTGCCAAATTTGATGGAAGCAATTCCATCCTTTTTCCTTACGAACTCTGAGTCCGTAGACTGGAAAGGCTTGTTGTGCAGATGCAGCTTTTCGTAGTTGGTAATCCAAGTCTCTGGAAGGAGCCTGGCTAACGTATCCTTTGGAATCTGTCTGGGAACATGGATACAGGATGCTTGATCATTCTGCATAGAGATGAACAGGGCATCTTCATTACCGTTGTTGAAGTTGAGGTCAAGTGCATGGTTCTGCACTCGATAAGCCATATGGTAATGTAGTGTTGCAGCTACAGATTCAGCAGTTTGAGGGGCTCCAGTAAGTTGAACTTGGACTTTCATAAAAGAAAGTAACTGGGGATCTGAATGGGCGATGTTGAAGTTGGGGTACAGAGTGACAAAGACTGTTCCTGCATTCAAAGTAGTTTGAACAGTACCAATGCAAGCATGTTGGTATTGTAAAAACCTGGTGTCTAGCAACGCTATTGTTGCCACAACTGGCAAACCTTTTCGACCGTGGAAAGTTAGACCAAGACGAACAGCTCCATAATGGACATGAGTGTATCCCTGTTGAGCCCATTGTCTGGGAAATTCTGGAGGGATCTGGAGGGTAACAAAGTATTCCTTTTCCGTAGCAGGAATAGGATGCTGGTCGAATTTGGAGGACTGGACGTAGTCCTTTACTTGCTTTGGGGTCTGGTGAATGAGCTGGCGGATGGAGGGGATGGGTGAAAATGATGTGTTTGGCTTTGCGAAAGCAGAATAAGGGTTCATGAGGGGGAGTTGGGTTTCAGAAATATTGGTTTCATCACTAAGAGAAACTTCATAGAGATAATCTATCTTTGAAGATGAAGATGAAGGTGCAAGAGAAACTAGTGCTTCGAGGATTTCTGGTTCTGTACACATAATGAGAAGAGATCTTCTCAGCTTTGGATTCACCTGTCAAGCGCATGGAATGGGTAACATTAAAAACAAAACCAGGATCATCTTCTCTGTTTTGATGCAGACCAACATATACACAAGACAAACATGAGTGATTACCCGAGTGCCATAAGTTGTATTTAGTAATCACGTAAGTGCTAGTCGCGATGAAAAAATGATCACTTAAGTGTCAAGTTATTGTTAAAGTGATCGGTTAAGTGGCAATTTTTTTGCGGGTTTTCTCTAAAAATTGTGCCAGCCACCAGAACCGGCTGCACCACCAACCATCACCACTAGCCACACTACACACTAGGCGCTCTAGCCACCACCATACTGGTGGTGTTGCAAGCTGAGCCTTGCACTAGTTTGCATCAGTACACATGATGTAAGATGTGCAAACTGCACACTTGTACCAGGTGTAGGTTGAGCTGCTTAAGCCAATAACCCCCACCACAAACCGATAATCACCAGGCATCACCACCAGCCACACCAGCACCCTAGCCACCACATTAGCACCCCAACAACAAACTGACTACCACCAAACATCACCATCCACCATCACCAGATACACCAGCACTCCATCTATCACCACGTAACACCAATAGCAAAAGCGGCAACAAGTAAAAGCGAGAATCCATGATAAACAACAACATAAATTGACAATCAGCGCAAGATCATTTCATTGATATTTCATCAAGTCTGAGTCTGACAACATCAATGAATGACAAACTAAAGAAAAAAAAGATAACCATCCATTGAAAGTTTGACAACATCAATGTTTACATAACTGTTTTGACTCCTAAGCTCCCCAAATCCTATCACATCTCATCTCATTAATCAATATGCACGACACCCCCTATTCGTGCTCCTTTCGATGGGCCTTTCACTTGATTCATAATTCTCAGTATCCACTGACTCAAATGGAGCTGCAAATGTCCTAGGCCGAATTGAATCAAAAGGAGCTGGACTTGGAGCTGGACTTGGAGCTGGGTTCTTTCTCTTCTTTTTTGTTGGCACAGTTGATGTTTTCTTTTTTGTTGGTGCAACCGTCGATTCTTGAGTTGGGTCTGAGATAAGAACCTCTGAACTTCTCCCAGGCTACAAAAAAACAATAAATTGTTAGCAAAAATCTACAGCATAAATTAAATTAAATGCAGCCAATAAAACTTACATTGAGAATAACTGTTCCAGTACGCTCATCTGTATAAAGCCCATAACCATATTGTCTTAACAATATCCCAAGTGCCCCTTTTGTTTGAATAGGGGCGTCACTTTCAGGAACTTGTGATTTGTTGCCCATTTTTCCTGCTTTCGTGGGCCCTTTAACTACAGCCGGGGGCTTCTTCAACCAATTGTGCTGGGCGTCTTCTAGATGGCCTTTGTGTACCTGCCCCTTCACCTAGCCTTGTTCTAGTTGTCCTTCCGTAGCCCTTCAACTTCAAAGGTGACACCTCTTTCGTTGGGCCTTCGGTGTTACCGGTGGTGGTACTTGTGGTGCCCCTTGCAGTGATTCTTCCGGTGGCCCCCGTGATGATCCTTGAGGTGGCTCTGTGATAGCCCTTCGCTTGGCGCTGAGTTCCAACTTGCTTTCTTCGAACCGAGAAAGAGGCCAAAATATACGATAAATATAATATCGAGACATATAATAATAAAAACTGAATACAAATTGGTTGAATTTACCACTGGTATTTCTTTCGCCGCTGAAGAACAGTCGACTGCACTGGCCATGATGCTGCTTGGGCTAATCCTTCAACTGGCCCTGATGCTGCTTGGGTCAATCCTTCAGCTGGCCGTGATGCTGCTTGGGCCAATCCTTCACCTGGCTGTCTTCTACCTTGCCTTCTTCAAACAGGCTGTTCAGTTTCATGACTTATTGAGGTTTTTCTTGTGACCTAACAAACACATTACATACAAGGCCAAATATGATATTATGTACATTTTTATGATAAACGACAAGAAAGCAACATAAACATAAAATAAATTTCATGACTTACCAAGGTTCTACTTGTTGACTGAAGAACAGTCGACTCACTTGGCCCTGCTGTGTGCATTTCTCCAACTGTCTCTTCACTAGGCCATTCACCTTGCCTCAACGGTTGTTGTTGCTTCCTCAATTGACAACATTTAATATTGTGGCCTGTTAGGCGACAATAAGAGCACGTGATCTTTGCACCCTGGCTGCTCATTCTTTGCTGACCCAAGACCTCTCCCATCGCCATTCTTCGTCTTCGTTTTGTCCTTCCAATTTTCTTCTTCAGTGGCAAAGGTTGAGGTGCTTCATGATCCATGGGCTCCCAAAACTTGCTACTTCTAATTGGCTGCATCATGAACTGATAGGAAGCAAGATATTTTGATTTATGGTACCAATCATCAATGTAATCATCTGTATTGTCACCCTTCAACTAGATGGCACATATCGCATGTGCACATGGAATTCCACCTACTTGCCATGCTCTACATGAACACTTCCTACTTCCTAGATTGACAACATACTTATCTGCACCCTTCATTATCTTATATCCGTCATCTCCATTCCAAATGGGATGACAATGCGTACTTGCAGCCAAGTTCTCATCCAATTTCTTGACAATCCTAGGACCATATTGTCTTGTCCACTTTGCAGCCTCATCTCTTTGTTTCTGCAGCTAAGTCATAACCGCAACTCGTATATCTTCAAGCATTGAGATGACTGGTTTGCATCTGGCATCTATTATCTTCGAATTAAAGACTTCACAAATGTTGTTGTCGACGTTATCGCACTTGAACTCCTCACTGAAGAATGCCTTGCACCAATGCTTCGGTTCTAGTTGAAATAGGGTAGCACAACCTTCCTTTGTCAACTGAAGTACTCCTTCTTTGGCTATTCTAAAATCAGCCATGTTTGCACTCTTTGCTAATTGCCAAAATTGCAATTGCAACTTATCCCCTTTATAGTTCTTTGCCCAATTTTCGTATATGTGCCGCCCACACATTCGATGTTCAACATGGGGCAACAACTCGGTTACTGCCGGAACAAATCCCTACAATAATTCAAAGTAAGAAATACTAGAGCAAATTACATGTTCATATTACAAAGCAAAGCAAACTATTGACTAAATTTTTCAAAAAGCAAGCATTATCTTTTGTTGGTCGCTCATGAATGCCCACCCTTCCCCCTTTGTTATCTCCAAGTCAGCCATCAGATTTTTCAAGAACCAAGACCAATTGTCCTTGTTCTCAATCTTTACAATAGCCCAAGCTAGTGGGAACATTTGGTTATTTGCATCTCTTCCAATCGCTGCCAACAATTCTCCCTTGCACAAGCCCTTCAAGAAACAGCCGTCCAATCCTATAATCTGTCTACAACCAGCTAAAAATCCTCATCTGCATGCATCAAAGCACACATAGAACTTATCGAACTTGGTCCCATGATCAGGAAGTGGTCTCTCAATCACCTTTACATACACTCTACTTGTAGGGTTTTGCAGCCTACACTCCCAAGCATACTCCCACACCTGCCCATATTCCTTAGCATACTGACCAATAAGTATCTTTATCACATTTTGCTTTGCTCTTTTGCACTGATTCCTAGATACATTGATGCCTACACGCTCCTTCACTAGCATCCTAAAGTTAGCAATTTTCATCTCAGGCATCACCTTGATCAGATCGAAGAAGTGCTTGGACAACCATCCACTTGTTACCCTTTTGTTTTGAAAATTAATGGAACAAGTGTGTTCCTTTTGGTAGGCTCTAATCTAAAAAGACCCACTCTTCTTAACAAACGCACCGTAAATCTTCCATAGACTGTTTTGCTGCGAACACCTAGCTCTTACAAATTTCTTGGTATTTCTAATGAAATCAATATTTCTTTGTGCAGCAATGAAGTTCTTCATTATAGCTTCCCTAAATTGTATCGCATCATGGAATATCATACCTACTGACAAAGTAGGAGAGGCAACAGATGGATCATAGGAAGGAAACTTACTTTTCCTTCTACGCACAGCTCATTGATCTTCTTCAACTTCGTCCTGGGAAGTTGCGGTGTCGATGCTTTCTTGATAATCTGTCTCTAGGACCTGGCCAGCAACACCAACATCTGCAGGGCCTTCGTCTCTATTTGGATGAACAACTACATGCAAAGTTGCAAATCTATCTGACAAAAAGTCCATTTGTTTTTTCCTTGACTGTGTAAGCTCCTCATCGTCGGCGTCACTTAAGATTAATAAATTTTCAGCTTCAGCAGCCAACCCTTCATCGTCATCGTCATCATCACCGAATTCAGCTACTTCCCAATCTAATTCAGTGATGGTGACATCACCCATGTCACAATCGCTCTGGTGAACAGCATCTGCGCCCCTCTCCTCCCCATCCTGTCCATCATGCCCTACTTCATCTCTAACCTTTAGTACTAGCTTGAATACCATCTCCTCATTCTCCTACTTGGGTGTTATCTCTGTCATCATCTTTGTCCTCACTATCACTATTGTTTTCAACAAACACTTTCGCCTCTTTGCCATGAAGATAATGATATAAGACATCCCTAAAACCATTATCATCTTCCAAAACTCTCAAACCATCTCTCAAGCCTTTCCCAGGAACACAATACAATAACTTTTGTACTCTACAAGGCAAAAATGTCACTATATCCCTGACAAATCCAATATAAGATGCCTTTTTTATATCTACAAAGATAGTACCCTCATTCCCCCCCCCCCCTCATACTCCCACTCATCCTCCCCAATCACAAAATCTCCACCGTAGTAAACGATGACAGCAACATAGTCTTTATGTGCCATTTCTGCAACAAAAGAGGACAAATATACAATTAACTTTTGGGACCACATTCACAAAGAACAGACAATTGCAAGTGGAGGTCCCTATACTCTTTATTAAAGAAAAGAAAAGAAGAAAGAGAGAGGGAAGATGCGGTCAGACGACAGCTACAGCTTGAAAACAAGAGGCCTCAGGACAAGGACAAATAAAAATAAAGATGGGACCCGACAACTCCTTTGATTATGCCGTCGCATTCCTTTAAAATATGGAGAGATTCCTCAGCATGAGTCCTCAACAATGCAATTTATTAAAAAAAATCCAGAAGTCCCCATCCCACAACCTTCGATTCGAACATGTCCAAAGTCCAATACTCTGAACCCTAACAATCACCAATCATCACACATTTCACATCTGACCACTACAAATTACTTTCGCACATCACAATTCAACACCCTGAATGAATCACACATCACAGTGGATGAGGCGACGTCGAGCCCTAATTTTCCCCCCGCCGAGCCCTACACCGAGCCTATATTTCAATGCCGCTCCTAAACTGTCAATTCGAACTCCCCAATAGGATTGTAGCACCACATCTAAGCCATAAATCTCACATCAAGCCTGAGCTTTCCCAGCCGACCCCCAAATTTCAAGTCCGAGCCCTAATAAACGAGTCGGAGCCCTAATTTCACCACATGGGAGAGGAAGAAGAGAAAAAACCTGAGAAAATCGACGACGGTGAGCAACGACGGCGAGCGATCACCTGCGAATGGCGAGCTATGAACGGCGATGGATGGAGAGGACGTCAAACCTAGTGTGAACTGACAAAAGGTTAAAATCCAAACAAACCAAACGACGTCGTTTAACACTAAGGAAAAACGACATCGTTTAGTTTGGCCAAATGCACAATGGATGGGGCGACATCGTTTTCCTCCTCCATGTGTGCTTTTTTTTTGTAAAAAAAAATTGGCACATTAGTTAAGCATGTCGCCAGAAAATGCCACGTTTGCATTTTGGCCGGTTTTTGGCCGGATTGGCACTTAAGTGTTCCATTTTACTCCAATAATGGCACTTAAGTGTACCATTTTAAAGTTATGGCACTTAAGTGTCCCTTCCTGCTAAGTTATGGCACTCCAGGTGTCCCAACCTCTCCAAAGGACACAACCTATCTTTAGGTGGTAATCACAGCCCACTAGGCACAACCTTTAACAGGTGGCAGATCACGGCCTGATGGACACAATCTCTATTAGGTGAAAAATCATGGCTCGATTGGGCACAACCTCTATCAGGTGGTAAATCACAGCCCGATTGGGCACAACCTCTATCAGGTGGAAAATCATGGCCCGATTGGGCACAACCTCTATCAAGTAGTAAATCACAGCCTGATGGGGCACAACCTCTATCAGATGACAAATCATGGCCCGATTGGGCACAATTGACTCCAAATTCGGTGACGAATCTCGGCCCAATTGGCACAACCATACTTCAGCGGCTTTCTAGGTCCACTCACAATCTCTCATGGTTATTTCCCACTCAAATACCAACATTTCTCAATTTTGGGATATTTTCTCACATTCACCAATCACACTCAATTTTCACAACCCGATACTCAATTAAATAAACAGAAAGCACCACTGCAATCAGCACGAAATTCTGGTCAACGGCCACCCTAGTTGAATTGTGAAAAATAAATAAATAAATACGAAAATTAATTTTAAAAAATGCTAATAAATAGACGTAGGCTTGGAAAAGCATAATTGGAAGCTGAGACGGGCCTGGAAAATTACCGAACCACTCTAGTTAAATACTAGAGCTTGTCTAGGCTTTAATTGCACTAATTATCCACCTAACATGCATCAGTAAATAATTAAATTCACTAATCTAATATCATCTAACCACCTAATCCATATTCACCTAAACTAATCAACCCCTAAGCATAATTAACCTACTAAGCGAGGATTAGTGAGTTAAACTCACTTGTTTCGCGATCTGGTCGGTTCAAATCGACAAGAACGCCGCGAGGGATGACTTTCTCTAGAGCGGGCCTAACTTTTGGGGTTGGGAAGCGGGCCAAAACAGGCCTTGAACACTATTGGAAACCCACTCTATTTGTTTATGTTCTTGGCTGCAAAAGAGAGGAAACAAGGCTGGTTAAGGCAAACAAGACCGGTGGAGGTAACGGTGAGGTCGAGCAGCCAACAACAAGGGCTCACGGTGGCCGGAGGTGGCTCACAACGATCTGAGCTAGTCAAGATAGCTCCTGGGACATCGGTTCAGCCTGTTGGAACAACGTGAGGGCGAGAGGGGGACGGAGGCATGCGTGGTGGCGCACGCGGGTGGTGGGAGCAGCTACAGCGACCGGTAGCGGTGTGCGACAAGGACAACTACTCAGCTAGTTTCCCCAGTGGCTGCTAGTGCTCGAACGGCAAGGGAGGAGGGATGAGGGGAGTTGGCCAGCCAACTTGTGGGAGAGAGAGGGATAAGGGAACAAAGGGGGACCACTTAGCCTTGTTTTCTCTTAATTTGTCTACTTGACTAATTCCCAATCATAGCTGCCTTCCTTGCCCTCAATTTAGCCACCAAGGTTCACCTTACAACCTTTGAAATGGTCCAAAAGGCCTAGGCAAGAGGGGTTATGAATTTCATGGATTTTTGCTCAAAATTGAACCTAATTGCTTCTTGAATCCAAACATTTTGTCATCTATAAATTCCAACGTTGAATCCACTTGCTTCCCAATTGTGGGATCGAAAACGGTCCCTAACTTTTTCTAGACAAAAAATGTCCTAAGACGACTTTTTCTCAAAAAGTCTCGGTTTTCAGAAAAATCTTTTGAAACTAAGTCGATGTTCCTAAAATGATTTGTGACATGACAAAACTTCCAATTTCTGAAATCGGATTTAATTTGCAGTTAATTTCACTCTGGTGCGTTTTTAGCGTAACATAGACTACCGGGTAGCTTTCAGAAATTTTTAGTACAAATGACCCATAGTCAATTTTCTTTGAGCCACAATGAACCCATTCGACACATTGGTGACTCTTGGTTGTCGTGAAAATCTCGAGGATTCAAATACAAACATTGGATACTAAAACGATAGAAAAATCAGTCTAATGCCGATCGATGAGAATTTTACAATTTAGTGGGATCACCCACGTTTAACCACGCATCTCAATCAAATCGATCTATCTATGAGCTCTAATCGATTTATATATGTGTCGTAATGATCTCTGCAGATGAGCACGGTCGAGTAGTCAAGTCCTGGTCAAATTCTCAAGTCTATTATATTAAAATTCCTTAATGACTTTCCTAGATAGTTTAGTTATCTAAAGAGTGATTAGCTCTTAGAATAGCCCTATAGGCGTGTCGATGAAATACCCAATTAATTTAATTGAAAGCAGAAGCGAAATTTTGGGATGTCATAACAACCAAGCCCATTGCGATACAAATAGAGGCCCGAAATGGCCCACAAAGGCTCATGGCCCTTGCTGGCTTCAGCCTCTGCTCGCTGGCCAAAGAAGCTAAACCAAGCAACAACAGCGGTAGGAAAGGCTCAGGATGGCTGGCGGAGGCTGCTACGGGGCTAGATGGGTGACGATAGCTACTGGATGGCAGCAGAGATGGCTCAAGCGACCACGACGACAACCAAGGAGGCTCAAAGGACCCGACTAGACGCGACAGGAGGCCCGGGTGAGCGGGGCTTGTGTGATGAGTGCTCTTGATATTTTGGTGGCCCCCTCCCTCTTTAGCAACTTCTTCTTCTTCCTTGGATCACTTTCTCCATTGTTAGAGAGTTTGAGAGCTAGAAAATACAGAGAAAGCCAGCCAAGAGCCAATAGCAGCCGCTGGAGCCCCCTCCCCACTCGTCCGCCCATCGCGCACCTACCACACACCCGCGGGTCCGTCACCGAGCCCCTGCCATCCCCCCTCCTACTCGTGCCCAGATGCCATCTCAAGCCACCTTGGTCGCCGTCAAGATCACCTGGTTGCCTTCCAACTGCCATCCACCACCATCGAGCACTACTATAGCGTGTAGCATCCATTCGCCGCCCATGTGACCGTTCTAGCCCAGCCAACTGCCTCAACCAGCCCCCTTTGTTCCTTGGACAAAGACCGAAGGCCAGCAAGGACCCTAGAGCTTCTAGGCTCGTTTTAAGGCCCGTCCGGACCTCCGTTGGTGTCGCCACAGGCTTGTTTATCGCTCGCCTCTACGTTGTCATCGCTGTGGACTCACCCGCTTGCTAAGCCGATGAGTTTACTTGCTAAACTCTACTTATGGAGTTAATGACGCTTTGTGGATAATTAGATTAGACTAATTATGGATTAGATGGTTAGTTAATCTAGATTAGTGATTTAATTATTTAATTGTGAATTTTAGGTGGTTAGAATAGACTAATTAAGGGCTAGATAGATTATCTAGATAGGTTCGGAAATTTTTTAGGTTCGTTTAAGTGGTTAGATTAGCATTTCCGGCCTAAGTTAGTATTTATGGTACTTAATTTGCATTATTCAATTATTTTTTGTATTTATTTAATTATTTTATATTTTCTGAAAATTATATTGGAATAGCTAGTGACCGAAATTTCGTGTGTGATTGCAATGGTGTGCTTAGTTTATACAATTGAGAGTTAATTTGTGTAAATTAAGTGGTGATTGAAATTTTGGTAAGAATCTTCTCCTTTTTTATGATAACAATACAAAATTTGAATATGTAGATATCTTAACATGCAATAAAAGATATTCAATTTCATGTGCATGAAAAGTAAGCAAATTTGCTTATCTTGCCAAAAATATAAATTCAGTTCAAGGCATAATAAGCACATAATGCAATCTTCAAATATCAATATATTCAATAAATATAATCAGGAGATAGCAAGTAGGAACAATTTCAGCAAAACAATAAAGATTATCAACGGCTCATGTTTTTACACAAATCATATCAATTTCAAATTGGAATGAACATTCGTCACGTGAACTAATACTCCTCCAAGTAGAATGCATATTTCATTTAATACCTTCCCCTTTTTGTCAGAATAAATAAGACACTAATAATGTATATGCAATTTATCTCATTTTCGCACAATCTTCACCGCAAATATTTGGCATGAAATACAATTTCCATAAACAACATGCTTCACAAGCTTAAGCAAACAAAAAAAATTGTACAATGAAACTCGTGTTCAGTGGATCAAACATCACATGGATCAACATATATATATATATATATAAGATCATTCTAATTCTCTCCTTTTTTTGTCATAATGAAGCGTGATATTGCATACGGAATGTAAAAATCTACTTAGATCATTTCAACAGTTTGCACACGAGCAGATGTTAATATCTCCACACGTGATAGTGCTAAAGGAATAACTAAGACAATCAAAATTCATGATAACAAAAGAGATGATGGATAAAAGCATTGAGTGACAAGAAGTTGACAATTGATATAAATTTTTTACAAGACCAGTGTTTCTCTCCCAGTCTAAGTGCTATCATCACAATAAATACCGTCATCTACATATAATTATCATCATCTATACATATCCTGAATAATCATCTCAATATTATCTCTTTATGATTATCAATATCAGCAAGTGATTTAGCAAATGAGAGAGTAAAAGACATATAAGATGGACTAACCAAACTATGTAGAATTTAGCAAGTTATATGGATGCATACACTTCTTTTTTCCATCCTTAAAATGATAATTAAGATCCGGGCCAAAATTAAATCAAATATATCAAGATTTGTCCATATCTCAATGCGTTGATAAAGATTTGTTGGGGCATTGGCCTTTGAGACTAAAGGTTAGACCCCTAATATTATCTCGTGTGATTTATTGTGGGTGATAGACTGATTTTTTTTTTTATCGAGTTGAAACACATGTTATTCGATGATGTCATTGAATTTTAGATATAACATATATTTTAATACGTAATTAAATTTTATTAATCCTCATGTATATCTCACGTCAAATGTCATTTGCATAATTAGAACTTAGGTGTATCATGGTCTAGGGCCTTCATGTTTAGAATAATGCATTTAATTCCTATAGAGTTAGAAATAGTCCAAGGTTTTCAATAAATGAGTGAGAGGGATAGAGGGTGGTGTCAAGCTGCAAGCCAACGGAATAAGAAAAGTGAGGAGGGAGGCAGGAGAGGTAAGACTCGTGAGACTGAAAGTGAGCGCCGCCGTCATGAGCAAGAGGTGTGATTGAGAGTGAGTGTCGTAAGTGAGGTTGTGACTGCGAGAGGCGAGACTGATGGTGAGCGATAAGCATTGTGAGAGAGGCTGTGAGAGGCGTGATTGAGAGTCTGAGAGTGAATGTCGTGAGCAAGAGAAAGGCGTGAGTAAAAGAATGAGGCAATTAGGGTTTTCACGTTTCTACATAACTAAGGGTGAATTTTGACGAATTGGCAGTTAGTAATTAGGGTATTTAATTTTCCAATAATAAGAATTCAAAATATATGTATATATTAGTCTGGTCCAAACGGCTCAGGTGAACAAGTCAACACCTAAAGAATTTTTATGAAAGTCTTTCATTTGCTTCTCTTAGATGGAAGTTTATTTTCCCATAATGTATCCTATTTCGTTCTTACTTGATCAAAGTCTTGTTTATGGACTACATTGAACAAATTAAAATTTGAAAGAAGATATTGCACATTAATTTAAAGTTCAAGGACCACCAAAAAAAAAAAATCAGAGAGGACATTGCACATTATATTAAAGTTTAAAAATTGAATTTATTAAAAGTTTATGAATCACATTACACAAGTTAAAGTTTAAAGGCCATTTTTGTCATTTCCCCATAAAGCAATTGCTTCTTTTTTTTTTTTTTTGGTCAAAAGAAAGATACCATTCATATATCAAAATAAAACTTGAAAGGTATATAGAATGCTTTCAACCTAGCAAATCCCAACCAACTACTAAACAAAGTAAAAGCTAGAAAGCAAATAACTAAGTAGAGTCCACGGTTAGAAGTACACTCTCATCCTTAGAGAACAAATCTAACACCATAAACAATTGGCAGTTGATCATCAGATTTAGTGATGAGCACACGTTGATATCTTCCACTTCATTTACAGTGGCCTATGGTGCATGTTCAATATCCTCATCACTATCGTCATGCAAAGACACCAATATCAAAATGTTGAAAGAACACAGATCAAATACTTGTAAACAAGTCCCAAATCTACATTTAAATCTGTTTGGACAGAGTAAAACCCCCAAAGTTTGACCTAAATATAAATTGGGAGGGGAGAGCAGCCTAATCTCGTAGGGTTATAGAGCCACGTTTCAAATATCTTCCTTGGTGGCTCTTGATTGAACGAATGGTTGAACTGGTCTCTACGTTCGCCCAACATCAACTGCAGGAATTTATTCACACTTGCTACTCCCAAAACAAATTAGGAGAGAAAAGAAAGTCAGAGCTTCAAGAGAGGGAAGAGGGCGACAGCTCTCTGTCTTCAACGATAGCAATTGTTGATACCTCAAAGTTTGACCTAAGATTTCGAAAAGCTTGACCTAAATTGATGAAAATAAACTTTGTTAAAAATTCAATCATATGATATAATTGCGTGGTATTCACCAAGAGATTTTTAAAGGTATAAAATTTGGCATATATTAGATGGTCGGATCTTCGGATGACATGCTTTTTAATTGTTCAATCTTGAAAGTATTGGGCAATTTGTAAAATGAACTTAATCTTGATATCAATAAGAAGAAGAAGGGTGCGTTTGGGAACCACTTTTGGGGAAAGCCTTTAGGAAAATGCAAATACCTTTGAGTTAAATGTGTTTTCCAAAATGCAACCGTGTTTGGTAAATTGTACTTTGAAAGCTCTTTGTAAAGTATTTTGAGCAAAATAGCGTTTGGGGAATTACATTTACAAAAGGATGTTTGTGGTAAAAAAAAAATTATCAAAACAAAAATTAAAAAAAATGACCAAAGGGCGGTGGCGCCGGCGACCTCTGGCGACCTCCGGTGACCTCCGGCGACCCGGATCCGGTCGCGCGACCTCCGACCTCCCGGCGACGCCGGATCTGGGCGGCAAGGTCGCGGGAGGACCTCGCCGCCCGGATTTGGGTCGCGGCGGGGTTGCGCGACCTCGCCGCCCCCGGATCTGGGGCGGCGAGGTCGCGCGACGCCGCCGCGACCCGATCCGAGGGCCGCAGGTCGCGCGACCCCGGATCGAGGGCGGTGAGGTCCTCCCGCGACCCTGCGCCCCAGATCCGGGTCGCGGTGACCCGCACCTCGCCATGGGTCGCGGCGGTCGCGCCACCCCGGTGTCGGTCGTCCGGGCGACGGTCGCGCCGACCGCTCGCGAAAGAAGAAGCTCACGGAAGAAGAAGATCGCCCGCCGCCCCGGATCTGAGGGCCGCGGCGACCCAGCCCTCAGTCGCGCCACCTTCGGCGTCGGTTGCACCACCTCCGGCGTCGGTCGCGCCACCCCCGACGATCGCCGGCGTCCCTCTAGCGATCACACGCCGCTCGCGCTAGCGAACGGAACCCCCTGGAGAAGATGAACAGTTGCGACACAAGGGCAAGAACCGGAAAAACTAAAAATTTGTGAGGATAATTTCGGAAAAAAAAAATATATGAACAGTGCCCGTGTGGGCATGCCGAAAATGCCGAAAGCCCAAGGCAGGTCCCCCGCCTTGGGCTTTCAGCTTCACAAATGCTGGCATTTAGGAAATGGAGGCTCAAAGTTTTTTGCCAAACGGCCCAGCATTTGGCCAAGTATCTTTAGACTTCAAAGGGGCTTTGGGAAGTGGTTCCCAAACGCACCCGAAGTCGCAAGTTTTCTGACGTTGCAACAATTACATTAATCGGGCTTAAGACGAAAAAATATCGCGAGTTTTCACCATGACCATTTATTAGGCCTCATTTTCAGAATTTCGTGATCCCAACAATTTTTCCACAACGCGGCCTGTACTTTTAGAATTTTCGGGTCATAAGATTTCCACAAAAAAGTTATTCCAGTCGAAGTTTAATTAATTTTTGAAAGATACATTACAAATTTTGAGGGAGAAAAAATCAGTGCCAGGTGGCAGCCTACCTATTTAGGGCAGACCATGTGTCAGGTCCAGGGTCAACCTGGCCGTAGCCAAGTACATGGCCGCACTAGCCAGGCACTGGGTCGGTCCGGCTTGCCGGATGAGCTTCACAATGCGGTTGTGCAGCCCACTTCAGGCCCATTTCAGTACCCATTCGGCCTTTCTCAGCCCTTTTCTTCCAATTTCTAATTGTTTCCATTGGGGAATGGAAACAATTAGAAAATGGGACGATTTAGATGGATTTTTTTTTTTTTTTGATTTAGATGGATACTAGTTGATTTTCTCTCCATTTTCTTCTTATAGTCCTTTCCAAACACTATTAGGCAATCATGACGAAAAAGTGAAAGTAAATTATTATCGATAACTTTGAGATGTTTAATAACTTTCCTCAAATTGGCATTTGCCCCTGCTACATCGCTTCCATATTAAGGCAAAGTCAATTATAGGATACAGCAAAGCCACCAAATCACAAAGAACCAATATACCTATGATTTTCTTATGAACATCTCTTTAATTTCATGAAAAGTTCAAGATAATAGAATCCCATTAAGAGAGCTCAAGGATGATTGCACGTGACATTGTAATCAAGTAATCATCTGTGAAAACACTCTCATCCATTTCATTATAGTCATTCCATTTCATGTAAGGGACATCTTTTGAACAAAATAATGAGCTCTTGTGTTTTTCATTTAGTAAGTTATAAAATATTACATTTTTCTCTTTTTCATCGCAATTCTCAGCTACATCTTTGAAAGTCCAATAAATCTTGGACTTCCAAGTTTAATGCCTCTAAATATGACCATGGAGAAATCATTGGTCTTGTCACTCTCTTCATCATCAACCATGAGAATCAACCATATCTTTCTCCTTTCATGTAGTCACATGAGAAGAATTCATCAACATTCACAATCTACGTCAACTAAAATGATCATTTTCTCTTCTTTCATTTCCCTTGCCATCAGCCAACAATAGTATTAGCTTAGCTAGGCATTTCTGCATCGCCACAATAATTCAAAGTCCAAAAATTATTATACGAATGCTTTTCAGATTTGAAGATTTTCTTACTCAGAAGCCGGCATCGCTGGAGGATTTTAATTAGCGACAATCATCATCAACTTACATCACATTGCTTGTGCCTCATGGGAAAATCCATCTCGACTGGACAGCAGAACTTTATTAGTTAGTAAGACAACAAAGTTGATGAAATCACGCCAAGAATAAATTTAAGGAGAGATCCAAGTAGAAGACGAGTGATTCGGTAAAGACGAGCAATTAGCTCGCAAGCACTTACGTTGTTGTCGTGCATATCGGGCTCTCTCTCTCTCTCTCTCTCTCTCTTCCACCTCTTTTCCATGCTTTATCATGGGAAGCCATTTTTGTTCTATTGTCTTTTCCTTTCTTTTTTTCATTTTTTTCTGCACAACCCTTTTGAATCGGTCAAATCAGCGCTAAATGACGCTAAAACTCGAACCCATAATCGCACACATCACCGAGCATTCAACAAATGAAACTTCATCCCTCGAGACAGAATCTTCAGAAATGAAATCATGAAAAAATTTTAAATCGAAAGGGGTCATGTCTTCTCTTCTTCTCGGACCATTTGCAGATAGGGGACATGCATCATAATGCCATTTTGTCTATAATCAATTTAATTATTTTGCTTCTTTCCCATCTTAATCATGTAGCACGTGTTGGTTATTAGGTCGATGGTGAATCAGCCTTTCTGTATATGATTTGAGAATATAAACTAAATTTAAGGGCGTGATTATGATTCTTAGCCACGTTCGAACTTCCTAATACACTTAAATTAACCTACTCCCACATAAGCATATAAACAGTCGCTCTCGTGCCAGCTCCTCTCTTGGTGCACACCTTGCGGTCTCATATCTTCTGAACAGGACTGATTGCGATTATTGCCAAAAATAGAAAGTCCTTATTCATCAGTATAATTTTTAAGTACAATTAACATATTTAAAAATAATTTTACATATGAAAAGTGACTGACAATAAGATAGATGATCATAAAGTACACACGTAAGCCACTTATGAGTGATTAACTTGGAGCCACAAATTAATTTACCATACACGCGGCTGATGCAAAGAAATTTTTTTTTTTTTTTTTTTTTGGCGGAGACAATGGGATTTTTTTTTTGGCGGAGACAATGGGACTGACTATATTGCTCTCCAACCATACTACCAATTAGTGGGTTGCAAATTATGGTTACGAAAATCACGTATATGCAAATTTGCCTAAGTATAAATATAGATGGTGTCCATGTCTAGAACCTACAAACTAGAAGACTGATTAAAGGAAATTTCTTTTTAAATTAGGAAAATATGACTAACATAAATCGGTGACATGTGATAAATAGGTTCTTCTGCTTACATAAAATAGTAAAAGCACGTGAAAACAGGTTAATAGAAAGGGAGAATTACATAATTGGTTCTTAAATTTTATCCTAAAATGTGTAATACGTCCTTGGATTTTTGCTTTGTTCAATTTGATCCTTGAACTATTATAAATGTTCAATGTAGTCCTCCGTTTACTCAAAAGACAAATCAGATTTTTTTTATGATGTTGATCATTAGATGTTGAGTTGGATTTTTAATAATGATGAGTTGACATGTTTCTCTTTATATCCGCCTACTTTAGAAAAAAGAAAAAGAAAAAAAGATTAGAGTGTTAACATGTTTATCATTATCTGGTAACATGGATTATTATATCTTGATTTAAGGAGAATAACTTACTTAGATAATTTACATGTAACTTTTTTTTTTTGTAGTATTCTATTTAAACTTAATGGATTGGAAGTTGTATCAATAGATTCCGCTAACTTGAATTAATGGAAAGATTACATTAAATATTTTTTTTTATATTCTAGGAACTAGATTAAATATTCACTAATAATTCAAGGATCATATAAAATATATTATAAATTCAGGGATGACCTTGCACAATGAATCAAAGTTTAATTATCATTTGTGTCATCCTCCCTTATAAAAACAAATAAGGGTTAAATTTACGAACTATAGTTGAGACTCGTAAATAGGGAAAAGCCTGAAATTTGGTCTTGTAAATGGGAGAAATTAAATATTCATTGGGGGCCAAGACCTTATTTTTTACTAATTTAAGCAACGAGGAGTTTCTCTTAGGAAAAAAGAAACTTATATAAAGACTATGTATATGATAGATATTTCATTAGTTCATTTCTATGCACCAATATTTTTTATAACCTCTTCGTAAGTGTAGATTTCATGGGGCCCAAAATAATTTAAATTTACGATGTCATGCTCTGATTTCATAGAAATTTTGCAGGACTATTACCAATTACTTTTAAAGATAAGTTATTAAAGATTGAGTGGTTTAAAATTTAAATAATGTATGAATTTGCGGGAAAAAATTCTCTGAGAGAGAGAGAGAGAGAGAGCTTGGAATGATTTTGTACAACTATGAGTAAAAAGGACATTAAAATAAAGAACAAGGGGCGTGGGAGCTATCGTCACATCATGTCAATATATTCATCACCAGAAAGCACCTCTTAACTTTTGCCACTCGTGATATGTGTGTATGTGTCGATTGGAGATAGACGCGCATGCATCATGCGAAAGGGATCTCTGTACGTGAGGACAAGTGCAAACTCCAAACACAAGCGCACTGTTCCTCTTCGTTTTGTAACGTCAAGGAAGGTTCCTCCACCTTTCCTCAAATCAAATTATATATTTATTTTATAAGAAAGCTCTCCAGCTAATTCAATCGGGAGCTCTTCATCCCCCAAGTCCTTTAGCCATCATGATGAGACGACCAGCTATTTAGTTTTTTTCTTTTTTTTTCATCACACTTTATCAACGAAGCACTTTGGGAGCTTCCAAACGGTAGCCGAAACTAACGCCTTGTGGCTTGCCGTATTTGACCGCATTTTCAACACGAACTTGCCCGTTGTAAAGACCGCCAACCCAGACCGGTGCATCTAGGTTAAATAAAGATTAAGCGCGTGATCATTCATCCTAAATATCGATTGGAGAAACAAAAGCGGGAAGCATTTTAATCCAATATGGCGGTAGAAACGAGTTGTCACGATCCCTATGGAAGGTAGCGCCGAACTACTTGAGGGTTCTCTACCCTATTTGATCCTCGTACAGCATTTCGATCAAATCCATTGTTTGATTCAAGTGAATGGGATTTAAAGCACTTTTAGGAGCTCCATATGGTAATCATGATCAGCGCCTTGGGGCGCCTTGGGTCACTAAATTTGATCGTACTTCAATAGGAGCATGCCGTTGGAAAAGACAGCAATAAGCCACCTGAGTTAAAAGGAAAAAGTTAAAATGAAAGCATGAAGCATTTTAACCCAGTATTCGAGGTTGGAGTTTGATGTAGTAAAAGCACTAATCATTTTTTAATACGAACCTAGCCGACAGAAAAGACAACCACGACCCTACTAGGTGAAAAATGACTCTTTTTAAAACATTTTGATGACTTGGAGGGGACTCATTTCGGTCTGTTCCATATAGGTAAGTTAAAACTGAGCTTAAATATTGATAGAATAAAGAAAGGATGAAGCATTTAACTAATCTGACATGGTTGAAGTTAAAACATAGAGATATACACCATGTTTATAGAACAAAACACAAAAATGAGGTAAGACCAAAAGTAGAAAGAATCGAACTTGACATGTCCAAAGATGACATCTCAATGAAGGGATGGGAACCCTCTATCTCTATAGGATCCTCATACGATGTTCCAATCATCTCAACTATCCATTCATATGGCTATGTTTTCTTTAGAAATTTGTGATTGAAACCCTTTAGGATTAACTAAGTTGATTAGGATGTCAATGGATTACTAACTCAATAACTAGAGAATATTTGTTCGAATCCTACCAATTGTTTGCAAACTCTCTGAATTAGGGCTAACCTATACATGCCAAACATTGAATTTAACTAGTTTATGGGTTTGCAAGGTATTCCATGTGCCAATAGGGTCCATGCTTAAAATATTAAGCAGGCCCCCTTTTGAGTTCATTAGGGTCTGAACTCTTTAAATCAGGGCTACCTCTATGTTCGTGCTACTGAATTATAAAAATAAATAAATAAAAAATATGAATAACTATGTCAAAAGGTTGAGATTATTTGGGCACCATAGGGTTTACCTTGAGGCCATAAAGGATTTTAATCCATATGGAGTTTGAGTCCATAAATATTTGGATCTAAATACTTGAACCGTTAAAATAATGACTAGGTGGAGCCCTCTTTTAAGTAAGGGTTAACGTTTACCATTGGATGAATGACATCTTTATTTGAACCTAGTTGTGGATCGAAATTTTACGTGTAAATAATTCAATGGTGTGTGTAAGTTATTATTTATATTGGGAATGGACCCAATAAAAGCCAAATGAAAAAAAAATGGAAAGTCCTTAGAGAGAGAGAGAGAGAGAGAGAGAGAGAGAGAGAATTACTTGTAATTAAGGATACTGTTTCTTTTTCTTTTGGTTGTATGTATTTCTTAATAGTATGAAATGATAATGCTACAGGTATAAGAATTTCAATACTTAAAGGTTATGGTTTGTACTAGTGATAATATAAATGAGTATTCTCTAGCTCAACTTCGAGTATCTAGTCAGATATCTTACGTTAGCACAAACTAAGAAAGGCTGGTCAAGTATCTCGGAAAGTGTTACCTTTCCACATCATTAATTTAGTAAGTAGTATATAGTTAATTATTGTGGTGTCCCTAGTACTAATCATTGAATATCTAGTTTAAGGCCAATAATATATATACTTAGGCCGGCAATATTTAAATAAAAAGGAGAGGCTGGGTTGAAGTTGATATAAAATGGAGAGGAGAAAGATGGAGTCTTCAGAGCCTAACAAATAACAATGTCAAAATAATCAGAGCATAAATTGTGCTTGAATTCATAAAAAAATTGAACATAATTCCTAAATATTTTCAAGATGCTTGTGGAAATGGGAAATAGGAGCGAGGAAAAATAATGCTTGTGGTCCAATTGAAGCCTAGGGACTAAATGATATGATAAAGTCTTATTGAATGAGTTTGCTGTTAAGAATACAATGCTCAGAAAAGAAAAGGGATTTGTTTTCAACTTAGCTGAAGAACAGCGAACTTCTCTTCTCATTGGCAGAAAGGCAAAGTATAGCAGAAGATGCATGCACCACAATATGAATACGTTCCCAACACGTTCAACTGTCAGAACATATCCAAATTTAGGAAAGTCATTTACATGTGTGTGTAGATTGTATATATATATATATATATATATATAGAGAGAGAGAGAGAGAGAGAGAGAGAGAGAGAGAGAGACAAAAAGAAGACCGCGTTAAGGAAAAACCCTGGTTGATTGCTACAACAGCATACATGGACAGATAAACTCTGCGCTTGAAAATGTTGATAATAATAATTAGATATAAGAAATAACTGTCTGCTAGGGAAAAAAAAGGCATCAACTACAGCCGGCGAACTAAATCTAGAATTTTAATCTCTCCCTCTCTCTCTCTCTCTCTCTCTCTTCTTTCTGACTTTTCTTCTTCAAATCAAACGACACACAAAAAGCCTTCACTTCCTTCACACAAGCACTCCTCCCATGTCTTTTACTTGTCTCCTTTCTCATTATAAGAAGACCCTTCTAAGCAAACTCTTTTAGATTGATCTCAACTCAAGCCCAACAACTCTCAATCATCTCTCATCTCAAACCCCACCATGGAATTCAGCCACTTCGACGACTCAAAAAGCTCCAGCGACGACACCGACCGGTTAGACCCAACCAACGACGAGACAGGGAGCGCGGCGAGGTCCTATGGCTGTGTCTTCTGCAAGCGAGGCTTCACCACCGCTCAGGCCCTGGGAGGGCACATGAACATCCACAGGAAAGATAGAGTCAACAAGTCAAGGCCGTCAAACAACTCAGGCTTCTCTCCGCTCCTGAGCATTAACCCTGACGAGAGCTATGTGCCCCTCGGATCGTTCCTCCCTACATCGAGCTATCCTCCATACTATTGTGGGTTGCCAGAACCATCCACCGTCCACAACCCCATGTACTTGCCGGCGTTGGTGTGGGGCGCGAGGCCCGATCTACATGGGCGAAATTGCAATGATAATAATCACTTCTATGTGCCAAGGAATCCATCCGAAGAGAGTACTTATGATGGAGAAGAGTGGCAGTGGGGGCGGAGCTTGCAAGTTGGCCCTTCACATGTGGTAGATGACAGCAAAGGGAAGAGATCACAGGGCGGAGTCGAAGATGATGGTTTGGACTTGGAGCTTCGACTTGGTCACCACCCCTAAAGAAAATTAAGTACATTAGACGTATGTATAAATACTAACTTTTCCGATGATTTCACTGCCTCACTCTGTACAGCTTTTGGATTTGTCCCGAAAACTTTTCGGTGTTTCTTATGTAAGAGGAGGAGTTGGAATGAAGTTATTAATAAGAGGCCTTTTGCTTTCGCCGGATCAATCAGCAAGTGTTTGATGATCATACGTGTTTGTGGGAGATAAACTTTTTGTGATGAAGAAGCTTCAGAGAGGCGTTAAAACTGTGTTATCAGACACAGGGAAATTACTTGAGAGAGGTATGACTGTTTTGTCTGCCAGCTTACACACACCCCTTGAGAATTTCCTGCTAGTACTTTTTGTCCTTCTATTGCTTATGAATTCCAAGATTGATGTTCCTAATTGAATTGATATCTTCTTCTTCTTCTTTTCTGTAAATTTGATCCTTTTGTCACGTATCATTCAGTTTACAGAAAACCATGATTTGCTTGATGGAATAATCAGATACATACTGGCTAGATAGAAAGTAAACAAACTCATGTACTTAATCAGAATGGTTTGTGTGTGTGTGTGTGTGTGTGTGTGTGTTTTTGCCTTTTAGTTGGGGAATTGGGTTTTGGTTATAATTGACAAACCAAACAAGTAAACTTAACAAGCATCAATGATCATCGATTTATCAACATTCCACATGAAATTTGCTGTGTTTATGCATACAATTTAGTAAAGAGATGCTGATTTTTCCCTTGTTAGGCCACCAAAAGGAATTTGAATTCCTTTTGTTTCTTTTCTGCCCCCATTTGTTTGTCTCCGAGATGATATGTATGTGGGGCTAAAATCTAATGGAGGGTTAGGTTCATCCACGAGGAATTAGCTTTTCACTAATTTACCTCACACATTGGTTGTTGTTTTTTGTCTTTTAGAACACTATACATCTTGAATACAACGAATTTGGATTTTATCTAACGTGTAACTTTTATCTTGCTATGTGAAGCTAGCTTAAGAGGAAAAGTTATAAAAAAATGCAGCACGGATGTGGCGAATAGAAGCCTGGGATTTGGTTGTCTAGCTAGAGCTTGTAGTTCAGGAAATATGTTAGGGAAAAGAAAATCGCGTACAGGTTTAACGTAATTTGAAGATAGTGAGTAAAACAAGACATAAAGTTGATAAGAGATGACTTCTTTACATGACAGCCTTTCCTTGAACCTTGGGTGGCTATTATCGAAAGTACCATTATCCCCACACGCGCACAGAGAGAAAGAGAGAGAGAGAGAGAGAGAGAGAGAGAGAGAGAGATCAACATAAGCATGCATGATAAATGAATTGGTTGTGTTAGGTTATTCCATGATTTCATTTCCTACTTTGGGCAAAAACAAATTTATAAGGATTGAATTGGTGTTAGAAATTATTACAAAGTTTAGATGACTGCTTATTGAATCCTAGACCTGCTTTTGATGCTTGTTTGTGTCCTGGTGCCGGGTCTGTGTACATAATTCTGGATTTTCAAGACCAAAACTGAGTGGTTGGAGCTTGAAAACTCTGAGGACATGTAGTTTTAGGTACGCAAGAATTATGTTCACTCTCTTTATATATCATTGAGTGGTAAGTTGTCCTGATCACAGTGAAGAAACTACGCAGTACTCTTATCATGGCTGTGAATGCTGTGAATCCTATAGCTCAGACATATTGTTCACTCTCCAATTTGCCGAATCTTTAAGACTGAACTAATGTCTATATTTTCTAGACTTGTATATCGATAAACATCTGCTTAGCGTATATGGGAAGTCTCGGTTTTAAACCGTGATAATGTTACCGGTTTGTCTATTCGTTTGCTCTCATTTGATTTCAATCTCTTTGCTCTTATCTTTATTTTTGGGCAAGGCCCTTCGATTTCAATGTTATTTTGCTTGATGAGCCACAGAAGAATGAGATGTGCTTTTGTAAAGTTTCACTATATGTAGAGATTAGTATGTTAATCGAATTTTTCCAAAGAAAGTAGCGGCTATTGTAAGTTTAATTTGAAGATGGCAGCTGTTGTTGTCTTGGAAGTGTCATCTCTCCCAATGCATGTTGAAACACTTTGCCTTTCCATCCAAAGTAAAGAGAAGGACAAACTTTCTAGCTTGAGGACAATGCATCTATCCTTATGTAATGTCAATCGAATGGTTTACCAAAATATCGATTCTTTCAAGCCATCTATGTTTTGACATGATCATATCAAATTGTTCCATGATTAGTGAAACAAGGTAAAATTAACCTCCATGAAGAGCATTTTACAATTTTGCCATATCAAATATGTGGCCAATATACTTTAGTAGAATCTATAATGACACCGTTGAACTTTAATTTCAATCAAGCCAATGCACTGACTTTGGCTATTCTGCAATTTATGTACCTTGGCTGATTCCAACCAATATTTCGATGAGCTGTTGATCTTGTGCACATGTCGCCAATTTTAAAGTTGTCACATCATCGCCACCTTAGTAGTTCACCGAATTTCATCCAAAGTGCATCAACTAAAATAAGTAATAGCTCAGTGCTTTGGGTTTTACGGTGATTGAGATCAAAGTTCAGTTTCCTGATTGCAAATTCCACTAGTTTAACGATCACAAGCGAAATGTATTCATTTTCAATTAATTTCTGCTATAATAAACACTGTTTTCTGTCCTCCATATACTTTCACTTATATAAAGCCATGTACTCAGGAGGATTCATAATCTGTCTTTACTTCCCATCCAGCTGAACTGAAGGTTTCATAAGTTTGGCTCTTTCCCAATTCTAGTTTGTAGATATGATGTTCAAGAAATACAAGATTGATCATGAATGTTTAACTTAGATCATATCCACTACGATCGCCATCATATATCACACCGCAACTCTTTGTTGTACATGCTACAATTCAGCTTATAAGTATGGGAAATTTATCAAAATGTCAGTCTACGTAAGTCATAAGTATGCCAATCACCATAAGATTAGCTGATTTTAGTTTGCATAGTATTTGCAATTGAATTGTTACCTCTCCCGGTGTTAAATGCGCCAATTCTTTTGATCTATCTTTTGTGGAGACCAACTTCTAACCACTCCACCATTATGCACCTTAGTCCTCAGCAGCATGTTATTGATGTTATATAAATTCACTAGAACGTAACTGCTTTTCTCAGGAAGAACTTCATGGAGTTAATGATGTGGCAACTCTACATAATTGGCTACTTACGTGAAAGGTTAAACCGAGTAAAACTCCACTTCGGGACCCTAAACTTACGAAATGCATCCAATCAAGTTCTCAAACTTTTAATTTGTCTGATCAAGTCCTTGAAGTGTTGCTTAACCATTCTAATCAAGTCTCTTTGACTTCAAATTCAGTCTCTTAGAGCCTACGTGTTTGTCAAGCCGACAATAGTACAATGTGGAGAGTTCTAGTGCAAGGTTTATGTTGAGAAATCTCATCGTGCATATGATTGTGATCTTCATCCTTGGAGAGCTGTAATCCCAGGCAAAATGACAAAAAGCTTTCTGGTGTTGGATTCTTGCCGGCTTTAATAGAGTGTCATCTCGGATTGATCACATCTGGAATTTGAGGAACTTGTTTAAAATATTATGCAAACAAAAATACAAAAGAAAAAAAAATGTGTAAGTTTGGAGATCAAAAGTGGACTTTTACCCTTAAAACCATTAGATGGAAACAGATTTATTATTTAAAAGGTTTTAACATTTCTATTTATCGAAGAAAATGAGTACTAACAAATTCCCACCGATACATAGTCCTAAATCTATTCAGAGAAATTAAGGCGAGGAGTTTGATTACAAATTGAGACAAATGAGAAGTGATCTAGATATTTCCTTATTGATCAGCTTTGATCAGCTTCACATAACTGTCCTGGTATTCAACAAGCAAATAAAGTGAGAAAACTAACTCATACTTTTTTTTTGTAATTATCTTCTAAATGAGACTATTAATTATGTCATTCTAAACACAAAAGATATTTACTAATGTCAACGAGAGATCCGTTTACAATCTTGTGCCAAAAAAGAAGAAAATGGCATCGATTGACACTGTCTCAATATAGTTCTAATTCCTAAAATAGTGCTTTTTATATAGATATAATAATGGTCGAGGAACCTAGGAAAACAAAATGCGTTCTTGATGTGATTATGCTCCTAAACAATTTAATTTGTCAAATTGAATTTAATCAAAACTCATACATAAGGACATCGTGACCAAGCCGGCGTATACTTTGAATTTCAAGAGGAAGAGTGAGTTTTCATGATGAAGTACAACCTTCTGCTAGAGAACCCTCACTCCAAAGTCCACAAAGCTGGCGAAGGAAATAAATCTAAAAAAAAAAACCTGCAAGCCTATATAAAGCTTGTTAAAACGTAATATGTACAAAAATTATGCAAGATTATTCTAGCTAATTAAACTTTGCACGAACTCTTTATTTTCCGGTCTGAAATTCAGGAAAGTCAAACGTGGGTTTAGAAATTAATTGATTATTTATGGAACTAATAAAATCATTGCTTTGATTTGCACGTAGAGTCACACAGATGCTGACATGATCGATATAAATAATAATAATGCTTAATTAAATATGCTAACATCGCCTTTGTTTCTTGTGTCACATTCGTAGTGTATTAGATTCATCTGCAACGTAAGCCAAGTTAATGTCAAGAATTAATTAAGCGGGGATTTAACGAATGATGGGAATAAATCAAGGCAATAATCTTTGCGGATTTGTTGGGACTGCTTTGCTGACAGCTCGACAGATGGACGCGATTTGGAATGGAAGACCAAAAGCAAAAGAGGGAGAAAATATTTTCTGAGACCACCAAAAGATGACAACGATGTCACTGCCTGCTTGGCCTCTGTCTCTGTCTCTCTCTAGATTGGACCAGCCTGGTCAATAGTCAACCCTCCGCTCCACTGTCCCTGTCTCATTCATAAGTGGGATAATTACATTTGGCACCCTGGTTTTTTAGGGGTCATCTCAGTCAACTTTCTAGAATTTGGTTTGTCTCAATTTAACTCCTCAAAGTCAGCAGTATATTTAGGAGAAAACCATCTATGTTGAGAACAGCTTTCCGAGTGGCAATTTCGTCTGCTCCTAGCATACTCCAGCTTGGCAATTTTCACCGCTCATTCAGGGTTGAGCCTCGGGATTTGATAGTGGACTTAAAAGGGTCACTTGTAGAAGCTTTATGGCCAATCATTCCTAGCATCGCTTGAGATAATGAGGGAAGGGAAAATATTCTCGTAATCCTGTGAAATCGTATGCTTAAACTTTAAAAAACACAATTTACAATTTTTGTAGAAAATAAATTCATTTTTTTGAGTCCAATATAATCTAGATCACCATGCCATTTGAATTTGGAAACCCGATGTTTGGATCGAAGATCTCAAGGGCTAGATTCAAGACTTCGGCTATTTAAGCAAGGACATCATGGCCCAAACCCAATAGTTCATAGTCTAACCTAACATATTTTGTGCCAAATCAATCATAAACAGCTTACAGGACAAAGTAGACTAGTCTTTTATCTCAATTTTGAACATGATCCTTGTTTTTTGGCCTTCTTACATGACAAACCTAAAGCATGTGATGTCACTCACATAACACATGAGCCATTGGGTAGCTCCTACTAAATTTAGGTCTAATTTGAATACGACATACTTATTAAACGTGTCATATTCTTAAAATCCAATCTGTTTATTAAAGGGGTTACATCACATATTTCAGATATGCAAAAAATGAGGAAAAATAGGACATATATTAACGTATCTAGATATTTATAACCACGTCATGCTGACGACGTTAATATGTCGAACTTAATAATAAACATGTCTGAGCGTGTAATAATGAGTAAAAAGCGCGTGATAATGAGTAAAAATGGTTACTTGCGAAAAACGCATTTAATTCTATCGTGCGAACTTGATCGATTCATTTATAATGGAAACCCAACCAAGCACGTCCGAGACGCACTTAACTACATTTCGTGCAAACGGGTCCTGCTGAGTTCATTCGCCTTTACAAATACGCTAAGTTTCCTGGCAAAAATAGTTGGTTTCGTCAACGATTTTTTTGGGGGGGATCACTTTTTTGGAAGCGTGTTTAAAACAGTAGCGATAAAAAAAAAAGAGAGGCGAAACTATTTCAACGCAAGCTGTATTGCATCCCCAATCGATAAACTCAATTTACATTTTAATAGGGGAAAATACCAAAAATCCCTTCTAACGATTAAATCAAGGTTCGTTTAGAGATATTTTGGGTTTTGAGCATTTCTAGAATAACAATAGATATCATTTTTTTCACTAACAATAGATATCTTTTTCTTCGCTAAACTTTTATAATTTCGAAAATATCCTCACTTCCCACAACATCGTTAGTGAAGGACTCAAGCCACCGGAGAGGCCAGATCTAGTGTCGGCAGCCTTGAGGTCGCGCGACCCCCGGCCAATGTGGAGACTTCAACTTCTTTAGGAAATATCTTTGAATCAATCTTCTTCATCTCCACTCTAAAAAACCATGTCACTTTTATAAACGATTTATCCAATCGTTTCACTTTTATTTGAGAAAATTTAGTCTAGAATTTTGAAGTTTTGAATAATGAGGTATAGCAAAACTTCTTTCAATCAATTAGTATTTAGATCACATCATCCAAACAATTAAAGATTTTTTACTTCAAGAAAGCTTGCTAATCAGGTGGAATCACCCATAATTTAATTATGTGCTTCTGTCAAATTGACATATCTTCGGTTTCTAATCAACTATAATGGTGCCGTATTGACCATTGCCGATGAAAAGCTCATTTCATATCATCGAAACATGGTCAAATTTTCAAGATGTCACAAAACGAATGCAACCTCAAAAGTTGTGAGACCGAGTTGCCCATCGCCAGACAAGATGGGCAACCACAATCGAGCGCCAATGGCACGAGCAGAGGAAAGCGGGAGTGTAGTGGTGGCCGTAGATGCTGAACTGGCAGTCGCAAGAGCAAGCAACGGAATGGAAGCTCTATCGAAGATCCTACCATGAAAGGTGATGAATAGAAGACGGCTTTCAAGATGAAATGAGGCCTTTATGAATGACTAGTGATGTAACATCCTCGATTCCGAGCCCGTAAGGATTGGCCATAAGGTCCAAAAAGGATCAATCATGAGCCATTAGCCATGGATTGACCAGTTCGATCGGCAAGAAATCACGAATTAGTCATGGTTTGACCAACCAACTGACTGATTGATCACAAATTGGTTGAGATGTCGGTTGTGAATTATCTATCGACCATACTGATGGGATAGGATCACCAGTTCATAAGATGACTTTTTGATCACAAGAATTGGTCACGTGATGATTTTGGATTGGCGGATGATTATGGGTCAATCCGATCGATCATAGTGCTCGGCTACAAATACGGCTACAAATAATTCGACTCAGCCATGCATCGATACCGAAACGATCTGACTTAATCAAATGTGATCGTCTTCCGATAAAAAATTCATCATTCCCTATTTAATTTTTAGTGATTGGAAAGGAATCTCGAATTGGTGATGTCCGATCGTGGATCGGTAATGCACCGACCACGAACCCTACCGATGGATCGGGTGCCAACCGGAATGAACTCAGGGATAGATCTGGCTATTCCATCACAAATTCTAAGGTCTACGAGTACCTTGGCTTAGTGTTAGGCCATGGGTAGGCTTAGAATTGACCTCAAACAGACCGAAGGACAACCGACCTTTTTGGCCAACCAACCATTCAAAGGAACGAATCGGGCAAACGCGGGGCGTGATGGGCGAATTTCGGGTGTATGTGATTCGGTTCTTCAAGGTATACCTAATAATCCGTTTCTTAGCCTCGGAATCAACTTTGATGATAGAATTCTCTATACCGTCTTCTTGAGGAAGGAAAGGATAAAGTAAAAGAAATCTCTTCATTATATGAAGGAGGATGAGGTCGTCCCTTGACTTTTCAAAGGTCATGATGGAGGTCAAAAATATCTTGGAAGTTCTAGAAAATGTGGCACATACATGGACCAATCGATACATGGACCCCTCATTAATGACCGAAGAATCTAGATGCCAAGTTGGCAACTTTGATGGCATCTTATCCAAACATATACTCAAGTTGTTTTGGGTTCAATTCGTGTTTGGGTGGTGTTCGGATTGAAACGGGTCAGGTTTTTGGACACCCCCGGTCTGAACAATGAGGCCTGATGCAATGTGGTGCCTATGGATGATAATCACATTCGTTTAGACCGACCTTCATTATACGAGCATAATATGGATCATCGTTACAAACCAAAATAGGCTTTTCATTCTCTTAAAAGAAGAGGGTACCGGTGAGCGACTAATTTGGTAATGTGCAACAAGGTTAATAGGTTGTTATCGGCGGAAATGTTTTGAGGCCGAAAGTAGAGAAGTGAGAGTCGTACATACATTTATCGACAAGGTAGCGAGCAACGACCAGCCCCCAGAATTTTGCCAATTTTCCCTTGGCTTTAGTAGATTTTGGAGGATTTGGCAGAGATAGTCGATGGCTATGCGCCACGGGGCTTAGGAAGGCCTTCATCGAACCTACCAGGATCATGCAAAGGCAGATTGAGGAGCTACTGGCTAAGGGATCAGCGCGAGAAAGCCAAAAAGTCCTTGTGCTTGTCCCGCTTTACTTGCTCCGAAGAAGGATGATTCTTGGAGGATGTGTGGATAGTTGTGCTATAAACAAAATCACTCTCAAGTACATACTTCCCATGCCACGATTTAAAGACGTGCTTGAAACAATTAGCTGGTTCAAAGGAATTTTCAAAAATTGATTTGAAAAGCGAACATCATCAAAGCAGGCTGAAAATTCATGATAGATGGAATATATCATTCGAGACGCCCGATGGGCTTTATGAGTGGCTAGCGATGCCGTTCGAACTTCCCGATGTGCCCTGCACCTTCATGATTCATGGCAGAGGTACTTAATCCTTTCCTGAAATCATTTGTTGTCGCTTATTTCCATAACTTGATTTACAGTCAGAATGAGGATAAGCACTTGAAACACTTCAGTTAAATCTGACGCCACAAACTTGGAGGAAATGGCAAACCCCAGGTCATCCTTACCAATGTAAAGACCGTCATTTACATATTTATATATAGATTGTGAAGGAAAAGACGGTGTGGATTAGTTAGGCAGGTACTATTACTACTATTATTACCACACAACATCGAAGCCTTTGACAACAGTTCAAACACATCCAGAGATCTTTAAACAGAGGAACACGAACTTACAAGCCAGAAACAGTAGTTACTTACAGTAAGGAGTTCACAGTAACCGCCCCCCCAGTTTTAATCTCTAGCAGCTTTCAGCCTTCAACCTATTGCGATCCATTACCTAGTGAGATAGTAGACAACTAGGAAAATCACCACAAATGATGCAACAAGAGAAAACATTCTCCGGCTTGATTTTGTCTCAAACACCTGATGCAAAGTCAACCAAAAAGAAAATATTAACCCCTTTACAGAGGGGAGTTGCAGCATCAAATCCATTGAGAGGGAGACTGACGATAAGTTACCATTTTAAAACGATCCATCGTTCCCGACAGAACTCCCCTCGAAGCATCCATCTCATTGCCCTGAACAAATATAATCCCTGTCAACTAAACTATAGAGAGAACTTGTTTGTTGGTGTGATATTGAAAATCCTGCATTAAGTGAATTAAATAACCTATAGAAAGGACTTGGGGTGCTGATTCATACCATTCCATCCAACATGCGGTTATGTGTCTCCACTTCTTCGTTTATATCACCAGACAACTGTTGACATGACATGCATCAATAACTCTTGTGGAAAATTAGAAATGGAAGAGCATCCAAAAAATACTTTCATTTTCTCTCTGAATTGGAAGATAAAATTCACAATAAAACATGCTTCAGATGATATAAAGGACAGTGCTGCATCTCAGACAATGTGACAAAAAGGATACACTATATGAATTCCATCCATATATTGCTAGTGAAATCCATATTTTCTTTGTTGTGCCTCACTTCACCGGTAAAGAAGTGAAAACTGCATGACTATAGAAGAAGCTTCATATGGCATTGAGCAGTTTAATGCATTTTAAAAGATCACATAACAATAGAATACCACTTCAAAACACTCACTCTCTTTAGAAGATTGACTCTATCCTGCAACCCATCCATTGCTCTTTCATTCTCATGCTCATCAATCTCATGAGAAGAGTAAGAAGATGATGCCCTAATGCCACCTTCTTCAATGCCATCAAAGAGAGCTGCTCTATTGCCACGGACGTCCCTACAGACAAATGTATTATTCAACATATTAAGTTTAGCAAGTCAACACAAGCCCATGAACAATAAACAGTGAGTCAGTTTGTCCACTAATGAACAAAGAATTGCACCGAAAGCATCATACAGATGGAAACATCACTCTGATAAGGTGTCAAAGCAAGCAGACATGATTTTGAGAAACTGTAAACATCATAACTTCCTCATGGATATTAGAAAAAGCAAATTTATCGCAGAAACAGTGTCAGCAGCACTTTTATGCAAACACAAGACAAGGACAGTGACCAAATAAAAAGGTATACTGAGCCTTGACAAGCCTCTTATCGATCAACAGTGTATATCCCCTGGAATTAGATTCGCAGTGCACGGACAGTGAATCAAGAGTTGAGACCATTTGAATAACCAGCACCAATTATTCATACACTCCAATCAGGACAAGGATTCATTCTTTTCTCTGTTCATATCAGGAATGCAATTGAGAATTTCACCATTCAGCTGGATTCTTTCTATTCAAATGCCAGAGGAATGTAATCCAACAGAAAAATTATAGAGAGTTGAAAATACCTATTTGAACAGAAATTAATTTTCACGTTAGCAACCTAATTTTTAATACATTACAAATCATCCACCCCTCTTCACATAGCAGCAGCAGCAGCAGCAGCAGCAGCAACAATGACAACAACAAAAACTATCAGCCCACTGGGTGGCCCCATAATATGAATCTTTTGTCGCCATGCCTACTGTTCAATATAGTCTTTTATAAGCTCTAAGCGCCTCATACTTTTCTTATAGTCTCCTTTCACGTATTTTTAGGGCTTCACCCGCCCTTTCAACCGATGTCTCCATCCATCAATCACACATCTCCTTATTGGAGCACTGGAGGTCTACATTCTAAATGACCAAATCATTTCAAACAAGCTTCTCTTGTCTGTTCCTCAGTAGAGTTACTATTACTTTTCCTCAATACCTCCCCAGTTTACTTCATCTTTTCGGCAACCATCCTTCTAACATCTTGTGAAATCTGGTGTGTTCAATTCATTTCTAATTTTGTTTCTTTTCATGTGCCTCAACATCCACCAAGGCATTCTCATATCTGCTAGACTAGTTTTGTGAACATGTTGGTGTTTAATTAGTATCCAATGCAATGAAGCATTGTTGGCCTTGTTGCATTCCTATAGAATTTTTCAAGCAGTATTCGGCGGCTCCCTATTCAGTGCTATGCATGGTTCCTTGGTAACCTCTAGTTTGATCAGGGAAACCACAGAAAATGAATCTACTAATGAAGGTTACAGATTCAGTCAAGAGGAAGAAACTTATAATATCGTAGCTGCTCATGGTTATTTTGGCCGATTGATCTTCCAATATGCTAGTTTCAACAATTCTCGTTCCCCCACTTCATCCATCCTATATGTACTCTATGGCCAAGATATCCATCTCTTGCCAAGTGCATCCTAGTCATTTAGCATGGTCAGTCTTTGGAAATTCTGATCACTAATTCCCATCAAGTGTTGCCGAACTTCTACTCTTGTTGTCCAAACTTCTACTCTTGCTGAACTTACACTCCTAGTGTTCTAGCTTTGACAAATTTACTCTTGCTTGTAGTTCATCTACCAACATTATATTACCTACAAAAGCGTATACCAAGAAATATTTACTCTTGCTTGTTACACATTGTTTATTTACCAATACTTTTCCATTTGCTAGGTCTCCTACGGTCTAAAACAAGAATTAACAACTAGAAATTATAGCAAAATTTTAGGTAGACTGTCAAAGAGAAGTTTATGAAGTATTTTTGTTGGAATCACGATTTTGACTGTCACGGTACGAACTTATGATCCTAAATCAGCTTTATGATCTCAACTTTTTCCAAAATTACGTTCAAACAAGATTGTGGTTGGACTGCATTCAAGACCATAAAATGGTATAAATAGAACAAAATTATTAAGTCGTACTAGCTTTCATCTCTGTCAACTTTATAGTGTTTGTCCCAAAAAGAGTAAAATATTAAGCTAAATAAGGTTAAGTTAACAATTGAAATGTTTAAAAAGGAAATTCAAAAGACTAAAGCTATTGAATTGTGTTATATTTATCCTAACTATAGTAGATAAATCCAGGTTTTGGCTTTCGTATACGAACATTTCAATGAATCCAATGAAAGTCTGCTCCATGAGTGTCCTTTATGACAAGGATAACAAGGAGGAGCAGCAGTGATGATGAAATAGTGCCCTTTGCTATTAATTTTTAGTATCATTAGTATGGAATATTAAGCTTCCTTGACTTGTCTCTCCAATGAGTTTGTTTTATACATGAAGTTGAATGAAAAAATTGCGTTTCTGTCATTTCTTTCACCTATTACATTTACTTGGATTATACTAATGTTTTGGTTTTTAGTGCTTGTCACAATTTCGCACAAGTTATTTCACAATGATAAGGATGGCATGTTTCAAGCTATTTCTTTAGTAGTTTGCACAATATAATGATTTTGAGCTCTGATATCACCATCCAATTTTACCAGCCATACCCTGACCTCACTTAAAAAACAGAAAGCAATTTGAACAGCCCTGCTTGGGAGGATATGTGCTCCATGAAAGGTGGCTCCCATGAGGATTTGGTGAAAAGGAGTCACCAACAACATGTCGAAGGACTAGCATATTTGCAAGACCAACAACAGGTATTTCAAGCTTACACTCAACTCACTGCAACTGCTTGAACTGAACTCACCCAAAATTCCAATCAATGTGAGTTCTGATCTTACAAACAGTGAAATTTATTTACACTCTTATACCAACTATTATTGTCCAGGCTTAGTTCTCCACATTGTCAACCAGAGTATTATTTGGTTGGCTACCATTAGGATTCAAGTCATCAAATTTTTTGGATGATCCTGCTCGGGGGAATCTGAGTTTTAAATCTATCCGCCACACTGACAAAGCTATAGATTGCACACCATTACTCTAGCAGCTTCAGAAAAATCAACCACTTATTATGCCTAAGAAACCAATGTCTCACAAAACACTCAAAATTTTCAGTTTTATTATAGATCAGTCAGATAAAAGACGAGCATTGACATTAAGTAAAACCCGTCTGAACATTTCCCCTAACAGCTAATGGTAGCATCAGACAAAGCAAGCAACAGCAGTTCATTTCAACCACCATCTCAAACCCCGACAAGCCAGTGAATCCACGAGTTCCAATTCAACACGCAGAAAACCAATCAAAACTGGTCCATTCGAGTTATTAAAGACTGCGATGGCGATTGGACGGAGGAGCATGATCAGAAGCAAATAAGCGAATCAAAGTAGCAAACACCAACCTTCTGGTATTCATTGCTTCCAAGAAAAAAAGCCGCCGCCGCCACCGCCGCCGCTACTCGGAGACTGCTTATCACCGCGGTTCAAACCTTACGATTCGCGGTCCCTGAAAGAAATCCGCCCGTATCTTTCTCAATTCCCAAACTCAAACAAGAACCGAGTTCAGAGCAGAGAGCACCGCGATCGTCGGCACGCGAATGCCGGAGCGGCGATCAAATCGCGCTCCGATTCCAGCGCAGGGAAGGCCGGAACGAGCATGGAGACGCCGGCGGCGCGGGAAGAGGTAAGGACGATCCGCCTGCGGATCCGATCGGATCGACGGCGGCCCGAGCGCTAGGGCTACAGAGGAGCATGCTCAGATCGACAGAGAGAGAGAGAGAGGGACGGACCTTTGGAGGGAAGCTGGAGAGCTCCTTCGAGAGCGCTGAAGCTGGGAACTCAAGAGGAACCACCGCGTCCAGGATAGGCTGTTGGTGAATATGTACCTCCGGCCCTGGGGTGTGACGTCATCGCGGCCGATGCGTTAGGCATCCTTCAATGCGCCACGGTTTTTCAGTTCAGTAAAAATTGATGATAAAATTCCGGAAAAATTCTAAAAATCACATGTTTTCATTTCTCAAATAAAAACATGAAGTAAATGTTATTTTAAATAGAGGCTTGAAGTGTCATTATTTTTTCATATAAGAGTTTGACTTATATCTTATTTTAAATAAGAATTTAAAGTGATTATGTCAAAAGCTAAAGTGATTAGTCAATAATTTTTGTTATTTATCTTTTTTAAAATTCTTTTTTCTTTTTTCTTTCTTTTTTTGATTTTTCTTTTTTCTTCACACAAAGACCAATCCTCAAAGAGGGCGGGGTGAGGTCACCCTCGCCCAATCTAGTGAGGGCCACCCTTGTCGGTAGCACTCAACCCCCACAGGCAAGGGACGACCTTGCTAGATCTTGGCAATAGTCACCTTGCCTAGAAGGCAACCCTCGCTCTTGGGGGGTCCACCCTCATGGCCATCGGCAAGATTGACCCTCGCTAGATGCCTCACCAATGACCGGTGGGGGATGACGTCACCTAGGTGAGATAGCCCTTATTAGCAATTGATGAGGGTTGCTAAGCCCTTCGCAGTGGCTACCAGCCCCTCGCCGAAAAGGCAAAAAAGAAAAGAAAAAAATAATAAATAATTTAAAATTAAAATTTTGTTTATATAAAAATACATTTTGATCGATTAGAATATTTAATTGGCCAAAGAACCGAGAGATATTTGGTCTTTAGTTAAAACAATTATGATAATTTCATATCCTTATTTGAAATTATTCTGACCACTTCATGTGCTTATTTAATATAAGTTTGACTTCAAACTCTTATTTAAGGAAAATATGTACTAGCTTTTTAAAGGTACTCGAGCCAACCAGTATGGCATGGCACGATTGGACCCGTTCCTAGCACGACCACTCAATGTGAAGATCGCGTGTGATCAAGCCTGGTAGAAAAATGAGTGCACGCCAAGCACGACACCTTTGCTCTAGGGCCAGCACCTAAGCACTTGTCCGAGTCAGCCTGGGCTAACCCGGCGTCGAAATTTCTTTTCAAGTTTAATGGACTAATTGAGCCCACGTGGCCTCGGGTCCAAAAAGTAAATTAAAATGGGGCCTCAAAGGTTCGGGCCATTGAGTAGCGATCGTCTAACCGTACTCTGCCCGAAATAACAAGTAGATGAAAAGTTTCCTCGCAAATTCTCAAGAATTCTCGTGACAAATTCTGACTTTATATACACAATTCCCTCTCTATTTTCGATCTTGCAAATGCACCACAACAGCTATCCAACCTACTTCCTAATCGACAAGTCAGTAAGGTCGATCCCCACCCATCTTGAGACGATGGCAATGCCCCGACCCGAACAGTAAACAAACTCCGAATGATGCCATCGAGACTTGGTGGTAACGAACGTCCACTCTTTGGACGAAATTGAAAATCAAGGTCGTCCTTAATGGCAAGAAGGCGGAGTGCATGATTTCAAGGAATAAGTTATCCATCGAATCCAGAGGTTGGATGGGCCACCTAAGGATACACCAGAAGCTCAGCTAAGTGCAATAGGCCACACTGGCATCGTATTCAAGTGCGACAAGGCAATGAACCCACGGCTAATTGCATGTTATACACTTGCCGCCAAGCCTTTAAGCTTCGCCAAAGACGTGAGGTTCGTTCAATACATTCATGTAAGGCATGATGCAAGCGCGATTTAGGTTCATTAAGCGGTTGACAAGTGAAATGGACCAAACCTAACAATTAAGATGGTGGTAAATTGAATGTTATAAGATTTTTAAAACTTTTGGTATAAAATAACACTTTAGAGAATGAAACAAAGTTAATAGACTTAAATATGTTGTGGAAATCAAATATCTTTAACATGTAAAAATGGTAAATGATGCAAGAGATTGCAATGCAGTTTATAGCGGCTCAGCCTTTCACTCGACCTACCATACTCTCCATCTTTAAATTTGATTGAAAAATATATTCGAACAAATTTATTAGATTTTAGGATGCATTTATTTCACACAAAAATGAATGATTTTAAAAACATTTTTCAAAAAATGATCACATGTATTACTTACAAAAATGAATGAGCAAAAATTATTTTTAGTCCACAAAAATGCTTAGATATAGATTGACGTTGACAGTGGAAATTTTTTTTCAAAGAAAATATTTTTTATTGATTAATTATTTTACTTGATATAAGCAGTTTTTTTTTAAAGGTTTTTTTAAATCATTTTTTTTTTGGCAAAACAAATAGAGCTTTTAATCTTTTATAGCTCCGTGAGGTTGCTAATCGAAATCTAGGTTTATTCATAATTAGGTCGCTGCTATATTCAAAATTCAATTTCAAAATTCAATTGTCGTTAGAATGTTTATTATTATTGTTGTTGTTTAATAAAAAAAATATGGAGCTATGAGGGCTGATATTCGAAGTGCTAGAATAAATCCCTTATTTTGCAAAGCCAACCCTGGGGACCCGATACCACGAGAATTGGTTCGCATATAGGATAAGGCTTAAGGCAATGTGACTGGAGGTCAAACGCATCCTACGCGTGATTGCCATCGCGATATTTTGGAGCCCTACTTGCAATTAAAATAATGATTGTCATTATTATTCGAACCCATGAACTATGGCCCTGCGCATGGTGTTCGGCCGAAATTGAATCCTCGATAAAATATTTTTCACCGAATGTCATTTCACTTTTTGTTATGAGAAAACGGCTTTTATGACGATTCTAAACAGGACTCTTAATGAATCACTAGGAACAAATATGCTTCATTGAAATTTAATTAACGACCAAGTACAAAACACTTTGTTGGAATTTATTGGATGATAAAGTGAGATGATAGAAATATACAACATTAGAATTTAATCAACAACGAAGATTTGAAAACTACAACTAAAAATACACACCAGAATTTAATTAACATGAGATATTTGAAACTACAACTAAAGTACATGAATTGAAAGATATTAAATGGCAGAAAAGTAAAGATAAAGATAAATTGTGAGAATATTGAATTTTTTGATTGATTAATTAGGGTTTTACAAAGAATACCCTTGGGGTATGTCATGCCCCGATCCTCGGGCATGCACACATCCTTCTCACTTGGTCGATTTTATAATGCGATATCCTAGAACTATATATCGCCGACCCTTTCTTTTATTAAGCATATGCGGAAGCAGTTATAATCCCCAGACCATACATAGTATGGGATAGAAAAGCAATGCCATATTTTTCATATTGAAACTTATAACTAAACTTTTATACAAAATACAAATCAAAGTACTCCATAACTATTCACATCAAAAGGGAGTTCTCAAAAGAAGATAAAATCTCAGTCCATCCAAGTTATACTCCATTATCTTCTTTTTTCCAAAAATTCTTTTCCTCTAGTTTTACTTTAGAGCTCTCCTTCTCCGATTCCTCCTCCTTAGCTCCTCAATGGGATCCTGAAATGTTTTCCCCAAACCGGGATGAGACTACGTCTCAGCGAGTTCTACCCCACTAAGACTCAATTAGGGAACCAATACACTACTCGGTTGCCTAAGCACAGCACGAGTCGGAGGACTTACCTTGGCCTCAGATCCCACCTACATGTTAGCACAGATCAAATAGACACCCAAGCAATTAGATCACAGATTGAAGCATCGATCAAATCGGCCTAGTCGGTTACACGCCAACAAGACCCTCACAGTCATTTCCATCCAATCAATCAATTCACAGCATCATATCAAAGCAATGATCAATCGACCTAGTCGATTACATGACATCACGACCCATGCTTGGTCAGCATATTCAATACTATCTATAAAGTCCTATCAAATTAGGAATGCTCACCCAAAGCTGATAAATAGATAGCATGGCTCATCCAAAGTTGATAATAAGGTATACTGCTCACCCAAAGCTGGCATATCGCCTGAAGGCCGATATAGTATACCGATATACTGCTCACCCAAAGTTGACATATTGCTTGAAGGCCGTTATAGTATACCATATGCTCACCCAAAGCTGATAATTGCTCGCCTAAAGCTGATAATAAGGTATACTGCTCACCCAAAGCTAACATATCGCCCGAAGCCTAATATAGTATATTGGTATACTGCTCACCCAAAATTAACATATCGCCCGAAGGCCAATATAGTATACCATATGCTCACCAAAAGCTGATAATATATTGATCGCCCAAAGCTGATAATAAGATATACTACTTATCCAAAGCTGACATATCGCCCGTAGGTCGATATAGTATACTGGTATACTGCTCACTCAAAGCTGGCATATCGCCCGAAGGTCGATATAGTATACCATATCCATCGTCTAATATTCCCATTATTTTTATCATACCCGATAAAATAGTTGTGTGGGTACACGATTGGCCTTAGCCAAAATATTATAATTTCCTTTTTCATAATTCTCACAATTCTCTATAGCCCACCAAAACACTTTTGGTGCTGTCAACCGACACTTGGTTATTTCCCAATTAATAACCAAAATCCAATAATTTAGAAATAAATCCTAAAATCACTCATAAATTGATTTAGCACAAAATCAATCTCAATTAAATAAACGGACTATACCACGACAATCAGCACGGAATTTCGGTCGTTGGCTATCTCAGCCTTAATTTCCGAAAATAAATAAATAATTAATTAAATTAATTTCGAAAATTAATTAATAAATATTAAAAATTCAATTTAGCTCAAAATAAAGCCCAATTAAATAAAGGGGCTGCAGCACGATCATCAGCATAAAATTTCAGTCACTGGTCATCTCAACCTTAATTTCCGAAAAATAAATAAATAATTAACTAATTTCGAAAATTAAATAATTAATATTAAAAAATCAATTTAGCTCAAAATAAAGCCCGATTAAATAAACGGACTTCACCACGATCATCAACATAATATTCCGATCACTAGCCATCCCAGTTGAATTTTCGAAAATAAATAATTATTTAATTTAATTCCGAAAAATAATATTTAAATATCAAAAATTCCACTTAAGCGAATTGTCAAATTGAAGCCTGATAAAGGTCGGAAAAATCCCAAACTACCATCAATAAATAGTAGACCATGTCTACTTGCTAAATACACATTCAATTTGTCTAATTTGCATCACAATTAACTAATAAACACTAATCTAATCACTTAACCTTAATTAAATAAAACTAAATAACCATAATTAGCCAAATAAGCAAAGATTAGTGAGATTACTCACCGGAATCGCGCGCAAATCGGATCAATCCGACGGGGGCAACGCGATGAACAATAAACTCCAAAGCATGGCTCGGGTTTGAGGCCCGGAAACGGCTCAAAAGCGGGCCCAAAGCCATTGGAAACCAAGTCTTAGGTTTGCTGGTTCGGCTGCAAAACAGAGAGAAAGAGAGAGGGTTGGGGGTGGCAAGGGGTCGGGAAGGTAGGCGGCGGTCCGGCGAGGCTACACGGCGGCTCCGGTGGTCTGCTCAGCCGCTCACGGAGGCTGGAACGAGGTCGGACAGAGGCAGATGGAAGCTGGACAGCGCTGGACTGGCGTGAGGAGAGGGACGGACGGCAGCTCGGTGGGGCGGCGCACGCGTGAACGGCGGGAAAGCGGCGGGCGGTGGAGCAGACGGCGGTTCGGCGAGCTGCTCTGTCTCTGCCGTATTCGGTTCGGCTTCTGCTTAGCTTCTGGTTTTCACGAGCAAGAAACAAGAAGAAGGGGGCTTTCAGTCACATGGGGGAGAAGAGAGAAGAGAGAGGAGAGATAAGAGTGAATAAGAGATAAGAACCTTTTTTACTAGTCAAAAGTAAAAAGAGAGAGAGAAGCAAAGTTGAATTTGATAAGGGGGCAGTGTTCGGTGGGGGGTGGGCGTCCGCACGAAGGGGAGGGGAGAGGAGAGAGAAGAGAGAGAGAAGAAAGAGAGAAGAGGGAGAGAGAGAGAAAAGAATTAAAATAATATTATTATTTTCTTTTTCTTTTTCTCTTCCCTTTCCCTTTCTATTTTCTTTTGGTCTTTGATTTTTCTTCCTATAATTTCTTTATTGAAATTTCGGACTCGTCAATAAATTGACAGACGATGAGACTGTCCTAAAAATGAATTGTGACATGCTCGAATATTCGATTCCCGAAATCAATTTAAATTTCATGATTAAAATCGACCGGACGTGATTTTAGTCCAATCCAACCAATTAGGTAGTTTTTAGAGATTTTACCGTGGATATATCCCTTAACGACTTCACCCATCGGTTAGTTAACTCATGAGTGATCAACTCAGAGAAAAAGGCCCATAGGCGCGCCAACAATATGCACATTTCATTTTATCGAAACGGATCGAATTTCAAGATATCACATGGTATTTATATTCTCTATAATTGGTTACAACATTGGAATTCAAGTAAACAAGTAACTTCCTAGAGGGCGACCACTAAAATTTACTTCATGAGCACTTATTCAAAAAAATTTACACGAATCCTGAATTAACGGACATGGACATAACCACCCAATGATTATCTTCTTGTCAATTGTTCACCATCAATATCGATGGCTTTGTTGAGAAACATCAAGGCTCTCGTCAATAACTTCATATCGTGTTGATGATAACTTTACTGGCGAGTTGTCGATTCCCTTCAAGTTATCAAATTATGTTTTTTTTTTTTTTTTTGTGGTGATCCAGGGAACCTCCGTGCGCCGCTTCGCAGTGGAGTAAAACCCTGGGGTGAACTGGGCCCCCACCACTGACCCAGCCACAGGTGAATCGCGCAGTTTGCATTGAAGCATCGGCACACGCGGAGTTTCCAACCCTTCCCCCTTGGCGTATGGGGTACCAAACCTTAACCAGCGCGGCCACCGCGGGCGATGGTGTTATCAAATTATGTTCATACATAACTCTTTACTAGTGAATGTGGCCAAATCAATAATCTATACCTCAACTAACATTCTATAAAATTGAGAATGGAATTATTTCTCCATCTTTGCCCAATCACACACCGAATTAGGTAAAAATCAACGTGCCAGGTTAAAGCCGTTTTCAACAAAGACAAAGGAAAAAGCTGACTCTTAGAAACTCATTTGTCCCTACTTCTCTACTTTAGGCTCTAAATCAACTAGTGTGTTCAATAGTCGATTCTTCATCTTCACCAATAAAAATGACAAATTCAGCAATAGTAAAGCCTCTTGAAAAAGGCTGGATATTGACCCTCTCAGGATGTAGTTTTCTACTAATAGGTATGATAACACCCTTGCCTAATCTCAATTGTTGTTGAAATTTTTCGACAAATTAGGTTCAATTGTGGACTTGGTTGGCCATTTTGTCCCTAGCTAGTAATGTTAGTCTTGCTAGATTGTCAATAGGAATTGACATGTTAAACCTAACAGGAATATTTATGTTGAGTGGAAATGGCCTTATATCTTCAATATTCGACAATTAACTAGATTGTTGACTAGTGTGATTTGCCAAATTATTGTCACCACTTTGGCTATTTTTGTTGGAGCAATAAAACCTAAAGAGGGGGTGAATAGGTCGTTTTAAACACTTTGACAATCTTTCACAGAAATTTGTAGACGCTAAGTAAAGATCATGTTAAGATGATGTTTTAAAGCTTGTGAGCAGATTGTGTGCTTATGGAAATAATGATAGAGAAAATAGTAGCACACAATATGTATAGTGATTTGGCTTTATCCCCAAGCCTATCTCCATCCTTCAAACTAATAGCTACAAATTGAGATGGATTGTACTAGTAATTTGCTCAGTAAGTTAAAATTGGAAAGCATTGATCTTATTACACAATAGATCACACTATCAGAAGTTAACTACTCTAATACTCTTATACGCTTAATCTTTAGCACAATTACTAAGACAACGAGGATACAACACTCAGAAAAACAGTCAAATAAGATTGTTTTACTCAAAACACAGCTTCTAGCAGATTTTTAGTCTTTCATATGCATGTGTCTAACATTTGGCTATCTTCAATCTTTCCGTTGGAGGTGGTATGGAAAAGCAATGAGCCGTTAGTGTTACCGTTAGTGTCCCATTTGTGGCTGAACTATCTGTGCGGGCCAAAATTGAACTCCATTATTCCTCCATTTGTTTCCCTAAAGGGCCTTTTATTTGCCACAAACGGTCTCTTATCTTGACGAAAGCTCGTTGGAGATTGGCCATCTTGCTTAGGCTGTTCATCAATAACTTGGATCTTGCCTTCCTCCAAATCCTTCTCTACAATCTGTGCTCGTTCATAAACGTCATCATGGTTACGTATCTTTTTGGCCCACCAACGGACTTAACATATGCGCTTAGCCCTGCCTGAAGTTTCTTTGCTTCATCTGCAGGATCTGCCACCCACTGAAGGGCAACTCGGAATAACTCTGAAAACCTCGCCTCATATTCATCCACGGTCAGGTCACTTTGTCTCAGCTCTGCGAACTCTGCAGTCTTCTTGTCTCTAGTATAATCAGAGGAGTACTTCCCAAAGAAAGTTATAAAAAAGCCTTTCTATGTCGCACTTTTTGACGAGCGAGATATTCGATGGGTAGCGTATCTTTTTAGTTGAAACTCAGCCAAATCCACCTGATCTGCATCCTTGCAATCTAGTAACCCAATAATTTGCTCTGTTCTTTCTGTCTATGCTTCTGCCTCTTATGGGTAACCAGAACCAGTGGACTAAGGAGGATTGAGCTTTGAGTGTTGCAATGTTAAGCGTTTCTGCAGTTGATCAGAAGTGTTCAAATTGATTTTGTTTCTGCTGAAGGGCCTTGAATGTCCCTCCCATACGAGGGTCACGTTCTGGACCAGTATCTGGAGGGATACAATAAGTATCAAATTGACACACACTCCTCCAGGAGTCCAAATTTCAACATCAATACACATGTATCAAATTCAAAACTGAGATATCTTACTTAAAAAAAAGAAGAAGCTAAAATCACTTCACAGAGACTAAAGATTTTTCCTAATCATGTAGTGAATCTGTCGCATCTTATGACTGCATCACACAAGCGCACCTCATAACTCCATCCCTAGCTCTTACACCACAACTGGGGCAACCCAAATTAGAGATTCACCAATAATGAAGGGACCGGTTCTTCAGGCTTGGAGGGGGAGGAAGAGGCCTTGCAGTGAAGATGAGTCCATGAGCGGAGGATTAGGGCATGTTTAGTAACCGGCCAAACAGTGCCAGAATCTATTCTTTTATTTCCAGGAGTAGTTTCGGAACAGAATCGTCTTTGGTAAAATTTTTGTTCTCAAGAACAGATTTAGAGTAGAATCAAGAATTTTTTTTTAAAAAAAGTTGATTCTTTGTTCCCAAGAACAATTCTAGAATCAAGTCTACCTATTCTTTCTTTTTCCTCCTCTTTCTTCTTGTTTTTCTTCCCTCTCTCTTGTTCTTCAAGTGCTGCTGCTGCCGCCATTGCTGCCCCCCGCTGAACAGAATCGTCCACTGCCGGTCGCTAGCGGCTTGCCCAACCACCAACGAGGCCTGGCGAGCTCGCTAGCGTCTCACCCAACCGCCAACGAGGCCTAGCGTGCTCACCGAAGGCTCGCCTAGTTGCCGGCAAGGCTCAACCTCACCGGAGGCTCACCCAGCCATTGGTAAGGCTCAGCCTCACCAGTGGCCAAGTGGGCCTCCACCGGCCACTGGCCAGGCTCAGCCCAACTTGGCTAGGCGAGGCTTAGCCTAGCCATGGCTGGGCGAGGCTCGACCTCGCCCAAATTTGTTGAGGCCGAGCTCACCTAGCCAAGGCTCAGCCGACGAGGCATAGCCTCTTCGAGGGCGAGCAACACTCCGATGAGGTCGCCGGCCCTCATCTGGGACGATCAGCAATCGGCCACCTTGAAGAAAAAGAAGAAGAAGGGAAGGAAAAAAGAAAAAAAAAGATATAATTATTTTAAAAAATAAAAAAAATGATTTGAAGTAGGAATTGAAATTTTGCTATATATAGAATACATATTTAATTTTTTTTTTATTTTAATTTATTGTTTAGTATTTATATTTATAGTTTATACTATAGTTTATTATTTACTATTTAATAAAAAATTGATTAGTTAATATTTTTATTACTTAGTATAAATATAATCAATCAATATAATTTCTATGATTTGATAGAATTTTAGAATTGGAATAGAAATTTTATGTAGTTACTAAACACATTTCTATTCTTTTTCTATTCCACAATCAGAAATTTTGTATAGTTACCAAACACATTCTTTTGTTTAGAAATTTTTCCCAATAGCAGAATAAAAAAGAATAATTTCCGATCAGAAATTATTTCCAAGAACAAAATGATTACCAAACGCGCCCTTAAAGGCAAGGGTGAAGATTGATACAAGGCCGGCAAAACACATCAATTGAATCCAGGGGTAAAGTGCACTAAAAATGCCAAAAATTGTGTCCGACACTCACTTTAGTACCAAAAGTTTTTTTTAGGTGACTTAAATGCTACTTTAAAAACAAAATGATTATTCAAGTGCCAACTCCAATTTGGATTGCTGGAAATCCGATGTGGTTATATTTTATTAATTTCTCAGTCCTACGTGGCTTGCCTGCATGCCTAGTCGGCATATAACCCTTAAACGACATCGTCCAAAAGCTGTAAATAGTGATAATTTAAGTGTCAAATTTTATTAAATATGATTATTTGAGTGCCAAATTTTATTTAAAGTGATCACTTCAATGCTGGTCCTTGTTAAAAAATAATCACTTTAGTGCCAAGCACGCCACGTGGACTGGATTTTTTAAAAATTTTGGCAAGTCATATTATAATTATAATTTTAAACAACACATAATCAATTTGGTCGAAATTTCTCGCCGTTGACACTAAAGTAATCATTTTCCCTCCGATTTAGCACTTAAGTAAGCCGACAAAAACCTTTGGCACTAAAGTGAGTGTCGCACAACTTTTGATACTTCTAGTGTACTTATCCCATTGAATTTACATCCTTGTAGAACCTCAAGGAGAGGTATGACATGCAGGACCCAAACTGGAAGGAGGGCAGCAATGAAGGCATTGGCCGGCTCCCGGAGCTAGCGATCACGGGCAGATTTTTCTAGCTTGATATCTTGAGGACCACAATACAATCAATGGATGATGTATGGCCCTAACAACCCCCATCTTCAGCAATCACGGGAAGCCTTACATAATGCCTCTCCGTTCACTTTGCTTCAAGAGTCACCTTGAACTAGAACACCTATAACTCAATATTTGGTTTTTTTAGTGCATAAAGCAAAGGACAGAGGCCAGCATGAGCTGCGTTTCATGGGTCTTTAAGCACCTACAGAGAGTCTTCAGGATCATCCTCATTTGGATGAAGATTTTTTACCCAAATCACAATTGCGCTCATCCTCCCTCTCTGCGTCATCTTCCTCCCACTCCAAAGTCTCGCAACTGCTTTTCTTCAATGACCTCATCTCTGCTTCTTCTGGAGGCACCAACGTGAGGGTCGGAACTCTTTATTCCAATTGCTTAATTGCCATATTTATATAAATAAATAAATAAATAATTCACTTGAGTGTCATAATTTTCAATTAATCATTTGAGTATTGTCATTTTTTTTAAAAAGTTCACTTAGGTGCCGGAAATTCGACATGACATGATACTTGTGGTGAATGTTTTAAAAACTTTATGGCATTTAAGTGAGTATTGTAAATTATAGCAATCGAGTGATCAAATAAAAAAATTATAACACTCAAGTGAGTACTATACTAAAATCATGGCACTTATGGTGTCCGCTTTTTGGAGCTCTTGCTAATTTTCCTTCAAGTAATCACCTGCAATTTTTCTAGTAATTTCGATGTATCCGGGTTTGTTTCTTGACCCTAATTTAGCCCAAATTTGTCAATTTGGAGAAAGAACAAGGGTTTGCTTCTTGACCCTAGTTTAGCCCAAATTTGTCAATTTGGAGAAAGAACGAGGGTTGATAACATCGTTGTTTGCTAATTGAAATTTTTTACCAAGCCACATTGGATTTCTGGCAAAGAAAATTGCTTGTGGCGCTTAAATGTTCTTCTTCTTTTGTTTTTTTACTAAAGTAGCACTTAAGTAATCACTTGAGAAGTTTTGGTACTAAAATGAGCGTAGTACAAATGTTATAGTACTTTTGGTATATTTTTCCCATAAAAAATAGGACAAATTAGGAAATTCTTTGACTGAGGTTCTATTGATTCTTAAATTCATAAGAGGGTAAGGATGAAGCCAACTTGTGCTTGGAAACAATTCAATAATCGAACTTGTCTAGGTAGATAAGCTTTGATGAAGGCATATGTTGATTGCAAGAGAGATCAATGGGGGACACTTAAAGATGCAACATTCTCAGAAGAGCTTTTCTCTCATTTACTCAGGTCACATCAACCCAAGGACCAGACTCTCCTTTTGGCAAGTCAATAAGGTAAACTTTCGTTAGATATTTCAATGGTTTTGAAATATTCAAGCCATTATTCTGTACCAGCTCTAATGGAAATTATGATTGCCATAAACTTTTAACGGTTTTTTAAAACATACGATTTAATTTGTTTATTTATAACCCTCTCTTTTTAATTTTAAAGAGAATCTTCAAATCACAATCAAAATATACCAAAAATAAGAAGTTCCCTCTTTTCTTTCTATTTATTTTCTGAATTTTATATATAATGTTGTTATTCATGTTCTCTCTATTTATTCTATGCAAGGTAAAGAAGAAGATTCATTGTATCTTGTGAGGGGTGAAATTATCCTAAAAGACAGTACTTGCATATTTCAAACATTTGTTTTATTTTTTGTCTTTTCCAACATATTTCTCCAACAATCTTTAAGGATAATTCAGATTTCCAATAATCATGTTGTTTCTATTCTAATTGAATTTTAGAATTAATTTTATGTTCAAATTTTCTTTGCTCCCTTGTTTTTATATTCTGCTTCTATGTGTCTTCTCAAAACCATGGCTAAGCTTTGGTTATCGTTCACGTCACAACACAAACAAAACTAGAGAGTCCCTGATGAGAAAGTTGTGGAGAGCAATTACAATAGAAACACCAGTGGCAAGGTCATCGATGGGAAGAAAAAGTAGGATAATTCGTTGGATTACGATATTACTAATTCAGCTAAGTGAATTGTCACGCCCCGAGCCTCGAGCAAGCTCACATCCCTTTGCGGTCGATACAAATGTGACGTTTTAAGGACGCATCGCCGACCCATTCATTTTAATGCACATACGGAAACATATAAATACCATTGACAACAAACAGCATGGGACAGGAAAGCAGGGCACATTTCACAAAAGTCAACTTTTATAAACAATGGGTTTAGATACAAAAATGAGTCTGGTCAAAAGTTTACAAAATTGTCGACTCTCAAAAGGAAGCTGTTCTACGACACACTAGTCAACACAAACGCCAATCCTTCAGACTCCACCTCCACATACTCTAGGGCTGCTGGTCATCCACAACCACTATCTAAGGATCTGATAATTTAGCAAACTACGAGATGAGACAATATCTTAGCAAGTCCACCTCCTAAACTCCTATTAAGAAGGAAATATGCCATCAGAGTGCTCTAGCCACACTCAGCTACACAATTAGAACAAAGGACTTACCTCGCCTCAATTCTTTCCTATATGTCAGCACAGTTCATAACACAATGCATACAATTAATGTATATAACAATTGAAACGCCTCAACAACTCAATCAATTACAAGGGTCCCGATTATAAGACCAAATAATTATGACACATTCCATATCATGCCACACAGTTTTGTCTTATAATTAGGCGCATTAAATTCAATCAGTCATGTGTTCCAATTGTTAATTAAATCCCTCTAGGGTACTGCCGACTCCCATGTTTGGCGGTCTATTGGCGTAGCCAGGCATCGTCTCTTCCATATTGAGCAAGGCTACGTCTCTCATAGACGGCTTTCCCAAAAGAACATAGGTCCAGAATCTATTGCGACCCGAAACCCAATGAGTGGGTAACCCATATAGGGTAACGTCCATCCGACTTAATTCAGGGACGAGTTCTCTTAACCAACACACAACCAATCAATCTTGGCCCAAGATACTGTGCATTACATACAAATGCCTCAATTAAAATAGTAATCATAGCCTATTTTCTTTGTATTAAAAACATCTCGGAAAATAGTCATGTATGGGTACACGGTCAATTCGGACTAGAAAAATTGATACATTTCCTTTTCAAACCCCACTATTTGGTATAGTACTTAAAAACCCTTTTTCGATGTCAAAACCCGACATCCGAGATTTTCTAAATAAATATCATATTTTCACAATCATCACTCAATTTGCACAATTCAACAATCAATTGCATAATTTGAACACACCAATGTAATCAGTATGAAATTTCGGTCACCAGCTATCTCGATCTAATTTCTGGAAAATAATAAATAATTAAATATATTCCGAAATTAAATAAATCAATAATATATTATATTAATATAATTTAATAAAATAATATTTATAAATTCAAAATAATTAATTAAGGGCCTAATCAAGATTACACTAATTTAATCACCTAATTAGTCTTAATTAATTATCCACTAATTTAATCACATCCCTTAATCTAATTAACAATTAACTAAACTAATCTAACCACCTAACCATACTTAGCTTAATCTAAACGTCCATTAAGCATAATTAACCTCCTAAGCAAGGTTTAGTGAGTAAACTCATCGGATTTGCGAGCCGGTGGGTCCACGACGACGGCAACGTGACGGCGAGCAACAAACCCCAAAGCGGCGATGCCAACGGGGCACCAACTGAGCCGAAAAATGACCCGCAACTTCTTGCCCGGGCTGAAAAACCGTTGCTGCTCAAGGCGGGCCGAGGCTGACTTCGTGGCTGCTGGCGGGCTGGAAATTAGGATGGTGTGGGTCGTTGATGCGTGGAGTGGACTTCGGTGGAGATGGGCTCCGTGGCAGCTGCAAGGAGCAGCTTCGATCGCGTGGAACGTTGACGGTGGGGGACAAGCGGCAGTGGAGTTGCAGGTTGGGGACGCTGGCGGCTGCAAGGGAAAATGAAAGGGAAACTGTAGCAGGGGGCTTCGGTGAAGTTGGGCAGCTGGCGTGTTCACTGGCAGAGGGGAAAAATAAGAGGAGACAAAAGATGGTGGATGGCAGCAGCTTCAGTCGAAGAACTAATGAAAGAAATGAAGTTGCTGGGGAAATGGGCAGAACAGAGGGGTTCGGGAGAGAGAAAGAGAGGCGACGTGGAGAGAGCTGCTCCGAGAGAAATGAAGGAGAGGCGGCGACCGTGGGAAGTAGCTGGACGTGCGAAGAAAGCAGCGGCTTGGGGGAAAATAAGTCAACAAATTATCCATCCAATTAAATGTTTGGTCCCACAAGCCCTCAAGATAATCCCCTTTGTCCCCCATCACTTTCATGCACCTAAATTCCACAATTTAACAAAGTTGAGGTCCAATTGATGCAGCCTCCTTCAAGCATACGAATTTCACAAATTTTGAGCTTCCATTTCTTCATCAAATTCCCCAATTTGATGTCCAATTTAGTAAAATAAAAGGCCCACACAATATCTACAAGTCCCCTTCACCAACTAGCTCAGTTTGGAAACTAAAATCCCCTTCAATTTGGTCTATCCGAATTTCCACTATTTTCCGAATCGTCCAAATTGATTTTCTGTAAAAATCCCGAAATCACCAAAAAAATTTTGAATGCGTTCCTAAAATTAATCGTAACATGACAGAACTTTTAATTTCTGAAATCGACTTCAAATTTATGGTTAATTTCAATCTGACGTGATTTTAGCGTGACCTAACCTACTTGGTAGCTTTTAAGAATTTTAAGTGCAATTGACCCGTGGTCGATTATTTTCGTGCCATATTGTACATTTTCGACACATTGGCGACTTTCAATTGTCGTGAAAATCTTAATGTTTCAAATACGGACACAGGATATGAAAATGACAGAAAAATCGGTCTAGTGTCATTCTACAAAAATTTTGCAATTAGGTGGAATTACCCATCCATTAATTACATATCTCTATTGAATCGATCTATCTCTTGTCTCTGGTCGATTTTGGCGGTATCGTAATGATCCTCGCAAATTAGCACGATCGATTAGCCGATTCTTAGTCGAATGCTCAAGTCTCCTGCGTTTAGATTCCTTAACGACTTCACCTAATAAGCTAGTTATCCTATCAGTGGCCAACTCAGGAAATAACATTATAGGCACGTCGATGAAAAGCCCGACTCATTCAATTAAAATCAGAAGTGAAAAATCAAGATGTCACATGAATCCTCTGCCTCTAGTGGTGGTAATGTTGAGGCTACCAATATAACCTAGAGGAGAGTGAATAGATTGATGAGAATAAAGAATTTTTACATAATATAATAAGTTAAACTTTACCAACAACAGAAATAGATTAATAATCAAGTGTGCTATTGATGAACAAATTTTGATAATAATGAAATGTTCATAAGAAAGAAATAGAAGATAGCATAGGGATATTTATATTGGTTCAACTTTATCCCCAAATGATGTCTACTCTCAATGCTAATTCACAACAAGGCTGGAATCCACTAATAATCTTCAAAACAAGTTACAACTAACAAGTATTGCTCCTATCAACTGATAAATCACTCTATCAGGACACAGCCATTGTTCTTACACTTGTATGGTTGATTTTACCATAATTACAACTTAATGGTACCTCACAGAGATATTATAAGCAACACTTAGTTTCTATTAACCATATAATAAATAAATAAAAACACACACACACACAAAGCAAAGAAGAATAGTCAAAGAAATTGACTAGATTTATTCATTTCCATCCAACCCCATTACTTCTCTTAGATTGAATATATAACCACATGATAGTTTACAACTCAATATCCTCAAGAAGCCACTAGTTTTACCATTATCAGTAGTAGAATAGCTCTTTAACAATGGCGGTTTACCAAACTAGTCAATTTGATCTTATTAGAGTCTGTATTCTACTTAGAGTTGCCAGAATTTTTCTTGATAAACATTAGTGTTTGTGATAGAATTTCAAGCCTTGTCAACGTCTATTTTCGTTAGGATCAACATTCAAATCAGATGAGCAAGTGACTAGCACCTTCTAGGACTTGATATCAACACAATCCATTACCCATGATTAAGACTACTCATTATCAAATAGTCTATTGGTGTTGTCCACAATCAAATCATATGGAATGACTTACGCTCAATTATCCAATGATCTTTCTAAGTATGTCGACTTCTAAAAACTTCTAGTTGATGAAAGATTGACCATGGTACCTCCAAGTCTTTATAAAATTCTCATTAAATTAGATTTATTCTCCTCTTATCGATATCTTTATCATTCTCCACTAAACTCATGCAAGTCATCAATATCATCTAAGTCTTTTACCTCATCTCATGGAGGGAGCTGCTCCTACCAACAATATGCTACTCTTCACTACTTCTGATAACGATAAGATCTTCTATCTTTTGGTCCTTCGAAGCATATTGATGAATGACTCTACCAAGCTATTTATCTTCCTAGTCCTTCCAATCTATTCACTAGATTTTAGTACCTCTAAGTCATTATGAACATCCCCATCCTTCCCAACTTGTTCACCCTCAATTAAGGTCCTTTTAAATGTTCACCTTATTTCAAGATCCTTCAAGTTTGTAGACATTTGAACACCCAATAGCTTATTCACCCTTAATATCGACAGTGAACCTTCGATATCAGCAAAACACTCTATGACACCATCTGCATAGTGGCTTGGTTTATATCACATGGTACTACTCAATCAACATGCACATTAGTAGTCTTTTATTATTTTGTCATCTTTTGAACAACATAGGGGATTTTTCCAATAAATCATTTGTAAAGTCTACTTTTCAACAAATGAGTTCAAGCTTTTCCGATCATTGTTATGGCACCCGAAGTTGACGAACATACACGAAATCGGGATCCTTTCATTCCAATTTTGGAAATTCGACATATTGTAAGCTAGTTTCTAGTATATTCTTGTCATTTGTGTCCTCTTAATTTGACTTATCAAATCAAGCATACTTCATGAATTTGTGGTTCTATACTCTTTATGTTTACAAATTTTCCATTTATCTATTCAAAGAAATATGTAAATCCATATTTCGATTCTATGTAGCTGCTTAGAACGAGAAAGAAAAGGAAAATTGGAAAACATAACGAAAGAAATTGGTCCAATCTTTTATTTTTTTTATTTTTAAGGACTAAAAAGTTAAAGGTGACCACATGCCTAGTCAACACAAGTTATTAAATTATTCGGCATCTCCATTAGATATATTATCATTCCATCTTACTTGGGACCAGAAAGAAAGTGGAACATGTTGTCATCTTAGCTTGGATCATGACTTTGACTTGCATAAGGTGTTTGTGTTTTTTGACAATGAGTCATCTCAGCTAGAAACATGACTCGCATTGATAAGATACTTGTCGTTCATATTCAAATGTTTTTGTTCAAATTTGTTTTCATGAATGACAATGAGAGTCGCGGTTATAGATTGCATATAGTTGATCCTCAAAGCTTCGAACTATTCTCCTTTTGATTGAATAGTGATGCACATGCTCGGTTCTCTCCTTGCACTATCTATTGTTGTTATACATGGTTCGAATATACTAGATTCCTACGTATTGTTGCTTTGCATGTTCAGAATATATGGGAGGCGTGGCTATAAATTGTCCATGCTTAGAACTTGTTGAATTCCTGATCACAATTGTTGTTCATGGCTTGAATTGGTTAAGCTCGTGGTCAATATGAGTTTGTCCAGAATTTAAATTTATTTGATAGGTGTTCACGGTTGATGTTCGTATCAATTTTTGTTCCAATAACGGGTTTGGTCTCATTTGGATATTATTTTGGTAATATCAGCAAATACATTCATGTAAGAGAAAGTCGGGTGAAATTTATTTTTCTCCTTTGCTAAATATTTGTATGTTGATTTAGAAATACAACGGATAGAAGGTTCTTGAACTGGGTTTTCATGTTACTAGAGGAACCATAGATTATGGCACCCTACATAATGTATTTCCCATTATATTAAAAACATATGGTGATAGTAATTGGATCATAGATTCATACGAGACAAAATCCACTAATGGTTATGCGTAAACCAATAGTCCACTTGATTGAAGCAGATGATTCTAATAGCATAATTACATTGTCATTTCCCAAGTCAAATGGTCAATGTAAAAGAATGGTTAGTGGACACGGGTGCTACTAGGCATATATGTACTGTCACGCCCCGAATCTCGACGCACATCCTTCGGTGGTCAATAAATTGTAACGTCCTAAAATGTGTTGCCGACCTAATCGATTATGCACATGCGGAAGCGTATAATAATTCCCAGACAATACTTAACATGGGATAGAAAAGCAGGACAACAAAATCACAAAAGTCACTTTATAAATAGATTGAGTTTATATACAAAAGTCCAAACCAAAAAAAAGCTACTAAGCTCACTAAACTGCGGGCTTTACAATCAAGGGCTACGGGTCCACCACGACACCACCAGGGGCGTCGAGATCCTCAACATACTTGCCATCGATGACAGACTCGTCAAAGCCATCCAGGGGGCCGTCCCGAACACCATTGGGCCTGTGGCGGAACCACACCTTGAATCTATGAATGACCAACTGAGGTAGGCCTTCATTGACCTAAACAGTAGTGACCACGAGCTCAAGGGTCCAATCGGTATTCCCATGGATAGGGAGTACAGTGCGCTCGGTCACGTTCTCTCGTGGCCACCCAAAACGGACGGGTCACGCCTCCATCTACGAACCTAAAAAGGTTAAGCCCACAATGGGATGAGACAACATCTCAGCAAGTCTACGGCCTAAACCTTGATTAGGAAAGAAATACACCTAGGGGCAACCTAACCACACAACCATAGAGACTTACCTCACCTTAGTTCTTTCCTGCACGTCAATACAATTCATATCACATATAATTACTTTAAAAGCACTCATCAAACAAGACTTCTCAACTTATATCACAAACCAATACAGGGGTCTCGATTATAAGGCCAAATTGTTATGACACGTCACATTCCATGCCACACAATTTTATTCCATAATCAGGCGCGTCAATTTCAATAAGTCATGTGTCATAATTGATGGCGACCCAACAGCCATGGCCGACTTAACAATCAACAATCTTCCGGTGTAACCAGGCATCATCTCGCACCATCAAGCACGGCAACGTCTACATCTAGACGGTATTACATATAGGAGCATCGGCCTAGCCTCCATTGCAACCAGCATTCGTTGACTTGGGGCATTCCCAAAGGAGTATCGTCCGGTCTCAAAGGCTCGTGATGGGTTCTCATATCATTCATGCACTCATCCAATCTTAGCCAAGACATCATGCATTGCACTCAAATGTCCCAATTAAAATAACCATGTTTTTGATTCTGCACAGAACTTATACTAACCATGAATACTCCATGAGTTGATCCTATTCGGTAGTAGATCGATTGTGGATTGATTGAGTCCACATAACCAAGTGACAATCGAGAGCGATCATGGGAATCAATGACATAAATCTTGGATAGACCAAGGCATGACATGTTTGGCTTTGGATCCGATTTGCCCGACCAAGACTCGATTAACACAAATGATCAAGACCAGTCACGAAATTCATTTTTAAGACATCTAATGGATCAATTCTAATTGGAAATGGTCATGAACAAGTTCAAGAGGTGTACCTACTTAGTCTCACTCAATCGGTTAAAGTCTAGTGAATTTTTGGCATGAACCTCGGTTTTCATAGAACCGTCCAAATATTGAGATCGAGGATGATGTCGGCCCAGGTGAGGCCAATGCTTGAGGGTCTCCCTAAATGCCATCCTAATAATGAGATCAGAACGATACTAATTGCCAAGGGGATACCAATGCTCGGTTGTTATTGGAAGTGTCATGCCCCGAATCTGAAGCTTGCACACATCTGTCAATGGTCGACTAAGTTACGACATTCCCAGGACGTGTCACCGACCCAAACGAATCATGCACAAGTGGAAGCGAAATAAACAATCCCCAAACAACACAAATATGGAATAGAAAAGCATGACAACAAATTTCAAACCAACACACTTTTATAAATGAACTAGTTTATCTACAAAAGAGTCTAAACCAAAAAGAGAAGAGCTAAGCCATCTAGGCACTAGGCTCCTCATCCACAGGCTTTAGGGGTTTTGGGTCCACCACAACCCCATCAGGTTGGTTGGCTACCCCCTCGCCCTAAACGGCGAGTACATCGAAACCATTCAAGGGACCCTCCCATTCTGAGATAAGCCCATGACGAAACAACGCCTTGAATCGATGAGGTACCAACTGAGATAGGCCCTCATCGACCAAAATCGTGGTCACGATGAGCTCACAGAGCTAGGGAGTCCCGGGCATAGGAAAGAAGGCACTCTACTTGGTATACCCCCGCGGCTGTCCAAAATGAACCGGCCTAGCCTCCATCTAAGGACTTGTAAACAATTAAACCACGATGTGGTGAAACAATGGACACTCGGACCCCTAGAGTGCCAAAAGTTGGCACAAAAGGACATTTAAGTGCCAAAAGCTACAAAAGTGACACTTAAGTACCAAAATCAAAGCAAAATGGATCACATAAGTGCCACCGACGAGAAAATCCGGCCAAAACGCTAACGTGGCAATTTTCCGGCAAGCTATGCATAAAACGATGTCGTTTTATATGCTGATGTGGCTAAACAATGTCGAAACGACGTCATTTTGGTATAATTCGAATTTTAATATAATAATTAATTAAATTAAATTTTAAAAAATTAATGAATTATTTAATTAATTAAAAAAGCATGGGGAAGGAGGAGGAGGGCTCAGCCCTCACCACCACCGCCGCCATCTCCCTCCGTCGCCGGGGAGGTGGGGGAGGGTCAACCAAGGCCACCGAGCCCTAGCCGACCGGCGACGAGGGCCTTCATGTCCTCGCCCAAGGCCACCGTCTTCTAGGGGGCCGCCACTTGATCCGATGAGGGCACGAAGGCCCTCGCTGCCGATGGGCTAGGGCTAGGGCTAGTGGCCCTCGGCCAAGGCTCGGCAACCCCAGTGACCCTCCCCACCATCCGGCGACGGATGGGAGGCAATGGCGGCAAGGGTTCAGCCCTCAGCCGCTGGCTGCCTTCCTCCTTCTCCTCCGTTTTTTTTTTTTTTAATAAATATAAATTATTATTTTATTGTAAATTTAATTTAAATAATTTTTATATTATATTAAAATTCAAATTATGCCTAAACGTCGTTGTTTTGGCTGATTTAAGGGCTCTATTTTGGCCAACTCTAAGAACAATGTCATTTTACATGAATAGAGCTGAGTCAACTCTCCGACGAGCCACATAAGTGAGCAATATTAATATTTAATTGCCACGTATGATTTCCAGTTGGCTTTGCTAGAGGTGGCACTCAAGTGTCCAACTTTTCTACGAAAATTGCACATATATGTCACTTTCGTAACTTTTGACACTTAAGTGTCTCTTTGTGCCAACTTTTAGCACTTGAAGCGATCTTTTGCCTATGACAATGTCTCAACGAGTTTACGCCTTCAACCTCGATTATGAAGGAAATACGCCTAGAGGCGGCCTAACCATATAACCAATGATACTCACCTTGCCTCAATTCCTTCATGCACATCAGTACAATTCATATAACAGATGCATATAATAAATACACATATCAATTGGAACATCTCACTCATTTCTCAATCAATCACATGAATCCCGATTATAAGACCAAATCGTTATGACACGTCCCATTCCATACCACATAATTTCGTCCCATAATCAGGCATGTCAATTTCAATCATTCATGCATCCCAATTGATTACGACCCAACAACCACAACCAACTCAATAGTTAGCGGTCTTCCAGCATAGCTAGGTGTCATCTCGCACCATTAAGCACGGCAATATCTACATCCAGAAGGCATTCCATATAGGAGCATCGGTTCAGCCTCCACTATGATCGACATCCATTGACTTGGGGCATTCCTAAAGGAGCATCGTCCAGCATAATAGCTTGTGATGGGTTCCGAGAACGATTCCATGCATATCCAATTCCGACCAAAGATATTGTGCTTTGCACTTAAATGCATAATTAAAATAATGCGCATGACATATTTCCTTCATATTGAAAACACCTGGTAAAATAATCATGTATAGGTACACGGTCAGATCAAACCATAAAATTTGATATCTTCCCTTTTAAAATCCCACTATTTGATATAATACTTAAAAAAATTTTCAATGTCAAAACCTAACACTCAGTATTTTCTAATTAAATACCAAAATTTCATAATTTTGAAATAATAACCCAAAAGTAACAATCAACACTCAATTGCATAAACTAATTGCACCATGACAATCAACACGAAATTCTAACAATCGACTATACCGGTATAATTTTCGGAAAATATTAAATAATTAAATAAATTACAAAATTAATTCAATAAATGCCAACTAATTAAATAAATGACTAATTAAGATTTAAACTAATCTAACCACCTAATTAGCCTAATTAATCAATTAAACCCCTAATTACTCTAAACTAACCACCTAAACCAATATTAAGTTAATCTAATCCCATACTAAGCATAATTAACCTCCTAAGCAAGGTTTAGCAAGTAAACTTACTAGATTTGCGAGCCGGTGAGTTCACAGCGATGACGACATGGAGGCAAGCAGAACTCAAGCCTACGGCAACACCCAACAAGGTTCGGAAGAGGCCAAAAACAGGTCACGAAGTCTCAGCCCACAATTGAGATTTCAGTTCTCTTGAGGGCTAGAAGGGGTGGTCGAGGGGCTCAACGAGCGGAGCTAGACTCGCATGCGATGACGGCGGTTGCAAGCGAAGGCAACAGCATCTCGAGCAGCTTCCAAACAACGGCGATGGCCTAGTCAACAACAAGCGGGCATGGGACCTGCGACTTGGATACAAAGGCTCAAGCTCGCTGGCGTGCGGACTGGCGCGAGACAACGGGCGGAGTTCGAGCGACTCAGATGAGCGTTGGACTGGCGATCGACGACTGTAGGGGGTGAGCTGGCTGGTTCTCTGGTTCTTTAGCTCTTAAACAACAACAACAATGGAGGCTAAGTCGAGGAAGAAGAAAAAGAAGAAGAAGGGGAACAGCTGGAGGAGGAGCAAGAAGCCTCAAAAGTCTTCACAAATATCTATTCTCATCATCACAAGGCCCCCACCAGCCATAAGCCTCATCCTCAGCCAATTTCCCTCACCAATCTTCCTCCACAAGCCACTCTAGGTGGTCCAAATGTTGTTGCCCCCATGGCCTACGAATTTTGAGACATTTCCCTTCCAATTGAACTCAAATCACTTCAATTGGCTTCAATTTAAATGGCCAAAATGTCGTGATGGATGCCCACACCACTTTTCACATTTTTCCTTCCCAAATAATCCAACTTGGATGTCAAAAGCACTCTAAAAAACGGGCCTCCGAATTTACTGGTCCAATTTTGCCAAACTTTGATTTTTCGCTGAAAATCTAGACTCACCAAAAATTCTTCAAATGATGAGCCGACGTTTCTAAAATAAATTGTGACAAGGCAGAACTTTCAATTTTTGAAATCGGGTTCAATTTCGTGGTTAATTTCAACCGAACGTGATTTTTGCGTAACCTAACCTATCGAGTAGCGTTTTGGAATTTTTAACGCAGTTGACCCGTGGTCGATTATTTTTTATCCACATTATGCATATCCGACTCATTTGACGACTCTCAATTGTCGTGAAAATCTCAATATTTCAATTACGGGCACTAGGTACAGAAACGATAAAAAAATCGGTTTAGTGCCGTTTGACGAGAATTTTGCAATTAGGTGGAATTACCCACACTTTAATTACATGCCTATGTTGAATCGACCTATCTCCGGTCTCTAGTCGATTTTGATGGTACCGTATTGACTTTTACAGATTAACGCGATCAAGCAGTCGGTATCCAATTGAATTCTCAAATCAGTTGCGTTTATATTCATTAACGGCTTTACTTGATAGATTAGTTATCTTATGAGTGATTAGCTCAGAAAAAAATACTATGTGTGCGTCGATGAAAAACCTAATTCATTCAATCGAAAACCGACTCAAAAATTAGGCTGTCACAGGAAGAGTCGATAGATATCGACTAAGGGAAAGAAATTGGATGTCCACGTGTGGTGCTTGATCTAATGCATGCATGAGATTGAGTGGATGCATGCACCGATGCTTAAATTGATGCTTGCAAAAGTTGTGATTGTTTTGTATTAGTTGTTTGAACTTTGCATCAATTTCAAAATATGTTTGTATCGAGTCACTTAGTGCATGAATGAGTTTTGCATGGTGCACGCATCATTCTAAAATCGAAATGGTCGTAAGTCATGGATCATTGAAAAGCTTGTTCTTATGTACTAACTCTTTGTTCTTGACTCTTGAAAGCACATAATTGTTTGCAAGCCTTTTGTGTGTGCATAGGCAAGGCAAGGCACGGGCCTTGCTATTGATTTGCCATCGACAAGGGAGTGGTGATCTTGTATCCGTGAATTGACAACAAGACATCCTCCTATTATAGAAGAATTAGAGATTTCTACTTACTGAGTCACCGACTCATTCTTGTTGTTTTCACCATTTCAGGTGTGTGATGGATGTACCAACCTCGCCGTCCGTTCATCCCGATGTTGCTATAGATATGGTTTCTATCATGACAAACATAATAGATGTAGAAGGAGACGCCACTTACCGAAAGTACGCCGCCACCATATGAATCTAAGAAGGAGTAGACATCTTGGCGCCACACATGTGTGAGGTTTGGTGTCTCATTTCTTTATGGGGACATCATAGGTCCCATTCGTGGCTTCATTCCTCCGATGGATCCCACGAGAACCCTGTAGGGAGTGAAACTAGGATGAGGGCTATTTAGGGAGAAGTTCGGTAGAAGAGTTAGGTTACCTCAACCTTTTTGATCAACTACAATGGTAATGTAGATAATAGCCCAAGATTAGGATGGACATGTAATTATAACAACTTTTGATATGTATAAATATATGTTTACTTTTATTGCTTGGCTTGTATATGTTTTGCCTAACTTCCATGTTTGATTGTGTACAAAGATTGTTTATAATTCGCTTCCACATGCGTTTAATCAAAGATATAAAAATAAAAAATAAAAATAAAAATTGGGATAATTGATGTGCCAAGGACATCGATGTTAATTCTCTAGGTCACGCTCTCGTTACCAAGGGTGGGGCAAGGGAGTGATATGACCCCACTAGCGCAAAACTGCGTTGGACAACAAAAGTTGTGGAGGTGTTATGTGATTGGTGAAAATTATAATTCACAAAAGAAATTATGGGTTCATAAAAGTTTTAAACTTCACAAATGATTTCATGAATTATATTTTATTCTTTCTAGCTCTAGTTCATAGCCCAAAAGGCATCAACTCCGATGCATTACAATAAATTAAGTTTAACCCAACTTTTATATTTTACTTTCTTTTAAAAACTTTTTAAAATATGTGGATTTGTTGGATGGTTAACGATTCTGAAATATTCAAGCCATTGTTTGTTACCAACTCTAGTGAAAATTATGATTGGCATCAATTTGTAAGATTTTGTAACGTCTAACTTAATTTGTTTCTTAGTAACCCTCTCCTTTTGACTATAAAGAGAATTCTCAAATCACGATCAAAATATACTGAAAATAAAAAATTCTCTCTTTTCTTTCTATTTATTTGTTAGGTTTTACCTATAATGTTGTTCATATTCCCTGTATTTATTCTGTGTGGAGTATAGACAAATATACGTTGTATCTTAAGAGGAAAGCAGCTAGAGCCTGTCAAATCGAATTTCATACTTTGAGAGGTGGAATTATCTTTAAAGATAATATTTGTATACCTCAAATATTTGTTTTTATTTTTCATATTTTCAAACAGATTTCTCCAACAACTTGCTTCATTGTGCTTAGTCAAAATATGATAGAAACAACCTTTATCTGTACTAGTTTGGGGCCACAAGTAACTTCATGGAGAGGTAACTTGTCGGGGAGGTTTTTTTCTCTATTTTTTGGTCAGTTTGTTGTTGGGGAGGTTCAAAAGCAACTTTTTGCACAAATTTAGTTCTAAAATAATGAGTTAACTTCTTTAAGAGGTTAGAGATTAGAAGTCACAAATTGATACTAAAAGGTTGAGATAAGCTCTGTACTTTTTATAGAGAAGATGATCAACGATTTGTCTTAAAAACGAGGGATTTCTCAAAAAGTGAATCTTGTTTACAAAAAAAGATAGCCAACCTGGTAGTCGACAAATAGTTACGTTTCATGGATTAAAGGAGTTTGGTTGATAATGATGCCAAAAGGACGTGGAGGAATTGATAACTATGCGGCGTGAATATCAACATCTATACAGTATAGTCATCGACGACTACGTGACATGGTTATTCACGAAAGATGAAGGATTGTCGACAAGTATCATGATTCGGAGACAAAGCTTACAGATGGCCAACTATTCCAAAATTGGCTTAGTGTTAAATACGGGAAATGAAAATGGCATGGACTGAAGATATCAAATGAAGGGGTCGATGTGAAGTGACGACTAAATATCTCAATTGTAACTACGTGCGAATAAGATCGATATCCGAACAGGGGGTCTGGAATCTCGGAAATATATTTGTAATCATACCTAGAGTGGTTACTGCCTGTAGGGGTTGCAGTTAGTAAGCCAGAAATATCGACGGCGTGTAATCACGCGGGGATCTCCCTCTCGGGCACAACTTCCCAGGTGTTTTTTATTCAATGCACTTACTATTTTCTCCTTTTCATCTTCACGCACATTTATCATTTCCAATACTTTTTTTTTTTTTTTGACCTAGAGAACCCTGCACACAGCCAACAGCTGCGTAAGTAAACCCTGAGGAGGCACGTAGGAAACCACCACCCATGTACCCAGGTATATCGCTAATGATCCGCCTGCCTCCCTCCAACTTGCGTTGCAGGGACTTTGAACTCCAAACCTCCAGCGTGGAAGTCATGGAGCCTACCAACGGAGCCACCACGGCGGGTGGTTCATTTCCAATACTTTTAGGGCCTGTTTGGCAACGTGCCAAACAGTACATGATTCTGATTTTTTGTTCCCAGAATTAGTTTGGGACGAGAATCGTGTTTGGTAAATTTTTTGTTCTTGGAAACAGATTGGGAAGAGAATTGAGAATTAAAAAATATATATATGATTCTTCGTCCAAGAATCAAAAAAAGAATCAAAACAGTGAAACTCTCATTCTTCCCTTCCGTCATCCCGCGATTGCTATCCACCACCACCCGCCGCCACCTGCCACCGCCGTCCGCCGCCTGTTGCAGGTCCGACATGCTCGACGGGCCAGGGTGAGGTCTAGCGAGCTCGTCGGAGACAAGCCCAGCCACTGGCGAGGCCGAGCCTCACCTATAGCTAGGCCGACCTGGCCACCAGCGGGGCTGGGTGAGCCTCACCGATGGCCAAGTGAGCCTTGCTAGCAACTGAGCAAGGCTCACTCAGCCCCACCGAGGCTCGGCCTCACCTGGCCACTAGCAATGCTCGGCCGATGAGAGCTGACCTCACTAAGAGCTAGCGACGCTCCGATGAGCGTCACCGGCCCTTCGGCGACCGGCCACATGAAGAAGAAGAAGAATAGGAGAAAATGGAAAAAAAAAAAAAGCAAAAAAGAAAAGAAAAAAAGCAAAAAAAAAATATTTAAAAATCAAAAGAAATTAATTTGGAACATAATCAATTAGCACGGTATCAAACGCAATTCTATTCCAAAATCAAAAAATTTGGATAGTTACCAAACGCGTTTTTTTACTCAGAATTAGTTCTCGGAAACAAAATAAAAAATAATCATTTCTAGTCAGAATCAGTTCCAGAAAACAAAATCGTTACCAAACGTGCCCTTACTTTCCGAGTTTGCATTTCATCTTTACTTCAAAAGCTAAGCGATTTCCCGTCATGATCAAGGCAGAATCCATTTTGTCAAAAAACCAAATTCAATTTGGTGAAAAATTTAGGGGCTGCATGGAAACGTTCCTAAAAAACACTTTTTTGTTTTTTTGTTCTTTTGTTCCTCGAACACAAAAAAAAAAAAAAACTTACTTCTTGTTCTAGAAACAATTTTGAAGAAACGTTTCTTCTTCTCTTCTTCTTTTCTTCTTATTTTTCTTTTGCTAGTTGCCGGCCTTGGCCATGGCCGGCGACCGGTCGTCAAGGGCCGGCGACGCCGTCGAGGGTTAGCGACCTCGTCGGCCCTCGGCGAGACCGAGCCTCGCCCGCACTAGCAAGGCCAAGCCTCGCCTTGGCTAGGCGAGCTCGGGCTCGCCCGGATCCGGCGAGGCCAACCGTCACCGACCCCCGGCCAAGCTCGGCCTCGCCGGATCTGGGCGAGCCCGAGCTTGCCCAGCCAAGGCGCCGGTGAGCCTCGTCGTGGCCGGGCGAGGCTGCCGGCCGAAAAAATAAAAAATAAAAAGAAAGGAAAAATGAAAAATAAAATAAAAATATTAAAAAAGTAAAAGAAACAAAAAAAAAAGAATAAAATTTACCAAACGTGTTTCTGTTCATTTTTTATTTCCGGAACAAGTTTACCAAACGCGTTTTTTTTATTCAAAAATTGTTCTCCGGAACATAAATTTTTTTTTTTTTATTTTCCCTGAACAAAAGGAACAAAATAAAAACATGCGCACCCTTAACTTCCAGGTTTAAACCCCATTTTTGTTCAACCATTGACCTCTCTTCGTGCTCCATGGTGTGTTTTCAACTGAGTAAAACTCTATACGACATGCCATGTATAAGTTTCAGGCACCGTGTCTTCAATAGCCCAGGCTGTTGTAAACCGATTTATTTTGTTGTGGTACAATATTAAATGTTGCATTTTTTTTAGAAGTGAAGTTTTTGTGTTTACAATCATTTGCGCCTATATACAGCGAAATGGCCTTTGACAATATAGTGTTTTCAATTTACCACTCTTCAGATTGGACTCTCACTAAAATGAACAATAGCCTTCCACACAAGGGAACAATGCCCCAATAAATAGTCTTAAGTGCCGAAAAAAAAAAATCAATAATAATTAGAAATTAATAGTGATATGTTATTAATGTCTTACCAAACTTCAAACTTTGACAAATGACTATCATTGGTAGGTTTTATCGACATAATTGGCAAGAGCTTAATTGCTTACAACTACATTTCTGTAGAACAAATTAAGTAACATTTCTCTCACTTAGTAGATTAAGTGAATTTTTCACTTAATTGAATCTTTTAAGTCAACTCCATTCAATGTTACTAAACAAGCTTAATTTCATTAAGTGGTGAATTTTTAACTTTCAGCACTTAATTGGGTTAGCAAACAGGTTGAATGACATAGTTAAAAGAAATTATTGATAAAAATACACCATATGAAGAGATTGTATTAATAGAAAGCGGAAATTTTTCAAGATTCCAATTTTTTTTAAAAGGTTATTATCAGAACAATGTGAGAGATAAAATAAACTTATGAACTTAAACATTTGTCCATGTAGATAATATTTATTAAATAAGTGATAAAGGATATTGGGGGCAAAAGAAAATGATTGAGATCCCTTAAAAGTAATAAACTCACTTTGAATGAAATTTCTCACAATCATTTTTTTATTTATATATTAAACACCTCATGGTATGTCAAACTACCATCTTTAATCGGCTCGAGTACAGTGTGTCTTTGTGTTGGTCGCATTGACCATAACTTAGTAATGATCAATTACATTGCCTAAGTCGACACTAGTTGGTAAGCAGTCTTTGATCTAATGTGGTATGGGTGTACTAGTTCGAAAATTTTTATGATATGAATACACCAATTTGAAACTTTTGTGATATTAATAAATAAATAAATCCTACCCAGACTAGAGATACACATTCAATCAAAACTTCATTTATCACATGCTGATCTATCCGAAAAAGGAAAACCCAACCCTCCCCAATTTACCCTAATATAAGGTGAAATGGCACTAGAAATGTCAAAAATTATGTACAACGCTCACTTTAGTACCACAAATTTTCACCAACTCACTCAAGTGTCAAATTAAAGAAAAACAATCACTTAAGTGTCTCTAACAAGAAATTTTGGCTAAAGAAATTATGTGACTTTTATGATTTTTTTTTTTTGACATGGCATTTTTTTGACACAGGAGTCATCACTTTTTTTTATAATTGGCACTAAAACTATCATTTTTTAACAATGATTAGCACTGAAGTGATTATTTTTTAACTTGCTATACGGCATCATTTAGGAGTTATATGCTGACTAGACATGCCAACGAGCCATATGGGATTGAGAAATTAATAAAATATGACCACGTGAGATTTTCAGCAATTTAGATCATAGTTGCACTTAGGTAATTGTTTTTTTTTTAAATGTTGTATTTAAGTGATAAAAAAAAATTGTATTAAAATGAGTATCATACACAACTTTTGATATTTTTAGTGTCCTTCTTCCCAATTATAAAGTTATAAAGGAAACAAGACCCATCGCAATCACAAGAGTGATCTACTAACTAGAGTATTTCCTACTAGAGCTAAAAAAAAAAGTGGATGAGTGGAGGATTTTCTGTTAGAACGAAGATGTAAAGAGAGAAATCACATTTACAACCCAGCATTTAATTGCTTTACTAATGGCGGCAAGGACATTCATGATGCTCAGAGACACTGTTAATTAAGAATTTTAGTTTATCAAGAAGAGAAGATTGCGTGAGGTGGCGTTTATCTATGTGAATAGAGCATGTGCCTAAATGGGATAAGAATATTATAAGTGCAATGACTTTTGTATCACAGTCACTTGAATATCATTACTCTTTTATGAACACTTGAGTGTCGTGACTTCTAAAAAAATATCCACTTGAGTCCCATTATTTTCAATCTATCACTTGAGTACATATAACTTTTTTAAATGGTCCATCAAAGTGCTAAAAATCTGACGTGGCATAGCATGAATAATAAAAATTTTAAAACATTATAACATTTAAGTAATCAATTAAAAAGTCATATGATACTCAAGTGATTAGAAAAAAAAATACAACACCCAAGTGATAAAAAAAAAAAGGGTACAGCACTCATGTGAGCTCCTTACAAAAGTTATAGCGCTTATCATATCATTTTCCTAGTCTTAAATATATCATGCATAAACAACAACACACGAAAACAACAACACCAGGCGTTAATGTAGTTAGAAATTTTGTGCCACGAAACCTAATCACAGTAAACAGTTGTTTTCAATGAGTTACTCTAAATTTCTTTTTCCATGACTAAACTGCCATTAAAATTTAATTGGTGGTATACTAAATCTTGTATTTTATTTTACCTCTCGGTAAGGAAGGTAGAAAAATGCAATCGGACACGCCCGTAGTGCGTGCGTGAGTCTAGTATCTTATAGTGGACGAATTCTAATATCGGGTGATATGTCATATGTATTAAATCTTAATTAAATTTACAAACTTGCTACAACTAAAAGAAAACAATAAATTCACTTGAAAGAAGGGCTTCTTAACTTATCAAAAATATTTATTTTATAGGACTTCTTAAATTCTATCCACAATTTATTTTCCTTAACTTCGCATACTTATCTTACTCACTCATTCCATAACACCCGCACCAGTGTCCCCCAATGGCAATGAAACCATGATCATAAAGCAATCAATTCCAGTTTTGCATCTCAGTTGCCTTACACTCAGGGCAATGGTGAAGAATTTATTGGGCAACTAAATCTTATTATATTATAAATTGAACATTTTTTTGCTGATTTGCTAATGTTTTTTTTTTTTTTTGGTATTGGAGGAACCAGCTTGCAGCCGACAGCCGCACCGTAAACCCCCAAGTGACACTTAAGCAGGAGGACCCACCACCTGGTTTGCTAATGTTGGACATCCTTTGACGGAAAAAAAATGGTTCAAACGATATCATTTCCAAGTACAGAATGAAGAGGATTTCACTATTGTTAGAGTGTTTGTTGACCTGTGTAAGATAAGATTGGCATGATCTGCATATGTTGTAATTTCCTAATCATATACCTTCTGCACTCACCACATTTGTACCTCTTCGCAAAGCTAGGCCTGACGCGAGAGAAAAATAATTTGCTTCTCTCTTTTTATTAATGACTTTTCTCCAAAAAGGTGAAAAATATATTTAAGATTTTAGAGAGTCACATACAATCCTTGATGTCCTGATTTGTAGAATTATTGTTAAGTCCACTGCTTGTGTATAAATAATCTTATGAGTTCATTATTGGATGAGTGATATTTGTGTTTGAAAATGATTTACCAAGTAAATTATTCGACATGTCAACCATCTAACTATATTTGACAAAAAAAAAAAAAAAAAAACCATCTAACTATAAATATGTAACCTTAATTTTTTCTTATACTAGCAATTGACGTGACAAGATCTCTTATTTGTAGGGAAAAATGTCCAAAAATCTTAAACCGTTATACTTTTGCTAATTTAATTATAAATTTTGTTAATTAAATCATAAATATTTTTTCACATTTTGCCAATTGAGTCAATTATGCCAATTTCAACTAGAAAATCATTGATGTGGGCACCGATAGTGCCACATAGGCTGGTGACCTTTGTCGGTATTGGTAAAAGAAAAAGGAAAAGAAAGAAAGGAAAAGAAAAAAAATTAAATTCATAAAAATTCAAAAATTTTAAACGAAATTATAAAAGAAAAAAAGTTCACGTTAGCACCGATTGTACCATATAAAATAAGTTAACATCCACATCCACGATTTTCAATTAAAATTAGTTGGATTGACTTAATTGGCAAAACTTGAAACATCTAGGATTTAATTGACAAAATTAAAAGATCTAAGATTGAATTGGTAAAAGTATAATAGATTCATAACTTTTTGAATAATTTTACATTGAAATAGGTTTCACATGCTTTCAAGGAGTGAAAAATTATAGGCCTTAAATTTTAGGGTAAAAGGCAATGGAAAACTCTAAATTATACATACTACAATATATTTATCCTAAACTTTTTTTTGTGGTACCAAATCTATATATGTATGACGCATTTACCCTTTGTTAAAATTCTGTCAATGAGAACTTTTAAAAATTTACCTAAATGGACTCCAAAAAGCAAACAATATTGACATGATACCCATCGATTTGAAGCTTGACAAAGAGGTAAATTTGCTACATTAGTATAAGTTTTGGGTTTTTTTTTTTAATGTTATAAAAAAACCAAGTGCATGTGTCATAATAGGCATAATTTGGTTTTTATGGCCTTTTTTTCTAAATTTTAAATGATGGGAAATATTTAAAATGAAAGTCCTATAACAAGTAAAAAAGAAAAGAAAATCTGACCGATTCAATCCAATGGACCACCTTCCAACTCTAGGTCGTTCAACTCTAATTACGTGCACGATCTTTAGAAAATTTTCAGTCTCAAACATTTTCAAGTTTAACTTGATTGAAAAAAACTTTATTTTCCTTCCCCTCATCCATTCGAGCGTATATTCATGTCACTGAAGCTCGACATAATGGAGAATTGACTCAAACTTTCTTTGTCTCGATTCACCAGGAGCGTTAGGGTTACTAACTTGATTTTTTCTGATTTATTTTAGTAATCAGAAAAACAATAAAAAGAATTGTAAGCCTTCAAAAAAATTGATTCTACCAATTTTACAAAATTTCATACTTGCTTCTTTCGATTGCTTTATATATATGTAAATTACCAACATTTAGCTTCATCACAATTTCATGGCTCAAAACATATTAAACTTTATATTTTCCTGTCAATAGAAAACTTCTCAAATAAATTAAAGTCTCAATGAAACTAGTTTTGATGTCGCGCTTGATGAAATTTGTGTTTTAATGTAATCTTGGAACATACATAATAGTTGAGAGATTAAAGTTCCTCGAATCTTATAGTTTTCTTGTTAAAAAATCGTGGAATATTGCCTTTCTAAAAGTAAGTCAAGTGATGATGCATACAACTTACGCAAAGAAAAATGGTAATTTCAATGTAGCAACGCTGCATATTGAGCAAAAGAAAGTAACAAATAAGTGATGGTTAAATAAGTTAAAATAAAGAAAAACATAATCACAATTATAGAGTACTATATTTAACTATAATATAATTAATCAATTCCACGAAAATGATGTATATATCCAAACAAAAAGAGTGTTGAAATAACCTTAGAAAATTGAGTAACATTTGAAAAATAGTTATGTACACAATATATTTGGTATTGTCTTAGACACATTGCTTGCCTGACCTGAAAACAACAATTATGAAGTAGCACCGAATATTAGCACAACGTAAAAAGGTTTAGGACTTAATTGGTATAAGAAAAAGTTTAAGACTAAATTGACACAAATACAAAATATTTAGGATTTTTTAAACACATTTCCCCGATATTTGGCATTGCTTAGACACATTGCTTGCCTAACCTAAAAACAACAATTATGAAGTAACACCAAATATTGGCACAACGTAAAAAAGTTTAGGACTTAATTGGTACTAAAAAAAAGTTTAAAACTAAATTGGCACAAATACAAAAGGTTTAAGACTTTTTAACATTTTTCCCCACTATTTGGCATTATCTTAGATACATTGCTTGCCTGACTTGAAAACAACAAATATGAAGTAGCACCAAATATTGATTACTGAGTATCGAAGTTCTCTGTTAATATTCTACTTTATATAGGTCTTGTCAATTAGTATACTTTTCTTGATTAGTACCTAACACGCTGCACATAATTATTCTCTCAATCTAATCGTGATCGTGTCGATTTTTTTTTTTTTCCAAACACTCTTGAGAAACAAAATGGTGGTCGGTGATACTTGATATCTAATAAATCAGTCCATAAACATGATATAAATTGAATCGGACCGTCGAAACTGACAGGATTCACATGAAATTCACTAACGCCTCACATTTTTTTAACGATTCGAGGTTTCAATTTTTTGGGCATGGATGACACCTCAGGTAATTAAGTCTCGTATCTCGTATCCAATTAAACGAAGAGGCACTCGCCGTTCGCTTCGTCGCCGGCCCGAACCCACCTCGGAGAGCCGCCGCCCCACGAGGGGAGCCCCTCTTTCTCCGCGGGCCGCCGATCAAGCTGAGCGATTCCCACACTCTTCTTCTGGGAAGTAAGTACAGATTCCCCTGACTCGCCTCCGTTCATGCCGTCCGGGAAATTCTCTTCGCGGGTCTCTCTTGGAGAGTTTCTGCGACTTGTCCAGATGGGCACATGTGTAATCGAGTCTCTCTTTCACCGAGTTAACGTCGTAGTTGATAAAGTTATTGCTTGATCCCGGCAAATTGCTGAGTTGTCTCCTGCAAGAAACAAGAAATGCCGCGCGGGCGAACTCTTGATTGATGTCTGGTGTTTTCTTTGCTCAAGCTTGTTGTAGGTGTGTGTGTTGGTCGTGGCGGGGGTGTTATTCCTGCGGCAATGAATACTCCTCCTCTGGACCTCGATGTGGAGTGGAGGCATGTGGAACAGTGGGTAGTGAAGCTGAAGAACTTTATTGAGGGGCTCGACGACACGCCGCTCAGCTCAGAAGATTATATGATGGCTTATGCGTAATTACTCAGCCTTTCTTGCCCCCTCGATTAGCTGCGAATTACTGTCTTTGTTCAATGTCGGCTGATGGGATTCTTTTTTCCATTGTTTTCCCTAATGGAATTGAAACTGCAGAAGTGTTTACAACATGTGCACTCAAAAGCCGCCCCATGATTATTCTCAGCAGCTTTACGACAGATATGGGCAGGAGATTAGAAAGTATCTGCTCCAGACGGTGAGAATCCTGCACTTTGTTCTTGTCATTTTGTCTATGATATGATCTTGGTTTATGCTGTATCCATATGTTATACAGAGCTATTCATCGAATGATAAATATCAAAAACATGTAAGTGGTGCAAACTTCTGATTATTTGCCTGAGAGATTTAAATGTCAGCTTTCATTATTACTGAGCAAGCAGGCACATTTGTGGATTCTGAACCCTTGATGATAAGATTTTTCTGTATTTGCAGCAAATTTAGTATTCAGTATGCTGACCGTTAATATTCTCTTATTAGATTCGATGACGTTTTGAACAGTTATTTAGCAACTGCTTCATTTGTACTCTTTTAGGGCAATGGAAGTTTTAATCTTAGAATTTGTTCTCTCTCTCTCTCTCTCTCTCTCTCGTGCATGTGTGAAGGTGCATACTAGAAAAGGAACAGAGGAACTAACGCTATGACATGATCACTGTGTCTTTGTGCAGTATACTGTATACGGGGTATACTGACTAAAATTATTAAGTTCTGGGTATTTAGTGCTCATGCATTCCTTGTGTTATACTATTTTTGCCTCCAACTTAGATAAAGGGACACTCGTACCTGGATCATTGTTGCAGGCCTACTTCAGTGATGACATTGTCTCCTGCGGGTTTGTGAAAAGCATGCCCTTAGATTGATCATGTCATTGCCTGACTATCTACCATGTCAATTACAAACAAGAGATTTAATTTTTAATTACCAAGTTTCAAGTGAAAGACAGTTTCATTGACATTTGGCCCTTTTTGGTGGAGTAAGAAGTCTGTTCTTCAAATTAAAAGATGATGTTCAATCGGTTGATGGGTTGTACTAATAGTTTAGAGCTTTTTCTTCCAGATCATTAAGAAAATGCAGTTTCAACTTAATCTTATCCTCTTTTGTCTGATTTTACTTTCTCACGACAAAGCCTTTATTGTTCTGTTTTTTGCTGAAGGTGTTGCCATCTTTAAGATGTAAACACAATGAGTTTCTGCTGAAGGAGTTTGTGCAAAGATGGGAGAATCATAAAGTGATGGTTAGATGGCTTGCGCCAGTTTTTCATTACCTTGACCGCTATTTTATTTCCCGGAGAAGTTTGCCTTCACTCAGGGACATCGGAATTAGTTGCTTCAGAAGTAAGGTAAGCCACCTCAATGTAGCACAAATTACCTCTAAGTTGTATGCTCCCTTGACCATACCAGCGTAAAAACCTGTCAGGGCTCTAGTTCCTCGTTTCTACCCATGAACAGTATAAATATGTTCATTGCATATGTAATACAAAATGAATATGGTGGAGGGGCGCGCATTCACATCATCTTTCAATCTATAGATCTGATGCTCATACTTTTTTCTCTCTCCAATTTTGCCCCCAAGTTTGTTTCCAATAAAAGAATGAAGAAACAAAAATTATTAAGAGTAGGAAACAAAGCCACAGCTGAGTGGCTTGCTGCATGAAACCCCATCTCTTGGGCTGCCTTTGGTTACCAACTCAACCATGTGAAATTTCCGGCTTTTTTTTTTTTTGGTGAGACTGATTTGCTCCAATGGACCTGATTGAATTGTGGTTTGCTGCTTCACCCATGTCAAAACTCAAACCCTGTTTTGATCAGTTTTGACCAACTCTTGTTTAAGGTTATTAACCAGATCAAACCAACCATGAACCTGTTAGTGGACCAGTTTGGTCAGCTTTATAAATCATTGAATGGAATGACAATCCCTAACTTGAACCTAGAATTTCATCGGAGCCTTCCTTTTCCTAATTGTGTGGTTTGAAACTTTCACATTCTTTATCATTTCAGGTCTTCGAAGAAATAAAATCTAAAATTAGAGATGCAGTAATTGCACTGGTAAGCATTGTTTATGACAGTTCACCTATTTAGTTCACAGAGCATAGTAGATCACTTTTAGTATCTCATGCTTTTGGAGCAGATTAATCAGGACCGTGATGGCAATCAAGTTGACAAATCCTTGCTGAAGAATTTCTTAGATGTCTATATTGAATATGGAATCGAAGAAATACAAAGTGACTTTTATGAAAAAGACTTTGAAGTATATTTGCTTGAGGAAACTAGGATCTATTATTCTCGTAAGGCATCAAGTTGGATCGGGCAGGACTACAGTCACGTGGAGGATATATGTCACAGTTACTGGTCAAAGGTAACTGGTAGAAGTGCATTCTATAAATGGAACTGGCAATATCAATATATATCTGCACTCCTAATTTAATTTTTTACAGGTCGAAGAATGCTTGAAAAAGGAGAAAGAAATAATCTCACAAGTTCTATTATCAAGGAGTGAGCGGAAGTTGATGGAGGTTCGAATATAATTGGCACTTGGCAGAAGTTAGTTTTTGCTTAGGTTTTCCTATTACTCGTGTGCATTTATATTTTCAATTGATCTAATGAACCCTTTTTTATTTTTTTTAGGTCGGCATCTAATGAACCTTTTTTGAAAAAGAGCAAAATTAATCGCAAAAACTTGTGCCTTGAACTGAAATGCTAGGAACTTAATTATATGCTTGATGTTTAAGGAAACTGTTATGCCTGTAAATTAGAGTGAGCTTGTTCCGCGGAAAACTTCATGATGGAGGAAAACTTTTTCACCATAATCATTTTCAGGGAACACGGCTAGTTTTTCATTGTCTAGTTTTGTATATGAAAGTGAGACAGAAAAAGTTTTTCAGTGCTTGATTGCTTTCAAAAGTAATTCTCTTTGTTATAATAATATTGAGTTCCTAAAATGAATTATCACAATAATATTAAATTGCTTGTATAGAGTATGATATTACGATTTCCCAATTACTACACCAGAAAAAAGAATTAAAGCATGCTATATATATAATATAGTAAATATATGTGTATATATAGAAGTGAAGACGAACATCCTAGCTTGGTGTCTAACAAACACCTTCTTGCCATCCTCTGACAATATGAGTCACATGACTAAGGGAAAATCATATGACAGATGATGATTTAATCCAGCAGGCCTATGGCATATCGAGTTTTCTTATATGTGAAGACTTAAAGTTGATTTTGAAATCAATTTGAAGAAGATAAAATAGGTTTGAGTTTGCAATGAGGTGAACTAAAGCTACAAAAAATACTCAAGAGAAGTGTAGAACAGGAGGGAGGGAGGGAAAGAAGAGAGAGACCAGATTGAAGCTCTCTGTGAGCATCCGTGGAAGACCGTTATATCTTGGAAACACTTCCCTCTTTTTGAAGATGGAATTCCATTCTTATAGGAACCTTTGTCAGTGAAACAAACACAACATAATGATATAAGCCTTTCCCTTGCTACTTGTCAGTTGAAGGTTTCTTAGATTTCTATATGCAGGATACCGTTAGACATCTTCGCTGTGATCTTATTAAATGATCTTTCTGTACTTCATAGAGAGCTCACCTTTGAGCTCTTCATTTGCTGCGCAAACTAAAGGATCTTTCTGTACTTTGTAGATAGTCCATCATGAGCTCTTCACAGTCTACTCAAAACAGCTACTTGAAATGGAGCTGTCTTACTCACTTGCATTAGTTAAAGATAATAAGGTGCGTCCTAGCATTGGGATACATGAATAATCTACCAACCAGTTGAGGAATGTGTATCGTTTAATAATTTCTAACTATTTAGTTTCAATTCTAGATGGAGGATCTTACAAGGATGTACCGTAATCATAAAATATCTCAGTTCTTGGAGCCTGTAGCCAAAATTTTTAAAGAGGTTTGTATCTTATCGTGTCTTAGTTTTGTAATTGCTTTTATATGATCATGGTTTGCGGCAATTTTATTCCATTTTCTTTTGGCAGCACGTTATCGCTGAAGGCACAGCCTTAGTCTCGCAGGGTGAAGATGCTGCAAGCAACAAGGTTTGTCAAATGCATTTTGCTAAAGTAGCTCAAAGTACACTGCTGCTATTTCTTTCATTACGTTCATCTAATGGAAGGTTCTGTCAATCAGAAAACAAAGTTTGTCCTTTTTCCTTTGGTCCTGCTCAGTAATGAGCTGAAACTGTGCTGCAGGAACAACTACTGAGTCAATGGGGAAAAGAAAGAATAACCATTGGCCTCTGAAAAAGAGATGCTAAATCTGTTTGTACTAAGTGATGTCCACTAATGGTTGTTGTTCTTTTAAACTTTGCTCTTTAACCCACTGAACCATTGAAACAAAGACTTGAGAAACACAAACTGCCTTTGTCGTCTTTTCCAAGTTTGTAAGATAACTATTTTTCTCTCTGAAGAGCCAAGCATATTCTTCCTGTTGTTTCTTTCATAGATTTTTATTGAACGAATGGTGATAAATTGAGCATAATGGCTTGAGATGATTCATTTGACCATCTTAATTAGTTGGAAAACCTTTGCGGTTGTCATTGCTGCTTCTGTATTGTTGTATTCATATCTTGTGAGGCATCAGTGGGAACCCTGCTTCTGAAATCGGATCTTGTTCCCCTCTCTTTTCCTTACTTTTGGCACTGTTAAGATGGTACCAGGACCCGCACATGGCTGGCAACTTTATTAAGCTAAATTTTTAGGAGAGTAGTCCTTACAATTGCCTATTGCTTTCTTCCATGAATTTGAGAATTCACTGGTCATGATAAGAATGCGGCTTCAAAGAGACCCTGCAGTCATCAACTTTCTTATTCGTTTCCTGGCTTAGTAATTGATGAATTATTTCAGACAGCCTCGGATATGTTGTTCCATTACAAAATGAAGCTAGTAAATAAGGGACATATTGTAGGAAGGATTTCGAAAGAGAAATTTGATTACACTACAATGCATGAAATCCAAACACTCTGTTTCTCATGGTTATGTTTTTGGGAGGATAGGATCTTCAGGATAAATTTGTCGACAGCATGCATCCCGACAGATTTTTTTTTTCACCCAAGCTCTTGTCAAAACCAGGTTCTGCCTTATACTGTGAAAGTTGAAGAACGTTTGGCAAATTTTCTGTTGATGCACCTCTTCTTCTCCCGTGAACCCAATTAAATCCTTGCCTTGCACCTGCTCTTTCTGCAGCGATTGCCCCTTCCCTTGAACAGTGTAGCATGCAGTGTACAGGAGAAAATAAAACGGGAGAAATGAAATCAAGTCGTGGGAAGAAGTCCCTATCTTAAACTTATACATATCATACATAGGGTGCGTTTGGGAACTACTTTTGGGGAAAGCCTTTAGGAAAATGCAAAGACCTTTGAGTTAAAGATGTTTTCCAAAATGCAACTGTGTTTGGTAAATTATACTTTAAAAGTCAATTTTGAAGTAACTTTGGGAAAAATAGTGTTTGGAAAAACTATATTTACAAAGGACTTGGTGATTAATAAAAAAAATAAAAAAACTATAAAAAAAAAATAAAAGAGTTCGCGGAGAGGCGGGCGGCCGTCGGCAGCCTCGGGCGGCCCCCGGAGACGACCGGCAAGGGCCGCCTAGGGTCGGGCGACCTCCGGCGAGGGTCGCCTGAGGTCGGACGACCCCCGGCAGCCCACTCGCCGGAGGTCGCGCGACCTCGCGATCCGCGCGACCCGGATCTGGTCGCCGGAGGTCGCGCAACCTCGCGGCGACCAGATCTGGGTCGCGCCTGAGGTCGCGCGACCTCCGACGACCAAATCTGGGTCGTCGGAGGTCGCGCGACCTCCGACGACCAAATCTGGGTCGTCGGAGGTCGCGCAGATCGCGCCTGAAGTTGCGCAACCTCGCGGCGACCGGATCTGGGTCGCGCCCATCGCCGCGAGGTCGCGCGACCTCCGGCAACCCAGATCTGGGTTGCGCCTGAGGTCGCGCAACCCAGAGCTGGGTCGTGGCGACGCGACTCGCAGGCCGTCGCCGGGACTCGCAAGCGGTCGCGGCGACTCGCCGGGGTCGCGCGACTCGCCGGTGATGGTCGCCGCGACCTCGCCGACCTCAGCCAAGTCCATCGCCGGCCTCTCGAGCTCGTCCACGCCGCTGGAGAAGAAGTGAACAGTAGACATGTGAACAGTGACCTCCGACCTTCCGAGAATGCTGAAAGCCCAAGGCAGCCCTAGACCTGCCTTGGGCTTTCAGCATTGCCAATGCCAACTTCCCCCGTAAGCCCCTTCGAAAATGGTTCCCAAACACCTCCACTTTGGCCCAAACATCTTTAGCTCCCCAAAGCCCCTTGAAAAGGGGTTCCCAAACGCACCCATACTTGTTTTTGCCAATGACATCTATTCAGCATCTGATTTTTGGGCCAAAACTTTTGAAACCATGTGGAGTGATTTTCCTCTGATTTAAATTTGAACATTTGCCTACTATGCATACAGGCTTCAGATGAGATCTCAGCACGGCAGCAGGTAAATATCTGGCCAAAAGCTTTTTAACAGGGGTTGTGTTGAGAGTTTAATTACTTTAGCAATGCATCTTTCAGGTTCTTGTGGTGCAGATAATTGAGCTTCATCACAAGTATCTGGCATATGTTACCGATTGTTTCTCAAACCACTTTCTGTTTCACAAGGTTTGTTTGGCACTGTGTTGGTTGGTTAAACATGTTGTTAGCACTTCATGTCAAGTATCTCTTGTTATCAATAATTAATCCATTATGATCCTTTTACAGGCCCTTAATGAAAGTTTCAGGACTTTCTTCAACTGGGGTCCTTCTGGTCTCTCAAGTGGGGAAATGCTAGCAATTTACTGTGACAATATCCTGAAGGCAGGTGGAAATAGGAAACTAACTGATGAAACAGTCGAGAAAGCGCTCGGAAAGGTAGAGAGTCCGGGAATTCTGAAAAAATTTCTATCAATTGGAAGTGTTAGATGTCCTTACATAGTATATCCCCAGGTTGTAGAATTGGTTGCTTACGTTGGCGACAGAGACTTATTTGCCGAATTCTACAGGTATATCTGACCCTATTTCTTTCTGTTTTTATCTGGCTCCGCTCAGAATGTTTATCAGTCAATACAAATCCTTCTTTATTGAAATATCTACATCTTCTAAACCCTGTCAACGGTTTGTAGGAGAAAACTTTTTCGGCGGTTACTTGTTGATCAGAGTGTTGATGAAGATCGTGAAAAGTGGATCTTGACTAGGTTTAAGCAGCAATATGGGCCATACTTCACTTCAAAGATGGAGACCATGGTGAGTGTATTTTGTGGCTAAATTTTGACTCAGTAATGATATTTCCCATCACTGAGCTTCTTATGATTTTGGCAGGTCAAGGATTTGGAATTGACTAAGGATATCAAGACCGAGTTCGAGCAGTATCTCTCGAGTGACAAAATTGCAAACCCTGGTGTAGATCTGACAGTGAGAGTCCTCACTAGTGGATTCTGGCCAAGTACCAAAACCACTGATCTCAACCTTCCCTCTGAGATGGTAATTATTGAAACGTAGACCCTGCTCGATTTAGTATCACATCAGACACTTTTCCCCAGGCAGACACTTTTCCCCAGGACTTTGAACTTTTCAAATTATTTTGCTTTCAGGTAAAGAGCATGGAAGCTTTCACAGATTTCTTTCAAAGGAGGAGGAAAAACCAGAAACTCACATGGATATACTCATTGGGAAATTGCACTCTTAATGGCAATTTTGACCCGAAACCTATTGAACTAATCGTGTCAACATATCAGGTATGACTAAAGTTCTGTATCATGGAAAGCTAGCATGTTTTGGATGGAATGTCTCTCAGAACCAATGTTTGGTAATTGTGTGCGATTGTCCAGGCTGCGATTCTGCTTCTATTTAATGGATCGGATCGATTTGGGTATGAAGATATCAAGGCACAGTCAAACATGGCAGAGAATGACGTAATGAGAGTGCTGCATTCCCTCTCTTGTGCAAAGTACAAGATTTTAAATAAGTACCCTAGTACAAAAACAATCTTGGCCACTGATGAGTTTGAGTTCAATGCAATGTTCACTGATAGAATGAGGCGAATCAAGGTCTGCATTTGAATTGTGGGATTGACCTAAGTTCATCAAGTGTGCCTTTTTGTATTTCCTTCTCTCTTCGTTTCATGGCTAAATCTTTCCTGTGCTGTAGATTTCTCTTCCACCTGCAGAAGATAGGAGGAAGACAATTGAAGATGTTGACCGAGATAGGCGATTTGCTATTGACGCTTCAATTGTGCGGATAATGAAGATGCGCAAGGTTTTAAGTCATCAGCAGTTAGTTGCGGAGTGTATTGAGCAGCTGTCTCGCCTCTTCAAGGTGCAACTGGTTCTTCTCTTTGTTTTTGGTCTGTTCTCAGTAGACGTGTCTGGAATATAAGCTAATTCAGAGTCAGACCTGGACTCTAAGATGGTGACCAATGGCCTTAATATAGAAAACAAATTGCAAATCTTTGAGATCATTCCTTTCTAGCATTTTCTTTCTTTAGTATGAGCAGTGGAAATTGCTATTGAAGTATCTCTAATATTTTTATTTTATCTTTTCTGCATATGCATCTCTTGACACCTTTTATTGTCAAGATTGGTAAACTGAGCGATTTTGCGGTTAGCACTTGTTATTCAATGGGCATGAATGATGAATGCTCCTCTTACATGAGATTTTCGTGGGAAGCGTCAGTGGTTTAAACGGTGCTTTCTCATGTTAACTTCATGTTGCTGCTCTAAAATCACCTTGTCCTCTAACTTCTAAAATTTGGTTTTGCAGCCGAAAGTGAGAGCGATCAAGAAGCAGATTGAAGATTTGATCTTCCGAGAATACCTAGAGAGGGACAAGGATAATCCAATCTCGATGAGATACTTGGCATAATATAAGCTAACTGAAAGGGAGAGTTGGTTATACTTGTGAATAGTCAGTGTTGGTGCATAGACAACATGACCGAGGAGGATCAATCAGCATGAAGTTTTGCAATTACTGTTGTTAGCTTCTGTTGTGGATGTCGGGAACAGCATATTTTTCATGTTAAAACTAAGGTTTCCCTTTCCAATTTGGCAAACTGCACTGTGCCATTGTGACGGTTCTTCGATAATTCCATAAAATTTAATAAGTATGCCTTAAAATTCTACATGTTACACCACTAGAGTGGGAAGGTGGTGAGTTTGAAATTCTCATTGTCCAGATGGGGGGTTTTATAGGTATACGGGGTTTCTCTGAACTCACTAGGGCCTGCCAAGCTCCTCTACAAGGAGCTTTAAAGTACAGGAATACACTTGGTTGATTGGGAAAAAAAAATCTACATATTACCATAATTAGTTTTCTTAATTGATGATTCATATGTATTGACAATGCGAATTATCTAATGATCAAATTTAATCAAGGTCAAAATCTTGGGTATTTTCTAATTTTTATAATACCTAAGAGTTCAACGTAAGATTATGGGTGTTATGCTAGGTGGTTGATATATATGATTGGTATACACGCGTGCTTATGAAGGCCCAGCCCAAATCTTGTTCATCGCTTTTATTTTTCTTTCCATTTGCTCGAAACTTGTTTCATCGAAGCATTTTTTATATTAAACTGAGCATGACAAAGAAGCAAAAAATATGTATTAATTTTATTTCTATAGCTCACCGTGACGTCATCGACTGAATGTCCCCTCTTTCCTTTATTCATAAATTAACACCTCTTTTTAATCAAAATATAGGTCATACGAACTATTAATTCACATCCTAAAACGAAAATGATAATGAATACAAATCCTGCCCATATGAAAACTTCTAGTCAGAAAAAATATATTAAAATATATCTGACTCGAATGATATATTTGTATTAGTGACCTTCTCGTACTTATAAATATCTATGTTATATCTTCTCACTTAATAAGCTTTATTTGAAATAAACTAATTGGTGGTATTATGTGGATTATAGTGTAACTTGACTATGTTGAATATTATTCCAAATTCAATTTTACTTTAATGTCAACTTAGATGTATTAATTATTATTTTTTAACTTACAAGCCATCACGTGCACATGCGATCGCTTTTGTGTCTTGTCACATTAAATTGTTTGAACTCGCATATGCAAGAGAATGACTAAGCAAGTGTCAATTTGTAATAAGATGAGATTTATTCTAATATAGTAATAGTGAGAAAGAAGAGACTAAAATCAACATGAAGATGGTTTCGAATTTATGGTATTGAACAAAAAAGAAAAATCACCATCGCATTAACCATTTAATGATTGACATACAAAGGAATTCGCTTACGTTATTATCTTCAACTATATGTGCCAATCATTCAATGGGAAGCGTGTAAAGATTTCGGACATTATAAATAATCCTAATAATTTTATCAAAGAAAAAACTCACAAAAAGAAGAATTGTCCTACTTTGCATTAAGGGAAAAATTATATATATATAAAAAAACCATAAACCTATAGAAATCATGACAAGTCGGTTATAAATCCCTTTTTGTAGTCAAGTTAGTCATAAACCTTTTGTACTTATGCTAGTTCAATCCATCCGGTCAATTTTAATTGGTCAGCTTTAGCGTATGCTTTTTTTAATAATATTTTATTAATTGAACTTGGACAAATATAAAAAAGGTTTATGATGGAATTGGAAAAAAAAAACATATTTATAATAGAATTGTCCATGGCTTCTTCCCTCCGGTGGATCCCACGAGAACCCTGTAGGGAGTGGACCTAGGATGAGGACTATTTTTGGAGAAGTTCGGTAGAAGAGCTAGGTTACCCCAACATTTTTTATCAACTACGGTGGTAAATAGCCCAAGACTAGGATGGGCATGTAATTATAACAACTTTTGATATGTATAAATATATGTTTACTTTTATTGCTTGGCTTGTATATGTTTTACCTAACTTCTATGTTTGTTTGTGTACGGGGATTGTTTATAATTCACTTCCACATGCGTTTAATCAAAGATAAAAGATTTTTTGCGATGTTTGATGTGCCAAGGATGTCAATGCTAATCCTCTGGGTCACGCTTTCATTACCACGGGTGAGGCAAGGGAGTGACATAACCCCCACTAACGCAAAACTGCATTGAACAACAAAAGTTGTGGAAGTGTTATGTAATTGGTGAAAATTATAATTCACAAAAGAAATTATGAGTTCATAGAAGTTTCAAACTTCACCAATGATTTCATGAATTATATTTTATTCTTTCTAGCTCTAGTTCATAGCCCAAAAGGCATCAACTCCGATGCATTACATTAAATTGAGTTTAGTCCAACCTTTATATTTTACTTTCTTTTAAAAACTTTTTTGAAATATGTGGGTTTGTTGGATAGTTAACGGTCCTAAAATATTCAAGCCATTGTTTGTTACCAACTCTAGTGAAAATTATGATCCGTATCAATTGGTAAGATTTTGTAACGTCTAATTTAATTTGTTTATTTATTAACCCTCTCCTTTTGACTTTAAAGAGAATTCTCTAATCACAATAAAAAAATACTGAAAATAAAAAATTCTTTCTTTTCTTTCTATTTATTTGTTAGGTTTTACCTATAATGTTGTTCATATTCCCTATACTTATTCTATGCAGAGTATAGACAAATATACGTTGTATCTTAAGAGGAAAGCAGCTAGAGCCTGTCAAATCAAATTTCATACTTTGAGAGGTGGAATTATCTTTAAAGATAATATTTGTATACCTCAAATATTTGTTCTTATTTTTCATCTTTTCAAACAGATTTCTCCAACAACTTGCTTCATTGTGCTTAGTGAAAATATGATAGAAACAACCTTCCTTTATCTGTACTAGTTTGGGGCCACAAGTAACTTCATGGAGAGGTAACTTGTTGGGGAGGTTTTTTACTTTATTTTTTGGTCGGTTTGTTGTTGGGGAGGTACAAAAGCAAATTTTTACACAAATTTAGTTCTAAAATAATGAGTCAACTTCTTTCAGGTTAAAGACCGACTTATGAAGGAAGTTACAAATTGATACTAAAAGGTTGAGATAAGCTTTGTACTTTTTATAGAGAAGATGATCTTCGATTTGTCTTTAAAATGAGGGATTTCTCGAAAAGTGAATCTTGTTTACAAAAAAAGATAGCCAAACTGGTAGTCGACAAATAGTGACGTTTCGTGGATTAAAGGAGTTTGGTTGATAATGACGCCAAAAGGACGTGGAGGAATTGATAACTATGAGGCGTGAATATCAACATCTATATAGTATAGTCATCGACGACTACGTGACATGGTTATTCACGAAAGACGAAGGATTGTTGACAAGTATCATGATTCGGAGACAAAGCTTACAGATGGCCAACTATTGCAAAATTTGCTTAGTGTTAAATACGGGAAATGAAAATGGCATGGACTGAAGATGTCAAATGAAGGGGTCGATGTGAAGTGACGACTAAATATCTCAATTGTAACTACGTGCGAATAAGATCGATATGCGAACAGGAGGTCTGGAATCTCGGAAATATAGTTGTAATCACACCTAGAGTGGTTACTGCATGTAACTGGTGGCAGTTGGTAAGCCAGAAATATCGACGGCGTGTAATCATGTGGGGATCTCTCTCTCGGGCACAACTTCCCAGGTGTTTTTTTTTATTCAATGCACTTACTATTTGTCTTTTTCATCTTCACGCACATTTATCATTTCCAATACTTTTACTTTCCGAGTTTGCATTTCATCTTTACTTTAAAAGCTAAGCGATTTCCCGTCCATGATCAAGGCAGAATCCATTTTGTCAAAAAATCAAATTCAATTTGGTGAAAAAATTTAATTTCCAGGTTTAAACCCCATTTTTGTTCAACTATTGACCTCTCTTCGTGCTCCACGGTGTGTTTTCAACTGAGTAAAACTCTATACGGCATGCCATGTATAAGTTTCAGGCACCTTGCCTCCGATATCCCTGGCTGTTGTCAACCGATTTATTTTGTTGTGGTACAATATAAAATGTTGCATTTTTTTTTAGAAGAGAAGCTTTTGTGTTTACGATCATTTGCGCCTATATACAGCGAAATGGCCTTTGACAATATAGTGCTTTCAATTTACCACTCTTCAGATTGGACTCTCACTAAAATGAACAATAGCCCTCCACACAAGGGAACAATGCCCCAAGAAATAATCTTAAGTGCCGAAAATAGAAATAAAAAGTTTTTCGATAATAATTAGAAATTAATAGTGATATGTTATTAATGTCTTACCAAACTTCAAACTTTGACAAATGACTATCGTTGGTAGGTTTTATCGACATAATTGGCAAAGAGTTTAATTGCTTACAACTACATTTCTGTAGAAAAAATTAAGTACCATTTCTCTCACTTACTAGATTAAGTGAATTTTTCACTAAATTGAATCTTTTAAGTCAACTCCATTCAATGTTATTAAACAAGCTTAAAATAAACTTACAAACTTATTCGGCTCGAGTACATTCAATCAAAACTTCATTTACCACATGCTGATCTATTTGAAAAAGGAAAACCCAACCCTCCCCCAATTTACCCTAATATGAGGGGAAATGACACTAGAAGTGTCAAAAATTATGTACAACTCTTACTTTAGTACCCCAAATTTTCACCGACTTACTCAAGTGCCAAATCAAAGAAAAAAAATCACTTAAATGTCTCTAACAAGAAATTTTGGCTAAAGAAATTATGTGACTTTTATGATTAATTTTTTTTTTTGACATGGCATTTTTTTGACATGAGAGTTATCACTTTTTTTATAACTAGCACTAAAACGATCATTTTTTTAACAATGATTAGGACTGAAGTGATTATTTTTTAACTTGCTATACAATGTCATTTAAGAGTTATATGCTGACTAGACATACCAACAAGTCATATGGGATTGAGAAATTAATAAAATATGACCACGTGGGATTTTCAGCAATTCAGATCAGAGTTGCACTTAAGTAATTGTTTTTAAAAAAATGTTGTATTTAAGTGATCTAAAAAAAAAAACAGTATTAGAATGAGTACCGTACACAACTTTTGATATTTTCAGTGTCCTTCTTCCTAATCATAAAGTTACAAAGGAAACAAGACCCCACCGCAATCACAAGAGTGATCTACTAACCAGAGCATTTCCTACTAGAGCTAGAAAAAAAAAGTGGATGATTGGAGGATTTTATATTAGAACGAATATGTAAAGAGGGAAATCAGATTTACAGCCCAGCATTTAATTGCTTTACTAATGGCGGGAAGGACATTCATGATGCTAAGAGACATTGTTAATCAAGAATTTTAGTTTATCAAGAAGAGAAGATTGCGTGAGGTGGCGTTTATCGATGTGAATAGAGCATGTGCCTTAAATGGGATAAGAATATTATAAGTGCAATGACTTTTGTATTACACTTACTTGAATACCATTACTCTTTTTATGAATACTTCAGTGTCGTGACTTCTAAAAAATATATATTTGAGTCTTGTTGACACCTAAATTTTGACGATTTAATTAATTTATTTATTGCATAAGAAATTAGGGGTTAATTTTATAGCATATAGATTTATATTTGCATTTATTTTGGCATTCTTTTATTGGACTAGTGCGAATGGGTTCAAATTAGTTGGACTAAGCCCCACGAAGCGAGCTGGTTGGCCCAAGCCCATGTTTTCTAATTATCTCGTAAAAAATAAAAATTTTGAAATTTTTCCGAGATATGAATCTTTTGGATATAGCACATGTGTGAAAAAAAATATTGCGATTTATCTTTGCGAGATTTGGATTTCGAAAAAATATTTATCGTAATCTCGAATTTTTATCAATAGTGATTAGTTGGTGAAAAGGTATCGCGGATGTAGATTTGATGGAAAAATCTAAAACTTATCTCCTACTCCCTATAAAAGCAACAGTGTACGAAGGGGGCTGGGGGCTGGTTTTTTTTCTTTTGATAAAAAAGGGGAAAAGTCAACTGCAGAGAGAGTAGAGAGACGTGAGAGAGGAAGGGAGAGAGAAAAAAGAAGAAAGAGAATCGTCTTCTTCCTCCTCCCGTTGCCCTGTTCGTGCCGACCTTGCGCCCGCACCAGCCGCCGCGCCTCCACCATCGCACCGCCGTCGCGCTGCGCCACCGGTCTCGTCGCTCCGCCTCAGCCCTCGACGACCACCGCAGCGCTCTCCGACGCCCAACAGATCTACCCCGATCCACACGAGCTCGCGCCGCTGCTCCGCACTTCCGCCGGCCACCCCTACTCCCACTCCGACTGACCTGCGACGCCCTTGGACGCCGAGCTTCTTCACGTTAGTCGACGCCGCGACCCATCTGCTCCTGCGGCCCCGCCAGTCGACGCCGCAACCCGACGACCCGCGATCCGCGCTCCAGCTCCGTCGCCCCTGCGAAACTGTTGCTGCCTCGCCGATCCACTCCACCAACCAGACAAAGCCCATCGCGCCTCAGCCGATCTCCGTCCCCGATCTGCCTGCACCTTGCTGCTTTCGCCTAGCCCAGTACCTGAAGCTTCGCCACTGGCCCCGTTGAAGCCTGACGCCGTTGCCCCGAGGCCTAGCGATCCGACGCTCTTGCTGCCCAAGTGCTGACACCTGAGTTGCTCTGTCGTGCCGCGACCCAGAGTCCTCTGCTCGTGGCCCACTGTCCAAATCTCGCGATCTCGGCGGCCTGCTGCCACCCAAGTCCTTGCGACGACCTACGACGCCTGTAGCAGCCCTCCGCCGAGTCGGTCTCCGCCCCCGCATGCCGTTTCGAGCTTGCTCCCCATCCGAGCAACGCCGCTGTAGCACCCGTGACCAGCTACTGCAGCTGTGTCCACCAGCCACCGAGTTCCTTCGCCGGAGCTCCGACCACCGTGACTTCCTTTGACGGTGACCCACCACACAACCACTGCCTTTGCCGGAGTTTCCCCTGCCGGACCTCCGATCCTCTGCTTTGGTGACTTGCCACGAACACGAAGCTTGGAAGGAAAAGAAAAAAAAGAAAAAGGAAAATTAGGTAGTTTTTATTTATTTATTTACTTACCATTTTCTTTTTCTTTCCTTTTATTTTATTCTTTTAGTGAAATTGTTCCCTTTAAATATGTGATTGAGATCCCAATATGAAATAGTCGCTCAAGCTAGGGATTGACAGTCTGATTTTCGCGCCCGAAATCCAACTCGCAATCCCCTTATAAAAATCGACAATCCAATCTCAAGCCCGAGATTTGATTCATAATTTAAAATTAAAATTGGTCAACCCGATCTCATGAGATATGGTTCGCCAATTTTTGGATATCAATCTTATCTATTGTTTGATTTGCTATCGTCAAGTTGGTTGAGTTAAATCTTATTTTCGTAAAAAAAAAAAAAAAAAAAAATCTTAATTAGGATTATGTTTGTTGTCATCTTGCATATTTAGGATTGCAATTTTATTATGAATTTTTAAATAAAAAAATCCAAAAAAAGAAAGTGCATTCATTTAGGTTGTTATTTTTTTATTTGAATTGCATGTTAATTATGTGTTAGTTTAAATTTCGAGATTAAAGAAAAACACAAAAAAATCATTGTGCATATTAGATTAGAATTGCATGTTTCATTTTTAATTTAGATCACCTTTTTCAAATAAATTGCATTTTAGATTTAGATAATGTCTTAGTTTAAATTAGGATTTAATGTGACTTAATCCCTAGTTTAAATTAGATAGAATCTTAATCTAGCTAGATCATTTGAAATTTCATAAAATTTGTCTTAGGATAAAGTAGTTGCAATTTCTAGGACAGATTGCATTTTTAAAATACAAAATGTCATTTGCATGTCATATAGAATTAAGTTCATAAAATGCATGTCATTTTAGTGATTATTGTTAGGTTCATTTCTAATTAGAAATTGCCCATCATTAGATTAGGTCATTTAATAAATGTCGCGTGACATATACCTCGCATATTAAATTGCATGTTGCATGTTGCATGAACTAATTTTGTACGTCATTGCATTGCATTTCACGTCATTAGAATTAAATCATTTTGGTTAATTTAAATTGCATATTTAATTATTGCATGTTCATTAAGAAATTACAAAAATTCTTATTCATTCATATAGTTTATGACATATTGCCATGCCATATCATTTCATATTAGATTAGAAGCATTGCATTGCATATGGACTATATTTTCATTGAAAAAGAGGAAACAAAAATTGAGTAATTGCTTATTAATTAGAAACCATATCTAGGGTTGTTGATATGGATTTTAATTTAACATTGTAGATGCTTTCGTAACTTTGGAGGTAAGTCATGCATTATTTAATTGTTTTCTTGGGTGTTAAATTGGTGGTTTGCGCACCTGCATGAACACCTCACTTGTTATGGAGATAGTTTAAAATCAATTCAAGCTGCCTGCCAAACATTTTTCAAAATAAAAAGAAAGGTACCGAAAGGGCGTTAGAGAATTCTAGCGTAATCAAGTCCTCGTACCCATAGTCTCTGGTTCATGGGAGTAAAGTAAAATCTCCCGTTACTTTACTAGGGTTTCTAATCGACCCACCAAAAATAGATTAGTGGCGACTCCTAGTTAAAATTCAATTGCATGTTAACAATTCAAACCTAAGTCGCGAATTGGTATGGGCTTGGGAGAGCTCAAGTTAAGTCTAGGCTTAACAATCCATTAGCCAAACCATAGGTGGTTCACACCCCTAAAAAAATTGGTCGCGACAGCTTGGCGACTCCACTGGGGATCGAACCCAGAATCTTCTACAAACCAGAGATTATGGGTACGAGAACTTGGTTACACTAGATTTCTCTAATGCCATTTCGGTACCTTTATCTTTTATTTTGAAAAAAATTGTTTGGCAAGCAACTTGAATTGATTTTACTTCCTTAACATGTGGGGTGACCATGCAGGAGCGCAAACCACCAATTTAACACTCAAGAAAGCAAATGAATAAATTGCAGGACTTACCTCATAGCAACGAAAGCATCTACGTTGTTAGTTTATAATTCACATCAACAGTCCTAAATATGATTTCTAATTAACACGCAATTTTTGTTTTGTCTTCACTTAATTAATGAAAATCATGCAATATGCAATGCATGCCACTAATTTAAAATGAAATGATATGAGATGGCAACATGACTTAGCTATACATAACTAAGCATGTAGTCTATCCTAAGCATGAGATGATTTATTCTAAATAATTTTTTTATTTTCCATGAGATTCAAAATTAAAGAAATGCAACACTTAAATATGCAATCTAAATTAATCTAATGACCTAATTCTAACGACGGGCAATTTCTAATTAAATGCATCTAACAAAATCACTAAATGACATGCATCTCGATAAATCTAACCCTAATGACGTGCATATGAAATTTTTTTCTTTTTCCTAAAAGAATGCATTTCATCATAAATAATAAAATTAATTTAACCTATGACATTTTTTTTTGTATTTTTCATGAAATTCGAAATTAAATAAAATGTGAAAATTACCTAAGTAGATTAAGATCCTATTTAATTTATATTAGGAATTATGTTGAGCCAAATCCTAATTTAAACTAAAATATTATCTTAACCTAGATAATCCTAAAATGCAATCTATTTAATAAAATACCTAAACCTGTGGTAAATTAAGAAAAACATCATCTAAAATTAAACTAAATGCAATTTTACCCTAATATGCTATGACGTGCAAAAGATGCCCTAATTTTACATGACATATGCATAATGACCTTTTTTGTGTTTTTGTTTTATTAATTTCGAAATTAAGAATTATCAAATTATTAAACATGCAACCTAAGTAAAAAACACTAGCAACCTAAATTGATTGATTTGATTTTTGATTTTTGAAATTCGAAATAAAATCTCTATTCTAAATATGCAAGATAACAAGAAATATTCTAAAACAAACCTAATCCTAATTCAATTTTTTTTTCTTTTTTATGAAAACGAAATTGATTCAAACGACACGATAGCAAATCAGGCAAGATAAGATCAATATCCACAAATTGACGAATCATATCCCGCACATGAGATCGGATTGGCCAATTTTAGACAAAATCACGAATCGTATCTCGAGCGTGAGATCGGATTGGTGATTTTCCGTGCGATTACGGGTCGTATTTCGAGCATGAAATCGGACCGTCAATCATATGCACGTTGCGAAATTAGGAAGATTTCTTAATTTAGAAGGCTACTCGAGATTTCACATATCTTAGCATATCGGAAATTTCCATCATGGGCATCAACAAATATATCAAATAAGGAAACGGAATTTTCAAAATCAAAATAGATAAGATTTTTACCTAATTTGAATATTGGCTTCCGAATTCCAATCCTCAAACGGCTACTCACGACCCGCGGCCAAGGTTGGCCAACGGTGTACTCACGGTCAAGAGACCCGAAGTCTGTCCTCTATTCTTCCACTAAAGAATATCTCCACACGTCTGAATTCTTCATGAGCTCCTGGCCTAAAATTAATCTTCTTCTTGCATGAAGTGAAACCATAAAACCCACAAGTTGTAAATACGAGACAAAACTCAACAGAAGACAAATTCACCGCTTGCACTTATTTGACCAAATTGTGATCCCTTTCCACCTGCGGCAACTTTATCCTCTTTTCGGAACACGTGAGACGCCATGGTTTTGTTGCTGGACGTAGACAAGGGCACCGGTAAACCTGCAAAAACAGAGAGTAGTAATCTTCGGGGCGTGGCTCAGCAATTCGTGGTGCTGCTGGGATGTTTGGGATCAGCCGGAGATGTTACGGTGGTGTGGCGACTTCTAGTGTCGGGTCGCAGCAGCGGTGGTGAGCAGCGATGCGGGTGGGTCACAGCCAATGAACCTGCGAAAGTAGAAACTTCAATGGATCGGTTTGAAGAGAAGATCAACGCTGGCTCGAGCTTGGCGTCAACGTCGACGGGCAACTCGTGAACCGTGGTGGTTTGCGATTCTCAGTGAGTGGCCAGCAATAGGGACTCAGTGCGAAGTGGTCGGCGGTATACACGGTGGACAGGGCTCACAGGGAGGTAGCGGGACACTATGCCATCTATTCTTCTCCCCACTGTCTATAGTCGCCACGCATCCGAATTCTTTGAGATCTCATTGCCAAAAAACGTTCTTTTGCTTGCATGAAACAAAATCACAAAGCCCACAAAATGTTATAGTAAAATATGGACAAAACTTAAAAAAGAAGGCCAACCCACCACTCAGAATTATTCAAGCGAGATTCTATAATATCTCTTTTTGACCGTGGACTTCAAGCTCACAAGCGGTGGCCGCAAAAATACGACGAGATATTTACGACGGTCAGGAGATATTGGCCTCTTTGAACTTCGACGAAACCTGCAAAGAATATATACGAACGAAGCACAAAAGCCTGTTTGGTGATCGTCGGTGAGTCAGAAGAAAACACTTCAGGGCATCACCAGGCCTGATGGAACTTGCAGGAGTCTTTGCTAACTCCGAACTAGGCTATAGTGGTTCAAGCGTCCCTGGGGTGCGCTGGCTTGTGGTATAGCAAAAGCAGCGGATCGTGGATCGTCGGGGATGGGGGGCTGCTCTAGTGATTGGCCTCTGTTGAACTGGGTTCGTCGAGGCTTGGTCACGACGGTAGGAGGTTGGCACCAGATCAGCAGCTCGTCGCAAAGGCAAAGAGGTCACAGCAGCGAATCCATCGTCGCTGCAGGGAGCGACGTAGCAAAGACGTGTGTCCACGGTAACTCCGTGGCTAGGGTGTGGCGCTGTAGCAAAGGCCTCGCACAACGTGGGGGCTCCTCGACTTGGCAGAGAGAATTCCTTCTCTTTTCTCTCTCTCCCGTGTATATCTCTAAACGTCACTGACCAGTCCTCTCTCTCTCTCTCTCTCTGCAGACTAGTCACTTTTCTCTCTGAATTTTTTTTCCTTTTAATATGGTCGAATGTCTCAATTGCGTGGCCCCCCTTTAAACCCTACGCATCTAATCTATTTATAGGCCATGAGTTAGGGATTTAATTTCTTTCCAAATTCATATCCATGAAAATTCCTTTTTCTGAACGCAATATCACTTTTTATTTTCCACACCCGTTCTAGATTTCCTTTGCAAAAAATGAATATTCTCTATTGATTTTTTCAAAAATTGCAATAGGATTTTTTCAAATATGGGCTTAGGCTAAATTGCTCTCTTCGTGGGCTTAGTCCGACTTGTAAGCTTAAAGTTCAAAACCACAAAATCAAACCAATTTGTCACCGACCCAATGTAAATGCAAATTAAAACATAAATGCACCTAAAACTATATGTTATGCAATTGACTATTTTTTCAAGGATAAAATTAACCCTTAATTTTTAATGCAATAAATGACTAAGCGGGTCGCCAAAATTTAGGTGCGGAGTCGCCAAGCTGTCGCGACCAATTTTTCGGGGGTGAATCACCTATGGTTTGGCTAATGGATTGTTAAGCCTAAACTTAACTCGGGCTCTCCCAAACCCATACCAATTCGCGACTTAGATTCGAGTTCTTAACATGCAATTGATTTTCAATTAGGAGTCGCCACTAATCTATTTTTGGTGAGTCGATTAGAAACCCAAGTAAAGTAATGAGAGATTTACTTTACTCCTATGAACCAGAGATTATGGGTACGGGGACTTGGTTACACTAGATTTCTCTAATGCCCTTTTCGTACCTTTATCTTTTATTTTGAAAAAATTGTTTGGCAAGCAACTTGAATTGATTTTAATTCCTTAACATATGAGGTGACCATGCAAGTGCGCACACCACCAATTTAACACTCAAGAAAGCAAATGAATAAATTGCATGACTTACCTCATAGCAACGAAAGCATTTGCGTTGTTAGTTTAGAATTCACATCAGCAGTCCTAAATATGATTTCTAATTAACACGCAATTTTTGTTTTGTTTTCACTTAATTAATGAAAATCATGCAATATGCAATGCATGCCACTAATTTAACATGAAATGATATGACATGGCAACATGACTTAGCTATATGACCTAAGCAATATGACATAACTAAGCATGTAGTCTATCCTAAGCATGAGATGATTTATTCTAAATAATTTTTTTATTTTCCATGAGATTCGAAATTAAAGAAATGCAACATTTAAATATGCAATCTAAATTAATCTAATGACCTAATTCTAATGACGGAAATTTCTAATTAAATGCATCTAACAAAAATCACTAAATGACGTGCATTGTATGAAACTAATTCTATATGACGTGCACATGATTTTTACTTTTCTAATAAGCATGCAATCTATTTAGGAGAAATTATTTAAACCTATAACATGCAATCTTAACATGCAATGACGTTCAAAGAATGCCCTAATTCTACATGACATATGCATAATGACTTTTTTTGTGTTTTTCCTTTTTTTTAAATTTCGAAATTAATAATTGCCAAATAATTAAACATGCAATCCAAGTTTTAAAAAAAACTAGCAACCTAAATTAATTGATTTGATTTTTTTTTGATTTTTTTGATTTTTTGAAAATTCGAAATAAAATTCCTATTATGAATATGCAAACCCTAAAACTACATTTTTTTGATCTTTTTTTTTTTAAAGAAAACTAATTTAAGTAACACCACAGCAAATCAAGCCATATTGATACCCAAATCGACGAACCATATCTCGAGCATGAGATCGAGTTGGCTAATTTCACATAAATCACAAATCAGATCTCGAGCGGGAGATCGGATTGGCAATTTTTTTTAAGTAATTGCAAGTCGGATTTCGAGCTCGAAAATCGGACTGACAATCACTAATTTCAAGGCAATTTCATACCATGGAATTTCAATTTCACATTAAAGGGATAATTACACTAAAAAGATAAAATAAAATAGCAAAAATAATAAAACAAAAATAAGATAAAGAAAATACCTAAATTTTCTTTTGCTTTTCTCTTTTTTTTTTTTTTCTGAAAAGAGAAAAAGAAAAATAAATCTGTGGCCGGTCGGTGAGGGGAAATCGTCGGCTAGGGTTCCGGCGAGGCTCCGGAGGATGGCGTGACGGTGGCGCGGCACCAGGAGCTTCGGGGATCGGCACGGCGGCATCACGGGTCTGGCTGGGTGCGGGCGTCGCGGACGAGGGACTCCGAGCACGGGCTGAAGCAGGGTGAAGATGGTGTCGGGCGCGAGCCGACTCGGGATCTGCTGGGTCACTAGTTGCAGGCAGATCGAGGGCGAGATCGGCAGTGGAGTAGCAGATCGGGGAGTTGGGGCGTTGCAAATCGGCGATGGCTTCGTGAACAAGGGTGCTGCAAGGGTGTCGGGTCGGAACGAGCAGCGGTCCGGCTATTGGCTCAAGCAGAGACGCTGGGCGACGAAGGCTCACGGTACGGCGGTGGCGAGTAGCTCGGGTGATTGCTCGGGTGAGGACGTGCAACGACCGGCTTTGAGCTCGAACAGAGGGGCAGAGCAGAGCTGGGCGGAGACGAGGCGCTGGCACTCGAGCGTCTGGATCTGGTGTGGCAGCAGCGTTGGTGTGGCGGCGACGCGAGATCAGGGCGGCGATGGTGAACGGGAACAAGCAGAGCACGGCGGTGGGCAGATCTCGGCCTTTGGACAGCAGCTGCAGCACGAGCTTGCGGGCGATGGAGCGACGGTGGCAAGGCAGCAAGGGCGTCGTTGTTGCGGCGGCGAGCCGCGGTGGGCTTCGGTTCCGGGCGGTGTCGGTATGGCGAGGCGGTGGCGTCCGGCGGGCAGCGAGCGCGGGCAGACAGCAGTCGAGCCCACCGGGGAAGAAGAACAGGGGTTCCTCTTCCCCTTTTTTTTTATTTCTTTCTTTTTGGTACCACCTTGTTGGAGATACGACTCACTTCATCAAGTGTTTGATTTTTTCTTTGGGCATTGGCCTTGCTTTTACCAGGCACACTGCTTTTTCATGCCCCATTTTTTGCACTATTTTTTTTTTGGACAAAGTCTCCATTTTATCAGCATTGTAAATCATGCTACTTGAGTGGTTTGATTTTTCTTTCCTTGCCCCAGTGTGGGGGATGATCACCAACTGGGTTTAATGTGAAATGAATTCATAGGCTCAATGGGGCTATGCAATGGATAAAGTGTATAGGATAGAGAAAGAACTGCTCTTCGTCGTCCTAAGGCACTTTAAATTATCGTACAAGTCACATTATAAAAGCAATACTCGAAGATTGATGCAAGTACGAATAAGAAAATTCCTATCATTGATTTCAAATCTTGTCCCAGTATGAGACGATTCTTGACAGGATAATTTAAAAAGCTCTTCATGTGTGTGGGCTCAAAGGGCTGAACAATGGATATACCGGAGTGTTTCGGGTAGCGAAGAAGCTGCCTCTCATCACCTTGGTTGACGTACCCTTTGCGAGATCACCCTTTTCCTCATAGGCATGAAATTTTTCCCCACAACTCACTAGGGGTTAGTGTATGGAATATGGTTTGCCTTTCATCATTCCAAAGTATCCCATTTCACACAATTCAATCAATCTCACACAATTCATCAATGAAGAAAAATGCAAGATTTGCATCAAGTTTAGACAATTGAATTTACAACTCAATGAGGCAATTTATTCATCATAAAATGTTTGCAATTCAAAACATGACATGGCAAATCCTATCATGGGTAATACTTCTTGAAAGCATTAGAATTTACTGGAGTTTGAAAACTCACGACCATCCATTTATGCTAGGATGGCACCTCTTGGAAGTACATTCATTACCACATATAGGCTGTAATTTGGAGCAAACTTGCCCCCAGGATCTTTCACCGGAGAGTGATAGTTCTCTTTTACTTGCCCCAAATCTTTTTTCATTGCAAGTGCGCTTTAAACCTGTTAATCACAAGTCAAGTTTATGATCATTGAAACTTGATACGCTATTCTCAGATGTCCCTTGTCATAACGAGTTATAGAATTATTCTCCGAGACAAAAAGCAAATGAGTCAGACAAACAAATAGGTTTAATCTGCTACAAGTTTTGGGAAAATGTTTTTTTTTTTTGTTCTTTTTTAAACAGTGAAATGTTTTTGTTTTTGAAAAAGTTTTTGGGAGGAAACATGAGAAAGTCCAGCCCTCAGGATTTCTCCGTGGATGATATTTTCCTTTTTCATGGTTGGATATCGTCATTGGACTGGTTTGGAGTACCCCATCATGTCCTCAAAGTTGGAAATAAAATTGTAATTTCAATGAATAGAATCAAATGAATTACATTATTATAATGGAAATTGTGATTCCTAACCCCTAAAAAGAGAAAGCATCGAAAATGATTCCTAGAAAGCGAAAACCAATTCCTAAAAAGCAATAATAATTCCCACGCAGGGGAGGTGCAATCGAGCAAGTTACTCTTGCAAGCTAACGTCCATGTCTTCCGAAGGTCCTTCGTCATTGGCTCCTATGAAGACGTCATCGAATAGACCTGTGATTCCTTCAAAGGCGTCATCAGAGTTCTCTGTCTTTGGAGACGTCAGATTGTCCATGTCATCCCATCCACTTGGAACTATGTTGTGGGAGTCAAAGTAAAAGCTGGGAGGAGCCGAATACTTCACCAGGTAATCAAACTTGCCACTAGTCTGCCCCAGAGTGTCCATCACTTCCATTTCATCTTGCCCCATCTTAGGGACATTGTCGCGACCAATTTTTTTAGGGGTGTGAACCACCTATGGTTTGGCTAATGGATTGTTAAGCCTAGACTTAACTTGAGCTCTCCCAAGCCCATACCAATTCGCGACTTAGGTTTGAATTGTTAACATGCAATTGAATTTTAACTAGGAGTCGCCACTAATCTATTTTTGGTGGGTCGATTAGAAATCCTAGGAAAGTAACGGGAGATTTTACTTTACTCCTACGAACCAGAAACTATGGGTACGGGGACTTGATTACGCTAGAATTCTCTAACGCCCTTTCGGTACCTTTCTTTTTATTTTGAAAAATGTTTGGCAGGCAGCTTGAATTGATTTTAAACTATCTCCATAACAAGTGAGGTGTTCATGCAGGTGCGCAAACCACCAATTTAACACCCAAGAAAGCAATTAAATAATGCATGACTTACCTCCAAAGTTACGAAAGCATCTGCAATGTTAAATTAAAATCCATATCAACAACCCTAGATATGGTTTCTAATTAACAAGCAATTACTCAATTTTTGTTTCCTCTTTTTCAATGAAAATATAGTCCATATGCAATGCAATGCTTCTAATCTAATATGAAATGATATGGCATGGCAATATGTCATAAACTATATGAATGAATAAGAATTTTTGTAATTTCTTAATGAACATGAAATAATTAAATATGCAATTTAAATTAACCAAAATGATTTAATTCTAATGACGTGCAATGCAATGCAATGACGTACAAAATTATTTCATGCAACATGCAATTTAATATGCGAGGTATATGTCACGCGACATTTGTTAAATGACCTAATCTAATGATGAGCAATTTCTAATTAGAAATGAACCTAACAATAATCACTAAAATGACATGCATTTTATGAACTTAATTCTATATGACATGCAAATGACATTTTTTATTTTAAAAATGCAATCTGTCCTAGAAATTGCAACTACTTTATCCTAAGACAAATTTTATGAAATTTCAAATGATCTAGCTAGATTAAGATTCTATCTAATTTAAACTAGGGATTAAGTCATATTAAATCCTAATTTAAACTAAGACATTATCTAAATCTAAAATGCAATTTATCTGAAAAAGGTGATCTAAATTTAAAATGAAACATGCAATTCTAATCTAATATGCACAATGATTTTTTTGTGTTTTTCTTTAATCTCGAAATTAAAACTAACACATAATTAACATGCAATTCAAATAAAAACTAACAACCTAAATGAATGCACTTTCTTTTTTGGTTTTCTTTTCCTTGATTCAAAATAAAATTATTATTCTAAATATTAAAAAAAAACCTAATCCTAATTCGACATTTTTTTGATTTTTTATTTTTACGAAAATAAGATTTGACTCAACCAACTTGACGATAGCAAATCAAACAAAAGATAAGATTGATATCCAAAAATTGGCGAACCATATCTCGCGCATGAGATTGGGTTGACCAATTTTAATTTTAAATCGCGAATCAAATCTCGGGCTTGAGATTGGATTGTCGATTTTTATAAGGGATTGCGAGTCGGATTTCGAGCACGAAAATCGGACTGTCAATCCCTAGCCTGAGGGACTATTTCATATTGGGATCTCAATCACATATTTAAAGGGAACAATTTCACTAAAAGAATAAAATAAAAAGGAAAGAAAAAGAAAACCGTAAGTAAATAAATAAATAAAAACTACCTAATTTTCCTTTTTCTTTTTTTTTTTTTTTCCTTCCAAGCTTCGTGTTCATGGCAAGTCACTAAAGCGAGAGGATCGGAGGTCCGGCAAGGGAAACTCCGGCAAAGGCAAAGGTGGCTGTGTGGTGGGTCACCGTCAAAGGAAGTCACGGTGGTCGAAGCTCCGACGAAGGGACTCGGTGGCTGGTGGACACAGCTGCAGTAGCTGGTCACGGGTGCTACAACGGTGTCACTCGGATGGGGAGCAAGCTCGGAACGGCGTGCGGGGGCGGAGACCAACTCGACGGAGGGCTGCTACAGGCGTTGTGGGTCGTCGCAAGGACTTGGGTGGCAGCAGGTCGTCGGGATCGCGAGATTTGGATAGTGGGCCACGAGCAGAGGACTCCAGGTCGCGGCACGGCAGAGCAACTCAGGTGTCAACACTTGGGCAGCAAGAGCGTCGGATCGCTAGGCCTCAGGGCAACGACGTCAGGCTTCAACGGGGCCAGCGGTGAAGCTTCAGTCTTGCTGGGCTAGGCGAAAGCAAAAGGTGTTGGCAGATCGGGGACGGAGATTGGCCGAGGCGCGATGGGCTTTGTCTGGTTGGTGGAGCGGATTGGCGAGGCGCGCGGTTTCGCGGGGCGACGGAGCTAGAGCGCGGATCGCGGGTCGTCGGGTTGCGGCATCGATCGGCGGGGCCGCGGAGCAGATGGGTCGCGGCGTCGAACTAACGTGAAGAAGCTCGGCGTCCAAGGGCGTCGCAGTCGGGCCGGAGCGGGAGTAAGGGTGGCCGGCGGAAGTGCGGAGCAGCGGCGCGAGCTCGTGTGGATCGGGGCAATCTGTTGGGTGTCGGAGAGCGCCGCGGTGGTCGTCGAGGGCTGAGGCAGAGCGACGAGACCGGTGGCGCAGCGCGACGGCGGCGCGATGGTGGAGGTGCGGCGGTTGGTGCGGGCGCAAGGTCGGCACGAACAGGGCAACGGCAGGAGGAAGAAGACGATTCTCTTTCTTCTTTTTTTTTTTTTTTTTACTTAAAAAAAAAAGACCGAGAAGAAGGGTACTTACCTGCAGCATGGCGGCCCGGTAATCCTGTAAATAATGTAAAAGAATATGTTAGTGCAAAGCTCCTTAGGGATTGAAATGTTGGAAACGATACATTATTACCCTTCGCCGCTTTCATCCTTTTGGCACTAACATCTCTTGGATTCACCTTCATGGATATTTGGTAACTCAACAATACCCTTCCCTTGCATTTGCCTTTAAGTGTTTGATGTTTTCCTGATTCCTTGGTAGAAGGCGTCGCTTCTACAGTTAGGTGCAACCCTTTTTTTTTTATCACCCTGTAAGAAAGGGAGATGAAATGAGTTATCTCTATTCTTAGTTAGGTTCAACTAAGGAATGATACATCCTTCTTGATGAATTTGACAATGTTGTTCCAGCACACTTTGTTTGTGGGGAGATGAGAGATTTTTTTTTATAAATCAAACGTTGCTCCGCCACTCTTTATTTGACAATCCTTTGTTATGTTTGAACCCGTCCTGTATCAAAGAAAAGGACATGTCATTTTTTATGCTGAAGAGAAATCAAGTTTAGGAATGAGATACATCATTTTCAGAGTCAAGCAATCAACATCCCATTGTATCTCTCATGGAGGAGTATACAATATTGCCCACTTTGTTTCATTTGAATCTTTTTTGTTTAAGATGAACAAGACTTAAAAGTGCTCCATTGCGTTTGTTGGGAACGTTACAAAACTTGGCACTCTTGATATCTCCTTGACAATGAAAAGAAAATCATGTCAAAAACGATATCAGAAATGAATAATTGGAATCGATACAGTTTACTCTTCCATTGAATTCGCCCCTTTGGATACTTGGCAACTCCTTCATTTGTCTCATCATGCAAAGTGAACGAAATTGATGGGCTATTTTGGTTCCTAAGGCATTTGCAAATAACAAAACTTCCTAGAATGGAATTCAACTTCGCTCCACCTTTATGGAAAATTGGCACCAACGATGACTCAACGCATGCTTGCTTCTCGAGTTCGATGAGCCTAAGAAAACAACTACAAGAAGAGAGGGCCTTAAGCAAAGTTTTCTTGAAATTCGTTTTGGAAGGTAGACATAAAGGTTCACTTAAAACACTTCTGAATTTGCTCTTTTTTTTGTGTGTTTTTTTTTTTTATAAAAATGATGATTTCCGAATTCCATCATTAAAAATGTGAGTCGCACGATTTACAAAAGCATCAATTGGATTTGCAAATCAAAACCCAAAACGGAAAACATGTTTCTTAACAAGAATAAAGACTGATAAAATACAAGAGACTCTTTTATAGATGAAAGTAAAAAACAACTCTTGTCCTAGCTCTAGAATTCACTTCCTTGAATAGTCACCATGAGAATGTCAAAGAGCATCACGAATAACCTGCAAAAAGACGACAATGTCAATATGTGAATAAGAGAAAATGATATTTTAATGACGTCGCTTCTTATAATAAAATCGAGGCGACGATACATGCCCCACAATCTTTATTACTGGACTTTAGTATTTCACCAAGATTTTATCATAAGAGAAGATATCATTAAATTTATCAATCCATGGCCATCAATTGAATGTCCACTTTTATTCCAAAAGTTTCGTATGCAAAAGTGTCATTGATTTTTGAAAGATTGATTTGTGATTTTACTCCTAAAAAAAAGAAGTGATTTCTATTTTGAGGAATTTGTACACAAAATGGTTTGCATTATAGTCCCAAAATATGAGAACAAGAAAATTCGATAAAAAAAAAAAATCGCAATTTCAATTTTTTTTTTTTGCCCCAATACAAAATCACAACTTGAATTTTTTTTTTTAAATGATTTCGAACCCATAACTAGAAATTTAAGCAAAACCATGTGTTCAACAAGGCCCAATCAAAATGTTTAGAACTTGCTTTCAAATGTTCACTTGTCAAAAGTGATTGCCAATTTTTCAATCATAAGCTTGCATCACCGAGGGCATTCGATTGATTTTCACGAATTTCAAGATGAAAATGCAATACAAAATGAACAAATAAAAAGGAAAATGACACTTACAATGGTTACTGACCTTTGTCCTTTTTTTTTTACATAGACATGCGCATGAGATGTGGTTTGATTTCTACTCTATATGGCTCAAAATGAAGCCATGGGATCACAGGACTGAACCAACAAGCTCGTGGCTAGGTCGTGTTACCCATGACTCCGGCTTTGTCAAAGGACCGACCTGTGTCGCATGCTTGCAAACCAGGGTGGGGACCTCTGACATCAAGAAAGAAATTTCGGGGTTAAGGTGGGCGACTCGTACTACGTGCTTGTAGTTGGAGTGGTATCCACCTCAACACCATCCTAAATGATCCTATGCGGCCCAGGTCCGGCGGCAGGTAGTGTGTGCTATAGTGTAGTGCAATGCAGGGGATGTAGGCATGACAATTTATAAACAATCAGCACTTCATACATGAAAAATAAACCATACATTCCTACACCTCCCTGCAAGACAAAGGTGAGCAAACACTTCCCCTTATACCTCCCATTCTGTAAAAACATTTAACACCTATAATGTTATGGACTTACCTGAAATCCTCGCTGCCAAACAAAATATTTTTGAACAAGATTAATTTTGGCCTAAGTCCTCTAAGGTTTAAAACCAAGTCCCCAGTGGAGTCGCCAAGCTATCGCGACCTACCTTCGGGGGGAGGGAACAGGTTTAGGGGTATTGCCTAAAGAACGGGCCTAAGGCCCATGATTAGGCACGAGCTCTCCCAAGCCCATACCTCGCATGACGTTGGAATAATTTTCATGAATTTTGTACAAAAGGACTTGCCACTAGCCTATTAGGGTCGGCTAGAAACCAAGTGAGGCATGGGAGCGTGCCTCACTTCCTACACAACCAGAGAATCTAGGTTGGGGGACTTGATTACACTAATTAACCAATTAGTGCCCTTTCGGTACCTAATCTTGTTCATTTTAACAAAATGATTTTTAGCAGGCATTTTAAATTGATTTGATACTTATCCACTAACATATGAGGTGATCATGCAGATGCGTAATCATTAAAGCAATAATCATAACTATCAAGATCCTAATTGCCATAAAATTAAACACATGCAATCAAACATAATTAGATATGCAATTTAAACATGCAACATAATCAATATACGAGCACATAAAGGTCTAATTATGCTAAAATGGCAATACATGGCAAGTCCTAATCAAACCCCACCATTTTTGGATTTTCGAAATTTTTATTATTTTTATTTTTATTTATTTTTTTAAAAGAAAAATAACTAATTTCTAATTTTTTTAAAATTAATTTTTTTTTGGATTTTCGAAATTGTTTTTTAATATTAAAATAATAATTTTTTTTTGACCGGACCGGACCGGTTCGGTCTAACCCGACTCGGGTTCGGCCCGGTTGGCGTGGATCGGGCCCAACCCAAGAGTTCCCCTCCTTTGTTTTTTAAAAGAAACTAAACCTATAAGCCCACATTAAAATAAACATCCCAAATCCACAAGCCTAAAAAACCATAAGCCCACATGCAAAAATAACCCAAGCCCGACCCAAGTGTGCCGAGCCCAATACGCCAAAAATCCTACTCGGTTGACTGGACCCGGCCCGGCTCGTGCGACCCGGTTTGTGGCCGAAACACTAGGGTTTCTTCGCGATGCCGAGAGGGATGGCAGAGACATCAACGGCTCGGCGGCGGAGACGCGGTGGGCGGCAGACGACGGCAGCAGCAGCAGGAAGGCGGCGGTTTGGCGAGGGTCAGCAAGCAGCTCGTCGGGACGGAGGGCGGCGGCGGCCTGAGCGGCGTCGGATAGGAGGGAGGTGGCTCGGACGATGTCGGGGACAGAGGGGGGGCAATGGAGCTCGATCGATTCTAGATCTGGCCCTTGTCCGACCCTCGTCCTCGGATCTGGGTCTCTAGACCGCCTCCCATCTCCCTCCTCTCTTAGTTGGTCAGCGTCGGGGCTACATCGTAGCAGAGGGTGGTGGGCGACAGCGACTCGGTGAAGATCTGCGTGCGGCGCTCACAGGACAAAGAGCAAGCGCGGGTGAGGAGGAACTCACGAAGCAAAGGTGGTGTCGCGACGTGAGGAGGCTTGGACGGCGTCGTGAAGGAGGGCGGCGGTGGTGAGGTTCGGTGGATTGGGTCGACGCTGGGGGGAAGCGACGGTGTCGTTAGTTGCGGGGGTAGTAGCAAGGCGGCGGTGGGTCGTCCTGCGGGCGGAGGCGGCGCGATCGGAGGTGCGGCGGTGATGGAGGATGTCTCGGGGGCGCGAGTCGATAAAACAAAGGCGGCACGAAGGATGGCGTCGGTGGTGAGGTTCGGTGGATTGGCTGTCGACGGGGGGGGAAGGCGCGCGGCCGGGCGAGGCGTGGCGGTGATGAAGGATGTCGGATTGAGGCGACGAGGCCTCCTCGCTCCTCAGCCGCCGTCCTCCTCTCCCCCTCGAGCTCTCTTTCTCTCTCTACAGTTGACTTTTCCCCTTTTTTATCAAAAGAAAAAAACCAGCCCCCAGCCCCCTTCATACATTGTTGCTTTTATAGGGAGTAGGAGATAAGTTTTAGATTTTTCCATCAAATCTACATCCGCGATACCTTTTCACCAATTGATCACTATTGATAAAAATTCGAGATTACGATAAATATTTTCTCGAAATCCAAATCTCGCAAAGATAAATCGCAATATTTTTTTTCACACATGTGCTATATCCAAAAGATTCATATCTTGGAAAAATTTCAAAATTTTTATTTTTCACGAGATAATTAGAAAACATGGGCTTGGGCCAACCAGCTCGCTTCGTGGGCTTAGTCCAACTAATTTGAACCCATTCGCACTAGTCCAATAAAAAAATGCCAAAATAAATGTAAATATAAATCTATATGCTATAAAATTAATCCATAATTTCCTATGCAATAAATAAATAAACTAAATCGTCAAAATTTAGGTGTCAACAGTTGCCCCTCTTTGAAGGTGAGCTCGAAGAGGTTGCCTTCAAAGACAAATTGAGACCTAAATTTTGACTATGCACACGCATTGAATGATTTTTTTTTTTGTCGGGAAATGTATCCCATTTTTTTTTAAAATGCAACTCATATGATGCATGTAAATGCTAATGCAAATGCATGATGTGAAAGGAAAGAGTGTACCTACAATTACTTACCAGTCAGTGCGGTAGAGCATCTTGAGGTACATGATAAACCTAAGAGTTTTAACTCAAGTCCCCAGTGGAGTCGCCAAGCTGTCGCGACCAATTTTTTTCGCCGTGTGAACCACCTAGAGTTTGGCTAATGGATTGTTAAGCCTAGACATAACTCGGGCTCTCCCAAGCCCATACCAATTCGCGACTTAGGTTTGAATTGTTAACATGCAATTTTTTTAATTAGGAGTCGCCACTAATCTATTTTTGGTGGGTCAATTAGAAACCCTAGTAAAGTAACGGGAGATTTACTTTACTCCTACGAACCAGAGACTAAGGGTATGGGGACTTGGTTATGTTAGATTTATCTAACGCCCTTTCGGTACCTTTCTTTTTATTTTGAAAAAAAACGTTTGGCAAGCAATTTGGATTGATTTTAAATCTAATTTCCTAACATGTGAGGTGTTCATGCAGGTGCGCAAACCACCAATTTAACACCCAATAAAGCAATTAAATAATGTAGGATTTACCTCCAAAGCTACGAAAGCATCTGCAATGTTAAATTAAAATCCATATCAACAACCCTAGATATGGTTTCTAATTAACAAGCAATTACTCAATTTTTATTTCCTCTTTTTCAATGAAAATATAGTCCATATGCAATGCAATGCTTCTAATCTAATATGAAATGATATGGCATGGCAATATGTCATAAACTATATGAATGAATAAGATTTTTGTGATTTCTTAATGAACATGCAATAATTAAATATGCAATCTACATTAACCAAAATGACTTAATTCTAATGACGTGCAATGACGTACAAAATTATTTCAACTAAAAATGACATGCAACATGCAATTTAATATGCGAGGTATATGTCACGCGACATTTATTAAATGACCTAATCTAATGACGGGCAATTTCTAATTAGAAATGAACCTAACAATAATCACTAAATGACGTGCATTTCATGAACCTAAATCTATATGACATGCAAATGACATTTTTATTTTAAAAAAAATGCAATCTATCCTAGAAATTGCAACTAATTTATCCTAAGACAAACTTTATGAAATTTCAAATGATCTAGCTAGGTTAAGATTCTATCTAATTTAAACTAGGGATTAAGTCATATTAAATCCTAATTTAAACTAAGACAATATCTAAATCTAAAATGCCATTTATCTAGAAAAGATGATCTAAATTTAAAATGAAACATGCAATTCTAATCTAATATGCACAATGATTTTTTTTTTTTTTTATGTTTTTCGTTAATCTTGAAATTAAAATTAATACCTAATTAACATGCAATTCAAATAAAAAACTAACCTAAATGAATGCACTTTCTTTTTTGGTTTTCTTTTCCTTGATTCAAAATAAAATTATTATTCTAAATATTAAAAAAAAAAAAAACCTAATCCTAATTCGACATTTTTTTGATTTTTTATTTTTACGAAAATAAGATTTGACTCAACCAACTTGACGATAGCAAATAAAACTAAAGATAAGATTGATATCCAAAAATCCGCTCCACCAATCTCTGGATGTGCTTTCATAGCCCAGAGAAATCTAGTGTAACCAAGTCCCCGTACCCATAATCTCTGGTTCGTAGGAGTAAAGTAAATCTCCCATTACTTTACTTGGGTTTCTAATCGACCCACCAAAAATAGATTAGTGGCGACTCCTAATTGAAAATCAATTGCATGCTAATAACTCGAATCTAAGTCGCGAATTGGTATGGGTTTGGGAGAGCCCGAGTTAAGTTTAGCCTTAACAATCCATTAGCCAAACCATAGGTGATTCACCCTCGAAAAATTGGTCGCGACAGCTTAGAGAATCGTCTTCTTCCTCCTGCTGTTGCCATATTCGTGCCGACCTTGCGCCCGCACCAGCCGCCGCGCCTCCACCTTCGCACCACCGTCGCGCTGCGCCACCGGTCTCGTCGCTCCGCCTCGGCCCTCGACGACCACCGTGGCGCTCTTCGACGCCCAACGATCTACCCCGATCCACACGAGCTCGCGCCGCCCTCCGCACTTCCGCCGGCCACCCCTACTCCCGCTCCGACCGACCCGTGACGCCCTTGGACGCCGAGCTTCTTCACGTTAGTCGACGTCGCGACCCATCTACTCCTGCGGCCCCGTCGCCGACGCCGCAACCCGACGACCCGCGATCCGCGCTCCGGCTCCGTCGCCTCCGCGAAACCGCCGCTGCTGCCTCGCCGATCCGCTCCACCAACCGAGACAAAGCCCATCGCGCCTCAACCGATCTCCGTCCCCGATCCGCCCGCACCTTGCTTTGCTTTCGCCTAGCCCGGCAAAGACTTGAAGCTTTGCCACTAGCCCCGTTGAAGCCCGACGCCGTTGCCCCGAGGCCTAGCGATCCGACGCTCTTGCTGCCCAAGTGCGACACTTGAGTTGCTCGCCGTGCCGCGACTCGGAGTCCTCGCTTGGGCCCACTATCCCGGATCTTGCGATCTCGGCGGCTGCTGCCACCCAAGTCCTTGCGACGACCTACGACGCCCGTAGCAGACCCTCCACCGAGTCGGTCTCCGCCCCGCACGCCGTTCCGAGCTTGCTCCCCATCCGAGCGACGCCGCCGTAGCACCCGTGACCAGGGCCGGCATACTGTGTCCACCACCACCGAGTCCCTTCGCCGAGCTCCGACCACCATGACTTCCTTTGATGGTGACCCACCACATAGCCACTGCCTTTGCCGGAGTTTCCCCTGCCGGACCTCCAATCCTCTGCTTTGGCGACTCCACTGGGGACTTGAGTTAAAACTCTTAGTGGACTTAGGCCAATTTTCTTTTCTTTGAAAAATGTTTTTGTTTGGCAGCAAGGATTCCAGATACGTCCCTAACATTTAAGGTGTTAGATGTTTTTGCAGAATGGGAGGTATAAGGGGAAGTGTTTGTTAACCTTTGTTTTGCAGGGAGGAGTTGGAATGTATTGTTTATTTTCATGAACGAAGTGTTGCTGGATATAAACTGTCGTGCATGCCTTGCATCTAGCACTACACTATTTCACACACAATCTGCCGTCGGACCTAGGCCACACAGATTTATACATACGGCCACATTGGTGTCTCTCTCGAGGGTTTTCGAAAAATTCAACAAGAAGAGAAAAGCTTCGGCGTTCTTTTCGAGGAAAAGGAGAAGTGCAGAGAAGACAGGGGAGAGGAAGTGACGTGAGAGGAGACAGGAGGAGAGAGAAAGAAATAAAAAAAAAGGGGAAGAGGAACCCCTGTTCTTCTTCCCCGGTGGGCTCGACTGCTGTCTGCCCACGCTCGCTGCCCGCCGGACGCCGCCGCCTCGCCATATCGACGCCGCCCAGAACTGAAGCCCACCGCGGCCGCCTCCCATTGCTCGTCGTCGCAGCAATGACGCCCTTGCTGCCCTGCGACCGTCGCTCCATCGCTCGCAAGCTCGTGCTGCAGTTGCTGTCCAAAGGCCGAGATCTGCCCACCGCCGTGCTCGCTTGTTCCCGTTCTCCATCACCGCTTGATCTCGCGTCGCCCACAACAACTGCTGCCACGCCGGATCCGGATGCTCGAGTGCCGGCGCCTCGTCTACGCCCGGCTCGCTCCCCCCTCTGTTCGAGCTCAAAGCCGGTCGTTGCACGTCCTCACCCGAGCAATCACCCGAGCTGCTCGCCACTGCCATACCGTGAGCCTTCATCGCCCAGCGTCTCTGCTCGAGCCAACAGCCAGACCACTGCTTGTTCCGACTCGACACCCTTGCAGCACCCTTGTTCACGAAGCCGTCGCCGTTGCCGATTTGCAACGCCCCAGCTCCCCGATCTGCTGCTCCGCTACCGATCTCGCCCTCGATCTGCCTGCAACTAGTGACCCAGCGGATCCTGAGTTGGCTCGCCGCCCCGACGCCGTCTTCACCCTACTTCAGCCCGCGCTCGGAGTCCCTCGTCCGCGACACCCGCAGCCAGCCAGACCCGTGACGCCACCGTGCTGATCCTCGAAGCTCCTGGTGCCGCGCCACCATCACGCCATCCTCCGGAGCCTCGCTGGAACCCTAGCCGACGATTTCCCCTCTCCGGACCGGCCACCAAATTTATTTTTATTTTTCTTTTTCAGAAAAAGAAGAAAAGAAAAAAGAGAAAAGCAAAAGAAAATTTAGGTATTTTCTTTATCTTATTTTTTGTTTTATTATTTTTGCTATTTTATTTTATCTTTTTAGTGTAATTATCCTTTTAATGTGAAATTGAAATTCCATGGTATGAAATTGCCTTGAAATTAGTGATTGTCGTCCGATTTTCGAGCTCGAAATCCAACTCGCAATTACTTAAAAAAATTGTCAATCCGATCTCCCGCTCGAGATCTGATTCGTGATTTATGTGAAATTAGCCAACCTGATCTCATGCTCAAGATATGGTTCGTCGATTTGGGTATCAATATGGCTTGATTTGCTGTGGTGTTACTTAAATTAGTTTTCTTTAAAAAAAAATCAAAAAAATGTAGTTTTAGGGTTTGCATGTTCATAATAGGAATTTTATTTCGAATTTTCAAAAATCAAAAAAAAAAAAAAAAATCAAATCAATTAATTTAGGTTGCTAGTTTTTTTAAAACTTGGATTGCATGTTTAATTATTTGGCAATTATTAATTTCGAAATTTAAAAAAAAGGAAAAACACAAAAAAGTCATTATGCATATGTCATGTAGAATTAGGGCATTCTTTGCACGTCATTGCATGTTAAGATTGCATGTTATAAGTTTAAATAATTTCTCCTAAATAGATTGCATGATTATTAGAAAAATAAAAATCATGTGCACGTCATATAGAATTAGTTTCATACAATGCACGTCATTTAGTGATTTTTGTTAGATGCATTTAATTAGAAATTTCCCGTCATTAGAATTAGGTCATTAGATTAATTTAGATTGCATATTTAAATGTTGCATTTCTTTAATTTCGAATCTCATGGAAAATAAAAAAATTATTTAGAATAAATCATCTCATGCTTAGGATAGACTACATGCTTAGTTATGTCATATTGCTTAGGTCATATAGCTAAGTCATGTTGCCATGTCATATCATTTCATGTTAAATTAGTGGCATGCATTGCATATTGCATGATTTTCATTAATTAAGTGAAAACAAAACAAAAATTGCGTGTTAATTAGAAATCATATTTAGGACTCTTGATGTGAATTCTAAACTAACAATGCAGATGCTTTCGTTGTTATGAGGTAAGTCATGCAATTTATTCATTTGCTTTCTTGAGTGTTAAATTGGTGGTTTGCGCACTTGCATGGTCACCTCACATGTTAAGGAATTAAAATCAATTCAAGTTGCTTGCCAAACAATTTTTCAAAATAAAAGATAAAGGTACCGAAAGGGCATTAGAGAAATCTAGTGTAACCAAGTCCCCGTACCCATAATCTCTTATTCGTAGGAGTAAAGTAAATCTCCCATTACTTTACTTGGGTTTCTAATCGACCCACCAAAAATAGATTAGTGGCGACTCCTAATTGAAAATCAATTGCATGTTAAGAACTCGAATCTAAGTTGCGAATTGGTATGGGTTTGGGAGAGCCCGAGTTAAGTTTAGGCTTAACAATCCATTAGCCAAACCCTAGGTGGTTCACACCCCGAAAAAATTGGTCGCGACAGCTTGGCGACTCCGCTGGAGTGTGAACCACCAAGAAGTGTGACTATCACATGGGAGAGATTGGCCACTCTACTGATGATTGCTATGTTTTGAAGCATAAGGTCCAAGACCTCTTGGATACAAGGGCGTTCTCTTTCAGCAGTAATCAGAAAAATCCTCAGCCCAACCATGATGAAGGCGCAAATGCTATCACTGAGTGAAGAAGTTCTTATTTTGTTTAGGATTCTCTGCTTTTTGAAATTTCAATTATCGCTTTCGCTTTTAGGGTTTGGCTTGTTTGCATTTTCCATTCCAATAATGTAATTCTTTTGATTCTATTCAATGAAATTACAATTTTATTTTCAATTTTGAGGACATGATGGAGTATATCAAACCAGTCCAATGACGATATCCAACCATGAAAAAGGAAAATATCATCCACGGAGAAATCCTGAGGGCTGGATTTTCTCATATTTCCTCCCAAAAACTTTTTCGAAAACAAAAACATTTCACTGTTTAAAAAAGAACAAAAAAAAAACATTTTCCCAAAACTTGTAGCAGATTAAACCTATTTGTTTGTCTGACTCATTTGCTTTTTGTCTCAGAGCATAATTCTATAACTCATTATGACAAGGGACATCTGAGAATAGCGTATCAAGTTTCAATGATCATAAACTTGACTTGTGATCAACAGGTTTAAAGCGCACTTGCAATGAAAAAAGATTTGGGGCAAGTAAAAGAGAACTATCACTCTCCAGTGAAAGATCCTGGGGGCAAGTTTGCTCTAAATTACAGCCTATATGTGGTAAGGAATGTACTTCCAAGAGGTGCCATCCTAGCAGAAATGGATGGTCGTGAGTTTTCAAACTTCAGTAAATTCTAATGCTTTCAAGAAGTATTATCCATGATAGGATTTGCCATGTCATGTTTTGAATTGCCAACATTTTATGATGAATAAATTGCCTCATTGAGTTGTAAATTCAATTGTCTAAACTTGTTGCAAATCTTGCATTTTTCTTCATTGATGAATTGTGTGAGATTGATTGAATTGTGTGAAATGGGATACTTTGGAATGATGAAAGGCAAACCCTATTCCATACACTAACCCCTAGTGAGTTGTGGGGAAAAATTTCATGCCTATGAGGAAAAGGGTGATCTCGCAAAGGGTACGTCAACCAAGGTGATGAGAGGCAGCTTCTTCTGCTACCCGAAACACTCCAAGTATATCCATTGTTCAGCCCTTTGAGCCCACACACATGAAGAGCTTTTTAAATTATCCCTGTCAAGAATCGTCTCATACTGGGACAAGATTTGAAATCAATGATAGGAATTTTCTTATTCGTACTTGCATCAATCTTCGAGTATTGCTTTTATAATGTGACTTGTACGATAATTTAAAGTGCCTTAGGACGACGAAGAGCAGTTCTTTCTCTATCCTATACACTTTATCCATTGCATAGCCCCATTGAGTCTATGAATTCATTTCACATTAAACCCAGTTGGTGATCATCCCCCACACTAGGGCAAGGAAAGAAAAATCAAACCACTCAAGTAGCATGATTTACAATGCTGATAAAATGGAGACTTTGTCAAAAAAAAAAAAAAAAAAAGAGTGCAAAAAATGGGGCATGAAAAAGCAAAGTGTGCCTGTAAAAGCAAGGCCAATGCCCAAAGAAAAATCAAACACTTGATGAAGTGAGTCGTATCTCCAACAAGGTGGTACCAAAAAAAAAGAAAAAAAAAACTCAAATGTTGAGATGTTGCAATCAGTGGTGATGTGAAGAAAATCTTTGACGATAGGGAGGAAAATTGTTGGAAATATCAAGATGATCACCAACTTTAACCCCGTAAACACTTTTTGAGCCAAATGATTCTTTCGTATCTCAACCCATGAACCCAACCTACGTTACGTCCCTTACAAAGTCTCTCTAGATTAGGGCACTTGAATTAACGTAAAAGTTCATATGTTTGAAAGCATCGCTTGAAGAAGTGCAAGTAAGATAATTTCTGCTTCATTTCTCATGTTTCTTGGCTTGTAAACCCCAAGATGATTGTGAAATATCACTCATTTTTCAATAGCCTCGACTCAAAGAGTCTCCTTTGCTAAGCCATTGACCAAGCCCGCATTATAGTTCGTACCACTTGCGAGATTACTCGGACCCTTGTTTGGCATGATGACAGTGAGATAGAGTGACTGTTAAAAATCCTGCATCAAAGGTCAGGATGAAACGACCATTTTAATCGGGGAGTGAAAAGTCCTTTCTGATCGAAAGATCTCTCATTTCACACATCCATGACACTCATGTATTCACATTGGAATATTCTTTTGAAATGTCTCCAATGGAAATTTGAGTGATGCAAATGTCATTATGCATGAACCCCAATTGAATTGATAAAAACTTCAGTAGATTTTGAAGTGTGCATTCCAGAATAGCCGTAATTGCTTATTTATTTGGTAAATGCATTTTTGCTCTAAATCATGTCTCAAAGACCCAAGAGCTCTTGACATTCAGGCTCCTTTCAAGAAGAGAAACCATCACGAATATTCAAGGTGCATCCTTGATTTATTTCTATTGAGGGGTGAGAGACTTCCACAAGATATCTGAATTCCAGAATACATATCCCCAAGAATCGAGATATCATCAGGTGAGTATATCTCTACCCATTATCGACACTTGACTTGGTCAAGCTGTCTCTCTATATTGACCTGGCGTGCTTTCGTAGCCCAGAGTCCCTTCTCATCGACCCGGCGTGCTTTTGTAGCCCGATGTCCTTTAAAATTGACCCGGCGTGCTTTCGTAGCCCAGAGTCCCTCTTTATTGACCCGGCGTGCTTTCGTAGCCCGGTGTCCTTTATATTGACCCGGCATGCTTTCGTAACCCAGAGTCCCTTTCATTAACCCGGTGTGCTTTCGTAGCCCGGTGTCCTTTATATCGACCTGGTGTGCTTTCGTAGCCCAGAATTCCCCTCTTTAAAATTGACTCGGCGTGCTTTTGTAGCTCGGTGTCCTTTAAAATTGACCTGGCGTGCTTTCGTAGCCCAGAGTCCCTCTTTATTGACCCGGCGTGCTTTTGTAGCCCGGTGTCCTTTATATTGACCTGGCGTGCTGTCATAGCCCAGAGTCCCTTTTGAAAACACCGACACTCGACTGAGTTGTCCCCCAAAGATTTTCCTCCAGATTCAATCTGATTAAGGCGACCAAAGAACGGTTTAGGTCCTGGTCAGTTGACCTATGTTACAAGGCTGGGCGACCGAAGAATGGTTCAGGTCCTAGCCAAGCAAAACCTCGTTTAGGCGACCGTAGAATGGTATGGGTCCTGAAAAATCAATTTTCCGTCAAGGCGATCGTAGAATGGTACGGGTCCTCGACAATACCTATTCCCTATTTTAGGCGACCGTAGAATGGTACGGGTCCTATGAAAGTAGTCTCTTCGTTACTATTTTAGGCGACCGTAGAAAGGTACGGATTCTGAACATGTAACACCAACTATCTTGAATCACTCTACCCTCTTTGAAGGTAAGATATTCCAGGTAGGTTCCTTTACCATTTGCATACAAATTGCATCCCAAACTCTTGACATCTCAGTCTGGACCCGGATGTCTTGATTATTTTCATTCAAACATTTCACTCTGGATGTGAATGTTTGTCAATCCTTCTCATTATACCTTAGTCTGGATCTAGGTATTTTGAGTTTTTCAAAAAATCTTGACATCTCAGTTTTGATCTGGATGTCTCAACATTTCACTTTGGATGTGAATGTTCCTACCTGTTACGCTTTTCAAGGAACCTGAGAGTTGGGTACTTGTTGAGTAAATAGGGATTTATCATGTACCTCAAGATGCTCTACCGCACTGACTAGTAAGTAATTGTAGGTATGCTCTTTCCTTTCACATCATGCATTTGCATTAGCATTTACATGCATCATATGAGTTGCATTTTAAAAAAAAAATGGGATACATTTCCCGACAAAAAAAAAAAATCATTCAATGCGTGTGCATAGTCATAATTTAGGTCTCAATTTGTCTTTGAAGGCAACCTCTTCGAGCTCACCTTCAAAGAGGGGCAGCTGTTGACACCTAAATTTTGACGATTTAGTTTATTTATTTATTGCATAGGAAATTAGGGGTTAATTTTATAGCATATAGATTTATATTTGCATTTATTTGGGCATTTTTTTATTGGACTAGTGCGAATGGGTTCAAATTAGTTGGACTAAGCCCACGAAGCGAGCTGGCTGGCCCAAGCCCATGTTTTCTAATTATCTCGTGAAAAATAAAAATTTTGAAATTTTTCCAGGATATGAATCTTTTGGATATAGCACATGTGTGAAAAAAAATATTGCGATTTATCTTTGCGAGATTTGGATTTCGAGAAAATATTTATCGTAATCTCGAATTTTTATCAATAGTGATTAGTTGGTGAACAAGTATCGCGGATGTAGATTTGATGGAAAAATCTAAAACTTATCTCCTACTCCCTATAAAAGCAACAGTGTACGAAGGGGGCTGGGGGCTGGTTTTTTTTCTTTTGATAAAAAAGGGGAAAAGTCAACTGCAGAGAGAGTAGAGAGACGTGAGAGAGAAGACCCGCGAAAGGACGTGAGAGAGGAAGGGAGAGAGAAAAAAGAAGAAAGAGAATCGTCTTCTTCCTCCTGCCGTTGCCTTGTTCGTGCCGACCTTGCGCTCGCACCAGCCGTCGCGCCTCCACCATCGCACCGCCGTCGCGCTACGCCACCGGTCTCATCGCTCCGCCTCAGCCCTTGCTCCCGACGCCCAACAAATCTACCCCGATCCACACGAGCTCGCGCCGCTCCGCACTTCCGCCAGCCACCCCTACTCCCGCTCCGACCGACTGCGACGCCCTTGGACGCCGAGCTTCTTCACGTTAGTCGACGCCGTGACCCATATGCTCCTGCGGCCCCGCGCGATGCCGCAACCCGACAACCCGCGATCCGCGCTCCAGCTCCGTCGCCTCTGCGAAACCGCTCTTGCCTCGCCGATCCGCTCCACCAACCGACAAAGCCCATCGCGCCTCGCCGATCTCCGTCCCCGATCTGCCCACCTTGCTTTGCTTTCGCCTAGCCCAACACTGAAGCTTCGCCGCCGGCCCCGTTGAAGCCTCGACGCCGTTGCCCGAGGCCTAGCGATCCGATGCTCTTGCTGCCCAAGTGCGACACTGAGTTGCTCTGCCGTGCCGCGACCCGGAGTCCTCTCGCTCGTGGCCCACTTTGTCCCGATCTCGCGATCCCGGTGGCTGCTGCCACCCAAGTCCTTGCGATGACCTACAATGCCCGTAGAGCCCTCCGCCGAGTCGGTCTCCGCCCCCGCACGCCGTTCCGAGCTTGCTCCCCATCCGAGCGACGCCGCCGAGCACCCTTGACCACTGCTAACAACGTGTCCAGAGCCACCGAGTCCCTTCGTCGGAGCTCCGACCACCGTGACTTCCTTTGACGGTGACCCACCACACAACCACACGCCTTTGCCGGAGTTTCCCCGCCGGACCTCCAATCCTCTGCTTTGGTGACTTGCCACGAACACGAAGCATGGAAGGAAAAGAAAAAAAAAGAAAAAGGAAAATTAGGTAGTTTTTATTTATTTATTTACTTACCGTTTTCTTTTTCTTTCCTTTTTATTTTATTCTTTTAGTGAAATTGTTCCCTTTAAATATGTGATTGAGATCCCAATATGAAATAGTCCCTCAAGCTAGGGATTGACAGTCCGATTTTTGCGCCTGAAGTCCGACTCGCAATCCCTTATAAAAATCGACAATCCAATCTCAAGCCCGAGATTTGATTCGCGATTTAAAATTAAAATTGGTCAACCCGATCTCATGCTCGAGATATGGTTCGCCAATTTTTGGATATCAATCTTATCTATTGTTTGATTTGCTATCGTCAAGTTGGTGAGTCAAATCTTATTTTCGTAAAAATAAAAAATCATAAAAAAATCTTAATTAGGATTATGTTTGTTGTCATCTTGCATATTTAGGATTGCAATCTTATTATGATTTTTTAAATAAAAAAATCTAAAAAAAGAAAGTGCATTCATTTAGGTTGTTAGTTTTTTATTTGAATTGCATGTTAATTATGTGTTAGTTTTAATTTTGAGATTAAAGAAAAACACAAAAAAATCATTGTGCATATTAGATTAGAATTGCATGTTTCATTTTAAATTTAGATCACCTTTTTCAGATAAATTGCATTTTAGATTTAGATAATGTCTTAGTTTAAATTAGGATTTAATATGACTTAATCCCTAGTTTAAATTAGATAGAATCTTAATCTAGCTAGATCATTTGAAATTTCATAAAATTTGTCTTAGGATAAAGTAGTTGCAATTTCTAGGACAGATTGCATTTTTAAAATAAAAAATGTCATTTGCATGTCATATAGAATTAAGTTCATAAAATGCATGTCATTTTAGTGATTATTGTTAGGTTCATTTCTAATTAGAAATTGCCCATCATTAGATTAGGTTATTGAATAAATGTCGAGTGACATATACCTCGCATATTAAATTGCATGTTGCATGAAATAATTTTGTACGTCATTGCATTGCATTGCACGTCATTAGAATTAAATCATTTTGGTTAATTTAAATTGCATATTTAATTATTGCATGTTCATTAAGAAATTACAAAAATTCTTATTCATTCATATAGTTTATGACATATTGCCATGCCATATCATTTCATATTAGATTAGAAGCATTGCATTGCATATGGATTATATTTTCATTGAAAAAGAGGAAACAAAAATTGAGTAATTGCTTGTTAATTAGAAACCATATCTAGGGTTGTTGATATAGATTTTAATTTAACATTGCAGATGCTTTCGTAACTTTGGAGGTAAGTCATGCATTATTTAATTGCTTTTTTTGGTGTTAAATTGGTTGTTTGCGCACCTGTATGAACACCTCACTTGTTAGGGAGATAGTTTAAAATCAATTCAAGCTGCCTGCCAAACATTTTTCAAAATAAAAAGAAAGGTACCGAAAGGGCGTTAGAGAATTCTAGCGTAATCAAGTCCCCGTACCCATAGTCTCTGGTTTGTAGGAATAAAGTAAAATCTCCCGTTACTTTACTAGGGTTTCTAATCGACCCACAAAAATAGATTAGTGGCGACTCCTAGTTAAAATTCAATTGCATGTTAACAATTCAAACCTAAGTCGCGAATTGGTATGGGCTTGGGAGAGCTCAAGTTAAGTCTAGGCTTAACAATCCATTAGCTAAACCATAGGTGGTTCACACCCCTAAAAAAATTGGTCGCGACAAGTCTCATCATTGTCAATCAATCACTTGAGTACATATAACTTTTTTAAAGTGTCCATCCAAGTGCTAAAAATTTGACGTGACATAGCATTAATAATAAAAATTTAAAAAAATCATAACATTTAAGTAATCAATTGAAAAGTTATATAACATTCAAGTGATAAGAAAAAAAAATACAACACCCAAGTGATCGAGAAAAAAGGTACGGCACTCATGTGAGTTCCTTACAAAAGTTATAGTGCTTATCGTGTAATTTTCCTTGTCTTAAATATATCATGCATAAACAACGACACACGAAAACAAGAATACCATACGCTAATGTAGTTAGAAATTTTGTACAATGAAACCTTATCACGTAAACAGTTGTTTTCAATGAGTTACTCTAAATTTCTTTTTCCATGACTAAACTGCCATTAAAATTTAATTGATGGTCTACTAAATCTTTTTTTTATTTTACCTCTCGGTAAGGAAGGTAGAAAAATGCAATCGGACACGCCCGTAGCGCGTGCGTAAGTCTAGTATCTCGTAGACTTATAGTGGACGAGTTCTAATATCGGGTGATATGTCATGTGTATTAAATCTTAATTAAATTTACAAACTTGCTACAACTAAAAGAAAATAATAAATTCACTTGAAAGAAGGGCTTCCTAGCTTATCAAAAATATTTCTTTTATAGGACTTCTTAAATTCTACCCACAATTTATTTTCCTTAACTTCGCATACTTATCTTACTCACTCGTTCCATAACACCCACACCAGTGTCCCCCAATGGCAATGAAACCATGATCATAAAGCAACATCAATTCCAGTTTTGCATCTCAGTTGCCTTACACTCAGGGCAATGGTGAAGAATTTATTGGGCGACCAAATCTTATTCTATTATAAATTGAACATTTTTTTTGCTGGTAATCTAAAGCTTGCTAATGTTGGACATCCTTTGACGGGAAAAAAATGGTTCGAACGATATCATTTCCAAGTACAGAATGAAGAGGATTTCACTATCGTTAGTGTTTGTTGACCTGTGTAAGATAAGATTGGCATGATCTGCATATGTTGTAATTTCCAAATCATATACCTTTTGCACTCACCACATTTGTACCTTTTCGCAAAGCCAGGCCTCACGTGAGAGAAAAATAATTTACTTCTCTCTTTTTATTAATGACTTTTCTCCAAAAAGGTGAAAAATATATTTAAGATTTTAGAGAGTCACATACAATCCTTGATGTCCTGATTTGTAGAATTATTGTTAAGTCCACTACTTGTGAATAAATAATCTTACGCATTCATTATTAGATGAGTGATATTTGTGTTTGAAAATCATTTAACAAATAAATTATTCGACACGTCAACCATCTAACTATAAATATGTAACCTTAATTTTTTCTTATACTAGCAATTGACGTGACAAGATCCCTTATTTGTAGGGGAATGTCCAAAAAATCTTAAACATGTTATACTTTTGCTAATTTAATTATAAACCTTTTAAATTTTGTTAATTGAATTCTAAATATTTTCACATTTTGCCAATTCAGTTAACTTCGCCAATTTTAACTAGAAATCACTGACGTGGGCACCGGTAGTGCCACATAGGCTGGTGACCTTTACCGGTATTGGTAAAAGTAAAAGGAAAAGAAAGAAAGGAAAAGAAAGAAAAAATTAAAATTCATAAAAATTCAAAATTTTTAAAAGGAATTATTAAAAAAAAAAAAAAAAAAGGTTCATGTTAGCACCGATTGTACCATGTAGAATAAGTTAACGTCGACATTCATGATTTTTAGTTAAAATTAATTGGATTGACTTAATTGGCAAAACTTGAAATATCTAGGATTTAATTGACAAAATTAAAAGATCTAAGATTGAATTGGTAAAAGTATAATAGATTCATAACTTTTTGAATAATTTTCCCTATATTTGTATATTGAAATAGGTTTTACATGCTTTCATTCTAAAAAGATGTGAAAAATTATAGGCCTTAAATTTTAGGGTAAAAGGCAACAAAAACTCTAAATTATACCTACTACGACATATTTAGGCTATTTTCATTTCGCAGAAAATAATTTCAATGAAAATGTTTTCTGGATTTTCCAGCGTTCGTTTTATGGAAAATGAATTCCTTGGGGAAAATGTGTTTCATAAAAGGAAAAAAAGTCTTCTAAATTAAGGAAAAATGTTTTCCACTTTTGAAAAGTAAAAACCATTTTCTTCACTTGATCTCTCTTATCTCACACCTCTATAAATCCCCACTTTCTCCTCCCATTTATTTTTCTTCTTTTCTTTTTTTGTTCGAATTATTTTGTAATTTTCTTTTTTCTTTTTTTAATTTGAATTATTTTTAATTTCCTTTTTTTTTTCTTTGTTCCAATATTCTTCTTTCTTGGCTAGTCATCAGCCGTTGCCAAGTGAACCTCAAGCTCGTCGATCTCAAGCTCACGCTTTGCACTCTTATTTATCCTCTTCTTTATTAATTCTACCCTGTAGTTGTACATTACTCAAGCAAATAGCTCTACATGCTTTGCTTTTTTTTTTTCTTTTGTTTATTAGAACACAAAAGATGCGGGGGACCACCGCCTTGGTGGTCGCAATGATAGTTTGGGCTCTCCTTCTCGTGAAGGGGAGGAGTTCGAATCCCCTCACGGTCGTTTGGGGTCTTAAGTGGGACGCCGGGGGTGTTGGGTCCTCCCGCTTACATGTCCCCCCAGGTTTACTCGCCGGCTGCCGGATGTACGGGGTTCTTGGGTCACCAAAAAAAAAAAAAAAAAAAAAGATGTAGGGGAGTACAAGCTACTCAACTAGAAAATTCTTGTGAGGGATGTACATGCTTTACTTCTTTTCTCTTTTGTTTTTTTTTTTTTTAAATTCATACGAATATTTTTTAGAGTAAATGAGCATTTGGCAACAATGAGAGAACAAAGATATGAAGTTAGTTTGCTTGGATTTAAAGGCAAGTTCATATTTGATGAATTTATAGGTAGGTAAGTGATGCATACCCAAGTGGTGAAGTCTTAGAAAATACTTTCCTTATTGAATACCGGAAAATATTTTCCAAAACATTTTTAGATTTTAGCCGAACACCAGAAAATATTGTTATTTTCTTGAAAAATATTTTCCGAAAATGACCAATTTTTTGCGAAACAAACGGATCCATCCGAAACTTTTTTTTTTGTGGCACCAAATCTATACATGTATGACACATTTACTCTTTGTCAAAATTCCGTCAACGAGAACTTTTAAAAATTTACCTAAATGGATTCCAAAAACAACCAATATTGACATGATACCCATCAATTTGAAGCTTGACAAAGAGGTAAATTTGCCACATTAGTGTAAGTACATGTGTCATAATAGGCATAATTTGGTTTTCTGGCCTTTTTTTTTCTAAATTTTAAATGATGGGAAATATTTAAAATGAAAGTCCCATAACAAGTAAAAAAGGAAAGAAAATCTGACCAATTCAATCCAATGGACCACCTTCCAACTCTAGGTCATTCAACTCTAATTATGTGCACGATCTTTAGAAAATTTTCAGTCTTATACATTTTCAAGTTTAACTTGATTGTAAAAAACTTCATTTTCCTTCCCCTCATCCATTCGAGCATGTATTCTTGTCACTGAAGCTCGACATAATGGAGAATTGACTCAAACTTTCTTTGTCTCGATTCACCGGAGCGTTAGGGTTATTAACTTGCTTTTTTCTGATTTATTTTAGTAATCAGAAAAACAATCAAAAGAATTGTAAGCCTTCAAAAAAATTGATTCTACCGATTTTACGAAATTTCTTACTTGCTTCTTTCGATTGCTTTTTTTTTTAATTACCAACATTTAGCTTCATCACAATTTCATGGCTCAAAACATATTAAACTTCATATTTTCCTGTCAATAGAAAACTTGTCAAATAAATTAAAAGTCTCAATGAAACTAGTTTTGATGTCGTGCTTGATGAAATTTGTGTTTTAAAACAATTAGCAACATTATTGACTTAATGCATTTAATGTAATTTTGGAACATACATAATAGTTGAGAGATTAAAGTTAATCGAATCTTATAGTTTTCTTGTTAAAAAATCGTGGAATATTGCCTTTTATAAAAGTAAGAGTCAAGTGATGATGCATACAACTTACGCAAAGAAAAATGGTAATTTCAATGTAGCAACGCTGCATATTGAGCAATAGAAAGGAACGAATAAGTAGTGATGGTTAAATAAGTTAAAATAAAGAAAAACATAATCACAATTATAGAGTGCTATATTAAACTATAATATCATTAATCGATTTCACGAAAATGATGTATATCCGGACAAAAAGAGTGTTGAAATAACCTTAAAAATTGAGTAACATTTGAAAAATAGTTATGTACACAATATTTGGTATTGTCTTAGACACATTACTTGCCTGACGTGAAAACAACAATTATGAAGTAGCACCGAATATTGGTACAATGTGAAAAGTTTAGGACTTAATTTGTACAAAAAAAATGTTTAACACTAAATGCAAAATGTTTAGGGCTTTTTAAACACATTTCCCCAATATTTGGCATTGTCTTAGACTCTTAGACACATTGCTTGCCTGACTTGAAAACAACAATTATGAAGTAGAACCAAATATTGATTACTAAATATTGAAGTTCTCTGTTAATATTCTACTTTATATAGGTCTCGTCAATTAGTGTACTTTTCTCGATTAAGACATACTTTCCCTAACACCGCACATAATTATTTTCTCAATCTAACTGTAATCGTATCGATTTTTTTTTCCAAATACTTTCGAGAAACAAAACGGTGGTCGGCTATACTTGATATCTAATAAATCAGTCCATAAACATGATATAGATGCTAAATTGAATCGGACCGTCGAAACTGACGGGATTCACATGAAATTCTCTAACACCTCACATTTTTCTAACAATTCGAGGTTTCAATTTTTGGGGCATGGATGACACCTCAGGTAATTAAGTCTCGTATCTGGTATCCAATTAAATGGTTTTTGTCTCGTTTTTGGGGTCTTTTGCCGTTACATTCTACATAATTGCAATTTCGAGTCAACATGCCGAAGGGCACCACCTCCTTCGTCAGCCTGCACTGCCTCGCGGAAGCAAGAACCGAAGAGGCACTCGCCGTTCGCTTCGTCGCCGGCATCAGCTCCGGCCGCGGGAAGCTTCTCCGGCCCGAACCCACCTCGAAGAGCCGCCGCCCCACGAGGGGAGCCCCTCTTTCTCCGCGGGCCGCCGATCAAGCTGAGCGATTCCCACACTCTTCTTCCGGGAAGTAAGTACAGATTCCCCTGATTCGCCTCCGTTCATGCCGTCCGGGAAATTCTCTTCGCGGGTCTCTCTTGGAGAGTTTCTGCGACTTGCCCAGATGGGCACGTGTGTAATTGAGTCTCTCTTTCACCGAGTTAACGTCGTAGTTGGTAAAGTTATTGCTTGCACCCGGCAAATTGCTGAGTTGTCTCTTGCAAGAAACAAGAAATGCCGCGCGGGCGAACTGTTGATTGATGTCTGGTGGTTTCTTTGATCAAGCTTGTCATAGGTGTGTGTGTGTTGGTCGTGGCGGGGGTGTTATTCCTGCGGCAATGAATACTCCTCCTCTGGACCTCGATGTGGGGTGGGGGCATGTGGAACAGGGGCTAGTGAAGCTGAAGAACATTATTGAGGGGCGTGACGACACGCCGATGAGCGCAGACGATTTCATGATGACTTATGCGTAATTACTCAGCCTTTCTTGGCCCTCGATTAGCTGCTAATTACTGTCTTTGTTCAATGTTGGCTGATGGGATTCTTTTTTCCATTGTTTTCCCTAATGGAATTGAAACTGCAGGAGTGTTTACAACATGTGCACTCAAAAGCCGCCCCATGATTATTCTCAGCAGCTTTACAACAGATATGAGCAGGAGATTATAAAGTATCTGCTCCAGACGGTGAGAATCCTGCACTTTGTTCTTGTCATTTTGTCTATGATATGATCTTGGTTTATGCTGTATCCATATGTTATACAGAGCTATTCATCGAATGATAAATATCAAAAACATGTAAGTGGTGCAAACTTCTGATTATTTGCCTGAGAGATTTAAATGTCAGCTTTCATTATTACTGAGCAAGCAGGCACATTTGTGGATTCTGAACCCTTGATGATAAGATTTTTCTGTATTTGCAGCAAATTTAGTATTCAGTATGCTGACCGTTAATATTCTCTTATTAGATTCGATGACGTTTTGAACAGTTATTTAGCAACTGCTTCATTTGTACTCTTTTAGGGCAATGGAAGTTTTAACTTAGAATTTGTTCTCTCTCTCTCTCTCTCATGCATGTGTGAAGGTGCATACTAGAAAAGGAACAGAGGAACTAACGCTATGACATGATCACTGTGTCTTTGTGCAGTATACTGTATACGGGGTATACTGACTAAAATTATTAAGTTCTGGGTATTTAGTGCTCATGCATTCCTTGTGTTATACTATTTTTGCCTCCAACTTAGATAAAGGGACACTCGTACCTGGATCATTGTTGCAGGCCTACTTCAGTGATGACATTGTCTCCTGCGGGTTTGTGAAAAGCATGCCCTTAGATTGATCATGTCATTGCCTGACTATCTATCATGTCAATTACAAACAAGAGATTTAATTTTTAATTACCAAGTTTCAAGTGAAAGACAGTTTCATCGACATTTGGCCCTTTTTGGTGGAGTAAGAAGTCTGTTCTTCAAATTAAAAGATGATGCTCAATCGGTTGATGGGTTGTACTAATAGTTTAGAGCTTTTTCTTCCAGATCATTAAGAAAATGCAGTTTCAACTTAATCTTATCCTCTTTTGTCTGATTTTACTTTCTCACGACAAAGCCAAATTGTTCTGTTTTTTGCTGAAGGTGTTGCCATCTTTAAGATGTAAACACAATGAGTTTCTGCTGAAGGAGTTTGTGCAAAGATGGGAGAATCATAAAGTGATGGTTAGATGGCTTGCGCGAGTTTTTCATTACCTTGACCGCTATTTTATTTCCCGGAGAAGTTTGCCTTCACTCAGGGACATCGGAATTAGTTGCTTCAGAAGTAAGGTAAGCCACCTCAATGTAGCACAAATTACCTCTAAGTTGTATGCTCCCTTGACCATACCAGCGTAAAAACCTGTCAGGGCTCTAGTTCCTCGTTTCTACCCATGAACAGTATAAATATGTTCATTGCATATGTAATACAAAATGAATATGGTGGAGGGGCGCGCATTCACATCATCTTCCAATCTATAGATCTGATGCTCATACTTTTTTCTCTCTCCAATAAAAGAATGAAGAAACAAAAATTATTAAGAGTAGGAAACAAAGCCACAGCTGAGTGGCTTGCTGCATGAATCCCCATCTCTTGGGCTGCCTTTGGTTCCCAATTCAACTGTGTGAAATTTCCAGTTTTTTTTTTCTTTTGGTGAGACTGATTTGCTCTAATTGACCTGATTTAATTGTGGTTTGCTGCTTCACCCATGTCAAAACTCAAACCCTGCTTTGATCAGTTTTGACCAACTCTTGTTTAAGGTTATTAACCATACCAAACCAACCGTGAACCTGTTACTGGGCCAGTTCGGTCAGCTTTATAAATCATTGCATGGAATGACAATCCCTAACTTGAGCCTAGAATTTCATCGGAGCCTTCCTTTTTCTAATTTGTGTGGTTTGAAACTTTCACATTGTTTATCATTTCAGGTCTTCCAAATAATAAAACTTGAAATTAGAGATGCAGTAATTGCACTGGTAAGCATCGTTTATGACAGTTCACCTATTTAGTTCACAGAGCATAGTAGATCACTTTTAGTATCTCATGTTTTTGGAACAGATTAATCAGGACCGTGATGGCAATCAAGTTGACAAATCCTTGCTGAAGAATGTCTTAGATGTCTATATTGAATGTGGAATCGAAGAAATACAAAGTGACTTTTATGAAAAAAACTTTGAAGTATATTTGCTTGAGGAAACTAGGATCTATTATTCTCGTAAGGCATCAAGTTGGATCGGGCAGGACTACAGTCACGTGGAGGATATATGTCACAGTTACTGGTCAAAGGTAACTGGTAGAAGTGCATTCTATGTATGGAACTGGGAATATCAATATTTCTCTGCACTTTATAACACCTAATTTAATTTTTTACAGGTCGAAGAATGCTTAAAAAAGGAGAAAGAAATAATCTCACAAGTTCTATTATCAAGGAGTGAGCGGAAGTTGATGGAGGTTAGAATATAATTGGCACTTGGCAGAAGTTAGTTTTTTCTTAGGTTTTCCTATTACTCATGTGCATTTATATTTTCAATTGATCTAATGAACCTTTTGAAAAAGAGCAAAATTAATAGCAAAAACTTGTGCCTTGAACTGAAATGCTAGGAACTTAATTATATGCGAAACTGTTGATATGCCTGTAAATTAGAGTGAGATTGTTCTGCAGAAAAACTTCATGAAGGAGGAAAACTTTTTCACCATAATCATTTTCAGGGAACACGACTAGTTTTTCATTGTCTAGTTTTGTATTTGAAAGTGAGACAGAAAAAGTTTTTCAGTGCTTGATTGCTTTCGAAATTAATTCTCTGTTATAATAATATTGAGTTCCTAAAATGAATTATCACAATAATATTAAATTGCTTGTATAGAGTATGACATTACGATTTCCCTATTACTACACCAGAAAAAAGAATTAAAGCATGCAATATATATAGACGTGAAGACGAACATCCTAGCTTGGTGTCTAACAAACACCTTCTTTTGCCATCCTCTGACAATATGAGTCACATGACTAAGGGAAAAATCATATGACAGATGATGGTTTAATCCAGCAGGCCTATGGCATATCGAGTTTTCTTATATGTGAAGACTTAAAGTTGATTTTGAAATCAATTTGAAGAAGATAAAATAGGTTTGAGTTTGCAATGAGGTGAACTAAAGCTACAAAAAATACTCAAGAGAAGTGTAGAACAGGAGGGAGGGAGGGAGAGAAGAGAGAGAGCTCAGACTGAAGCTCTCTGTGAGCATCTGTGGAAGACTGTTATATCTTGGAAACACTTCCCTCTTTTTGAAGATGGAATTCCATTCTTATAATCCTAAGTATGGGTGTTATCTTTGTCTGTGAATTCTTTTGTGTTGACTATCTATTGTATCGAACCTAAAACATGAAGGTCTAGAAAATCATTTCAAGGAACCTTTGTCAGCGAAACAAACACAACATAATGATATAAGCCTTTCCATGCTACTTGTCAGTTGAAGGTTTCTTAGATTTCTATATGCAGGATACTATTAGACATCTTCGCTATGATCTTATTAAATGATCTTTCTGTACTTCATAAAGAGGTCACCTTTGAGCTCTTCATTTGCTGTGCAAACTAAAGGATCTTTCTGTACTTTGTAGATAGTCCATCACGAGCTCTTCACAGTCTACTCAAAACAGCTACTTGAAATGGAGCTGTCTTACTCGCTTGCATTAGTTAAAGATAATAAGGTGTGTCCTAGCATTGGGATACATGAATAATCTACCAACCAGTTGAGGAATGTGTATCGTTTAATAATTTCTAACTATTTAGTTTGAAATCTAGATGGAGGATCTTACGAGGATGTACCGTAATCATAAAATATGTCAGTTCTTGGAGCCTGTAGCCAATATGTTTAAAGAGGTTTGTATCTTGTCTTAGTTTTGTAATTGCTTTTATATGATCATGGTTTGCGGCAATTTTGTTCCATTTTCTTTTGGCAGCATGTTATTGCTGAAGGCACAGCCTTAGTCTCGCAGGGTGAAGATGCTGCAAGCAACAAGGTTTGTCAAATGCATTTTGCTAAAGTAGCTCAAAGTACACTGCTGCTGATTTCTATCATTACATTCGTCTAATGGAAGGTTCTTTCAATTATGTAGAAATTAATATAGGAGAAGAAAAGAGAGCGATGTAGAAATTAACAGAAGGAACGAGGAGAACGTGTAGAATTGATTAGGGTTTTTCACGTCTCACACTTTTTATTATTAAATAATACTTAATGACCATAATAACCCTATCAGTATTCATGACCATAATAACCGTCACATTGTAACACTCCCCCTCAAACTGGAGCATAGATATCAAGCAGTTTAGCTTGTTACAAATATACTCAACTCTACTACTCTCTAAAGACTTGGTGAAAATATCAGCTAGTTACTCACTAGTTCTAACATGACTAGTAGAAATAATTCTAGCCTGAAGCTTCTCACGAATAAAGTGACAATCAACTTCAATATGTTTGGTATGCTCATGGAATACTGGATTTGAAGCAATATGAATTGCTGCCTGATTATCACACCACAATTTTATCGGCGCAAGATCTTCGAATCCAAGTTCAACTAATAGCCGACGTATCCACATTAATTCACAAGTAGCTTGAGCCATAGCTCTGTATTCTGATTCCACACTGGATCTAGCCACAACATTTTGCTTCTTTACTTTTCCAAATACTAGGTTTCCTCCCATAAAAGTGCAGTAACCCGAAGTAGACCTTCTATCTGTAGGAGACCAGCCCAATTAGCATCCGAAAATGCTTCCACTCCTCTGTGACCATGATCACCGAAGAAAAGACCATGACTTGGAGTTTTCTTCAAGTATCTCAAAATTTTGACTACAGCATCCCAACGAGAGGTATGAGGAGAAGACATAATTTGACTCACAACACTCACAGAAAAGGAAATATCAGGTCGAGTAACAGTTAGATAATTCAATTTTCTAATAAGCCTTTGATACCATTCTAGATCATTCAATAGTTCGCCTTCATTTGCCATTAATTTTGAGCCAGCTTCCATGGGTGTATTTAAGGGTTTTGCTCCTAGCATACTTATGTCTCTAAGCAAATCCAAAACATACTTATGTTGTGAGATATGGATACATTTCTTTGCCCGTATCACTTCGATACTCAAAAAATATCTAAGTCGTCCCAAATCCTTTGTTTGAAACTGTTGTTGCAAATGCAATTTCAATTCATCAATCCCTATAAAATCATCTTCAGTTAAGATAATATCATTAATATAAATTACAAGAAATATCTGATCAGCTCCCGAAACACTATAAAACATAGAATGATCTTCACAACATTTAAACAATCCAAACTGGAGCACTACTTCTGTAAACCTCTCAAACCAGGTTCTAGGAGATTGTTTCAAACCATGTAAAGATTTCTTCAAACAACAAACATGACCAAACTCCTCCTGAGCAACAAACTCAAGTGGTTGCTCCATATACACTTCTTCATTTAAATCACCATGAAGAAATGCATTTTTAACATCAAGCTGAAAAAGAGGTCAACAAGCAGAAGCAGCCAACAAAAGTAAAAAACGAACAAAGGTCATCTTAGCCATTGGAGAGAAAGTATCACACAATCAATCCCATAAACCTGTGTATAACCTTTAGCAACCAATCTAGTCTTGAAGCGAGCAAGAGAACCATTAAGATTAACCTTAATAGTGAACACCCATTTACATCCAATAGTAGTTTTTCCTTCAAGTAGAGGAGCAAGATTCCAAGTCTTGTTTTGGTCAAGCGCTGTTAGTTCCTCCTCCATAGCCGTCCTCCCGCCTTGACTAGATAATGCTTCAACAACAGTTTTAGGAGTAAGATGTTTATCAATAGTATCTAGACTAGCTCAAAAAAAAGCATACGGACCGGAATAGGATGTTGGGTATAATTGCGAACCCCTTTGTGATGAGCAATAGGGATATCAATATTAGTATGTGATAGGCTTACCTCAGACTTAGAACATGGAGAAGACAAAGTAGGTGGAGGTGCATCTGCAGGGGGCTCCACATACTGATGATGACGTCTACTGTATACATGGTGAACTGGTGGATGGATTGGAGGCGAATCCGAAGTGGGTTTCATCATGACATGTAAAGGAATCATCATCCATTGTAGGAGGCTCCATTGGTTCATCAGAATAAATAGTCGACTCAAAAAAAGAAACATCTGCAGTAGTGAAATACTTATGCAAAGAAGGACAGTAACAATAATATCCCTTTTGTGTACGAGAATACCTCACAAAAATACATTTAAGAGATTGAGGGTCTAGTTTGGAAAGTCTTGGATAATGGTCACGAATATAGCAGACACAGCCAAATATACGAGGTGGTAAATGAAACAAGGGTTCCGAAGGAAAAAGAAGAGAGTAGTGACGCACCCTTAAGAACAGAGGACAGCATGCGATTGATAAGATAGCATGCGGTCATGATAGCATCGGTCTAAAAAGATTTGTCTACCTTCATTTCAAACATCAATGATTGAGCAACTTCTAGTAAGTGACCGTTCTTTCGTTCAGAGACACCATTTTGCTGTGGTGTATCCGAACAAGAAGATTGATGAAGGATGCCCCATTAGGTCATGAATTCAGAAAAAAAGATTAGAAAAATATTATTTAGCATTATCACTTCAAAGAGTACGAACATGAGCTGAAAATTGAGTATGTACTTTGTTAACAAATGCACAAAATATAGAAAATAACTCAGAATGACCTTTCATTAGATATAGCCAAGTAACTCTTGAATAGTCATCTACAAAAGTAACGAAGTACTTGAAACCCAACTTAAAAAGAGTAGGACAAGGATCCCATATATCATAATGAACTAACACAAATGGCTGAGAGGCTTATTTATTGGCTCTTGAGCGATAATTAATACGGTGCAATTTTCCAAACTGACATGACTCACATTCAAGACTAGATAAAGATTGAAACTGGGGATCTAACTTCTTTAAACTTTCCAAAGATGGATGGCCCAAACGACAATGGATCTGATATGGGGAAGCTGCGGAACAAACAACACTTGTGCTATCATCAAGCAAGTATAGCCCCCCTGACATATGTCCTTTACCAATTGTCTTCCTCGTCTTCATGTCTTGAAAAACACATAAATTGGGATAGAAAGTTAGGAACAATCATATGTTTTGGTAAGCTGACTGATAGACATAAGGTTGAACGGAAAACTAAGGAGATACATGACTAAAGATAAATATATGGAGGATGTTAGGGGAATTGTGCTTATCCCCTTCATTGTGAATAGAGAACCATCGGCTAATGTAACATTAGATATAGACTCATGAAAGTGAGAAAAGATACTTGAGACTCTAGTCATATAATCGGTAACACATGAATCAATGACCCGGGGGTGAGAGATAGAAGAAAGACACGCTTTTGCATTACCTGTCTGAACAAAAGTAGCTATGGAAGAGGACTATGAAACTAGTTGAGAAATCTGGAGTTGATTATACCTAGCAAATTCCTCCTCCGACATTCTGATCAACTTTCCTCGCGCAGTGAATTGTGAAGAGGCACTATATTCTACTACATTGGCTACATTAGCTATAGCTTGTTGAGAGGGCCTTCCATGAAGCTTATAACCGAATCTTTGAATATGTCCAAGTAAACCACAGTAATGACAAATTCGAACCAAATTAGTATTACTCCCTATGTCACTATAAGTGTTGCTAGCAGAAGGTGGTTGGCCTCTAACAAAATTACTGCTAGCACCACCACTTCAACTACCACCACGATTTCCTTGAGCTGCCAAGGCTAAGTTCTCACCTATAGAAAATGCATCCTTAGGCGGTTCATGTGAGATCTTTAGAACACAAGCAAATGTCTCAGTGAGTGAAGTCACCCTAACTTCTCTAAGTATTTGGGAACGAATGACATCATATTCTTGCTCTAATCCTCCCAAAAAATTCATAACAGCCAATTGCTCCCGTTCCTCCTGCATTTCTTTGACATTAGAAGTAATGGATAGTAGAGAATTAAGCTCCTCATACATCCGTTTGAAATCAGCAAAATATTAAGTGACCGGTCCTTTCTATCAACCTTATAAAATCTTTGGAACACTTCATATATCCTTGAAAATTTTTTCTCTAGAATAAAGGACATTCAAGTAGTCCCACAACTCCTTCACAATATTAATATACGTAACCAAATCCATAATTTGAGATTCCATGGAGTTTAATATTTGACCAAGAATTCTAGTATCCATAGTATTCCAATTTGTATCAAAGGCAGATCTTTTACCCGTTAGATGATTATGTTGCTCTTTTCCAGTTAACACTAACAACACGATTTTCCTTCATTGTTAAAAATTGGTGACCACTTCTAACTTCTTCTCTGTCAAATGATTATAGGATGTAGACACAACCTCAGCGACTACATCTCTATTCTCCATCATAATTCGATGTGTACCAATATAGCGCAAGAACTTTCAGCACAATTATCAAATTCAAATCCCTACAACTAATTCAATTCAGTAAACTACTGTAATTTGTTTCAAACAATCCAAATATCCGATTATGCTCATTGGCATCAAATCTAGAATTGAGAGGGCTGGCCAACACCGGCTTGGGTTGAGTGATGCTTGTTGATGTGGCTCTAATACCATGTAGAAATTAATATAGGAGAAGAAAAGAGAGCGATATAGAAATTGACAAAAGGAACGAGGAGAACGTGTAAAACTGATTAGGGTTTTCCACGTCTCACACTTTTTATTATTAAATAATACTTAATGACCGTAATAACCCTATCGGTGTTAATGACCATAATAACCCTCACACTGTAACAAATCAGAAAACAAAGTTTGTCCTTTTTTCCTTTGGTCCTGCTTGGTAATGAGCTGAAACTGTGTTGCGTGAACAAGTACTGAGTCAATGGGGAAAAGAAAGAATAACCATTGCCCTCTGAAAAAAAAGATGCTAAATCTGTTTATACTAAGTGATGACCACTAATGGCTGTTGTTCTTTTAAACTTCACTCTTTAACCCACTGAACCATCGAAACAAAGACTTGAAACACAAACTGCCTATGTCATCTTTTTCAAGTTTGTAAGATAACTATTTTTCTCTTTGAAGAGTCAAGCATATTCTTCCTGTTGTTTCTTTCATAGATTTTTATTGAACGAATGGTGATAAATTGAGCATAATGGCTTGAGATGATTCATTTGACCATCCCAATTAGTTGGAAAACCTTTGCGGTTGTCATTGCTGCTTCTGTATTGTTGTATTCATATCTTGTGAGGCATCAGTGGGAACCCTGCTTCTGAAATCGGACCTTGTTCCCCTCTCTTTTCCATACTTTTAGCACTGTTAAGATGGTACCAGGACCTGCACATGGCTGGCAGAGGACTGCCTTAGTACAGAAATACTTCTTGGTCTCAACTTTATTAAGCTAAATTTTTAGGAGAGTAGTCCTTACAATTGCCTATTGCTTTCTTCCATGAATTTGAGAATTCACTGGTCATGATGAGAATGCAGCTTCAAAGAGACCCTGAGTCATCAACTTTCTTATTCGTTTCCTAGCTCAGTAATTGATGAATTATTTCAGACAACCTCGGATATGTTGTCCCATTACAAAATGTAGCTAGTACATAAGGGACATATTGTAGGAAGGATTTCGAAAGAGAAATTTGATTACACTGCAATGCATGAAATCCAAACACTCTGTTTCTCATGTTTATGTTTTTGGGAGGATAGGATCTTCAGGATAAATTTGTTGACAGCATGCGTTCAGACGGACTTTTTTTTTTTCACCCAAGCTCTTGTCAAAACCAGGTTCTGCCTTATACTGTGAAAGTTGAAGAATGTTTGGCAAATTTTCTGTTGATGCACCTCTTCTTCTCCCGTGAACCCAATTAAATCCTTGCCTTGCACCTGCTCTTTCTGCAGTGATTGCCCCTTCCCTTGAACAGTGTAGCATGCAGTGTACAGGAGAAAATAAAATGGGAGAAATGAAATCAAGTCGTGGGAAGAAGTCCCGATCTTAAACTTATACGTATCATACATACTTGTTTTTGCCAATGACATTTATTCAGCATCTGATTTTTGGGCCAAAACTATTGAAACCATGTGGAGTGATTTTCCTCTGATTTAAATTTGAACATTTGCCTACTATGCATACAGGCTTCAGATGAGATCTCAGCACGGCAGCAGGTAAATATCTGGCCAAAAGCTTTTTAACAGGGGTTGTGTTGAGAGTTTAATTACTTTAGCAATGCATCTTTCAGGTTCTTGTGGTGCAGATAATTGAGCTTCATCACAAGTATCTGGCATATGTTACCGATTGTTTCTCAAACCACTTTCTGTTTCACAAGGTTTGTTTGGCACTGTGTTGGTTGGTTAAACATGTTTTTAGCACTTCATGTCAAGTATCTCTTGTTATCAATAATTAATCCATTATGATCCTTTTACAGGCCCTTAATGAAAGTTTCAGGACTTTCTTCAACTGGGGTCCTTCTGGTCTCTCAAGTGGGGAAATGCTAGCAATTTACTGTGACAATATCCTGAAGGCAGGTGGAAATGGGAAACTAACTGATGAAGCAGTCGAGAAAGCGCTCGGAAAGGTAGAGAGTCTGGGAATTCTCAAGAATTTTCTATCAATTGGAAGTGTTAGATATCCTTACATAGTCTATCCTCAGGTTGTACAATTGGTTGCTTATGTTGGCGACAGAGACTTATTTGCCGAATTCTACAGGTATATCTGACCCTATTTCTCTCTGTTTTTATCTGGCTCTGCTCAGAATGTATATCAGTCAATACAAATCCTTCTTTATTGAAACATCGACATCTTCTAAACTCCTTCAATGGTTTGTAGGAGAAAACTTTTTCGGCGGTTACTTGTTGATCAGAGTGTTGATGAAGATCATGAAAAGTGGATCTTGACTAAGTTTAAGCAGCAATATGGGCGATACTTCACTTCAAAGATGGAGACCATGGTGAGTGTATTTTGTGGCTAAATTTTGACTCAGTAATGATATTTCCCGTCACTGAGTGTCTTATGATTTTGGCAGGTCAAGGATTTGGAATTGACTAAGGATATCAAGACCGAGTTCGAGCAGTATCTTTCGAGTGACAAAATTGCAAATCCTGGTGTAGATCTGACAGTGAGAGTCCTCACTAGTGGATTCTGGCCAAGTACCAAAACCACTGATCTCAACCTTCCCTCTGAGATGGTAATTATTGAAACGTAGACCCTGCTCGATTTAGTATCACATCAGACACTTTTCCCCAGGCAGACACTTTTCCCCAGGACTTTGAACTTTTCAAATTATTTTGCTTTCAGGTAAAGAGCATGGAAGCTTTCACAGATTTCTTTCAAAGGAGGAGGAAAAACCAGAAACTCACATGGATTTACTCATTGGGAAATTGCACTCTTAATGGCAATTTTGACCCGAAAACTATTGAACTAATCGTGTCAACATATCAGGTATGACTAAAGTTCTGTATCATGGAAAGCTAGCATGTTTTGGATGGAATGTCTCTCAGAACCAATGTTTGGTAATTGTGTGCGATTGTCCAGGCTGCGATTCTGCTTCTATTTAATGGATCGGATCGATTTGGGTATGAAGATATCAAGGCACAGTCAAACATGGCAGAGAATGACGTAATGAGAGTGCTGCATTCCCTCTCTTGTGCAAAGTACAAGATTTTAAATAAGTACCCTAGTACAAAAACAATCTTGGCCACTGATGAGTTTGAGTTCAATGCAATGTTCACTGATAGAATGAGGCGAATCAAGGTCTGCATTTGAATTGTGGGATTGACCTAAGTTCATCAAGCGTGCCTTTTGTATTTCCTTCTCTCTTCGTTTCATGGCTAAATCTTTCCTGTGCTGTAGATTTCTCTTCCACCTGCAGAAGATAGGAGGAAGACAATTGAAGATGTTGACCGAGATAGGCGATTTGCTATTGACGCTTCAATTGTGCGGATAATGAAGATGCGCAAGGTTTTAAGTCATCAGCAGTTAGTTGCGGAGTGTATTGAGCAGCTGTCTCGCCTCTTCAAGGTGCAACTGGTTCTTCTCTTTGTTTTTGGTCTGTTCTCAGTAGACGTGTCTGGAATATAAGCTAATTCAGTCAGACCTGGACTCTAAGATGGTGACCAATGGCCTTAATATAGAAAACAAATTGCAAATCTTTGAGATCATTCCTTTCTAGCATTTTCTTTCTTTAGTATGAGCAGTGGAAATTGCTATTGAAGTATCTCTAATATTTTTATTTTATCTTTTCTGCATATGCATCTCTTGACACCTTTTATTGTCAAGATTGGTAAACTGAGCGATTTTGCGGTTAGCACTTGTTATTCAATGGGCATGAATGATGAATGCTTCTCTTACATGAGGTTTTCGTGGGAAGCGTCAGTGGTTTAAACTGTGCTTTCTCATGTTAACTTCGTGTTGCTGCTCTAAAATCACCCTGTCCTCTAACTTCTAAAATTTGGTTTTGCAGCCGGAAGTGAGAGCGATCAAGAAGCAGATCGAAGGTTTGATCTTCCGAGAATACCTAGAGAGGGACAAGGATAATCCAATCTTGATGAGATACTTGGCATAATATAAGCTAACTGAAAGGGAGAGCTGGTTATACTTGTGAATAGTCAGTGTTGGTGCATAGTCAACATGATTGAGGAGGATCAATCAGCATGAAGTTTTGCAATTACTGTTGTTAGCTTCGGTTGTGGATGTCGGGAACAGCATATTTTTCATGTTAATACTAAGGTTTCCCTTTCCAATTTGGCAAACTTCTCTGTGCCATTGTGATGGTTCTTCGATAATTCCATCAAATTTAATAGGTATGCCTTAAAATTCTACATGTTACACCACTCGGAGGCTTGCTCCAGTGGTCACCATTCACACGTGAGAGTGGGAAGGTGGTGAGTTTGAAATTCTCATACTCCAGATAGGGGGTTTTATAGGTATATGGGGTTTCTCTGAACTCACCAGGGCCCGCCAAGCTCCTCTACAACGAGCTTTAAAGTACAGGAATACACTTGGTAGATCGGAAAAAAAAAAATCTACATATTACCATAATTAGTATTCTTAATTGATGATTCATATGTATTGACAATGCGAATTATCTAATGATCAAATTTAATCAAGGTCAAAATCTTGGGTATTTTCTAATTTTTATAATACCTAAGAGTTCAACGTAAGATTATGGGTGTTATGTTAGGTGGTTGATAAATATGATAGGTATACACGGGTGCTTATGAAGGCCCAGCCCATATCCTGTTCGTCGCTTTTATTTTTCTTTCCATTTGCTCGAAACTTGTTTCATACATTAAACTGAGCATGACAAAGAAGCAAAAAATATGCATTAATTTAATTTCTAGAGCTCACCGTGACGTCATCGACTGAATGTCCCCTCTTTCCTTTATTCATAAATCAACACCTCTTTTTAATCAAAATATAGGTCATACAAGCTGTTAATTCACATCCTAAAACGAAAAAGATAATGAGTACAAATCCAGCCCATATGAAAACTTCTAGTCGGAAAAAGTATATTAAAATATATCTGACTCAAATGATATATTTGTATCAGCGGCCTCCTCGTACTTATAAATATTCGTGTTATATTCTCTTACTTAATAAGCTTTACTTGAAATAAACTAATTGGTGGTATTATGTGGATTACAGTGTAACTTGATTATGTTGAATATTATTCCAAATTCAATTTTACTTTAATGTCAACTTAGATGTATTAATTATTTTTTTAATTTACAAGCCATCATGTGCACGGGCGATTGCTTTTGTATTGTTTGAACTCTCGCATATGCAAGAGAATGATTAAGCAAGTGTCAATTTGTAATAAGATGAGATTTATTTCTAATATAGTAATAGTGAGAAAGAAGAGACAAAAATCAACATGAAGATGATTCGAATTTATGGTATTGAACAAAAAAGAAAAATCACCATCGCATTAACCATTCGATGATTGACATACAAAGGAATTCGCTTACGTAATTATCTTCAATTATATGTGCCAATCACTCAATGGGAAGCGTGTAAAGATTTCGGACATTACAAATAATCCTAACAATTATATCAAAGAAAAAACTCACAAAAAGAAGAATTGTCCTACTTTGATTAAGGGAAAAATTATATATAAAAAAATCATAAACCTATAACAATTATGACAAGTCCGTTATAAATCCCTTTTTTTGGTCCAGTTAGTCATAGACATTTTTATTGCTAATTCAATCCATCCGGTCAATTTTAACCGGCCGACTTTAACGTAGGCTTTTTTTAAATAATATTTTATTAATTGAATTTGTACAAATATAAAAGGTTTATGATGCAATTGCAAAAAAAAATTATAATAAAATTGTCCTACTTTTTTCATAACTCTCCTTGCATCAAGATGTTCTTTTCAATTATGTTTATATACTTGTAAGAAATATTCTAAAAATAATAATAATAAATATAACAAGATTTTTCCTACTTTTATATTCTATTTCTTTTACCTGCTTCGCATTTTAATTTAAATCATATATCCTTTTGGAGACAAATTACTCAACACATGACTTGAAAGTCTCCTCCTACTTCGTGTTTCTTTATACCTGCGGCCTGCAGGTGTTCTTGTCTTCCAAGCTTTGTCCCACATGGCCTCTAAAGCTAACACGAAAGATTGAAACGGAGTTCCAACTTCCAAGCCTTGTCTCGGCCCCACGCAAGGACCGGAACGCTCTACACCCACCACCCGCCGCCGCCAACATCGCCCGCCGAGTCGTCGGAAAGATTGGCCCGGCAGAGGTTGTCGATTCTTGTGGTTCTTGTTCGTCGACGCAATCTTTTTACGCTTTTTGTTCCATCTCCCACATGGGTTTTGCTGATTTAAATCTGAGAAGCTTCATCGTCACGCACTCTATTAGCGCTGTTCGTCGTCAAAATCAGTTGTTTTATGTTTCCCGCATGTTGGACTTTCTTGTTGTTGGTGCTGCAGATTGTGGGTTCCGTGGAATTGGATGCATGTGAAGTAGTGAACGTGCGTCTTTTGATCACATAGAGATGGGTTTTAGCTTAATTTCACGGTTGTTGATCTCCAACGTGTTTCTGGGTTGGCTTGCAAAGAGAGTTTGGAGGTTTTGAGTGTAGGCGAAAGTCCAGTTTCATTGCGATCTAATCTGGGGAACTTCATCGAGATTCGTCTTGTGAAGAGAGTGCTAATCTTGCCTGAATGTTACCCTTTTCGTTGAGTTGAGCATTGTGTGTTGAATCAAAAGTTTTGCTTTTGATATTTGTTAGGGCGTGCCCCCAGGCACTTGTTAAATAGCCAATTGAGGAAACGTTTTTCCTAATCCACTGTTCCCATGGTATTCTGTGTAATCAAAACCTTGAAAACTGAATTATTCCATGTTGAATAATCATATTTAGTGCCTTGGGCAGTTCGGTGATTCTTTGTTCTGATACGGTTTATCCATGATCAGGTGTCTCTGGCTTGAAATTTGTTGTGTCTTGGATAGCGTTACAGAGATGCCTCTGTGAGCAAACCACCGTTCCCCCTTGAATCAAGAAAAATACAATTGAGTTTTACTCGATCAGAGTACAAGAATTGTAATATCACAATCTACAGTTGTGCTGTCAAGATTTAGATAAAGAGAGGAAGCGCAAAATGGCTGATGCTTCAGAGAAGAAGCCTATACTCCAGTTTGCGCCGTTTCAGAGTGTTGTGGATGAGGGTTTTTGGCATCGGTTGTCTTCTCTCAAGCTCAACAAATTAGGCATTGATGACTCTCCTATTCCCATTTCTGGTATTGCATTTTCTCTTCCCTATTTTGTTTCTTGGATGTTGATTATGATATTGCTGGGCAAGTGAACCGAGGGAATAAATTCTTTTGATTGTATGCAAGCTGGAATATCTGCTACGAACTTGGCAAAAAATTCTTATCATATATATTTCTTCGACAAGAAATGACTTGGCAGGGTTACTTGGTAATTACTTTATTTAAATTTTCATCTTTACCTCTTATGAAGTAATTTGTTAAATTAGTATCCTTCTTTTATATTTTGAGCTCACGCTGAGATCTGAGAACTGTTGTTATTTTATGTTTTCTTTCCTCAATTTCTGTTTAGTCAATGACATTTTGTCCCCTGTTTTTCACGTACTTTTTGGATTACCTGGAATATAGTAGAAGGTTTGCCCACTATCTATTGTGATAATTGAAGTCTCAACTTAACATTGCAGGTTTCTATGCACCTTGTTCACATGCTCAGGTATCTAATCATCTTTCTCTCCTCACCGAGTCTTTGCCAACGGAAGCAAGTGAACAAGCATGCACGTCGTCAGTTAGTCTTGGGAATAGGAACAAGTGTTCTGTGCCAGGCACGATTTACAACACAAATACTTTTGAGGGCTACCAGTCTCTTGACAAACAGAGCCTGTTAAAGGCTGAAACCAAAAAGGTATCTTGTCATATGGCCCTGAAGCTCCATTTAGTAGTATCTGCTAGTTTCCGCTGTGTCTTGGTCAGATGTCCTATGCACTTTTGTGACATTTAAAGAAGAAAAAAGTAGTAGTCCAATTTACTGATCTGATCCACTTGTGTTTTATGCATATAGCCGGTATGGGCATTTGTAGCATGCTAAAACTTGTGATTGATTCTCGTCATTTGAAAAAGTACATTTGCAGAATGCTGAATGACTTTGCTTCCTCTGTTGCATTAATAGCAGGAAATGATTTTATTTAATGTCTTTTTTAATAGCTTCTTTTGGTTTTTTAGTAGATTTGGGACGATATTCATTCAGGAAAAGCTCTAGAGGATAGTGCAGCGCTTTCAAGGTTTCTCATCATCTCATTTGCAGACCTCAAAAAGTGGAACTTTTATTATTGGTTTGCTTTTCCTGCTCTTGTCCTTGAACCTGCAGCAACTTTGGTTGGTATCAAGCCAGCTTCACAGTGGCTTAGCCCAGAGGAGGTGAATTCTTTTGGCTAGACAAAAAAATCATTTTTTCAGAGAGTTCCTCCTTGATATGAAAATTCTTCTTTTATCGTGTAGACAGAATCCTTGTCAGCTGCTTGTAAGGAATGGAGAAATTCAAATTTAACTGCTGGTGCGTCTCTTCTATTTGTTATGTTCCTTTTGATTGCTACTTGAGTGTTCCTTATTATCCTTCTGGTAAAATAAGCCATAAAGTGTTCTGCAGACGTGCCATTCTTCTTGGTAAGTATTGCTTCGGATTCATCTGTGACAATTAGACATCTGAAGGACTGGGAAGACTGCAAAGGCAATGGTCACAAGGTCAGTTCAATTGAAGTTCTGAAGAAGGGATTGATTATGACAAGTGGATATCTTTGTTAAGATTTCTTCACATTCTATATGCAGTTGTTATTTGGTTTTATGACCCATGCCATCTGCCCCACAATCCTGGTTGGCCTCTTCGCAACTACCTTGCGCTTATCTTCACCAAATGGAACATCAGAAGGATTCACTTTCTCTGTTTTCGGGAGAATCGTGGTTTTGCAGATATGGGAATGTCCCTTGTTGGTGAAGCCCTAATATCAGTTCCGAAGGTAGATGCACAGAGGCTTAGTAAAAGCTTTGTAGAGGATTAGGGTTTTTCTCTTTATCATCTCTGTAATATGGTGTCCCATTTTTGTTAGTTTGGAAGGATCGTAACTCTGTGCCTAATGCTGTTGGGTGGGAGTACAACATGGGTAAAAAAGGATCAAAATGTGTCAACCTTGCCAAAGCGATGGATCCAACAAGGTATATTGTCTCCATCATCTCTTGTTTAAGTTTGTGCCAACATCTGTGTACTTAGTTTTGTGAAAATTCAAATTACAGGTTAGCCATATCTGCTGCGGATTTGAACTTGAAATTGATGAGATGGCGTGCTTTGCCCTCACTGGACTTAAATGTCTTATCTGCTACTAAGTGCCTTCTGTTGGGGGCTGGCACCCTTGGATGCCAGGTTGCGCGCATGCTTATGGTGAGTCCTGGAGAAATTATTTTTCATTTGCTATTGCCACTCTTCATACTTGTCTAGAATGACGGTGATCACTTGTAGGCTTGGGGTGTCAGGAAAATTACCCTAGTTGATAGCGGGAAAGTGGCAATGTCAAATCCCCTGAGGCAGTCATTATATACACTGAATGACTGCTTGAATGGTGGTGAGTTTAAAGCCATTTCAGCTGTCAAAAATCTCAAGCAGATATTCCCAGCTGTGGTATGTAATATTTACATCTGTTCACATGAATGCCCTCTGTGAAGATGCCTCCTTAATGGTTTGCTTTTCATGAACTGCTTAATATAATAGTTGAACCTTAGTCGCTCTGAATCTTTTCAGGAAGCAGAAGGTGTCGTAATGGCTATACCTATGCCTGGGCATCCTGTTCCTAGCCAAGAAGAAGAAAGTGTCCTGAATGATTGTCGACGCCTACATGACTTGATTAGTTCTCATGATGTAGTTTTCCTGTTGACCGACACCAGGGAAAGTCGGTGGCTACCCACGCTTTTTTCAGCTGCTTCTAGCAAGGTTCTCTCTCCTTTTTCTTTGTCTTCCATTTTTTTGGTTCATGTTCTGTGCAGACTGGATTTCTGTTTGTCTTATTGTCACAATATCATACTTACTCATAGTGATGGACATACTCGTGTTTCTTCAGATTGAATTCTGCATTCTTTAGTTTCAGTTAAATATTTTAGCGCCTGCTGATGACCCTGATTTATTTGTTTCTGATTCCTACAGATCACCATAACTGCTGCTTTAGGATTTGATAGCTTCTTGGTTATGAGGCATGGAGCGGGTCCTTTTAGCTCTTCAAACAACTTGAAAACTCAAACTCTGAGTGGTCCAGCTGATAGTGTGGACACCGCATCGCTTTCTCATAATAATGGTCCGCAGAGGCTGGGCTGTTACTTCTGCAATGACGTTGTTGCACCAATTGATGTAATATCCTAGAATATAATGCAATTGATGCTTTGGCATGGTTTTCTGTTTGATGCTCGGCTTTTAATACCTTTTTCTTGATGCAGTCAACCACAAATCGTACTCTTGACCAGCAATGCACTGTCACACGTCCAGGCTTAGCACCTATTGCTTCAGCTCTTGCGGTCGAACTGTTGGTTGGGATTCTGCATCATCCTCATGGGTAAATCAGCAGAAATTTTATAGTTGGCAGAGTCTATGTTTTTTTTTTTCTCCCCCCATTCCAGGAGATGTTCCTATTTTTACTCTCTTTGAGCAGGATCCATGCTGAAGGTGAGCATGCCAATGCAAATATAAGTGCAAACCATGAACAACCACTTGGAATTTTGCCACATCAGATTCGAGGTTCCCTTCCACAGTTTTCTCAGATCACTCTCTTGGGTCACAGCTCGGGAAGTTGTACCGCATGTTCTGAAACTGTAAGAATTGCAAGCCCCAATTTTTTTGTATCCCGCAAGTTCAAGGACCCTTTTCCATTTCTCCAATCTTTGGTGGTTACCATTCCTCTGCCTCACATAGTGAAGTTGAATATGAATGACTCACTTGATGTGGCGAGCAAGCATGTGTAACCAAAAGTGAATTGAAAGGAAGGGGCAGGCATGGGCTCAGGGACCAGATCTAGGGCTAGAACCTTCAATCAATCCTGTATAGCCCTTCTAAGAATCTGGAATTTAGCAAATGGAATATGCTTGTGTTGTTGATAGTCACTAAACCTGTCACTGTAAATACCTCTTGCCTAGAAATCAGGAACTAGAAGTGGAAAGTGACTAATTGAGACTGTGCAGCTGGAAACTTGCCGACAGATCAGATCAATCTTTTACGGACGTCCAAGTGAATTCATGAAGTGATTGTATTACGTCTCTGTTTCATCTGTGATCAGGTTCTTTTTTTATTGTTTACATGTAGTTTTTCTCATAGTACCGAACATTTGTGCAGGTGGTTTCCGAATATCAGGATAGGGGAATGGATTTCGTACTTCAGGCTATTAATCATCCGACTTATCTGGAGGATCTCACCGGCCTAACGGATCTTATGAAATCCGCAAGCTCTTTTGATGTGGACTGGGACAAGGATGACGATGACGACTACGCTGACGACAACGATTGCGTGGAGATATAGAGGATTCTTTTACAGGAAACTATGCTAGATTATTTATTTGGTCAATTGTACAGAGACGGAAGAAAGAAATGCCATTTGCCTTTCTCAGCTGTGATCCTCTTCGTCAGTTATAAATGTTCTTCTCTTGTTCATCTTTTCTGGCTTTGAAGTCCTTGGACCAACCCTCTACATGTCTATTTCTAGTGCAGATCTTCAAATTTCAGTTTTGGTAATGACCTCCCTCTATGTAGTAAACCTGGTGGAGAATTTCAACCTGTAGTTTTCCTCCAAAATTTCGTGAAAGCTCATGATGATGTTAAATGATGGTGTGGCGACGTATTTTCAAATGGACAAATTGTGGTTTGAAATTCTCAATAAAACTGTCCTGCGATTCTGTAAATTGCTTTAAGTACAGCCAAATTGCATTTGAGTGTTTTTTTTCTTTTTATCATGCGACCATTCAAATCAAATTCCTAAAAAATGGAAATTAAGCTATTTTGCTGTTACATAAAAAAAAAAAAAAAAAAAAATTCATCTTGCATTATTAGCACTCTAGTGGAAAAAAATTATTTTCCACATGTGGCTTTGATCACCGTTGACGAAGGCCACCTGAGACGAGATTTTATACACGGGCGATGTTGCTAAGAATAATCCATTTTTCTGTAGATATAGTTATACTGTGTGTGAAGTGGCATTCATTTCTTGCATTGATTTTCATACCGTGTTTTGGAATCTTGACAACCATTCTAAATTAACATGTTTGGTTGCAACATTAGAGCTGTAAAATTGGGTGTTGTAGCTTTTATAAGGAGTTTGCCAACCTTCTTTGCAGCATTACCCAATTTTGAGGTACTGCGATAATCAAAACAATTTTTTAAAACCTTCATCACACATTTTTTAGGTAAGTTTCCCGGCACAGCTATGACACAATACGGTAGCAGCACAAGCATCACAAAACCAAACTGACAATAAGACCTACCGAATATGATACTACTATTAATCTGGTTTGCGTCACACCAAAAACCAAGATCAAGTATATAATGATTTCATATCTTTGATTGGAAGAACCGTTTCTAGTAACAGCTGATATCTCAATGTGATTTAGACATTTAAAGCAAATAGCCGTAGACGGAGACCTCCTTGATGGAAAATGATGGGGTATGGAAATAAGATATGAGAATGATTGCAAAGAACCAGATGACAATTCAACAAGGCCATCTAGTTCTACTTATCTATCAAAGCCATCTGTTATAGAAGAAGAAAAGACGCAACAAAAGAAAAAAACAAAAGCTACACTCAATAATCAGATTCTGAACTTTGCTAAGTTTGTTGAAAGAAAACGAAAAAGAATGCTTATCAAGAAATATGAAACATGATTAAATGCAGCTTCTTGAAATGCAGGTGCTTATTTACTTTATTGTAATGAAAGCAACACTAATGAAACGGCGTCCACGGCACTAATTCGGTTGTCCCCATCTCAAACGACGTGCCGGATTCACCAGGCAAATCAGGTTCTTATTCTCTTCAGATTCACACTCACCATGGAATCCAATTTCAGCCTCTTCTTGAGGAAGAGGTTCCTCCACGATCTATATAAAACCCCTGCATTTTCCCACTTCTTTACAACACCAAAAACATTGAGTCCTAGAGCATCCAAAGCAAGAGTGAACCATGGGTTCCACGATTGTTGGCAAACTTGTTCTTGTCATGGTGACCATCCTAGGACTCTGGGCCTCCCAAGCGTGGTCACGCGAGCTCCACGACGCTACCATGCGGGAGAGGCACGAGCAGTGGATGGCTCGCCATGGGCGGGTGTATGAGGACGCCGCCGAGAAGGAGCGATGCTTCTTAATCTTCAAGACCAACGTCGAGTACATCGAGTCCTTCAACCAGGATGGAAACAAACCGTACAAGCTAGCCATCAATGCGTTTGCCGACCTAACGAGCGAGGAGTTCAAGGCCTCAAGGACCGGATACAAGCGTTCATCCTCCCTGCGGACGGCGAGCATGAAGCCGTTCCAATATGAAAGTGTGACCACGATTCCATCAAGCATGGACTGGAGAAAGAAAGGAGCCGTCACGCCTATTAAGGACCAAGGCCAATGCGGTAAGGCATCGAATCGAATATATATTCGGGATCTTCCTTGGTTTAACTATAACATTCAATCATTCATTTTTCTTTTTTCTTTTTCTGACGTGAATCTTCCTTGTAATATAGGATGCTGTTGGGCTTTCTCTGCTGTGGCGGCCATGGAAGGGATTACCCAACTCACGACGGGAAAACTGACCTCTTTGTCCGAGCAAGAACTAGTGGATTGTGACAGGAGTGGCGAAGACCAGGGTTGTGGGGGCGGCCTCATGGACGACGCTTTCCAGTTCATTATCAGCAACCACGGCCTCACGACTGAGGCCAATTACCCTTACCAATCTGTCGACAACACCTGCAATGCCTGGAAAGCAGCCTCTACTGCTGCGAAAATCAGCGGGTATGAAGATGTGCCTTCCAACAGCGAGTCCGCCCTTCTAAAGGCCGTGGCTCAACACGGAACAAGAATAAGTAGAAACAAGAAAATTCACAAACCATAGACATATTATATCCACACACCCACAGAGACAAGCTTACCATGGCCCAATCTCTGTATTAACATGACAATGCTGTATAATCCCAGGCAATTATGCAGTTGGATATGAAGCCTCCATGGCAATGCCGCAAAGACCTTCCGCAGCATCAATGTCCCTTTGCATCCTGATATATCCCTCCTCGCCCCATCCGGTGCCCCACGAATTCTTGACCAACCAGTACTTGGTTCCGTTCTCACTTGTCCCGTACCCGACCGCGGTGACCCCGTGGTCCAGATCGGTCCCACATTCCCCGGTGAAAATGCCGGTGGAGTAGAACTGGAAATCTGATTCGCCTGCGTCGATGGCCACGGAAACTGGCTGGAGACTTGCACGTGCATGAAGATATTGGTCTCCTGTCGTATGACCCTATGTATGAATGCAAGTGAATGTTTTCAGTTATTTAAGGTGCTGGACTTGACCAGCCCAAACAATACCGAATCAAATATATCGTGCAACTGAAGTCGAGCATCTCAATTGAAATACAACAAAGAGTTCAATTTGCAATCCAAAAGGACAAATATGTCTACAATGGCTGGACAAAAGCTGCTGACAGATAATATGTTGCATCTTATCGTGTTTTACGTTTACCATCTACGTTAACTAGTGTATACGAATTAGGTGGCACAGGTTTTGCGCGGGCATATGTCCTCAAACGTAATTCTATCTATATTGAGTATATGTGTAACAAATTTACATCAGATTAATTTTTTACCATCAAAATCTTAAAGTTGTACCATTGTGATAAATTTACCAAAACTATTTTTTTTAGCACAAAAAACTCTAAATTAGTATATTTGTAACAATTTACTCATTGTTAGTTTCTGTTAAATTGAATTATTACTACGAAAAATCACAAATGAGTACACTTGTGACAAACGGATAGTAAAACCCAAAATTAGTACACCCATGAAATGCCACATGTTATCCAACTCAGCAATTTAGCGGTAGAATTTGATGGAAACTAATAAAAGACAAATTTAGTGTATCGGGTTTTAGTTTTCATAATATTAGCCCTAACAGAAAATACCTTTCGGAAATCATTTTTTAGGAAAATGGGTAGTTTCCTTTTGTTTGGTGATATGTAACCAAAGATGTCTTCTCGTGTTTGGATCTCATTTGGAAAAAAAATTCAATTTCATGACTTTATCTTAAGCAAAAAAAAAAAAAAAAAAAAAATCAATTTTTTTCCTTTTTATTTTTTTGTTCTATTTTTTCTTTTTCCTACTTCCTCCACATGTCGCTGAGCCTCAAGATAGCCAGCAATAGGCCACAAGTGAGGCTTGAGTTCACTAGCCTCACCGAGATCTAGCAAGCTCGAGCTCATTGACCCTAGGTGAGGCTTGAGCTTACCATTCTCAAACAAGCTCGACCTCACCAAATCTAGCGAGGTGGAGCCTCATTTAAGGTTGGCAAGGCTCAAGCTCGTCAAATCCCAATGAGGCTTAATTTTGTCGACCTCGAGTGAGGCTCGAGCATGCAGGGGTCTAGCAAGCTTGACCTCGCCGAGATTTGGCGAGGTAGAGGCAAAGTCAAGCCTTGCTGACTAGCACCTATAGCCGGTCATTGGTCACCACCTATTGCTGACGCTTAGCGACTGGTGAAGGGAGAAGCAAAATGAAAAAGAAAAAAATATTAAAATGCTAAAAAATTCAAGAGGAACAATTTCAGAAAGTGTTTTCATCTCTTTAGATTTGGGAATTCATTTTCCTAACTTGTGAATATTTTTGTTGATTGAAAAGTATTTATGGTGGACTAATTATTTATAACAAACCAAAGGAGTAAAGGTCTAGAAAACTAATTTCCGAAAAACAGTTTCACTCAAACAAACACACCCAAAATTAAATGACATGGAAGTTTGATCGGATAACGTATTTGTAAACTTAATTTCATGTTTAATTTTATATGTTTTTATAGTACATGGTGACCCACATCCAGTGCATATTATTTGAAGGTAATTTTCATTTCAAAATTAAATAGATGAATTTCAACAATAAAAGCAAGTATAATTACATTAACTTTTGATATTTAAACACAATGTAAAAATTTAGGGATGACAAATCGAAAAGATAATGTTTTCTAGTTAAATATTGGCTTTATGGGATAAAATTATGCCGGGTGGCTTGCCGCGTGATAATTACATAAGGTGAAGAACCTTGTGAGGAGCATAGAGCGAATATTCTCCTACTTCAACAATATCTAAATATTATTAATATTCATCGAGGCGGGGGTGTTGGTTGCACCTCAAGCACCTCGATGAGGGTCGTCTTGCCCTTTATCTGGAGGACCTAATAACACATAATTAATTCAGAGGACCAAATCTCCTGAATTATCCTTAAAGGCGATTCTGAAAGTTTACTTTCAATAAAAATAATATAAACATTAGTCATCGTCAACAGAGGTAGGTAAATATAACAAGATTTTAACACTTAAGGTATCAAGAATCTCTCCGCCCGAATATCGTAAAGCTCCTAGGGCACTCAGGCTTTGTGATCAAGTTAGATTAAGGATATTATGATTTTAACGCTTAAGTTATCAAGAATCTCTCCATCTGAATATCGTAAAACTTGTGGGGCAATCAGGCTTTGTGATCAGGTTAAATTAAGGATATTATAATTGGTCATATTAGAGGTTGTAAGGGAGAATTATTCGATCAATCGTAGATATATTGTATGGATAATAATTCATTCTTAAAATTTTCAATTTGATAAATTTAATTGTAAATCTTTACACAAAATTCCAATATACTCTTTCAGGTCAATTTCAATAAAAAATCGCAAACTTGGTAGTCCAATCATCACCGGCTATTTTACTTGGCTACCACCAGATCCACCATAAAGGTTTACAATTGTATTGGTAAAATTGAAAATTCTATATTAGATTTAAGACTATTTCTTCGAAGGTGTATGGTTTGTAATAAATTTGGCAAGGGTTTTAGTAAAGATTGGTTGGTGGTACACGTGGCATTCTTTTTTTCTTTTCTTTTTTTGAACTAAGGCATTCTTGTTTACTAATCCGTAAATTTTTCTTCGATCCCATCGACGATGGTGGTTCCCCCTCATGCGACGATGGTGGACCCCTCTCATGCGCAATGACCATGAAGGTTTTTTTGGAGTTACACATTTCCAACGTAAATCTAGGTAAGATCTTGAAGCCATTCTATTTTGGAGTCCACGTAGCTAATATTTTGGAGTCATTCTTCACGGTCCATAATGACTACGATGATGTTGCCGCATACACTAAATCTAGGTAAGATCTTCCCACTTCAGAGGAATGCACAAGAATTATTTAGCTACGTGGGCTCCACCAACGATGGTGGTTCCCCCTCATGCGACGATGGTGCTTCTTTCATGGAGCCCACGTAGCTAATATTTTTCCCTTTGAAAGAAGCCATTCTATTGCTTGGGGCAAACGGAATGGTATATATTATGGACCCTGAAGAATGACTCCAATCGAGCAGGCAACATTTGCATTCAAAACCTCAAATCAGTCTCTCTCTATTCCATAAAAACCCTAATATTTTAAGCCATGAAAGAGCAACTCAAAACGAAGCACCGTGTACGGAGCCTGTTTGGCTCATCACATCCCAAACGACTTGCCGGATTCACCAGGCACTTAGGGACTTCAATTTCAATGATTCACATCCATAGTAATTAGGAACCTAATTTCAAGCTCATCTTGAGTAAGAGTATTTACAACCCATCTATAAATACGTGCAAAACCTTCTCTCTTTGGCCATTCGTTCACTCTCCAAAACACGAGCACACACCCCAAACCCACGAAGTGCAATAGCGAGACCATGGCTTCCACACTTGTGGGCAAACTTGTTCTCGTGATGGTGGCCATCCTAGGACTTTGGGCCTCCCAAGCCCGCTCGCGCGAGCTACACGGAGCAACCATGTGGGAGAGGCACGAGCAGCGGATGGCTCGCCATGGGCGGGTGTACCAGGATGACGCCGAGAAGGAGCGACGCTTCTCAATCTTCAAGAACAACGTCGACTTCATTGAGTCCTTCAACAAGGATGGGAACAAACCATACACGCTAGCCATTAATGCGTTCGTTGATCTAACGATCGAGGAGTTTAAGGCCTCAAGGAACGGATACAAGCGCTCTTCCTCCCCGAGGCAGGTGAGCACTAAGCCATTCAGATACGAGCACGTGACCGCCGTACCATCAAGCATGGATTGGAGAAAGAAAGGAGCCGTCATGCCTATTAAGGACTGTTGGGAATAATGGATCCCCGAAAACCGGATTCGACACTAAATCGAACCCCTAAAGCAATGCGGAAGACGAAGCCTGGGAAAATCACGTATTACCGATCATAAAGCACACCATGGATTCGAGCGTACCTTGTTAGCCACAGATTAGACACCGACGCCGATAAGAGGAAGAGAGTCTGGCCCTATTCGATCCAATGACGCCTTGAAGGAAAGAAAAACGCTTAATGTTTTTCTTTTCTTTTTGGAGAGAGAGAGAGAGAGAGCATTGGAAAGAGAGTGAGACGTACGTACGTTCTGATTTTTTTTCAAAAGGTGCGTTCTCACTCTCTCTCATCCCTTTTATACGTCTCTCCATCGACGGGCCCTATTCCTGTGGGCCGGGCTTTTAGGCCCAACATGGGCGGACGGGCCTTAAGCCCATCATTAATAAAACCATCATCTCCCACTCGCACATGGTGGGCTGAACAGGATTCTCTTTACCTCTCTTCAACATTCATACCGGTGAATAATCCGTGCGACCAGCATACTTTGAGAGCTCGTTGCTATACATCTGTTAGGAATATATAGCAGCTCATAATGGGCGTCACAATCTGAGTAGATTTAGTATGCAGTACCCTAGATCGATTGATCACATTTATATCTCTCTTGATCTCTTTCAAACAATGATATATATATATATATATATATATATATATATATATATATATTGTATTCACAATTATAATTATCCCAAAGACAGTCATAATTGGTCGACCGGTGAATACAAAACTACAATGTGATTCCCCAAAATCGATCTTCCTCTTTCCTTCAAACTCTCAATTTCAGTTCAGCTTGCTTTTATAGAAATGTCCCATTAGATTGAATCAACTCATGACCATTGGCAACATCCTAAGATAACAAACACTAAATAGAAATCTCGAGAAAGTAAAAGTCATGAGGGCACTAAAATTGAGGAACTCTTTTCCTCAAGAGTCTCACATGTCATAAAAGTTGAGATCAAACTTTTTACCACTCTTATTGGTCGGCTCATGTATACGTAGTATGAAATACGTATTATGGTATTAACTCCTTTCCCATAGAGCGTATGTCTACACCTTTCAATACCGTACAGATGATAGTTCAGACATACCCAATGTCTAACTTGAGTTCATGTATCTACTCATTTACAAAATTCATCAGAACTCACATCTGGCATCTTAGACAGATAAAGTAAAATATGTGGGATATTTTACTTTCGGACATCGTAAGTATTATGTCCTTATCTTAACACCCAGTTAAGGCGACATACGCATTTTAAGCTTGAGCTCTCGATTATCACATAGATAATAAGCTTAAAAACAGTCTCATCTCTATTTATCACACAGTAAATAGAGGCGATTACCCGTGTGAGTGGGCTAATCTTTTATCTGTCTGACATACTTTCTCAACTTAAAGTAATGCACTTAGCATTAAGATGCATAAAGATCAAACAAAGATTCATAGACATTAATAATGAAACAACACTAGTTCATAAATGTGAACAACTCAGGGAAATTACAATCAAGTACATCAGACTCTACGCAATCCTAGAGATTTTACATGACCACAAAACATATCTCTAGGTATTGACTTTGTCATAGGATCTGCTACCATTCTATGCGTAGATATGTACTGTAAGTTCACATTCTTTCGTGCAACCATATCCTTAACAAAGTTATACTTGGTATCTATATGTTTGGTCTTGCTATGATATTTTGGATCTTTGGTGTACGCTATAGCTGTTGGCTATCATAGTTAACCAATAATGGATTTGCAGCTTTCTCAATAACACCTAAATGATCCAAAAATCTCTTAAGCCAAACTCCTTCTTGTACTGCTGCTGATAATGCCACGAACTCAGCTTCCATCGTGGATAAGGCTATACACGTTTGCTTCTTACTGCTCCATGATATGACGCTATTGTTCAGTAAGAAAGCAAATCCTGAGGTAGATTTTCTTTCATCTAAATCTCCTCCCCAATCAGCATCTGAATAGCCTTCAAGTCGTAGATCATTTCCTTGGTAATTCAACTTGAAATCAGCAGTTCCCTTCAGATACCTCAGTATTCTCTTAACAGCTTTCCAATGTGCTGGACCTAGATTGGATTGGTATCTATTCACCATTCCAACTGCAAAACATATGTCGGATCTTGTACACATCATAGCGTATATCAAGCTTCCAACGGCACTAGCATAAGGAACATGTTTCATTTGTTCCTTCTCTTGTGGAGTCCTTGGACACAGTCTATGGCTTAATCCTTCACCTTTTGCAATAGGAGTGTCTATGGGTTTACAATCTTGCATACGAAATCGTTCAAGAACCTTGTTTATATATGTTTCTTGCGAAAGAGATAACAATCTTTTCGAACGATCTCTTGAAATCTTAATTCCAAGAATGTATGCAGCCTCACCCATATCTTTCATCTCAAAGTTGGAAGACAACCAACTCTTGACAGTATAAACAAACTCCATATTACTTCCGGCAATTAGTATATCATCAACATATAATGATATGATCACAAATTGATCCTCGGATCTTTTGATATATACACAATGATCCTCATCAATCATTGTAAAATCATATGCCATTACGGCATTATGAAAACGTATATACCATTGTCTCGATGACTACTTAAGGCCATATATCGATCTCAAAAGTCGACATACCTTTTCTTCTTGGCCTTTCACTATGAAACCAGCAGGTTGTTCCATATATATTTCTTCCTCTAATTCTCCATTGAGGAAAGCAGTCTTTACATCCATCTGATGTAACTCAAGATCCATACTAGCCACTATTGCCAGAATAATGCGAATCGAGGTAAATCTCACTACAGGAGAAAACGTATCTTCATAATCAATTCCTTCCTGTTGATTATACCCCTTCGCCACAAGGCGAGCCTTATGCCTTTCTATCGAGCCATCAGGCTTTCGCTTTATTTTGAGAACCCACTTGTTCCCAATAACTCTGCGTCCTTTTGGAAGATCAACCAATTCCCAAACTTGGTTTGATTTCATTGACTTAATTTCCTCTTCCATTGCATGAATCCATTTTTCCTTACTAGGGCAATTCAAAGCCTCATTAATATTTCTTGGCTCATCCTCATCTTGTGGAGCAACCATTAAAGTTTCCCCTTCAATGTCAAAACGTTGACGGGGAATACTTTGGCGACTTGTTCGCCGTATGGGAGATTGTACACTTTGCACATCATTCCCCATCATGCTCCCACTTGGATTAGGTAATGATGATGTCGTCTCATCATGTGGTTGTAATTGAGAATGAGTTGAATTCAATTCATCACTTCTCATATTACTCCTACTTGGATGAACTCCACTAACATCATTATCCCGATCCAATGTCTCAAATATGGAGTAATCTTCCTCTATTTCGCTCTTCTTAGGAAATTCATCCTCTAAGAACGTGACATCTCGTGATTCAAATTCAGTTATACTCTCACTTTCTTGCTCACCTATGAGCACATATCCTTTCGAGTGTTCAGAGTATCTTATGAAAATACTCTTCTTTCCTTTAGGACCCAATTTCCCAAACTTGTGAGAGGACTCATGTGTATAGGCAGCACAACCCCATGGCTTAAGAAAACTTAAGTCCGATTTTCTACCTATCCATAACTCATATGGAGTGGAAGTAACTGATTTAGAAGGCACACGGTTAAGTATATAGGCAGCAGTTGACAACGCATCACTCCAAAAGGTAATAGGTAAGTTAGCATGCGCCATCATGGACCTAACCATTTCTAGTAGGGTTCTGTTTCTTCTCTCCGCAATACCATTTTGTTGATGAGTATATGGAATAGACAACTGTCTTTCTATTCCTTTTTCATCACATAATTTTCTGAACTCATCAGATAAATATTCTCGACCTCGATCGGATCTCAATGCTTTTATTTTCTTGTCTAATTGATTCTCTACCAGGTTCATAAACCTTTTGAAACAACTTATTACTTCAGATTTATGAGAAATCAAATAGACATATCCGAATCGAGTATAATCATCTATAAAAGTGATGAAATAAACAGCCCCATGCCTTCCTCTCACATTCATTGGACCACAGACATCAGAATGGATTAAATGCAGAGGAAATTCAGCTCTTTTACCTTTTCCAAATGGTTTCCTTGTCGTTTTCCCTTCTAGGCAATGCTTACATATGGGCAAATTGACCTTTTCAATGTTGCCCAACAAGCCCTCTTTGGCTAGTCTATTCATACGTTGTTGGCCAATGTGACCAAGTCTAGCATGCCACACATTCACATCATTATCATATGTATTAGGAGACGTGAGAAGGGAATAACAAACATTTGCATTAACATAATCAATATCTAATACAATGAAACCATCCAGAAAATAACCACAACCATAGTAATTTGTATTAAAAAACAAATCCACACCTCTATTATAGAAGTTCATATTAAAACCTAATTTAACCAACACTAAAACAGACACTAAATTTCGACGAATCTCCGGAGCATACAACACATCATGTAGGAACAAAGTGCGTCCACCACGCATATTCAGTTGGCATGTGCCAATTCCTTTCACTTTAGTTCTGGATTTGTTTCCCACATAGATCCACTTAGTTCCAGTTGGTACTTGTCGGAATTCCATGAAGGATCCTCTATCCTTCGCTACATGGTCTGTCGCTCCTGAATCCACAGTCCACAAAGGATTAGACTCGATTAAGAACACGTAACTCGACACAAAAGCAAAGTTCTAAAAGTACAAGGGGTGCATACCTTCTTTGGCTCACGACAGTCGCGAGCATAGTGACCCTTCTTGTCACAGTTGTAGCATTTCACCCTTGCAAGCTTCTTCATGCGAGGATGTTTTCCTCTTTCATGTTGGTTAAACTTGGGTTTCTTCCCTGAAGGACCTGCTTCCTTGCCTTTCCCTTTATCAAACCAGTTAGGGCGTTTGCGCTTGGAGCTCGAAGCTCCATGTGAGCTAGAACTAGCATGATAGAGATCAGCATTCGGCTTAGCCACCAAGAGGCGATCCTCTTCCAGCTCAAGATGGCGCACTGCATCCTCAAAAGTTTTAATATTTTCATTATGGGTCAGGTGCACCTTCATATGCTCCCAACTCTGAGGCAAGGAACGAATCAATGCTTGCACTTGCTGCTCATCTGTGAGGACATGGCCAACATCTTTCAGCTCATTTATCATGTTTGACATCTTTCTAAGATGTTGCTTCATGGTCTGACCATGAGGCTTCTTATATGAGTCAAACTTAATAGTGAGTTGTCTTAGTCTGGTCACCGAAGTATGACCAAATCTAGCTGCCAATGCCTCCCACATTTCTTTGGCATTGTCAAAACGCCTAAACTCTCGCATGACGTCATTTTCTATGCTGCTCAGCAACATGATGCGAGCAAGAGAGTTCTTTCTTTTCCATGCAGCAAATGCTTCCTTATCTCTTTTGTGCTGCGCAGTGTTTCCTTCTTCAGGTTCTACCATGGTCAGGTTAAGAGCTTCAAGTGCCTCTTGCTCTTCCAGCACATATTGGATTTTCATGTGCCATATCTCATAGTTGTCACCATTGAGCTTTTCACCTTTGTTCAGCTCGGCAACTATGTTTTTTGTGGCTAAAGCCATTGATCTGAACACATCAGACATATATGCACAAATTAGTTAATGCATATCATTTATGCATCCCTTTTTGCACAGACCCATCATATTAATAAACAATTTCAAGTAAGGTTTCATAATCAAAATGTCACTACGTTTCCAATCATCCTCCAAAAATCCTAACTTAAAACTATCATTAATATGATTGTCATATGCAAAATAAATTCTATGAAGTTACAAAAACTTCTATAACTACCCACACTAACTACCCACAAAGAACCGGCAATAATGAAAAGCAACGGATAATTGATATAAAATAAAATAATGCTTTCATATAATACAACTAACATATAGGTTGCTACATCAACAACAATCAGGTAGTAAGTATTACATAAGATGTCCACAAAGCACACTTAACTAAGAAAACAACCAATACATCTAACACCAAGCTAGCACACGAACTGGGAAAGATCATCTTTTGTTCAATTTCTTGATCTTTTCCCTTGTAACAATGCAGTAATATTCATTTACAAAATCCATCATAATTTTCTTATATGAAGCAGCTCCGTTGACATCCCATATGCGATTCAACACATCTTGCCATTCAGGTGGAAGAGTGTTTATGAAAAATCGCACCATCTATGACTGTGGCATAGGTCGACCATTCCATATGACCTGTTGAATTTTCCCGTTGACTTCAAGGATGTGATCAATTAAGTCACCACTCTCCTATCGATGATCAGTCAGCTCAGCTATCAACTTAGACAGCATATCCTTTTGTTCATCGGTAATTGCGCGAATAGGTGTGCGCAACCTGAGGGGAGGCATTGTTCCTGCAACAAATGCAGAACCATCCCTACAACCAATGCAGAACAAATAAGGGATCACAAATAATCCACATAGATATAATTGAAAAAGAAACACATTCTTTTCCTCCTTTATTTTTTTTGGTCAACGGGTCAACGGTCAACGGTCAGGTCGTCGGTCGTCGGACCAGACGGACCGGTCGGGTCGGTCAGGCCGGGTCGGACGAACCGACCGCACGTGCCGCGCGCGTGCGCGGGCTGACATCACGCAGACGTCAGCCGGCATGTGCCGAGCGCGTGCCAGGCGTCCACGGGTCGCCGGTCGGGTTGTCGGCCGATGACCGCCCGGCCAACCGTCGTCGGCGCTGACGTCATCGATGACGTCATCCCAGCGGTTACCGACCGTTGGGTGACGTCATGATGACGCACGCGTCGGCCGTCGGTCCGCCAACCGACGCGTGCCGTTTCGCCGGACCGGCGGCGCACACGTGCCGGTTCGCCAACCGGCGCGTGTGCCACACGCGCTGGCCGATGCTAGCGCTTGGGCGCGTCGCGCCCACGCATAGCGGCTTCTAGCCACGCGTGTGGGCGCGTGCGGCGTCGCCCGGCGGCGCACGACATGTCGCAAGACTCGTCTCGACGAGCCCTTTCACCCTATGCCTTCAGAAGTCGATTTTGAGTCACAGAAACTCGAAACAATGGATGAACAGCGCTCGGGTGTCGGGATTTCTCGTCCCGATCCATACGGCCGAAAATTTTTGCGAAAAATCAATCAAAAAAACAGCAAACAGGTCGGGAAAATGTGAACTAGGGCTCTAATACCAATGTTGGGAATAACGGATCCCCGAAAACTGGATTCGACACTAAATCGAACCCCTAAAGCAATGCGGAAGACGAAGCTCGGGAAAATCACGTATCACCGATCGTAAAGCACGCCACAGATTCGAGTGTACTTTGTTAGCCACATATTAGACACCGATGCCGATAAGAGGAAGAGAGTCTGGCCCTGTTCGATCCGATGACACCTTGAAGGGAAGAAAAATGCTTACTGTTTTTCTTTTCTTTTTGGAGAGAGAGAGAGAGAGAGCGTTGGAAAGAGAGGGAGACGTACGTACGTTCTGATTTTTTTTCAAAAGGTGCGTTCTCCCTCTCTCTCATCCCTTTTATACGTCCTCCATCCACGGGCCCTATTCCTGTGGACCGGGCTTTTAGGCCCAACATGGGCGGACGGGCCTTAAGCCCATCATTAATAAAACCATCAAGGACCAAGGCCAATGCGGTAAGGCATCTAATCAAATATGTAATCGGGATCTTCTGTACTTTAATTACAACATTCAATCATTCAATTTTCTTCTTACACGAATCTCCCTTGGAATATATGATGCGGGTGCATCCAACGTAACTCCATCGACCAACTCAGAACTATCAATGCTTATCCAAGCCAATAAAGAAGTTGGGCATTATGTTCTTCGATGGATCATTTTGAATGAATAATGTTAATTACTTATCGGTACTTTGTGGTATATCGATAGGTATCAATGGGAGGCCATTTTAGATGTCTTGTATGACCCATTGATGAAGTTTCAGGAGGATTATTTTCTGGTCAATGGAGGAGCTCGAATTCTGGGAAGGCTAAAGGTTCACGAATGCGGTTCAAGAATATGGAAAGCCAAAGGTTCAAGAACATGGTGAGATAGCTAGTACGAGTACCTAGAGGGGGGTGAATAGGTATACACAATAATTTCTCGATGTTTGCACGATATTTTAAACAATTAGAGAATTTGCAACAGTTAAAAATTCAATCGCAAGACCGAGTAAGGGAAAGAGAGAATTGAACACTCGCCTTATAGTGGTTCGGCTTGATTCAAGCCTACGTCCACTCTTTTCGCACCGACGCCATTGGCTGGATTCCACTATGATCAAAGAGTTGTTACGGTGTTGATCTTCCTTGATTTCTAGGTGTAGATGATCTACCACACTCGTTCAAGGCGTCACCAAGTATAAACACTCTCGCATACAATTTCGCTCAGCCTCAACTAACAATCAAAGGATCTTCGACTCTGGAATTTTTCTATCGATCACACACTTAAAACAACTAGAACGTCTTCCTTTTATACTCCTTCATGCCATCATAGCCGTTGGCACTTACCAAAGGAATTCCTCCAATCTACCCGTTGGACGGAATCAATCAAGAAGATCATCCGAGCTATATAAGGAATCGATGATAGCCCATCAATCCTATTCGCCCATACAATCGGATCTCGGTTTCCAAGAATAGAATAATCCAAGATTATTTCGTCGACCATCGGATCTTCAATCGATCTTAGATAAGATTTAAAGAATCCGAAATGATTATCCAACCAAAGAATCTATCCTGCAGGATAGGATCAAATCCTCAATCATAAACCTCGACTTTGGATTTCCTTCAACACTCGGATTAGAAAGACTCAAGTTAGTGAGAATAATTTTGAGTCTTGAGTCTTGAGTCTTGAGTCTTGAGTCTTGAGATAACAAAGTCTTGAGACTATAAAATCTTGAGACTTTAACTATCGATATCCGTGACTTAGATCGATAGAAATGTTTTGTCGCTTCAAAATATTCTGGAAAGATTTCTCCAACAATCTCCCCTTTTTGATGGTGACAAAACTTTCTTGAAGATTTGAACAACTTTGACCTGCAAAACATTTCTCAAGCAATATGGCTAACTCATAAAGATTAATAAACAACCAGACTCGCATCCACAGCAAATTGGTTAGTCTTTCATGAGTAATACCATGTAACAATACTTGATATAAATGCAACTACCAAGCATCAAAATCCACAACCAATTCGCCTAACACTCAAGTTCAAGTTCTCAAGTCATACTCAAAAATAAACATAAACACAAAAGTCAAATAAAGTTTTAAAATAATGTTTGTTCAAATTGGTTCTCCCCCTTTTTGTCATCATTAAAAGAGGGTGAGAAAGGAGTCATGTCTCGCTTGGGAATGCGCACGATCTGGAAATCCCCAATGGACTGGACTACTCCTTCGAGCTTCTTCGATCTTCTCGCAGATGAGCTACCTCTTCTCTCTTGGCATTGGCTTGAAGTTGCAGAGCGAGGTCTTTGTATTTATCTTCCAGAGAGATCAAGATGCTTGTCCAAAGATGCTTCAAGGCTTGGATTTCACAATCCAGAATATATATCTCAAGTTACGCATTTCCAGAAGAATATTCATGATACTACGAAGATCTACGTAATCATCCGTCCGTGTATTGGCATTGGCTTTCTCGTATGGTGTGTGTGCGTACGATGGCGCTTCGAACGGTCTTGCAGATTTGGAATCGTCGTATCATCTTCTTCAGCAATTGAGAGACTGAACTTCTTCCGGGTCTTCCGGAGATTTTCTTTGATCTTCAAAGCATGAGGTGGAGACCTCTCTTGCTCGCTAACTCCCCCGTCTCTAGGACATCGAAAGGGGAAGAGTGATGATCAATCTCTTGATTTCCTTCTCTCCGTTTATCAGACCGTTCTTTTACTTCTTCTTCTTCTTCCTCAACTTCTTTCTCCTTCTCTCTCGTTCTTCTTCTTCTCTCCGCTGAAGTTCTCGTCGAATAAGACACGAACGTCTTGTTCTTGTCGGTCTTTGGAATAGAGGGATCTTCATCATCTTCATCCTCATCCTCCAGATAAGAGTTCTTTTCCTCTTTTCGAAGAAGCACTAAATGCCTTCTTTCCTTTTCCTTTTGAAGGTATCGGACCGGAGATTTCACTTTGAATTTCTCCATTGCCTTAGAGAGTTCTTGCAGACGCATCTTCATTAACATTTTCAGCCCTACCACCATCTTATCACACGGTCGAACACAAAAAGTATGTGGCAGTTCAATATTCAGATGTCGAAGATCTTGGTCACTGCACAGGATAAGGCAATTGTCCTTTGTCTTTTGACACCGGTTTCGTACATATGGAAAAGAATAGTGTGCGGGAGAGAGAACTTCCGTCCCGAGTTGATCGCATACATCAACTTTGCTTCGAAAGAGACACGAAGTCTTTGAAGTAGACTTAGGTCTCGAGACAATTGATCACAATCTTGTGAAGCACAATGTTGATGGCATTCATCCCGAATAGATAATTTTCTTATCTACATCCCTATCTTTGACAAGATCCAGAGTAGTTCGAGCAGTGAGACTTTGATTGGGAGATAGCGTCCCCGTTCAACTCCAACTATGTCCGCCAACATATTCACATCTACCACATAGACTTTGTCTCGAACACGAATGAAATTCTATTCGCATCCAAAAAGCTAAGATTTGAATAGAAATAAGCAGTCGATGATCATACCCGTCTCAGAGAGTCGGAGCGTAAAGTCTCAAGTTGAAGCAAATTCAACTTCTCTCTTAGGTTCAAGTTGATGGAATCCGTGGAAGTCAAAATCGACACTTCTAGGGTTGATTACCCTCTTTTCAACAGACCGTAATACACTTTTTCTTGATCCTTGGATTTAAACAAATCCATCCGATTTCCTTTCGCCTTTGCCGCCACACCCATTCTAGGTTCAAATTCAAGGAACATTTTGTCATCATCATTCGCGTCAATCGATTTTGTCCCGGCATACGAGGATCTCTTGGAATGTTCGCAAGTGCTTCCTCTCGCTTTTCCTTTTGGGGCAATTCCCCATTCCTCCATTTTCTTCAGAAAAGATACTCATTCCCATAATTTTTGTCCTTAAGGAAGTCATCTATATAGTTCAATGGAGTACCTGTGCTTTTCAATGCACAATAAAGTTTATACAAAAAGGAGGGCTTTTGAACTCTTACTTGGTCGGCATCCTCGATTATCTCTTCTTCCAGTTATGACTTGCACTTTGTGGGGCAGAGATGCTGAATGACGTGGAGGAAAGCGAATCGGACTTTGTCAGCGACCGATAAGTCTTCTTCCTCGCAAGATCGAAATGAGTCGGTCCCTTCTTCATTCTTTGTGGTCCCCGTTTGCGATTCTTGATGATTTCCTCGAAGACGACATCTTTCTTTGTCTATTGGAGGATTCCTTCACTTGCTTTCCCAAGAAAAATGACCACTTTCTCGACGATGAACAAAGAGTAGAAACAGTATCGAGAGGAGAGTGCTTTTTAGGGTTTTGAAAATTGGGGAAAGGAAAAAACTATATATATATATAACTCAGTTTTTGAAAAAGGAAGTTCAATCGGTGCAAGGAAAGTGAACGATTACTTCTTTTCAAAATCGATAACTGCCAAAATTATTAAACAAAAGATCGTACCTTTTGACTAAATGACAATTAGTACCTTTTAGATGAAATACAACTTACGCCTTTATCCACGAATGTCCGAGTCTCAGGACTTAGAGTCTAAGAGATCAGAGTCTTAGAGTTGGTGAGTCTCTAGACTTTAACTTCTTCAAGCTTCAAAATGTTGAGTCTTGAGCGGATAAAGTCAAACTGATTCTTCTCCAAAGGCTTTGTGAATATGTCTCGCTAGTTGACTTTTTGAATCAACAAATTGAATCGAGATTTCTCCATTTTGAATATGATCTCTAATAAAGTGATGTCGAATCTCAATATGCTTTGCTCTTGAATGAAGGATTGGATTTTTGGTGAGATTTATAGCACCGGTGTTGTCACATCTGATTTCGTGCATGAGTCTTCAATGCCAAAGTCTTGTAGCTGTTGTTTTATCCATAGAATTTGCGAACAGCAGCTTCCAAGAGCTACATACTCGCTTCGTCGTTGAAAGAGCTACAGTGCTTTGTTTCCTCGAAAACCAAGACACCGTTCTGTTTCCAAGTAGTTGACAAGTTCCGTAAGTGCTCTTTCTATCGACTCGCAACCGCCAGATCTCGCATCCGAGTATCCTAGAAGATTAAAGTCTCCCTCTTTGGATACCAAAGACCGATGCTTGAAGATGAAGCAACGTATTTGATAATTCGTTTCACGGCAATGAGATGTGATTCTCTAGGATCTGATTGAAACCTAGCACGATACAAACACTAAACAAAATATCGGTCTAGAAGCGAAGATAAAGAAGTGAACCGATCATGCTCCCGTACAGCTTTTGATCTACTTTCTTCCCTTCTTCATCCTTGTCTATCTTCCGAGAACATGACATTGGTATGTCGATCTTTTTGCATTTTTCCAATCCAAACCTTTTGACAAGATCATTCGCATATTTTTCTTGATGGATGAAAGTTCCTTCCTTCATTTGTTTCACTTGGAGTCCAAGAAAGAATGTTAATTCTCCCATCATACTCATTTCAAATTCATCCCGCATAGACTTAGAAAATTTCTTGCAAAGACTTTCATTAGAAGATCCAAAAATAATGTCATCAACATATATTTGAACAAGTAAAAAGTTTTTGTTTTCCTTTTTGATAAACAAAGTAGTATCTACTTTACCTTTGACAAAACCATTTTGTAATAAAAACTTACTTAATCTGTCGTACCAAGCTCGAGGTGCTTGCTTTAGACCATACAGAGCCTTTTCGGTCAAGACCGAGTCCGGCTTCTTTGGGTCTTCAAATCCAGGCGGTTGTTCCACATAAACTTCCTCATGGATAAATCCATTTAGGAAAGCACTTTTGACGTCCATTTGGAATAACCTGAAATTTTTGTAACAAGCAAACGCAAGTAATAGACGAATAGCTTCTAACCTTGCAACGGGTGCGTAAGTCTCGTCATAGTCTATTCCTTCTTCTTGCGTATACCCTTTGGCCACGAGTCTTGCTTTGTTTCGTACGACTTTTCCTTTTTCGTTCATTTTGTTCCTGAATACCCATTTGGTTCCAATAACAGTTTTACCTTTTGGTTTAGATGTCAATTCCCAGACATCATTGATGATGAACTGTCTAAGCTCTTCTTGCATAGCTTCGATCCAGCTTTCATCGATAAAGCTTCTTCTATGCTTTTTGGTTCAATTTCGTAGATGAGAGCCACAAACTAGATTCTTCATGCCTTTTTGATCCGTGCGGATTCCTTCATTAAGTTCGCCAATAATAAGATCTTTGGGATGACTGGATTTGTGCTTCCGAGTTACCGAGTTGATGATCTCTTTCTTTATTTGATTCTCCATGAGCGTCTTGATGATGGACTTCCAGAATCCGAGATGCTTCTTGAGATGTAGACATTTGAAGATCTAGAGCGGATTCGCCCTTCGTACCGAGTCCGGCTAGATTCATCTTGCACCGAGTCTTGGAATTTGACATTCATTGATTCTTCCACAGACCGGCTTTTTTTGTTGTAGACTCGTAGGCTTTGCTTGATGTAGAATATCCAAGGAAGATGCCTTCATCTGATCTTTCTTCAAACTTACCAACTCGATCATTTGCATTTTTCAAAATAAAGCATTTGCAACCGAACACATGAAAGTATGAAACAATAGGCTTCTTACCTTTGAACAATTCATAGGGGTTTTATCAAGAATAGGTCTTAAAAAGACTCTATTTATAATATAGCAAGCAGTTGAAACACTTTCAGCCAAAATCGTGAAGAAATTTTACTTTCAATTAAAAGTGTTCTAGCCATTTCTTGAAGAGATCTATTCTTTCTTTCCACAACTCCATTTTGCTCGGAGTATACGGAGAGGAAAACATGTGATTAACACCCATTTATCACGAGAATCTCGTAAAATCTTGATTTTCAAATTCACTTCCATGATCTGTTCTTATACTAGAAATAGCACATCCTTTTTCATTTTGAACCTTTTTAGCAAACTTTTCAAAGTACGAAAAGGTTTCTGATTTGTTTGCAAGAAAATATACCTGTAAAACGAGTAATCATCTACAATTACTAGACAATATTTCTTACCTCCAATGCTCTGGGTTCTTGTTGGTCCGAAGAGATCCATATGAAGCAACCGTATTACATGATTAGTAGATACATGATTTATTTGTTTAAATGAATTTCTTACCTGCTTTCCCGAATGCATGGAGTACATAAGTCGACTTTTGGTATGGCGCTTTAGGTAGACCTCGAACAAGCCGCTTTGAAGAGATTTTGGCTAATTGCTTCTTGTTGATATGGCCAAGCTTTCTATGCCATAGAATTGCTTCATCTTGAATTGAAATTAAGCATTGTTCTTCATTTGGCTTTACATCAAGGAGGTAGATGTTTCCATGCCTTCGACCCATGAAAGACTGAGTCGAATCTTTGCTAATTCCGAACATATGCCTTCTTGAAAGAAGATCTTGTAACCAGTATCACACAATTGGCTAATGCTTTGAGTAGATTGTAGTTGAGTCCTTCCACTAGAGAGACATTGCTTATTGTGAGATTTCCAATTTTCGCAATTCCGAATCCCACAATACTTCCTTTGCTATTTCCTCCGAATGAAACTTTTCCACCATTCACTTTAATAAGCTTTATGAAACACTCGAGTCTCTGTCATGTGTCTTGAGCATCCGCCAAGATACCACTTTACCTTCTTTTTTGACAGAGACCTCAAATTCACTTTGTCCGAGTCGATCCAGTCCGAGTCCGATTGCGCCATTAGACACAAAGTTGGCATATTCCTCATCACTCTCTTCACACTCGTATCACCTGTGTTTCGGCTTTAAGAGCTTTTCGAAATTTCTCAGCTTTTCCTCTTTTCTTTCTCGAAGAGGACAAATTGGGTCCGATGTGTCCCTTCTTTTTACATTCGAAGCAAACTACTTCTTTGTTTGGTTCCTCATCATCAACGTACTTGGTCTCGCTGTCTCGAGAACTTTGTTTCTTTGGGATGAACCTTCGCCTTTTCTATTCGGTTTTACAATCTTCTTATCATGAGGGCGAGCTCCTCATCATTCATATCATCTTCAGAATCTGCATCATCGAATCATCATTTGATTTTAGTGCAATAGATTTCTTACCTCTTGGATCTTCGTCTTCATTAATTCGTTCCACTTCGTAAGATCAAGAGTTCCAATCGCCCGTCTACGATAATGGCATGATTCTTTGCGTCTCTCTTATTGAAGTCTTTATATGATTCCAATCTTTGGAGAGTCCACGTAGAAGCTTGTTCACCTTCATGGGATCAGAAATTTTTTGTCCTTGGTTCTCAAGACCATTGACAATATCTCGTAAAACGACTAAACATGTCGCTTATAGATTCTCCTGGTTTCATTTTGAAGGATTCATATTGACCAAGAAGAATGTTAATTCTGGTCTCCTTCACTGACTGTTCCTTCATAAGTGATATGTAACCCGTCCCAGACTTCTTTTGCTATGACACAAGAAGATATTCTGTTATATTCAGTTGGTGACAAAGCACAATATAAAGAATAAATTGCTTTAGCATCGAGTGCTTGTCTCTTGTTTATTTCTTCTTGAGACATTCCGCTGGTTTCAACGGTTTCTTTTCCTCTTTCAAAGGTGTTTGATGCAGCAGCGGGAGTGATTCCTTTTTCCACTACGTCCCATTTCGAGGATCCTTTGATCGTAGGGAAAGCTTTCATCTTGTTCTTCCGTATGTTGTAATCCTTTCCATCAAAGTAGGGAGGTCTAGTATTGCTTTGCCCCTCCATCGCCCCGGTGCTAGCATACTAGCCATGGATCTTTTACTCAAGTAAAACACTTCAAACAAAGTAAGAACACAAAGCTCGATACCAATTGAGATAGCTAGTACGAGTACCTAGAGGGGGTGAATAGGTATACACAATAATTTCTCGATGTTTGCACGATATTTTAAACAATTAGAGAATTTGCAACAGTTAAAAATTCAATCGCAAGACTGAGTAAGGGAAAGAGAGAATTGAACACTCGCTTTATAGTGGTTCGGCTTGATTCAAGCCTACGTCCACTCTTCGCACCGACAAACGATTGGCTGGATTCCACTATGATCAAAGAGTTGTTACGTGTTGATCTTCCTTGATTTCTAGGTGTAGATGATCTACCACACTCGTTCAAGGCGTCACCAAGTATAAACACTCTCGGTATACAATTTCGCTCGCCTCAACTAACAATCAAAGGATCTTCGACTCTGGAATTTTTCTATCGATCACACACTTAAAACAACTAGAACGTCTTCCTTTTATACTCCTTCATGCCATCATAGCCGTTGGCACTTACCAAAGGAATTCCTCCAATCTACCCGTTGGACGGAATCAATCAAGAAGATCATCCGAGCTATATAAGGAATCGATGATAGCCCATCAATCTGTTCGCCCATACAATCGGGATCTCGGTTTCCAAGAATAGAATAATCCAAGATTATTTCGTCGACCATCGGATCTTCAATCAATCTTAGATAAGATTTAAAGAATCCGAAATGATTATCCAACCAAAGAATCTATCCTGCAGGATAGGATCAAATCCTCAATCATAAACCTCGACTTTGGATTTCCTTCAACACTGGATTAGAAAGACTGTCAGTGAGAATAATTTTGAGTCTTGAGTCTTGAGTCTTGAGATAACAAAGTCTTGAGACTATAAAATCTTGAGACTTTAACTATCGATATCCAGACTTAGACTGATAGAAATGTTTTGTCAGCTTCAAAATATTCTGGAAAGATTTCTCCAACACATGGAAAGCTAACGGTTCGAGAATGTGGAAGGCCGACGATTAAAGGCATTTAGTTCCTGTGTTAATTTGCTTTTTATTAAGTTCCTAGCTGTTTTTATTTTTATGTAGCTCAAGAGTCGAACGTTTAATTCCTAGGTCATTAAATTTTATTTTTAATATTTCCTAAGGCTAAAATCCTCCTATAAGTAGGGGAAACTATCCAATGTATGGAGATACGAATTTCATGAATGAGAATGATGAGATTTCCTCAACTTGAGTGAACTCCTTTGGAAAGTGGATAACTCCTTTCGGTTTCTTTATCCTTTGAGTGTAGATCACTCCTTGGTGGTGAGCCAAGAAGCCATTTATCCTTGGCTAGTGGAATCTTTAGGCCTTGGTGGTGAGCTTCTCCTATCCCGAAATCCTTTATCCTTGGCTAGTGGAAGCTTTAGGCCTTGGTGGTGAACTTCGTAGATCTCGATCCTCATCCTCTGTTGGTGGCGCTGCCTTTATACCTTGGAAGGAGATTGCTTTTATCTTTTCTTATTCCTTTTTGTGTGTTTATCATATATACACTACTCCATACACTTAACCACAAAAATACCCTTATAAAAATTTCCGTTCTTGAATCACTCACCCCATCACACATCAAAATATTGGTATCAGAGCTCAAGGTTCAACTCATTTGAGTGATTCCTTTCTTTCTTTTGTTACAAATTCTTTATGGATGAACAAGTTCCTAGAGGCTTGACTTTGGAGCAAGCGCACAATGAAAGGCGAGATCGTGGAATCCAAAATCTTCAACAACAAATGGAGTGAGTCCTCAATCTTCTAGAGAATCCGGCGAGACAAGGACAACCACCAAGGCGTCCCAATGAACGAAACCGGCGTGACGATTCTGAATCTCGTCAAAATTCTGATGGCGATTCCGAGTCCACTTTGAGACAACCGAACGATTCTGCACTCTAGTGATTCTGAATCTCCAATTCGAAGACGAAGACGGAGAGGGAGGCATAAGGAGGATGAAAGAGACATTAAAGTGGAGGTCCCTGAGTTTAACGGTAATCTTAATCCCGATGACTTTGTGGATTGGCTACACAAAACCGAACGAATTTTTGACTTCAAATCCTATTCGGATGAGAAGAAATGTAAGGTTGTTGTCCTAAAGCTGACCAAATATGCTTCTCTATGGTGAGAGAATCTAAAGCATCAACGAGCAAGGGAAGGAAAATGCCGAATCAAGTCTTGGGAAAAACTCAAGAAGTTGATGAAGAAGAGGTTCTTGCCCGACAACTATAAGCAAGATCTCTTCCTCAAAATGAACTCCTTAAGACAACATGGGATGAGCGTTGAAGAATACATTCGTGAGTTTGAACAACTCAAAATGAGGAGTGAAGTTCCAGAAGTTCTCGAGCAAACCATCGCTCGTTTCCTTGGCGGCATGAATCAAGAAATTGCTGATATGGTTGAACTTCAACCGTATTGGTCCTTTGAGGATGTATGCAAGTTAGCCATAAAAGTCGAAAAACAATTGAAGAGCAAGAGGTTTTCCTCCAACCTCAACAAAGGCGACATCCTATTTTAAGGGTGCTTCGTCAAGCAAGGGTGAGAGTACGTCGACAAAAGACAAAGGCAAGGGAAAGAATGCAGAGCCTTCCAAAGAAGTCCAAAAGAAGTTTGAAGGTGATGCAAGGAAATGCTTTAAGTGCCATGGTTTTGGGCATTTACAAGCAAATTGTCCAAATCGGAGAGTTATGACTCTTCAAGAAATTGAGGAGATTAATTCGGCACTTCAAGAGGCTGACAATGAAGACCAAAATATTTCCGAATCTGATCGGGAAGAAGTTGTGGAGAAAGCCGATGATGGTGAGCTATTGATCATCCGAAGAGCATTGCATGTTGAAGTTTCTCCTAATAAAGAGCAAAGGGAGAATATATTTCACACGCGTTGCACTATTAACATAAAAGTGTGTTCGATGATCATCGATGGTGGGAGCCGCACCAATGTTGCTTCAACAACTCTTGTCGACAAATTGAAGCTTCCAACAACGAAACATCCACAACCATACAAGCTCCAATGGCTCAATCAAGGGAATGAACTCAAGGTAACCAAACAAGTTCTTATATCATTTTCAATTGGGAAGAACTATCGAGATGAGGTTGTATGTGATGTGATTCCTATGGAGGCACGCCACTTGTTACTGGGTAGACCGTGGCAATTTGATATAAATGCTATGCATGATGGTCGGAAAAACACATACTCTTTTCATAAGGAACAAAAATGCATTACTCTTTTATCATTGAGTCCTTATTCAATACATAATAATCAACCTGGGGAGGGAAACACTTGTAAGGAAAATCTATTCTTGAGTGAGACACGGGTTGAGAGAGCCATTAGCAAACAAAAGAATGTATTTGCTTTGCTTGTGGTCAAGAAAAAGAGTGAGATAGAGCGACCCATACATCCAAAAATGCATTGCTTGTTGAAAGAATTTGCAGATGTGTTTCCGGAGGATTTGCCACTTGGATTACCTCCCATAAGAGGTATTGAGCATCAAATTGATTTGATCCCGGTGCTCCGCTACCAAACAAGCCAGCTTATCGATGCAATCCGGAGGATACAAAGGAGTTGCAAAGACAAGTCAATGAACTTATCCTCAAAGGATACGTTCGAGAAAGCATGAGTCCTTGTTCTATTCCGGCTCTACTTGTGCCTAAGAAGGATGGTACATATCGCATGTGTGCTGATAGTCGGGCCATCAACAACATCACCATTAAGTATAGGTACCCTATACCTAGACTTGATGATATGCTTGACGAATTATATGGTTCTTCTGTGTTTTCAAAGATAGATTTGCGAAAGTGGTTATCATCAAATCAGAATGCGAGAAGGAGATGAATGGAAGACAGCTTTCAAAACCAAGGGAGGCCTTTATGAGTGGTTGGTTATGCCATTCGGATTAACTAATGCTCCAAGTACCTTCATGAGACTTATGAACGAGGTTCTTCGTTCTTTTATTGGTCGATTTGTCGTTGTTTATTTCGACGATATTCTTGTTTATAGTAGGAACGAGGAGGAGCATATCTCTCATTTAAAACAGGTCTTTAATGTCTTGAGAGAACAAAAACTATATGGTAAAATGGAGAAATGTGAGTTCTTCTCTCCAAGCATTGTGTTTCTTGTTTATGTGGTTTCCAAAGATGGAATCTCTGTTGATCAAACCAAGGTGGAAGCTATGAAGACTTGGCCGGTTCAAGTCCATTTCTAATGTAAGAAGTTTTCATGGACTTGTTTCTTTCTATCGACGTTTTGTCAAAAACTTTAGTACCATCATGGCTCCTATAACTGAATGCATGAAGAATGGTGCTTTTGAATGGAAAAAGGCTGCTCAAAACGCTTTTGACATAATCAAGCAGAAACTTTGTGAGTCCCCTATTCTTGCACTTCCTAATTTTGATAAAGTATTTGAAGTTGAGTGTGATGCAAGTGGAGTTGGTATTGGTGTTGTTCTGGTGCAAGCACAAAAACCATTGGCATATTTTAGCGAGAAGCTATCCGATTCCAAAAGGAATTATTCGACTTATGACAAAGAGTTCTATGCCATTGTCCGAGCTCTTGATGTGGCACCCCAAACCTTTCGTAGGTCACCACCAGCGCCAATGTTACACCTTATTACCTTTCTCCTTAGAAGAAGCGTCGTAATTCATAGACACATTTTTTTTTTTAAAACAAAACGGTCCCAGTGCGACTCACTAGCGGAAGCAAATTAAAACATCACCATCTCTCCCCCTCCCAACCATGATACAAATATACACCACTAATTATCATGATTTTATAGACAAGCCACGACACTTTATTTACATATATTTTCAAGATGGGACTACTTTTGGGTCGGTACATCAAAAGAAAAGCTAGGACTCAGTCATGTCCAGCCTAAAACCTCAAAAAGAACCCTCGACCCTCTACATCACATGTGCACAACCCCCATCATAAGTGTCGGCTAACTATCCAAAAACAAACAGCCCCTACTCGTCATGCACAGGCCTCACACCCAGTCCGGTGCGTCAGGCGGCAGCGGTGGTAACATCCCTCTCATCACCCCATCGCAGCGAACGTGGACGGAGACAAACTCCTGGACAATCGGGCCCCCAGCCAAGCCTATGTTGTACGAAACAAAACAGCGCACACGTATGTAGGTGAGTCTAGGTACAGAAGGACAGCTGAACTTCTCACACTCTACCTCGACGTCGAACGGTAACCCAAAAAATGCACCCCGCGTGACGGTAGGAAGCGGCATACTGCTAATCTGAAATATTGGTCCCCAAAAGGGGTGAGTACAACCACTCAGCAGATAAGGAATCCAATAACAACTCAATGCATCAGGCAAATCATACATGCATTGCAGGCGTTACTTACCTTGAAGCCATACGCATACTATCATGCATCATCATATCATACATGTCATCATCATCATGGCATCATTATATCATATACATGTCATCATCATCATGGCATCATTATATCATACATGTCATCATCATCATGACATCATCACATCATACATGTCATCATCATCATGGCATCATCATATCATACATGTCATCATCATCATGGCATCATTATATCATACATGTCATCATCATCATGACATCATCATATTACACATGTCATCATGCCATATCATCATCATCATCATCATGCATATCATGCATGTCATGCCATGGGTGATCATCATCATTTCTCATCACATATCATCATCATCATCATCATGCATATCATCATGCATATCATGCATATCATGCCATGGGTGATCATCATTATTTCTCATCACATATCATCATCATCATCACCATCATCATCATCATCATCATCATCATCATTATCATCATCATCATGCATATCATGCATATCATGCCATGGTTTAATTTCCACTTTTAGCTTTCAATTTGATCACCACATCACCCATTCCTCAAATCATCAATTTCATCATCCCCTCGGGCAAAGACCTCCGAGGCTTCCGGCATTCAGCCATCCCAGGCCACCGGGCATCCGGCCCCCCACATTCCGGGCATCTCGCATCCCAACTGGCATCACGAGGCATTCCCTTTGGGCAGAAACCTTTGACAGGGCTTCCGGCATTTACACTCCTTGGCCGGGCATCGCGCACCCCAAATCCTAGCATCGCGAGGCATTCCCTTTGGGCAAAAACCTCCGACAGGGCTTCCGGCACCCCCACGTTCCGGGCATCCTGAATCTCCCAAGACCATCCGGCAATGCATCTCTATGCATCTCCACCACAACCACCTCCTCACTTATCATTATCCACATTTACCATTATTTTGATCTCAATTTAACATGGCATATGGCGTGACATCAAACAAGTCATACTTGGCATAGGATTCACACATGCATCACAATTTAATTTCATGCACACACCAAGACCTTATCATACATGCAACAATGTATAATTATTTATTAATAAATTTAATGGAATTTATGGCCAATAAAATAATCCATTTTTCATGCCCTTTTTTCATTTATTTAAATTTCAGCTTTTGTCATTTTCAAAAATATTAAATTTAATATCTATAAGTTCCCAAAAATTATAAAAATTCAAGCAATCATCAAACAAACCAATAGGATGACAATTTCATGCAAAATTCATGTCCAAATTGAATTTTACACAATCTCACCATTTTCACAAAACATCCTATGATTCTCGGATGAAACCAGAACGCACGGTTTTCGAAGAAATTCAATTAAAATATCCATATGGCCTCTAAAAATTATGAAATTTTACTGAGTTATAGACAAGACATTTTCTTACAACTTTCATGCAGAACTCCAAGCTAGATTATTTTTAGATTATTTTATACAGTCTCACGAAGCTTCTGGATCCATTACCGCATCGTCCAGTGTATACTTCTCCGAAATATTGAGTTTTAACCTACCTATTCTCTTTCGTTTTCTCTGAAATTTGGATATGTTATACATCAAGATGTCCTCTACAAGTTTCATGAAGAGATATAAGTCAAATAACCAGATTATAGTCATCATATATGTCCATGAAGTCTCGGGTGTCTCGGAATACATCACCAGAATCACCGTCTTCAAGATCTAGTTTATTTACTAAGATATTATTGTTCATTTCACTTAAAATTTGAGTATGTTATATTTTAAGATGTCCCCTACAACTTTCATGAAGAAATAGAAGTGAGATTCTCAACACAAACCAACATGTAACCACAAATCCAACCAAAGGTCAGTAAAATATTTCCAGATCTGGGGTCTCCGTAGGATGAAACTTTAACCCCTCAAATCTCCATCATTTTCCACGAAATTTTATTATGTTGTAGTTCAAGATGTTAGCTACAAATTTCATGAAGAAATAAAAGCCAAAATCGGACTCCAAACACACATGCAAGCTCAAACAACATTCTGACTCACAGGGTACGAGCAAGAACAGCCACACCATTCACACATAAATCGACCATGCTTCGGTTTTTCTCACCTAACACCCAAGAATTTAACATGCAAGCATCATACACACATGCAAGAGAAGCTAGAGGACTCCCACTTGCCTCTAGACCGGTCGGTCGACTGCGTAAGGCGGCGAACACGGCGGCACACGGCGGACGGATGGCGAGCGACGGCGACTCCCTCCTCGGCTTCTCCTCTCTCTCACACGATCACTCTCCCTCTCTCTCTCACTCTCTTGGGCGAATGGAGCAACCGGCCACTCCTCTCTCTCTCTTCCCTTTTATCCCCCCTAGAGCTCATCATTTGTAATGATTGCCTTGCCTCCTAACTAGCCAATGCATGCCCTTCTTTGTGCCACTTGTCTTATGGGCTTTTGAATTTGGGCTTGGGCCTTTGGGCTTTTGGGCTGGCCACTCTTGGGCCTCCCCTTGGTCGACGGCAGCCCACTTGTGGGCTTCAATGGGCCGGCCAACTTGGCCCATTAAAGATCCACTTTGGGCTTAAGGCCCAATCAAATTTTACCCTCTCTTTTTTTTTTTTTTGAAATTCTTTTATAAATATTATTAAATTTCAATTTTCATCTTGGCCAAAGTCTTGGGGGCATCTTGTTTATTGAAATTTAATTTATAAAGTACATGGCTAAGCATAGATTATTAATCTATCAAATTTAAATTTTCACAATCATATGCACAAATCATCTAATTAAAAGACTAATGGCTAAAGCATAAGCCATGGAAATTTTTATCACCTAATTAGAGACTTTAACACACCTTATGGCTTGTCATTGAATTTTGGGATGCCACACTTGATCATTGAGTCATTATTTGAGGCCGAAGCAATTTGTCATTCATTCTAATCATGAGGCGCATAAGTTTATTAGTGGCCGACGCAAGCTTAATTCGAGACATGCAAAATGGGTAGAATTTCTTCAATCCTTTTCTTTCATCTCAAAATATAAATCGGGGCACACAAATGTTGTAGCAGATGCTTTATCGAGAAGATATTCTATGCTTGCGGTTTTGGACTCTAGGATTCTTGGATTTCAATCAATGAAAGAACTTTATTCTGAAGATGCGGAGTTCTCATCCATCATCAACAATTGCAAGCGGGGAGTTCAATGTATATATTCTTTCCAAGATGGGTTTCTTTTTAAAGGAAATCAATTATGTGTGCCGAAGAGTTCTTTTCGCGAATTGCTAATTCGAGAAGCGCATGGTGGAGGATTGGCCGGTCATTTTGGTATTAACAAAACTCTTGAGGTTCTTCAAGAGCATTTCTATTGGCCAAAGATGAGTGGAGATGTGCATGCTATCATCTCAAGGTGTGCAACTTCTCAAAGATCAAAAAGCCATTTCCATCAAGGTTTGTATACTCCACTTCCGGTACCATTGCAGCCCTGGGAGGATGTTAGCATGGATTTCATTGTGGCTCTACCAAGAACTCAAAGAGAAAAATATGCTATCATGGTGGTCGTCGATCGGTTTTCTAAAATGGCTCATTTCTTGCCATGTCACAAGACTAATGATGCATCTCATATTGCTGAATTATATTTCAAAGAGATTATTCGCATTCATGGAGTACCAAAGACCATTGTGTCGGATCGTGATTCCAAGTTCTTAAGCCACTTCTGGAGGACTCTATGGAGAATGCTTGGTACAAGACTCTTATTTAGCACAGCTTGTCATCCCCAAACGGATGGCCAAATGGAGGTAACAAATCGTACTCTAACCACTCTTCTTCGTGGTATGGTGAGTAAATCATTGAAAGATTGGGATTTAAAGCTTGCGCATGCTGAATTTGCTTACAATCGATCACCAAGTTATACTAACGGTCGATCGCCATTTGAAGTTGTGTATGGAATTAATCCTCTCCAACCCATTGATTTGATTCCAATTCCGTCTAACTCTCAAGTGAGCTTTGATAGCAAGAAAAGAGCTGAATCAATGAAGAAGCTCCATGAGCAGATTCGATCCAACATTCAAAAGGCCAACGAATCTTACAAGAAGAAAGCTAATCAACATCGCAAGAAGACTCAATTTCAACCGGGCGATCTTGTATGGCTTCACTTGAGGAATGAGAGATTTCCATTTCGTCGAAAGAACAAGCTCATGCCTAGAGCTAACGGTCCCTTTAAAGTTATTCAACGAATTGGTGACAATGCTTACAAGATTGACCTTTCGGGAGAGTTTGGAGTTTCAGCAACATTCAACGTGGGAGACCTTTCTCCTTACTTAGAGGATGAAAACCTTCTAGATTTGAGGACAAATCTCAAACAACCCGGGAGGATGATGCAGGTGCATCCAACATAACTCCATCGACCAACTCAGAACTATCAATGCTTATCCAAGCCAATAAAGAAGTTGGGCATTATGTTCTTCGATGGATCATTTTGAATGAATAATGTTAATTACTTATCGGTACTTTGTGGTATATCGATAGGTATCAATGGGAGGCCATTTTAGATGTCTTGTATGACCCATTGATGAAGTTTCAGGAGGATTATTTTCTGGTCAAGGGAGGAGCTCGAATTTTGGGAAGGCTAAAGGTTCATGAATGCGGTTCAAGAATATGGAAAGCCAAAGGTTCAAGAACACGGAAAGCTAACGGTTCGAGAATGTGGAAGGCCGACGATTAAAGGCATTTAGTTCCAGTGTTAATTTTCTTTTTATTAAGTTCCTAGCTGTTTTTATTTTTATGTAGTTCAAGAGTCAAACGTTTAATTCCTAGGTCATTAAAGTTTGTTTTTAATATTTCCTAAGGCTAAAATCCTCCTATAAGTAGGGGAAACTATCCAATGTATGGAGATACGAATTTCATGAATGAGAATGATGAGATTTCCTCAACTTGAGTGAATTCCTTTGGAGAGTGGATAACTCCTTTCGGTTTCTTTATCCTTGGAGCGTAGATCACTCATTGGTGGTAAGCCAAGAAGCCCTTTATCCTTGGCTGGTGGAATCTTTAGGCCTTGGTGGTGAGCTTCACCTATCCCGAAGTCCTTTATCCTTGGCTGGTGGAAGCTTTAGGCCTTGGTGGTGAACTTCGTAGATCTCGATCCTCATCCTTTGTTGGTGGCGCTGCCTTTATACCTTGGAAGGAGATTGCTTTTATTTTTTCTTATTCCTTTTTGTGTGTTTATCATATACACTACTCCATACACTTAACCACAAAAATCCCCTTATAAAAATTTCCGTTCTTGAATCACTCACCCCATCACGCATCAATATAGGAAGTTGCTGGGCTTTCTCTGCTGTAGGGGCCATGGAAGGGAATAACCAACTCACAACGGGAAAACTGATCTCTTTGTCCGAGCAAGAACTAGTGGATTGTGACACAAGTGGTGAAGACCAGGGTTGCGAGGGTGGCTTCATGGACAACGCTTTTGAGTTCATCATCGGCAACCACGGCCTCACAACCGAGACTAATTACCCTTACCAAGCTGTTGACGGAACCTGCAATGCCCGCAAAGAAGCCTCTAGTGCTGCAAAAATCACTGGATACGAAGATGTGCCAGCCAACAGCGAGTCTGCCCTTCTGAAGGCTGTAGCCCACCAGCCAGTTTCCGTGGCCATTGATGCAGGCGAATCGGCTTTTCAGTTCTACTCCAGCGGCATTTTCACGGGGGAATGCGGGACCAATCTGGACCATGGGGTCACTGCAGTCGGGTACGGGACGAGTGAGGACGGAACCAAGTACTGGTTGGTCAAAAATTCGTGGGGCACCGGATGGGGCGAGGAGGGATACATTAGGATGAAGAGGGACATCGATGCTAAGGAAGGTCTTTGTGGCATCGCCATGGAGGCTTCATATCCAACTGCATAATTGCTTGGGACAACAAATCACTGTCATGTTAAAACAGAGATTTGGTCATGGTAAACGTGTCTGTGAGTGTGTATGTGTGCATATATGTCTAGGTTTGTGAACTTTCTTATTTCATGTGTATGCTTGTACTACGAAGACAAGCATGTGCATGAAGACATTGGTCTCCTGTTGTATATAAACCCTAAGCATGAATGCAAGTACATGTTTTCAGTTATTTGAGATGCTAGACCTATTGAACAAAATCGATATTGAATTGAATATATCGTGCCACTGAAGTTAAGAACCTCAATAGAATTGTGTTACAACAAGGAATTCAATTTGAAACCCAAAAAGACACTTAAAATATATTCTCAATGGAATGCTACTAAAAGATTATCTATTACATCTTATCTTATTGAGTTTTACATTTACCATCCAAGTTAATTAGTATATACTATTTAGGTGGCACGGGTTTTGCCTTGATATATGTCGTTGAACATGATCCTACCTATATCGGGCATAGAGTATTTGTGTAAGTTATTTGTGTTGTCGTCAATTGAGTGAATAAATATGGCAAAGAAAATAAGCGGACATAAAGAGGCTGCTTGAGAGTTCAAATAAATTTAATGAAGTAGAAGTTCGATCAAATAATATATTTGTAAACTTAAATTTATATTTAGTTTATGTTATTTAAGAGTACATGGTCACTCTTATTCAGAGTCATATTCTTCAAATGTAATTTTCATTTTAAATTTCTCGCTTCATCCGTTATTTAAGATGAATTGCAAGTTGGAGAAAAATGAAATTCAACGATAAAAGCAATTATAATTTCTTTTGAAGATAACCAACATGATATGTATTTTAAAGTTTATATTATCTTAACAGAACATGAAATAGATACGCTTTATTTTAAGCAGTTACAAATTTTGTTTTACTTTTTGTGACTCATTCTTTAAATTGAAAAGATTTCTTTATTAAGTGTAATATGTTATTCCACTAAATGATTGTAATAAGTTATATTTCAATTTATCAGTAATTCAGTTATTCTGTTCTAAGTTAGAAAAAATATACTGAATTAAAAAATAACATTATCATTAAAGAGCATATTTGAGAAACTATGTTCAAAATAAATTTTCCCTATATCCATCTTAAAAAATTAAATAAGTTCTATCATTTAACGATTTTTATCAAGATTCTATCTCTTCATTCACTTTTTGAAATTTAAACACAATAAGAGGCAGAAATTTCGGGATGACAGACTAAAAAGATATTTTCTTTTGGTTAAATTTGGGCCATGTGGCAATTACATAGTCAAAGTAGAGTACGGCATGGTGAGCATAGAAGCGAATACTTTCTCATCTTCTGTTTAACCATGTACAATGGACTAGGGTTTTGCTTGGACCTTGGTCACATCGACAAGGGTCACCTTACCATTTATCCGGAGGGCCATATCACACAAAACAATCCAGTTAGAGGACCAAATCTCCTGAATTATCCCGGGAAAATTACACATTCGGAAAGTTTACTATAAATCAAAATATAATTATGGAATATATCTAAGGTAAACATTAGTCATCGTCAGCTGAGACTTTTTCTTTTTCTTTTTTTCTTTTTTTTTTGGTCGAAGTCAACTGAGGTTAATAACAAGATTTACACGGATGAGGGAGGTATCATCAATGACAAGGGCACTTAGTTTAGTAATAAGTAACATCCAATGGGAGTGCACATAGCATACTTGTTTACCAACCCGTTGCTTATCCTTTGATCCCACTGATGATGGTAGACAACTTTCGAGTGTAAGAACCATCAAGGTTGTTTTGGGGTCACACATTTCCCCCGTTTTAGTATAAATTTCTAATGGAATAAACAAGGACCAACAAATTTACTATTAATGCATACGGAATCCTTGTGTGTATTCTATATTATCTTAACTCTTTAATTACGTTTTACGTCCTATCTGGGGAAAAAAAAACTTTTAACCATGAGTACACGAGTGGCAGACAAAAAGAAAGTCCTTTGAAACATCAACTAGATTAAGAAAAATTATGGGCTCTAATTCAATGCATCTGAGCATCATTGATTGAGATGCACCTCACATGAGACCCACGTGATCGGCTCACATGCACCGAGAACATGGAAGGCTTGCTTTCAAGTTAATTACAGGCTAATCATTAGCTCGGTTAACACCAATCAATCCTAAGCAATTCTCGTACCTTCATTTGAGACAATAAGTTCTTAAGTAGACTTTGTTTATGTGAACTGACATGATCGTAATCATTATGCATGTGGCTCCTGTTATAGGGGTTCACACGGTCAATGGCTATCTAACATTTTTCTAGACCCCATTTTTGGACTTTTGAAAGAATGTAAAAGCGACAGATGCATTGGAAAACTGCAAGTGATCAAGGTCGATGAGAACGGCGGAGACAAACCAAACGACGAATTTATGCTTGAGATGCTTACAAACGGAATGAAATATATTATATACTATGAAGAATAACTCCAGTCAGGCAGATAAAATTTGCATTCAAAACCTCAAATAACTCTCTCTCTCTCTCTCTCTCTCTCATCTCTCTCTCTCTCTCCATCCCTCCCCCCCCTTAGAAACCTTGATATTTTATGCTCTGAAAAAGCAACTTAAAACGAAGCAGCGTGTACGCACCTGGTGTGGCTCATCACATCACAAACGACTTGCCGGTTTCACCGGGCACTTAGGGACTTCATTCACATTGATTCCCATCGATTCACGTCGATAACCGTTGGGAACTCAATTTTAAGCTCTTCTTGCGTAAGAGTATTCCCAACCCACCTATAAAATCATGCAAAAAATTCTCTCTTTGGCCACTCATTAGCTCTCCAAAATACACACATACACACAAAGGACCTAGGACGAGTGCTACAGATAAACCGTGGGTTTAACACTTGAGGGCAAACTTGTCCTTGTGATGGCGGCCATTCTAGGGCTTTGGACCTCCGAAGCCTTCTCGCGCGAGCTGCACGAGGCAACCATGCGGGAGAGACATGAACAATAGATGGCTCATCATGGGCGGGTGTACAAGGATGCCGCTGAGAAAAGCGGTGTTTCGTTTTCATCAAGAACAATGCTAAATTCATAGAGTCCTTCAACGAGGCCGGGGATAAACCGTAGAAGCTAGGCATCAACAAGTTCACTAACCTAACGAACGAGGAGTTTTGGGCCTTCGAGAATGGAGACAAGCGCCCATCCACCCCGAAGCCTTCGTCGAGCCCTAAGCCATTTAGATATGAAAACGTCAGCACAGTTCCATCAAGCATGGTTTGGAGGAAGAAAGGAACCGTCACGCCCGTTAAAGACCAAGGCCAATGTGGTAAGGCAGCGTTAATAATATTCTTCAATCTAACTAGAAATTTCCAACTCCATTTGCTTCATGAAAAATCAACAATCGAAAAAAAATTATCATATCAGATTTTACAAGTCTCTTGTTCGAAACACAGGGTGTTGTTGGGCCTTTTCTGCTGTGGCAGCTATGGAGGGAATCAACCAACTCACAACAGGAAAGCTCATCTCTTTATATGAGCAAGAATTAGTGGATTGCGACACGTGAAGACCAAGGCTGCGAGGGTGGTCTAGTGGACAATGCCTTCAAGTTCATCGTTGAACCACGGCCTCACCACCGAAACTAATTACCCTTATGAACGAGTCGATGGCACTTGCAATGCTCGTAAAGAAGCCTCTCATGCCGCGAAGATCCTTAGATACGAAGATGTGCCTTCCAAAAGCGAGTCTGCCCTTCTGAAGGCCGTGGCTCACCAGCTGGTCTCCATCACCATTAACGCAGGTGATTCAGCTTTCCAGATCTACAAAGGAATATGGATGCCGAGGAAGGTCTTTTGTGGCATCGCCATGGAAGCTTCCTATCCAACTGCTTAAGTGGTTGGGACAATTCAAAGATCTGCTCAAGGTTTTTTTTTTTCTTTTTTGGTCAGAAGATCTGCTCAAGGTTACATGTGCGCATATAGAACGAAAGATTCTCTGCCCTCACAATGCTTCCGTTGGATGTCTCAACAAATCCTCAACATCAATTAGCATATAGAACGAAAGATTCTCTGCCCCTCACAATGCTTCCGTTGGATGTCTCAACAATTCCTCAACATCAATTAACAAATGAGATGTGTGTCAATGGTTAGGAATAGTAGCAACTCCGCAAGATGGAGGATCTACGTTCATGCATAACTTTCTTCAAGATGGTAAACTTCATAGACCAATCGATCTTGAATAAAATATTGTAGGAAAAAAACTGATGAGAATAAATAAATTTGTGTGAGGCATACAAGCATAAGCACTGTTCTTAAGGATAATTTTACCTCTCTGAATGCGAAACTCAGTGTGATAGGCTTCCGATGACTATCCTCCCAAGATATAATAAACCTTCTTCTATATTCCGCATTGAATATTAGAAGGAACAAAAACAATGTTGTGTATAATCCAACAAGGAAATGAAAGATTTTTAAAGAAAGAATATTCTCTGTTTCATTCAATGTATATGTATATATATATATATATATACATATATAGAGAGAGAGATTTTCAAGATTGTCTTATGAGATTTTATTTATATATTCAGACAAAATAGAGCCGTTAAAAAAGTTGTTGTAAAATAATGAAGGATTTATTTGAGAAATAAATTAAACATTACAAAACGATTGAAAAGCCGTTATATGACCGTTAATATACTGTGACCGTTAAAAATAATAATGGTCTTCAATGCGATTATAACTTTTATCGAAGCTATTATTGTAAATATTTCAAAATGTTATTGAAATATCCAACAATCCCCCACATATTTTAAAAGATTTTGAAATAAAAAATAAAAAAATTAATAATGATGCTAGGTTATTAGAGTGTAATGCATCATAACTGTTGCTTGTTAGGCTATGAACCAGCCCTAAAAAAAAAATGAAATACAATTCATGAAATTATTGGTGAAGTTTGAAACTTCTATGAACCAATTTTATTTTTTTTGTGAATTATAATTTTCATCAATTACATTACACTGCCACAAACTTTGTTGTTCAACGCGGTTTTGCGCTAATAGGCCATGCACATGCTTGGTTTATTCATAAGCGCTTTAGAGATTTTCGTCAAAAATTCTCATAGTAGCAGCCCCACTTCACACTTATATAGGTGATTCCATCAAGTGTATTCCACAGCTTAATACGCTACCAATAATAGCTATGGAATTTCATTAATAGCTTAGCTCAACCTCTTTTTTCCTTGCAGTTTTGCACTATTCTCATCTTAGGATGGACAATAATTTTTAATAGTGCATCACTAGAACAACAAGTGACTTATTATTACCTATAGAACTTAATTCATGGGATCGCCAATCACATAGGTTGGGTTACCATCATTGTTGTTTTTCCTCAATTGGCTTAAATCCCATTCCCCTCGATGTGTCATAAATTAATTTTCTTCCCACAGGTTTAGTCAAAGGATCGACCAAATTTACTTCTGACTTTACAAAATCAATGGATATAATTTCATCTTTTAGCAGCTTCTTTATTACATCATGTCTCAACCGGATGTATCTATTTTTACCATTGAAAGTTCTATTATTTGCAATAGCTATTACCGCTTGGTAATCATAGTGCATAGACACAGAAGGTGTCGGTTTAATTCCCAAAGGAATATTCACTAAGAGGTTCCTCAACCACTCAGCCTCATTGCCAGCCAATTCTAGAGCCACAAACTTTGACTCCATGGTGGATTTAGCAAATATTGTTTGTTTGACTGACTTCAAAGTTACAGCACCTCCGCCAAAGGTGAACACATATCCACTAGTGGATTTTATCTCATCTGAATCCGAAATCCAATTAGCATCACTGTATCCTTCTAATACAGTGGGAAATCCACTATATAAAATACCATAAATCATGGTTCCTCTCAAATATTTCATTAATCTGCTTAAAGCAGTCCAATGATCATTATTGAGATTTTGTGTATATTTGCTCGGTCTACATACATCATAAGTTATATCAATTTGAGTATAATTCATCAAATGCATCAAAATCCCAATAATTTGAGCATACTTAGATTGAGCCACACCATTTGCTTTATTTTTCACTAATTGGATATTAGAATCATAAGGAGTAACAGGTTTGACATCAAAGTGATCATATTTTTTAAATAGCCTCTCCACATAATGCACTTGAGTAAGCATTAGGCCATTATCACTCTTTACGATTATAACATCCACAATAATATTAGCTTCCCTCATGTCCTTCATATCGAATTTAGAAGTCAAAAAATATTTTGTTTCATTCACAACATCAATACACGTACAAAAAATAAGCATGTCATCAACATATAAGCTAATAATTATAGATTCACCATTAACAATTTTTGTGTATACACATTTATCGACTCTAATAGAGAAAAATCCATTATTAACAAGACATCATCAAATTTCGCATACCATTGCTTTGGCACTTGCTTTAAGCCGTATAAAGATGTAACAAGTTTATAAACTTAATTTTCTTGGCCAGGAAAAATACAGCCCTCAAGTTGCACCATGTAAATTTTCTCTTCCAAATCACCATTTAAAAAAAGCTATTTTAACATCCATTTGGTGAACAACAAGTTTGTAAATGGAAGCCAAAGTAATTAAAACAGGAATTGATGAAATTCTTGTAACTGGAGCAAAAGTATCAAAATAATCAACATTTTGTTTTTGATTAAAACCTTTTGCAACTAATCTTGCTTTATATTTATTAATAGAACCATCGAGATTATATTTCTTTTTAAAAATCCATTTACAAACAATCGTTTTTGCACCAGGTGGTAAATCAACTAATTTTCAAGTTTGATTTTATAAGATAGAGTCAATCTCAATTTTTATAGCTTCTTTCAAAAAATTTCTTTCAACTATGCCATTAGATTGGGGAGAATAAGGAGGCGCAGTTTCATGAATTATTCCTTCATTTTCACAAAATTCGTTAAGTAATATATATTCTCCACCTCTATCCGATCTAATTCTTTTTATCCTTTTATTCAATTGGTTTTCTACCTCAACTTTATACAAAAGGAACATATCAAAAGCTTCATCTTTATGCCTAAGCAAATAAACTTTAGTAAGTCTAGAATAATCATGAATGAAGGTCACATAATATTGTTTACCTCCTCTAGTCATAGTTTGTTTTAAATCTCTTAGATCAGTATGAATTAAACTCAACAAATCAGATTCTCTATTTACAAAAATACCAGGCTTTTTTGTCAATTTTGTTTCGGCACATAATATACATTTATTAAAACATGGGTTTTTAATTCCAGAAATTAAACCTTGTTTTTGCATTTTCTTAATATAAGAAACACTAACATGACCTAATATACCATGCTATAAATCAATAGATTCAACCAAGTAAGCGAAAGTAGTAGCATTTTCATTGATAACATTGGAAATGTTAAGAACAAAAAATCCTTGATTACAATAACCATTTTCCCACAAATACATTATTTTTTGTCATTACAATCGTATCATATTCGAATAACACCTTCACCCAACCTTTCCTAAAAGAGCTACTAAGACCAGGTTTGCCCTTATATTAGGGACATGTAATACATCATTCAAGGCCAAAGTCTTGCCAAATGTGAGCTTGAGAAGAACTTTTCATTTCCCAAGAACTTGAGCTATTCTTGAATCACCAAAATAAATAATTTCTTCTCCTTCCCCTACTGACGTGTAGGAGGAAAATACATTTTTGTTTGCACAAATATGCCTAGTAGCACCTGAGTCTACCACCCACTCTTTCACATTGGCCACAATGTTGGCTTGGGAAATAACCGCAACAATTATATCATTAGAGTCATCTGCTTTAACCAAATTGACTTTTGGTTTAGAGTCTCTTTTTGCAATGCGCTGCATGATGACCTGATTTTCCACAAACAAAGCAAGAGTCTTTCTTTTTAAAGGTGGGGTGAACAACCTTGGGTTTGTAATCAGGTTTTTTGTTATTATACCTATATTGGCGATATTGAGATTTGCCTTGTGCCAAATTTTCCCCGGTAGCAATTTCCTTAACTTTGGTAACTTAGATCTCCTTGCGAGTTGTATTTTCAATGATAATATGCACGATTAGATCGGCTAGTGACACTTGCTTGTCCTTGTGCTTGAGTTGTTGCTTATAGTTATTCCATGACTCAGGCAACTTTTCAATCAACAGGCCCGCAATAATTTTTTCTTGTAAATTGATGTTTTCTACCTTCAAGTCCTCCACTAGCTTGTGATATTCATTGATTTTGTGTCTTGATCTCTTTATCATCGGACATTTCCCATTGATAATAATTTCCAGTTACAAATTTTTGTCTGCCCACATCTTCGACAGTGTACTTTGCAGTCATGGAGTCCCACATTTGTTTTGCTTCCTTGTATGGACAGTAGACATCAAACAATTCATTAGAAAGAGTACTAATAATTGGGTGCTAATAATTGTGTGCCTTCATACCTTATTAGCATGTATCCATTGATCTTGCAACTTGTTATCAGTTGGTTCAGCCTCCATAAACGCGAAAGCCACGCCGTGCACATCTAGAATAGAGAAAACCCTTTCTTGCCACATTTTGAAATTGTTGCCATTAAAAACTTTGATCTTCAATATGTCGGGGAATGGTACGGCATAGGACATATGTGGTAGCGGTGGTAGTGCAACTGGACTTGCGGAGATTGAAGCATCAGCGACAATATCAACTTGAGGCTCCATGGGAGTTATCCTTAAAATTGTAGGAAAAAAACTAATGAGAATAAATAAATTTGTTTGAGGCGTGCTAGCGTAAGCACTGTCCTTAAGGATAATTCCGCCCCTCGGTATGCAAAACCCAGTGCAATAGGCTTCCGACGGCTATCCTCCCAAGATACAACAAACTTTCTTCTATATTTCGCACTGAATATTTGAAGGAACAGAAACAATGTTGTGTATAACCCAACAAGGAAAGGAAAGATTTTTGAGCCGTTAAAAGAGCAATTGTAAAATAATGAATGATTTATTTGAGAGATAAATTAAATGTAACAAAACGATTGAAAAGCCGTATATGACCACTAAGAAACCGTTATGTGACCGTTAAAAATAATGATGGTCTGCAATGAGGTCATAACTTTTATCGAAGCTATTATTGTAAATATTTCAAAATGTTATTGAAATATCCAACAAATATATCATCCAAGTGAAGTTTCAGACATCGGTGGAAATGTGTTTTTATGAGGAACATGTTCTGGAACCTAATTGTATCATTCAAAATGTTTAGGGTTCCATAAAAAGGTCAAGAATATATTTTTTTTTTGTCGAGTTTTAGTTTTGTAGTTCAAGTTTAGTGTATATAGAAGTTGAGATGAGGTTGTATTCGACTAGACCCACTAGATCACGTCCATCAGGTTGCTTAGCTTATATCTAGAGGTTCGAATCGCACAAACAACTAAGTTCCAGGATCAAATCATGAATTATTCCAGAAATTTACAGCCTTTTTCATAAGTTTTTAATGCATTTCATTTACTTATTTAATGCAGGAGTGTTACATTATCTTTGTATGATTGCATCATATCATTTGCAAAATAACACATTCGAACATTTATCACGTTAAATAGTTCACATGAAATTAAATGAAGCTAATTAACTATGGAAAAGTAGACATTAAGCAGAACAAACATTAAAAATAGAGCATGAATTTAGCATTGCCACATAAAAAAATTCACATAAAATGTTGATTTCGAATAGTTTAATAAAAAAATATTGCTGGATTCGGTTTGACCAAACTATAGTCAAGTATAAATGAATTCAATGCCATGTAATTTTAAAGATGTGCTTGTGTATTTGGTTAGTACTTATTAAATTCTTTTTAACAAGTAATAAAGGCTTAATTAATGAGTTCGAGCTTGACTTGACTATATGTTCAAGTAAGCTCGAGCTTGACTTGACTAGATAATCGAGTAATCCCAATTCCGCCTCGACTAACCATAGAGTTGGGCACAAGCTACTTACGAGTCTTTTGACTCGATTTTGCCTCGTGTGTGATCATATATTTACATAATGTCTAGAACCAGATATTGCAGTTGAAAAAAAAGGGGTTTAAAAAGCGTATATGTGCCTAATTATGTTTTATATAAAATTGCAAAATCGTATTTCTTTTGCTTCCGTCCAATATCGTTGTAGCCTTTGTACAATTTTACGATATTGAAGTTAGTTTGGCAATGAATACAGCATAGGTGTACCCTTGCCAACAATTTTATGATACCAAAATTAGTCTAGGAGTAAATATGACACTGGTGTACTGGTTTGAATTTTTTATGATACGAAAGTTAGTATTAAGGAAATGTGATATGAGTGTGAAGTTCGAGATTTTTTTTTTTTATGGTATCTGCCCTGTTTATCCTCTAATAGTGAAAGCGATATTTAGTTTTACCCGAATATTAAGATTTTTGAGAAATCATCTTATTTGCCTAAAAATAATTTTATGATTTTCAATTTATCTGATAAAAAATGGATAATTACACAAATAGGTTATGAACTTTGGCTCAATATACAATGTCATCCTTGAACTTTTAATTTATTTGGGTTAATATCCTGAAAAACCTCAAACTGGTACACATGTGACAAGTTTACCCAAAACTATTTTTTTTACCATTAAAAACCCCAAACGGGTATACTTTTGATAAATTTACCTCAAACTGGTACACTTATGACAAATTTACCCTATGTTAGTTTCCGTTAAATTTTATGTTAAATTATTAAGTTAAATGACATGTGACAATTGACCAGTATACCAATTTGAGATTTTACACTCTGTTTGTCATAGTTTACAATTTTTGTGATTTTTTTGTGGTATTAATCCAACTTAGTGGAGGGTCTATTTGTCACGAATTTACCAGTTTTGGGTTTTTTGCAGTCAAATAAATTAGTTTTGGGTAAATTTATCATAAATATACTAGTTTATGATTTTTTATAGTCAGTTGAGGTAAATTTGTCACAGGTGTACCAGTTTGGAGTTTTTCATAGTCAAAAAAATAGTTTGAGGTAAATTTGTCACATATGTACTAGTTTAGGGTTTTTCAGAATATTAACCCTTATTAAATATGGTTTGTGAACTTTAAAATTTATTAATTAGATATTTTCAATACTACTTCTGTAGACCAAGTTGGCTCCTGAGCCAATGAGTTGGTTGGATTTAGAACCATTGTTCTCTATTGATGATTCGGTTGAAAGGAATGCTAATGAAAAGGTCAACAACATAATTTGTATCTATAAATAAAAAAAATAAAAAAATTATGTTAGTTGATTTCTTGAATTTTATAATGCTTAATGACAAATCTCCAAACAAATTAGCTCTTCACCCATGGTTTGATTTTTAGCAATATAATTTAATGAGCTCTCCACAGGTATTAAAATTGAGTTGGTTGGATAGAGAACCACAGCTCTCTAGCGATTATCCATTAAAAAACATGCTTATAGAAAATTTCAACAACATGATTTTCATTCATAAACAAAATCTTATGTTCCATGATTGAATTTTAAAATGTTAAATGACATATTCTATATCATACTTCCCAAGCTAAACCAAGTTAGCTCTTTAGCCAACAGATTGACTTTTAACCACTTGATTAAGTGAGCTTTTCCTCCAAAAATCAAGTTGGTTCGATGTAGAAATGTAGCCCTATAGGGAAGAATCAAGTTGAACAAGCATGCTTACAGAAAAGTTCAACAAACAGGATCTTCAAACAATTATAAAACCTCATGTTCATTGATTTCTTGAACCTCATAATATCTATGACATCTTTTCTTCCGAATACGATGATTTTGTTTTGTAGAACAAACCAAGTTAGCTCATTAACCAATAATGGCTTGATTTCTGGAAATGTAATTTAATGAGCTTTGCATAAGTGTAATAACCAAGTTAGTTGAATTTAAAATTGTAACTCTATAGGGGATGATATGGTTGAAAAGCATGCTTATAGAAAGGTTCAACGGCATAATTTTTATTCGTAGCTAAAGTCTGTATGTCCGTTGATTTCTTCAACATTATAATGTTTTATGGCATATTTTCAACCCTACTTTCCAAACCAAACCAAGTTAGTTTCTTAGTCGACAGTTTGATTTTTAGAAATTAATTCAATGTGCTTTCAGTAGGCGTAAAAATCGAGTTTGCTGGAATAAAATTGTAACTATCCATCCAAGGGCTAATCCAATTGAAAAACATACGTATGAAGAAGTCCAATAACATGATTTTCATTCATAAATAAATCCTACGTTCGTTGATTTTTGAACTTCATAATAGTTTGAATATTTAGTGACATTTTCGATCTAGCATGCCTTATCAAATGAAGTTAGCTCCTCGGCCAATGATTTGATTTTTAACAATGTAATTTAATGAGTTTTCCATAAGTATAGAAATCTAGTTGATTTGCTTAACCGTAACTCCCCAACAATTTATAAGATTCTTTTACTCCAGGCATCCGGCAAAGCTAGTGGATACGTGGAAAACCAACATCATCAGCAAAAGAAATCGAAAAGCACAAGAAAAATAATTCTCATACATGCCTCTCTAATTAAAGGAAGCCTGAGAACACTCACTCTTAGTAAGATCTGAGCTCTCTTCTCTTATGAAATGACTTGAAATGACTTGAAAAAAAAAATTTGAAAGGCGCAATGGCAAGTCAAAGTTATCATTAAGTCTTAGGCTTAACTTCACAACATAAATAGATAAATGACATTCTAGACATGGTAGACTTTCAATGCAACCCGTTTGAGAACATGGCTGGAAAAGATTGACATTATGATCTTTATTTGTAGGTAAAACTTCATATTTGACGTTTTCTTGAATCTTGCATTCAATCATGGTCGGATTATTTGGCTTCCTAACCAAACCAAGCTAGCTCCTTAACAAATGATTTTATCTTTACAAATAAAATTTAATGAGCTTTTCGTAGGTGCAACAATCGAGTTAGCTTGATCTACAATAGTGGCTATTTAGATATCTAGTGGAAAAGTATGTTTACAGAAAAGTTCAACAGCTTGACCCAAAATCTTATTCTTAGATCTCTTAAACTTTGTAATGTTGATAGCATATTTTCAATCTTGCTATCTGAACCAAACCAGGTTAGCTCCTTAGCAAATGGTCTGATCTCTAGAAATGTAATATAATGATCATTTTTTAAGTTTAAAAATAGAGTCCATTGAATTTAGAATGTAGCTCTCTTGAGGATCATCCAATTGAAAAGCATGTTGTTGAAAGAAAAACATGCTTATTGAATAGTTCAACAGAATTATTTTCATTCATAGATAAAATATTATGTTTGTTGATTTCTTGAACTTTGTAATAATTAATGACATATTTTGGTATCTTGCTTCTCAAATCAAACCAAGTTAGCTCCTCAGTCATTGTCTTGATTTTTAGCAACGTAATTTAATGAGCTTTATATTAAGTTCGTTTGATTTCAAACTGAAACTCTTTTGATTTCTCGAACTTTGTAATATTTAATGACATATTTTGTATCCTAATTTTTGGACCAAATCAAGTTAGCTCCTTAGCTAGTGATTTGATTTTCATTAATGTAATTTAATGAGCTTTTCTTGGATGTAAAAAAATGTTGGTTTAAAATAGAACTATAACTCTTTAGGGGATGATCTAGTTGAGAAGTATGCTTATTAAAAAGTTCAAAAGCGTATAAGTATAATCTTATCTTCTTTGATTTCTAGAACCTTATAATGCTTAATGTTATAAATTTGTATCATGCTTCTCAGACCAAAGCAAGTTAGCTCCTCAGCCAAATGATATGATTCTCAGAAAAAAAAAAAAGTAATTTAATGAGCTTTTCATATTTGTAAAAATTGTGTCGATTTGATTACCGTAACTCTTTGGGGGATGATCTAGTTTTAAAGACTATTTAAAGAAAAGTTTACCGGCAAAAATTTCATTTATAGGTAAAATCTTATGTTTGTTGATTGTTTGAACTTTATCATGTTAAATGATAGATTTTCCATTTGCTTCCCAAACTAAATCAAGTTAGCTCCTCAACCGGTTGAAAGCATGGTTTTAGAAAAGCTTAATAGCAAGATATTCATTCGTAGTTAAGATCTTGTGTTCGTTGATTTATTGGACTTTATAATGTTTAATGACATATTTAGTATCTTGCTTCTCAAACCGAACCAAGTTAGCTCCTCAACAATGTCTTGATTTTCAAGAATATGAAACATGATAAAAGCATGCTTTTATGGACAATTCGAATCTAATGTTTCATGGTTGTTAATATCTAGATGAAAGTATTGTGATTTCATGACCCTAAACTCTTGTCATGATCTAAATCTATGTTAAAATCTTAAAAGAACACGCTTTTTTAACTTCTAGGCTGGCTAAAACACTCCCCCAATAAAGTGTTATGACCATACTCATTGTGGCTCCCACCTTTCAGCATCTTAAGCATTCCCTTCATGTCATTTTTTTATGGTTTTCTTTTTTTGTCGGCCCCACTTCCCTTGTTCTTCATCCTTCTCTCTTTCTCTCTATTGCCGACAATTTTCTTTCTTTCTCTTGCAGCTCGCACTTTCACGCCTTTTGGTAAAACGTGACATCCTCCGGCAGAGTCGAGGAGGATGCAAAGCGCGAGAGTTGGAGAGAGTCAGAGTTGTGAGGTAGTTATTGTCGCACCTCCAAGCGACGATTTCTGGCCGAGGTAGTTATTGTCGCACCTGAGATTTACCTCCGCGACGACAGCCGCATTGTAGGTGTAGGAATCAAGTATGTGGGTGAAAGAAGCCTATTATAAAACACAAACCTGCGAGTAAGAGAATCGCAACCAATTCGATCTCCAAAGAAGCTAAGGCAAAAGATAAGCTGCTCAGTTTTGATGATTTGATGCGTATATATGGGATTTAAGGTTAAAAGCGTGTATGTTCTTTGTAAAGCTTGTATGGTGTTGGTCTGAATTGCTATATGCAATGGCCCCGCATAGAAAACAATAAAATAGGCCGTTTGAAAATTAAAAGAACAAAATGTATAGATATGAAACTGCATAGATTTCCTAGCAATAAGTCATCCGTAAAAGCTTAGAACTCAGTCGAATGATGTTTTCTGGGTCTAATTGGTGGCTGTGTAACATATGGAAGCCATTCTCTATTCAAAACCAACCTAATATAACATAGATAAGGGATCCAACCATGCTTTGCATTGCCACCAATTGACTTTACCAGTTAATATGTAAAAATGTATTTGGCATGCCCACTTGTTTTTCATTTTCTAAATAACCGAAAACAAAGTGGTACAAAGTTTCGATTAACCCACTGAAATGAGAAGAAAGCTGAAACGTTTTTTTTTTAAAAGAACCCTTCATCCTATATTAAGTTCCAACCATAATTAGACCGATATTAAGGGGAGATATCAAAATGTGTGTCGCGACCCAAATTTTTCGGGTTCATCACCTAAAACTAGGTTAATGGATTACTAAGTCTTTAAGCTTAGCTCAGGCTCTCCCAAGCCCATACCAATTCGCGACTTAGGTTTGAATTTTTAACATGCAAATGATTTTCAATCAGGAGTCGCCACTAATCTATTTTTGGTGGGTCGATTAGAAACCCAAGTAAAGTAACGGGAGATTTACTTTACTCCTATGATTTCGAGGACTTGGTTACACCAGACTATCCTAGTGCCATTTCGGTACCTTTTTATTTCATTTTCAAAAAAAATGTTTGGCAATTGAATTGATTTTAATTTATTTTCCTAACATGTGAAGTGATCATACATGTGCGCATACCACCAATTTAACACTAAAAAAAGCAATTAAATATTACAAAACATACCTAGAAGTAACAAAAGTATCTGCATTGTTAAATCAGAATTCACATCAGCAATCCTAGATATGATTTCTAATTAACACGCAATTTCAATTTTTTTGTTTTCACTTTATTTAATGAAAATCATGCGATGCATGCTAATAATCTAATATGACATGGAGAAATGCAATAATTAAATGCAATCTAAATAATCTAACTCTAATGACGTGCAATGCGATACAATGACATACAAAATTATTTCAACTAAAATAACATGCATCATGCAATTTCATATGTGAGCTATATGTCACGCGACATTTATTAAATGACCTGGTCTAATGACGAGGAAATTCTAATTAAATAAACCTAATAAAAACTAAATGACGTGCATTTGATATTGCTATTTTTAAAAATGCAAAAATGATCTAGATTAAAATTCTATCTAGTTTAAACTAAGGATTAAATCATATTAAATCCTAATTTAAACTAAGACATTTTTTTAATCTAACATGCAATCTATCTAATATGCAATGACGTGCGGAGGATGCCCTACTTCTACATGACATATGCATGATATTTTTATTTTTTATTTTTTATTTTTTATTTTTTATTTTTATTTTTTATAAAATTCAAAATTTAAAATTGCCACGTAATTAAACATGCAACTAAAATCATAAATTAATGCATTTTTGTTTTTTTGTTTTTTATATTTTTGAACTGAAATCCCTATCCTAGATATGCAAGATAACAAGAAATATTCTAAAACAAACTGAATCTTAATTCAAGTATTTTTTTGGATTTTTTTACTGGTTTTCCAAAACAAGCAATTATCAAATAAACATCGTATTTAAACTAATCAGGACATTCAATCAAATAAAGGATTAAAATAATCGGAAAAAATATCCCGTTGTCTCACAGATCAAATTAACGATTATCCATAACCCTAATTATCACGACAAAAATATCAAAATAACTAAAAATTTGATCCGAATTCTTGCAGATCAAATTAATAGTTATATTGATTCAACACTTAAAATACTATCGACAAGCCCCAAAAATTAATATAATTAAAAATGATCCGATATCTTACGAATCAAATTAATAATTACAATAATTCTGAGGAAGACCCTGCGGATAATGCCTTCAAAATTCATGAAATGAGATCACTTCAAATTTACACAATAATAACTAAACTTAAAAGAAATAGATAAAATAAAGTTAATAGAAAAAGAAAATAAAACTACCTAATTTCCTTTTCTTTTTCTTTTTTTGTTTTCTTCACCCACGGCTGAGTGGCTTCGGTAGATCACCGGGGGTTGGGTCGTCAGTCGTCAGCGTTCAGAGCTCCGGCAAAGGTAGGCCAGTGAACCGGCGGCAGCAGAGGGATGCGGAGCATGGATCACGGGTGGGCGGACGGCTACCGGCGTCATCTTTGCGGATGGCAATCGGCAAGCGCTCAGGTGGAGGAAGACTCAGGCGTCGGGGACTCGGAGCGGCGCGGCGGTCACGACTGGCTTTGGGGCGGCGAGCGGCGCAGGTCGACAGGACGTCGGGGGAGCGAGATCGGTGCTTCGGTGCGGTAGATTAGGCTCCGAGCTGCGATGAGATCAAACGGAAGCGGCGTCGCTGCTGGGCTTCAAGGACGGGATGGCCAAGGGATACGCGCAGGCCGGCACGGGGACTCGCAAACTGCTAGCGGAGGCGGTGGCTTCGTCGGACTGGCGGAGCGACGGTGCAAGGTCCAGAAAGCAGATGCAGACGGCGAACGCGGGGGGGGAGGAAAGGAAGATGAACAGTGGGCTATGGCTTGCCTTTTTTTCTTTTTCTTTTTTTTTCCTGCTGCAATTTCTTCTTTTTCCGCCTGCCGCACGTCCACCTCAAGTCTCTTCTGCCTTCTGCACTCCTCTGCAATCGAACGAAAAAGGCAAAGGGGAAAAGCTTTCTTCTCTCTTTTTGTGTGTTAAATTTCTTCCACCTCACAACCGAGAGAAAAGTCTCCCTTCAATGTGGCCATATTTTCAATTTCTGTGTGGCCTCCTTTCGACGAAGAGAACCCTCGAAAAGCCCCTCCTTTCTCTCACCATACACGATTGCTTTTATAGGTAAAAATAGGTGATTTTTTTAGAATATTTCATCTCACTTTTTCAATATACACAAAGATAATCTATAACCTCCCGATCACCCAAAATCCTCTTATTTTCCTTATCTCCTTAATATTCCAACGATCTTATCACCTAAAGACTAAAAGATAAGATTGCAACTTGATTCTAAAAACCACTGTAATATCGCATAAAATCTCAATTTCCCACGAGATAATTAATTTAAAAAATAACGGGCTTGGACTAATTTACTCCTTTCGTGGGCCTAGCCCAGCCTGCCAAACTAGAGCTCATAATAAATTTGAACCCATTCACCACCGGTCTAATAAAATGCAAATAAAAAATAAATGCACCTACAACTAAATGCTATGCAATTAATTAATTAATATTTTTTAGGGGTTAAAATTAATCCCTAATTTCTTAATGCAATAAATGACTAAATGGGTAGCCAAAATTTAGGTGTCAACAATGTGCATCTTGAGATCATTCTACCAAATAGATTGCAGAAAAAGAAGAGGTCAACAGAAACCAGTCAAAGGAAATTTTCAATGTAAAGAATACTCAAAATCCACTTAAAAAATCAATTGCATTCGTTATCCCAACAGGGTCAAAGATTCAATGGTTAGAAGTTAAAGGGGAAACAAATCTCTTTTCAAAGAAAAACTCTAGCATCGAACAACATCCCTTTTTCTTGTGAAATCAATACCCACTATTCCTAGAAATTTGAGAAAGAGAGAGAGAGATGTAAAAAGAAAAAGTAGAAAAAAGGCCTTCAGACTTCATTGACCCGGACCCATTACAAAGAAAGTTACGGCATTACTCAACATTAACCAACACTTCAAATTTAATCAATTTATACAGCACCTACCGTGAAAAACGACGCGAAAATCATCTCAAGCATGGAAGAGAAAAAAGTAAAAGGAGAGAGAAAGAGAAGGTTTTTTTTTTTTTTTTGTCAAAATAGAAGTGACTATTACTTGATTAAATAGGAGTCTTGCAAACCACAAAAGGGGAAAGATCTGCGCATAAAATATTCCATAGGGGAAAAGGGGGGGAAGACACCCAATTACGTGGAAGGGTGTTTAGTCGATGGTGATGTGCAATCCAATCCGCCGCTGCGTTAGTTTGGCGTGGGCTATAAATCACCGTGAAATTGTTGTTCTGCTGAAGCCCATGCGTACACCTTTGGACGATTTCTTTAAGATCCCATGAAGGTGCGGCCCGGCCCATGACCATTTCTACCGCCGCATAACAATCACTTTCGATGAAACATCTTCCAGTTCGGCTTCCAAAGTCCCGCACGTGATTTGTCTTGAGTTCGTGCATAAACGAAATCCCGTGTGAAAGTGCTTGAGTTTCCGCTTCACCTGCCGAGGAAACCCTAGCTGTGGCCGCGAAACCGTCGAGAACCCTTCCAGCTGCGTCTCGTACAATACCGGCGACAGAGCAGAGGAAGTCGCCGGGTCTCCACGATGCGTCGACATTCGGCTTCGAGATGTTGCCCTTCCGAGGCCTCCAAAGACCGGGTTGGTTTTGGTTGGAGATCGCTCATTTTTTTTTTTATCTACCCTTGCTGAACGAATACTGTTGTTCCTTTGCTATTATCAACAGATTTGCTGGTTGGGGTTCCTTTGCACGAAAGACCCGGTTGTTTCTCGCGCTCCAGATATTCCACAGGATCAGACTAGTCAGTTCTCGGTCGGGTGAGTTCTGATCTCTTTGGAAAGCGTTTATAATCCACTGATTCGTGCGTTTGATGCTGTTATTTGGCCTGATCGTCTCAAAAATCGCATCTTGCCAGACTCCCTTTGTCCACTTACAAAGAAACATCATATGTTCTGTAGTTTCAATACTCGAACAGCATACCGGGCATCGTGGTTCACTTACGATTTTTCTTCTAAATAGGTTTTCCTTCGTCGGGAGGGCATTTTGGCAGAGGCTCCAGAGGAAGGAGCGAACCTTTGGAGGCACATCAAGACTCCATATTTGTGTCCACAAGGTACGTGGTGGTTGAAAAGAACAGAAGGTCGGTTGACGATGTATTGCTGGTGGATTTTCTTGCTTCATTATATCCGCTCTTGACGAGAATATTGTCCGGATCTGTTACCTGTCCATATAAGCGTATCTTGCTTTGGTTGCTGGTTTAGGGGAATTGCTACGATCTCGTTTGCAAACTTTTCTTCATAAAGGTGGTAGATAAGTTGTTGTTTCCATTCACTGGCTTCTGGATTGATCAGTTCAGACACAAATTTAGGCTCTGTGTGGTTTGCTGTCCCACCTATTATACCTTGTGATAGCCACATGTCTTCTCTTATGCGAATAGATGTCCCATCCCCTACTGACCATTTGATATCGCTTTTTATGGTGTCTCTGCCAAGCATTAAGCTGCGCTAGCCCCATGATGGTCGACATCCCTTGGAAGCATTCCATAGATCTCCATGAGGAAAATAAATCCCTTTCAGCACTCTACTCCATAGGGCTGAAGGAGAGGAAGCTAGACGCCAGGCCTGTTTGCCTAACATGGCTCAATTGAAGATAATCAGATCCTTAAAGCCCATACCCCCCGCATCTTTTCGAGTTTTTAACATTTCCCAGCTTTTCCAATGCAGGCCTCTTTTTGCATCACCATTCTGCCACCAAAACAACGCAATACGTTGTTCTATAGCTCGACAAATCGAAATAGGCAGCTTGAATATGGACATGGCATAGGTAGGTAGGGATTGCACAACACTTTTTATTAGCACTTCCTTACTAGCCTTTGTAAGCATTTTTTCTTTCCATCCAGCTAACTTGGAGTTTACTCTGGCCAGGATCCACGAAAATATCTCTTTTTTGGATTGTCCCCACTCAGTAGGTATGCCCAAGTATTTTCCTGTTTTCTGTAGAATAGGGACTCTTAATTCTGTGGCCAGATTGTGTTTCAATACTGCTGGGCAATGCCCACTGAAATAAACCCCTGATTTATTCAAATTGACTGTTTGTCCCGTTGCATAGCAGTATTGGGTCAATATGAGGGCAAGGTTTTGGCATTCTGTAATGGTTCCATCTAGAAAACATATCACATCATCGGCAAACATCAGGTGTGATAATTGAGGGCAATGTTTATTTACCTGTATGCCTTTGAGTGTACCTTTTGCTAATGCTTTCTTCAACATCCAGGTTAAGACATTGGTTATCAAGATGAAGATATAGGGTGAGAGGGGATTGCCTTGTCTGAGACCCCTCGAGGGATGGAAAAAAGGTAGGTTCTCCATTGATCTTTAAACTGAAAGTAACTGTTGTTATGCATTGCATAATTAGGGAGACCCATTTTGCATCAAACCCCATATGCAGCATTAGATCTCTCACGAAATCTCATTCTATGTGATCGTATGCTTTCTGCATATCAAGCTTTACAATGGCCTGATGTTTTGTCTTCTTTTTGGTTATGCGCAGCTGGTGCAGAACTTCCTGGACTATGAATATGTTGTCCTGGATTTGCCTCCCCGAGACGAAAGCTCCCTGCTCTGGTTCAATGATAAGTGGCAACCACTTTTTGAGTCTGTTTGCTAATATTTTTTAGATAACTTTGTAGCTGAAGTTACACAGACTAATGGGTCTGTATTGACTGATTGTTTCAGGGCTTTTTCCTTTCGGGATCAACACAATATGTGTCTGGTTTTAGCCTGTGTTCAAGAACACCTTTCTCAAAAAACTCCTGTACAAGCTGCAGCAGGTCAGTTTTTATAGTTTCCCATGATTTTTGATAGAAAGCTCCATTAAAGCCGTCTGGGCCTAGAGCCTTGAGAGCTCCCAATTGGAAAACTGCTTCCTTGATTTCTTCCAATAGAGGTATTGCCACCAGATCTGCATTAATCCTCTCTGTGATTGGTGATGGGCATTGGTCTAGGATCGGTTGGTAGTGTCGTGGACCCTCAGAGCTATACAGGTTCTCATAGAAAGCTTTAATATGTTGCTTTATCGTTGATGGTTCTCTGCACCAGCTATTATCCTCTAATTGCAGCATTGTAATACGATTTTGGTGTCGCCTTTGGATTGTCGTGGCATGGAAAAATCTGGTATTTTGGTCTCCCCAATGTAGCCATTTAATGCGTGACCTCATTCCCCAGAATTGTTCTTCCTGTCTTCTCAATGTGGCTATTTGGCTAATAATATGCTGCACCTGCTGTCTACTTGTGTGCTGATCTTTTTTATTAGTGATTGCTTGTAAAGCTTGATTAAGCTCTTTGATCCGAGAATAAGCATTTGCAAACTTCTCTTTGCTCCACTTCGTTAATTCTTTCGATGTCCTCCCTAATTTTTCTGCAAATAGAAGCTGTGGAGATGAAATATCTTCCCAGACTTGCTTAATGACTTCCTGATATTCTGCATGTTCAATCCAGAAAGTTTCCAATTTGAACTGTTTTTTCCTTTTATGTACTATAGGATACAGGCGAAGGAAAGAGAAGGTTGAAGATGAAGGAAAGTGGGAAGGTGGGATCCACAATGGGTAAAATGGTCACAACAATTTATTGGGAGCACTTTAGCCAAATTAGGAAGGGAAAAAGGGTGGCCCATCTTAAATTGGTAAAATCTTAGTAAACTCTAGAGTGAAATGAAAAATAATTTTGAATCTTACGATTATACAATTCAAAACTCAATGGAACGGTTTTTCATAGCGTTAGATATTAAATCCGTTGAATAGCATGAAAATCCATGTGATTTTACCATTTTCCAATCCTATGTTAGGGTTAGCCCAAAAAAAGGATACTTGAGCCAAATCAAATAAGAAAACCATAATTAAGAGGGGAAAAAAAGGCTATGCGTACAATAAAAAAAAATAACTTGTTGATTTTTGTAAGATTTAGGGCTTAGATATAATCATAATGATCCAGCAGTGAATAACAACCATCAAATCCATTTGAAGAAGCCTACAATGAACAATGAGCTTGATGCCGATGTGGAGATGATGTGTTCCAAACATAGACTTTATACTTGTGGGAAGTTCAAAAAAAAATTGTAACTTTAAAGAACTCACTTCTTATATAGATGGTTATATTAATGATAATTTTAAATTAGAAATTTTGGATGATGATTGGAAATAATGTAACATTTCAATTCTGAAATCTTATTTGAAATTATTCAATAATATGATTAGTTTTCGCAAAATGAATCCATAAATATTGGGTATTAATAATCCTGAATGTATGTCTAGAATGTTCAGATACAATAATTTTAGCATCTAAGAATATAGTGGCTAAACTAAACAAATGAGAGAAGTTGAACAGCGAGAATTATGAAATTTGAAATATGAAAATCCAATATATTCTGGAAAAGCAAAAAGCACTGGAAGCTTTTCACCAAGTTATGGAAGAATTTGAAAATGGATATACTACATAACATAAGAGAATTAAGGACACATTTGCTTTTTGGATGAAAAAGAACCAATTGCTCGCACCACATTGCTAAGTAGCATAGACAATGACGATATGTGAGAGTTTAGGTGTCACGCCCCGAACCCCGAGCGTATGCCCATCCCTCTCTGGTCGATAATGGTTTGCAACTTCTCAGGACGAGTCACCAACCCATTCATTTTTAAACACATGCGGAAGAAAAAATAATCCCCTCAAAGTAATCATCTCAGGATAGAAAAGCATGACATCAATTCACAAAAAAGCACATTTTTTATGAACAATGAAATTCAAGTACAAAATGAGTCTAGTTGAAAGCCTACAAGAAGGTCAACTCTCAAAAGAGGTTGTCCTATGACATACTAACAAGACACAATCGCCGATCCTCCATACTCCTCCTCCTTAGACTTCGGGGCCTTGGTCCTCCACAACCACCTTCTAACGACTTGAAGATGGTTATTCAATAACCCGTGAGACAATGTCTCAATAAGTCCACGCTATAAACCTTGATTAGGAGGGTAATACGCCTAAAGGCGTCCTAACCACACAATCACGCATTTGGTATAGAAGACTTACCTCGCCTCAAATCCACCCTGGAGGTCAGTACAGTTTATATCATAGATAACCATACCGATATGAGCAATAATTAAGCTCTAACAACTGGAATGCCACACTTAATTCTCAAATCAGCACAAGGGTCTAGATTATAGGGCTAAATCATTATAACACATCCCATTTCATGTCACACACTTTTGTCCCATAATCCGGCGCAGATATTTTACTCAACATGTGTTCCAATTGATAATTACGCCCGCTCTAGGGCACGGCTTACTTGAAGTTCGGCAGTCTACTGGTGTAGCCAAGCATCGTTTCACCCCCATTGATCACAGTTATGTCTCTCAAAGATAACTTTCCCGAAGGAGTATAGGTCCAGCCTCTACTGCGACCAAAATCCCAATAAATGGGTATCCCATAAAGGGTAACGTCCATCCAACACAGCTCGGGGATGGGTTCTCTTAACCAACACACGACCAATCAATCTCGGCCCAGGACACCGTGCATTGCACTCAAATGCCTCAATTAAAATAGTGTTCCTGGCCCATTTTCTTCGTATTAAAAACTTCCGATGAAAAATAGTCGTATGTCAGTACACAGTCAGATTGGACCCGGAAAATTCATAACTTTTTTTTTCAAAATCCCACTGGTTTATATAGTATATAAAACCACTTTTGGTGTTTAAAACCCGACACCCGGGATTTTTTGAATAAATATCAAATTTTATAATTTTTGGAATAATTGACCAAATTTCCAATCAGCACTCAAATTTTCACAATTTAACACTCGATTGCAAAAATTAACTTACATCATTGCAATTAGGCCCCGGCCTAATTTTCAGAAAATATTTAATAATTAAACTAATTACACTTAAATAAATCTAAACACCCCTTAAACGTCATTAGCCTACTAAGAAGAGTTTAGTGCATAAACTCATTGGTTTAGCAAATACACCGGTTCACGGCGACAACGACGCTACAGCGACCGAAACTCGGACCTACAGTGGCACGGGAGGTTGGTGGCGGGTAGTGCGGCGGCTGCGGGCACGGTCGAGATGGCTGAATCGGCACAGCGGTGGATGGCAGCTACGCGCGCGGGCAAAGAGGAAACGATCCCCCCCCCCCCTCCCCCTCCCTCTTCCTCTCTCTCTCTCGCTTTCTCTCTCGCTCGCGGTTTCGTTCTCGAGTCTTCTGTCTTCTCACGTCCATGGCCGGTTTTGTTCCTCTTTTGATTGACTAATTTAGTCAATACACGTAGGTGCGGTGGCGGCAAGAGGCGGAGCCGGGTGGAGAAGACGTGTGCCTTCATCCGGGTCTTCTCTTGCCAGCGCAAGAGGAGCTGCTGCGTGTCTTCCGCTTGGTCGAGATCCTCGGCTTCGCTATCCAGCTGAAGAGAAGCCGACCTTCTGTTGGTTGACTTCGTGAGTCAACAAAGAGGATCCCGGTGGCAACAGGAGGCAGAGACGGGTGGGGAAGACGTGGACTTCCACCGAGAACTCTGGCCAACACTTCCCCTTCCTCATGCACGGACGTGTCTCTCGTGCATGGTCAATGTGGCCACTTCGTTGACCGGTCGAAGGGGAAAAGAACGCGACTGCGGCACGGACATTTCTTAGTCAATTGTCCCTCTTTCGTTGACCATCAAATGGACGTGGCTTTCCGGTCAACTCCCCTCCAAATGTTGACCCACGAAAAGGAGGGACGTGCATGGCTGCTGCATGGGAATTCGGTTGACATAGCTGCAGTCTTGGCCGGTCATCCTTCTTTGATCAATTCCCAAAAATCATATGCATGGGCTGAAGATATAGTTACTTGGATGGCTGAAAATGGCAAGTCAATGGTCTTCATTTATTTGGCTGTCCATGAAGAAGATAACGTGGTGGTGGTGTGGCCAAGGTCTTCGTCCATTGCATGAAAATGCATGAACTCGCACGGCTGCATGGGGAAAGCAATTTATCGTGGTTGCATGGTCCTTCATGCATGGTCATCGGTGAGGCCGCCTAAGAAAAAGGATGGTGGTGGCGGGGTGGTACAAAATCAAGGTCCTCAACTCCATTGATTTGCGAGGTCGCTCAAGGTTAACGTGTCTTCATAGCCGACTGCATTAAGCGAGAAAATTAGACGAGGAGCTATCACGAGAACGTGACGATACGTAATGTCTCGACACGGTGAGGATGGTGATGAAATGGGGTCGTAAGTGGTGCCAATGACGTAGTCCGATGACAAATTTGTCGACCTGTCTCGGATAGTTACGTACTCGAAGTCCGGCGAAATTCGGATGTCCCATTAGGCGTTTTGAAAGTGCCATAGTTAGTCTTGGGAATAGGAACAAGTGTTCTGTGCCAGGCACGATTTACAACACAAATACTTTTGAGGGCTACCAGTCTCTTGACAAACAGAGCTTGTTAAAGGCTGAAACCAAAAAGGTATCTTGTCATATGTCCCTGAAGCTCCATTTAGTAGTATCTGCTAGTTTCCGCTGTGTCTTGGTCAGATGTCCTGTGCACTTTTGTGACATTTAAAGAAGAAAAAAGTAGTAGTCCAATTTACTGATCTGTTCCACTTGTGCTTTATGCATATAGCCTGTATGGGCATTTGTAGCATGCTAAAACTTGTGATTGATTCCCGTCTTTTGAAAAAGTACATTTGCAGAATGCTGAATGACTTTGCTTCCTCTGTTGCATTAATAGCAAGAAATGATTTTATTTAATGTCTTTTTTAATAGCTTCTTTTGGTTATTTAGTAGATTTGGGACGATATTCATTCAGGAAAAGCTTTAGAGGATAGTGCAGTGCTTTCAAGGTTTCTCATCATCTCATTTGCAGACCTCAAAAAGTGGAACTTTTATTATTGGTTTGCTTTTCCTGCTCTTGTCCTTGAACCTGCAGCAACTTTGGTTGGTATCAAGCCAGCTTCACAGTGGCTTAGCCCAGAGGCGGTGAATTCTTTTGGCTAGACAAAAAATTCTTTTTTTCAGAGAGTTCCTCCTTGATATGAAAATTCTTCTTTTATCGTGTAGACAGAATCCTTGTCAGCTGCTTGTAAGGAATGGAGAAATTCAAATTTAACTGCCGTGCGTCTCTTCTATTTGTTATGTTCCTTTTGATTGCTACTTGAGTGTTCCTTATTATCCTTATGGTAAAATAAGCCATAAAGTGTTCTGCAGACGTGCCCATTCTTCTTGGTAAGTATTGCTTCGGATTCATCTGTGACAATTAGACATCTGAAGGACTGGGAAGACTGCAAAGGCAATGGTCACAAGGTCAGTTCAATTGAAGTTCTGAAGAAGGGATTGATTATGACAAGTGGATATCTTTGTTAAGATTTCTCCACATTCTATATGCAGTTGTTATTTGGTTTTTATGACCCATGCCATCTGCCCCACAATCCTGGTTGGCCTCTTCGCAACTACCTTGCGCTTATCTTCACCAAATGGAACATCAGAAGGATTCACTTTCTCTGTTTTCGGGAGAATCCTGGTTTTGCAGATATGGGAATATCCCTTGTTGGCGAAGCCCTAATATCAGTTCCAGAAGATAGATGCACAGAAGCTTAGTAAAAGCTTTGTAGAGGATTAGGATTTTTCTCTTTATCATCTCTGTAATATGTGGTGTCCCATTTTTGTTAGTTTGGAAGGATCGTAACTCTGTGCCTAATGCTATTGGGTGGGAGTACAACATGGGTAAAAAAGGATCAAAATGTGTCAACCTTGCCAAAGTGATGGATCCAACAAGGTATATTGTCTCCATCATCTCTTGTTTAAGTTTGTGCCAACATCTGTGTACTTAGTTTTGTGAAAATTCAAATTACAGGTTAGCCATATCTGCCGTGGATTTGAACTTGAAATTGATGAGATGGCGTGCTTTGCCCTCACTGGACTTAAATGTCTTATCTGCTAAGTGCCTTCCCTTGGGGGCCGACACCCTTGGATGCCAGGTTGCACGCATGCTTATGGTGAGTCCTGGAGAAATTATTTTTCATTTGCCATTGCCACTCTTCACACTTGTCTTGAACGACGGTGATCACTTGTAGGCTTGGGGTGTCAGGAAAATTACCCTAGTTGATAGCGGGAAAGTGGCAATGTCAAATCCCCTGAGGCAGTCATTATATACACTGAATGACTGCTTGAATGGTGGTGAGTTTAAAGCCATTTCAGCTGTCAAAAATCTCAAGCAGATATTCCCAGCTGTGGTATGTAATATTTACGTCCGTTCACATGAATGCCCTCTGTGAAGATGCCTCCTTAATGGTTTGCTTTTCATGAACTGGTTAATATAAGAGTTGAACCTTAGTCGCTCTGAATCTTTTCAGGAAGCAGAAGGTGTCGTAATGGCTATACCTATGCCTGGGCATCCTGTTCCTAGCCAAGAAGAAGAAAGTGTCCTGAATGATTGTAGACGCCTACATGACTTGATTAGTTCTCATGATGTAGTTTTCCTGTTGACCGACACCAGGGAAAGTCGGTGGCTACCCACGCTTTTTTCAGCTGCTTCTAGCAAGGTTCTCTCTTCTTTTTCTTTGTTTTCCATTTTTTTGGTTCATGTTCTGTGCAGACTGGATTTCTGTTTGTCTTATTGTCACCATATCATACTTACTCATAGTGATGGACATACTCGTGTTTCGTCAGATTGAATTCTGTATTCTTTAGTTTCAGTTAAATATTTTAGCGCCTGCTGATGACCCTGATTTATTTGTTTCTGATTCCTACAGATCACCATAACTGCTGCTTTAGGATTTGATAGCTTCTTGGTTATGAGGCATGGAGCGGATCCTTTTAGCTCTTCAAACAACTTGAAAACTCAAACTGAGTGGTCCAGCTGATAGTGGGGACGCCGCATCGCTTTCTCATAATAATGGTCCGCAGAGGCTGGGCTGTTACTTCTGCAATGACGTTGTTGCACCAATCGATGTAATATTCTAAAAGTTAGGCAATGGTGCATTAGTAGATGTCAAAGGAAAAGGCACCATTGCCGTGGAAACGAATAAAGACCCAAAATATATACATAATGTATATCTAGTCCCTCGTCTTGCACAAAATCTCTTTAAGTGTGGGCCAAATGATACAAAATGGGTATTCTTTATATTTTAGTAGAGATGCCTGCATTATCTATGATAAATATAAAAATTGCATTGCCTCTGTTATGATGAAAAATGACAATTTTCCTATTCGATGGAAATATGTCAAAGATATAGCCATAAAAGCTCAACTTGATGATTCATGGCTATGGCATCGAAGATTTGGCCACTTCAATTTTACTGGGCTAAAAACTCTCCATCAGAAAAATATGATGAGAGACTTTCTAGCTATTTCAGAAATTTCAGATATTTGTGAAGGATGCCTCCTTGGAAAACAGCAGAGATAGTCCTTTCCATCTGGAGGTGCATGGAGAGCTAAGAAGCCATTGGAAATTGTCCACACGGACGTGTGCGGTCCGATGAGGACACCTACACCCAGTCAAAATAAATATTTCATCCTATTCATTGACAATTATACAAGAATGACGTATGTATACTTTCTTCGAGAAAGATCAGAGGTTTTCTCTATCTTTAGAAAATTCAAGAGCCACTTTAAGAATCAAAGTGGCCAGAGAATCAAAGTGGCAAAAGAATCAAAGTCCTAAGGAGTGACAAAAAGGCACATAACACAATTCAAAGAAGTTTAATAAATTTTGTGAAGATGAAGGAGTCCATCATCAACTAACTATTGGCTATGCCCCAGAGCAAAATGGAGTAGCCAAAAGAAAGAATAAAACCGTTATGGAGATGGCAAGGTCTATGCTAAAGGAAAAAGGACTTCCTAACTCGTTCTTGGCAGAAGCCTGTATACATCTTAAACAACTATCCAACTAAAGCAATCCAAAATAAAACTCCAGTCGAAGCATGGAGTGGACAAAAGCCTTCAGCAAAGCACCTCAAGGTATTCGGATGCATATGCTATGTCCACATCCCTACTCAAAAAAGGAGTAAGCTAGATGAAAAGACAGAAAAGGGAATATTCCTTGGCTAAAGTGACCAATCAAAATGCTGTCGGTTTGCAACCTAAGAACTAAAAAGCTTATGATTAGTCGAGACGTCGAGTTCGACGAGAATGTTGCCTGGAATTGGGAGGATGAAAAGATCAAGAAGAAGTACATCGCCTTGCCAGACATACCACCTGCTTAAGAGGAGTCAACGTCACAAGAAGAAGGAGAAGTACCGAATTCCACCACTCATGACATAACTCCACCAAGCTCTCCAAGAGTGACGCAAGAAGAATCTACTCCAGAGTCTCCGATACTAAGGGTAAAAGCCCTTAGAAGAATTTACGACACATGCAACTTTGCTATTTTGGAACCAAAAAACTACGAACAAGCATCCAAAGAAGAAGTCTGGATAAAAGCCATGGAGGAAGAGATCAAGATGATCGAGAAAAATGAAACTTGGGAGCTTGTTGATCAACTCGAAGACAGAGATCATTGGCATCAAGTGGGTTTACAAGACGAAGCTCAACGCGGATGGATCAATCCAGAAGCATAAAGCAAGGCTTGTGGCGAAAAGATACTTGCAACAACTAGGTATCAACTATATTGAAACTTTTGCCTCCGTTGCTCGCCTCGATACTATTCGAACACTTGTAGCCCTAGCAGCACAAAAAGAATGGAAGATCCATCAACTAGATGCGAAGTTGGCATTCCTAAATGGATATCTTCAAGAAGAAATATACATAGAACAACCACAAAGTTTTATCCTCAAAGGCCAAAAAGAAAAAGTTCTCAAACTCAAGAACGCCTTGTATGGGTTAAAGCAAGCACCACGAGCGTGGTATAGTAGAATCGATGAGTACTTCATCAAGCAAGGATTCAGGAGGAGTATGAGTGAGCCAACATCTACATTAAGACCCAAGGTTGTCGCGACCCGATTTCGCCGCCCTCGAAATGTCCAAGGTGGGAAAATAGAGTTTAGGAGTACTTGATCACAAGATCATGAGCTCTCCCAAGCTCGTACCCCGCGTGACAGTGGGTTTATTTATACAGTCTAATTATTTATGACATCCTAAAAATAGACGGGAGTTGCCACTAGCTTTGTTTTTTGGGGATCGGCTAGAAACCCAATCGAGGGTTGGGAGTGTACCCTCGATTCCTACGCAACCAGATATCTAGGTTCGGGGACTTGGATTACGCTAATATTGCTATTAATGCCCTTTCGGTACCTAAACAATATGTTGTATTTTTCCTAACATATCCATGCGTTTCTTTTTACATTTTTAGGATCATTATTCCTAGACTAAGTGATCATGCGTGGTTGATCATTTTCATGCTATTCTATTTCTAAAAAAAAATAGAAAGCAAAATAACCAATGAAATTGAAATTGCAAGACATTAAGTAAGCAATCAAGGAAAAGCAGTAAATCTACCAAGACAGTCCTAAAAAATATAAAAGAGAAAACAATTAAAAAGAAAAGAAAGAAAACCCGCAACTCGTCGGATTTTATACAACGAAAAGAACCTGAGACATATGTTGGGAAAACAAATAGTATATGACAATGGTCGGAATGGACATCGACCTCCACCATCTTCATGCTATATCCATCCTCAGGGTCCTAATCTAAACCTAATCTAAGAAACAAGGATCCCTTGCCTCATCTTATATGACTAAGACAACGCATAGAAGTCATTACTATAACAAATAGATAGGCATCAGACATAAACATGAATCCAGCAAATTCAAGTCACAAACAGGACAAAATACAAGGCATGTTTAAAGGTTCGTAAGACCACCTAGACAATGTACAAAAATGTGAAACTTGCACATGACATAAGGTTGAATGCGAAAAAGATTTGGGTAAACATTTAACCCTAAATCAGAATGCAAAGAAGTCACACAAGTCATTAACATTGCAAAGTGACTTGGAACTAAGAATGTCATGCTTGACAAATTTCAATTGCAATTAGCCAAATTGGTGCATGATATTCACATCAAACGAGATTCAAATATGATATACCATGCATTAATGCGAAACTTGTAACACGTGTTTCAAATGTCAAGAAGACAATGAGTCACAAGTTTCATGCAGACAACTTCGTCAAAAAATCATCATAGAAATCATAGCACGAATGAAAATCAGTCTAATCTATTCTCTGAATTTCCAGAATCAAACATTGATATGGTAACATTCATTAGGCAGGGCAAACGATAGTCAAATCGCACATATAATATGTATATGGAAAGCTCGTGAAGTCTATTACAAATCTCTAGAAGACATTAAGTCCTAATAACATCATCTACCAGCTCGTTCCAATTAAAACAGAAAATCGCAGTAAGTCAGAACAGCAAATCAACCTAAAAAAAAAAACTACTGCAGAATCAACAGATTTTGTAGGTGTTTTTTGATGACCAAATGACGTCCTCTCAGGGCATGTGAACTATCAAATCGAAGCTTGAGAAGTCTATTTTCTATGTCTAAAAAGGGCTCAAGACCAGAAAGCCTCATCTATTACCTCATTTAAGCCAAAACAGAAAGTGACATAACAGGTATGCGAGATTGCAGATTAAGGCAAATCAAGTTCAATCAACTTCAAGTTCATCATCAATAATCATCCACTCATTGCAAATCATGTGAGATCAGCATCATAGGAAAGATTAAAACAAGCCCACTTCTTAAGAGAAGTTGAGTCCAATTGACGTCAAATTGACAGTCGAAAAATGATCATCATGAGGACATACAAATCAGCCACAAATGAATTAAAACATAATGCATAACTAATGGTTTATAAAACCATCCAAACAATGCACAAAGAGTAGTTCTAAAAATGAATCACAGCAAACCCTACAACCTTAAAAGGGTCGACAAAAAAAACAAACCATGTTTTTATTTTTACAAATTTCTGCTTATATCCGCCAACTCCAACCGTTAGTTTTATCCATCAATAGATCTCTACTTGATCGAGAAAAACTTCCCAAATTTGAGTAAAACAAAACCAGAACAGAGATTTATTACTTTCTAAAACTCCATCTAGTTCGAAGTGGAAACGAATATCACTCAAAGTCGATGAGGCCAATGAGCACATGTTTTAAGCATGCCATAATGCTAAAATTGCTCAGATTGATTAGATCAACAGTAAGCAAGATGAAGTCAATATGAGCATCATAATTTAAGTAAGCCATGAACATCTTGCATATACACTGATGAAGACACTATGCAGATATTCATTCAGGCATTTTCACAAACATATGGCAAGCATCTCAGCTTAGTGACCAAAATACAAGGGCGAATCAGCAACTTAAAATCACGCGACCACAATATCATCCAAGTAGGCTCAAATCAATAGCATATCCTCAATAAGATGTTTTCACTCTAGAGTTCTCGGTTTCTATCTCACATATGAAGCAACAGAAATGAAGCGTAAGCGATACCTTGAAGAAAAACAACGAAGGCCCTTGAATGACGATGGAATCATAGAGAGAACTCGTTAGAGACAATGACACTCTAGCAACTGCAATGGTACCCGAGCTGATGATTTCAGAAAAAGTGTCAGATCTGAGAAGTTAAACTCCGGCGTCGTGGATTTTGAACGATGGATGAATCCTCCGATCACAATCGCCGATCGCTATGCTTCGTCTTCTATATCCGAAAATGGCGAGAGATGAGGCAGGTCTCCTAGAAAGAGCTATATCCCGAGAGCCAAAGAGGGTGATTCGCAGAGAAAGAGTCGGATCCGACGGAGAGCCGCATCGAGCCACAGATTGGGAGCCGCTGTCATCACTGCCGTCATCACCACCTCTGTCGCCACCATCGCCAATTGGCTTCGGATCTGAACCCCGCTCCTTGAGTTCCTTAGCCGGTAGTTGCTTTGTCTTCTGGGGCTCGAGAAGATCCGGAGGAGGATTGAAAACGAAAACTAGCCACTCTCTAATTCCAGACAACAAGTCCGACGACGGGAACCGAAAAGATGTGACGATGGAAACGGAGGAGAAGGATTAGGGTTTCCAGATCCACCATGGAAGCTCCATCAAGTAGTTATAGAGAGAGGGAGGATCGAGAGAGAATCCGTGAGCGAGAGCGTCTGGGAGAGCCCCCAAAGAGAGAATCCCGAGAGCCCTTTTTTCAGAGAGAGAACCCGTGAGAGAGAATTCGCGCGCGAAAAAAATGAGCGAGCGAGCCCTGGGGGGAGAGAGAAAAAAAAATGTAAAAGTCAGAGCCCCTTTTATATATTTTTTCAATGTTTTTCCCCTTTTTCTTTTTGTTTTCTCTCTTTTTTTTTTTTTTTTAATGTTTTCATTCTTTTTTATTCTTCTTTTTTTTTCTTTTTTGCTCTTTATTTTTTATGTTTTTCTTGCAAAATGAATGTTTAAAACATCGACAAAAATTTTGGGTATCAACAAAGGTAAGTTCGACACTCTCATTGTCTCTCTATATGTAGATGATCTCATATATATAGGAAACAATGAGACGATGATCCAAGAATTCAAAGAAGAAATGATGAAGACATTTGAGATGACAGACTTGGGCTCGATGCATTACTTCCTTGGCATCGAGATCGACCAAAATGAAGGAGTGTTTATCTCGCAGAAGAAATATACTGAGAACCTCTTGAAGAAATTCAAGATGAACTATCGCAAAGCAGTTTCAACTCTGCTCATGACAAATGAGAAACTATTAAAAGAAGATGGAGCAGATAAAGTTGATGCCTCCCTCTATAGAAGTCTGATTGGCAGTCTGCTATATCTCACTGCTACACGATCGGATATTATGTATGCGACAAATCTACTATCATGATTCATGCAAACTCCGAGTCAAATTCACTTTGGAGCTGCTAAAAGAATTCTCAAATATTTACGAGGAACTATAGATTAGGGCATTTGGTATCGGCCAAGTACAAATGCCAAGCTCATTGGCTACATTGATAATGATTGAGCAAGTTCAGCTGATGATAGGAGAAGTACTACTGGCTATGCATTCACACTGGGTTCTGGAATATTCTCATGGGCATCCAAAAAACAAGACTTAGTAGCACAGTCTATTGCAGAAGCTAAATACATCGCAGCTGCTACAACCGCCAATCAAGCAATATGGCTTCGAAGAATTCTAGAAGACATTGGAGAAGTACAGACAGAACCGACTCCATTACTTTGCGACAATAAATCGGCGCTTACTATATCAAAGAATCCAATATTCCATGGAAAAATCAAACATATCGATATCAAATATCACTTCATAATAACGAAAAGATCAGGCTGAAATATTGCAAAACTAACGAACAAGTAGCGGACATATTCACTAAAGCACTATCGCAAGACAAGTTCGAGACATTACGGGAAATGCTTGGAGTAACACGAAATTGGATCAAGGAGGAGTGTTAGATTATTGATCTAATTTCTAGAAACTTCATGAAAGATTTGAGCTAGAAAATATAAGAAAAAACCTAGAAGAGTCTATGGAATTATCTCTGCAAATGGCAGAGATATTTACCTTAAAAAGTCTATTGTTCAAGAAAAAATTGTAAAAGAAACTACTAGAAGATGGGCTATAAGTTGGTGGAGAGCCACTATAAATAGGAAAGGGGGGGAGTGCAGCAAACAATAGAGCAAAAAGGTAAGCTCCTCCCCTTCCCTTTGTACTACAATAACTAAATAAATAAATAAATAAATAAGTTTTCTTTTGTTCCCTTGTGTTCCCTTGCTGCAAATTATTTTATTACCCGTTCTTTCCTTGTTTCTCTTGATAGTTTACACACAAAACACACTTGCACACACATCAAATACACGTTTCCACAAATACCAACAAATTTCAACCTGTAGTACTGCTCCATAGTTTCATGAAAGCTCATGATGATATTAAATGATGGTGTGGCGACGTATTTTCAAATGGACAAATTGTGGTTTGAAATTCTCAATTTAAGTGTCCTGCGATTCTGTAAATTGCTTTAAGTACTACCAAATTGTGTAAGGACCTAGGCTTCCCACTATGTAATATTGTCCGCTTTGGGCCTTGTATTTTCAAATAGACAAATTGTGGTTTGAAATTCTCAATTTAAGTGTCCTGCGATTCTGTAAATTGCTTTAAGTACCACCAAATTGTGTAAGGACTTGGGCTTCCCACTATGTAATATTGTCCGCTTTGGGCCTTTGGCCCTCACGGCTTTATTCTTCTCAGGACAGCCCATACTACTCCAAGAAAACGAGCCCAGGACTCCCCCCTATCACACGTTGCAGAAGTCGGCTCTAATACCATTTGTAAGGACCCAAGCCTCCCACCATGTAATATTGTCCGCTTTAGGCCTTCAGCCCTCACGGCTTTGTTCGGGGCAACCCATACTACCCCAAGAAAACGCGTTGCACAGATTAGAGAACCCAAACCTTATAAACTAGCCCAAGACTCCCCTCCTTAAGCGATATGGGATGAGAGACACGCCCCCTCCCTGCGCATGTCTGAGGATCGAGGCACGGATGAACCACCATCCCTCCTCCTCGCGCACCGCCGCCTGGGCCGTCACATGCCCTTACTCTCGCCCGCATACTGCCGATGCAATCTTAGTTCGTCCCTCCGTACTACCTCGAGTCTGAGTCATCACAAATTGCATTTGAATGTTTTTTCTTTTTATCATGCGACCATTCAAATCAAATTCTTTAAAAAAAATGGAAATTAAGCTATTTTGCTTTTACAAAAATAAAATAAAATTCATCTTGCATTATTAGCACTCTAGTGGAAAAAAAAATCTTTTCCACATGTGGCTTTGATCACCGTTGACGAAGGCCACCTGAGACGAGATTTTATACACGGGCGATGTTGCTAAGAATAATCCATTTTTCTGTAGATATAGTTATACTGTGTGTGAAGTGGCATTCATTTCTTGCATTGATTTTCATACCGTGTTTTGGAATCTTGACAACCATTCTAAATTAACATGTTTGGTTGCAACATTAGAGCTGTAAAATTGGGTGTTGTAGCTTTTATAAGGAGTTTGCCAACCTTCTTTGCAGCATTACCCAATTTTGAGGTACTGCGATAATCAAAACAATTTTTAAAACCTTCATCACACATTTTTTAGGTAAGTTTCCCGGCACAGCTATAACACAATACGGTAGCAGCACAAGCATCACAAAACCAAACTGACAATAAGACCTACCGAATATGATACTACTATTAATCCGGTTCGCGTCACAGAAAAAACCAAGATCAAGTATATCACGATTTCATATCTTCGATCGGAAGAATCGATTCTTGTAACAGCTGATATCTCAATGTCATTTAGACATTTAAAGCAAATAGCCGTAGATGGAGAGCTCATTGATGCAATATGATGGGGTATGGAAATAAGATATGAGAATGATTGCAAAGAACCAAATGACAATTCAACAAGGCCATTTAGTTTTACTTATCTATCAAAGCCATCTGTTATAGAAGAAGAAAAGACGCAACAAAAGAAAAAAACAGCCTCCCAAGCGTGGTCACGCGAGCTCCACGACGCTACCATGCGGGAGAGGCACGAGCAGTGGATGGCTCGCCATGGGCGGGTGTATGAGGACGCCGCCGAGAAGGAGCGATGCTTCTCCATCTTCAAGACAACCGTCATGTTGGGAATGACTGATCCCCGAAAATCATGATTCGACACTAAATCGAACCCCTAAATCAATGCGGAAGCGAAGCCCAAGAAAACGACACATATCACCGATCGTAAAGCACACCACGGATTCGAGCGTACCTTGATGCCACAGATTAGACACCGACGCCGTCAGAGGAAGAGAAATCGAGCCTTGTTCGATCCGAGGAGGCAAACTCCTTCAATTGCTTCACTGTTTCGCTTTTGGAGAAAAACGGGAGAGAGGGAGAGAGCGTTGAGAGAAAAACAGCGTACGTACAATTAACCAACGGTAGTTTTCTCTCTCTCTCCTCCCTTTTATACCCCCTTCTTTCCACGGGCCGTATTCCCATGGGCCGGGCTTTACAGGCCCAGGCTTTGGGCGAACAGGGCCTTAAGCCCTTTAATTAAATAAAGCTTTCATCTCCCACTCGCACAAGGTGGGCCGAACAGGATTCTCTTCAACATTCATACCGGTGAATAATCCGTGCGACCAGCATACTTTGAGAGCTCGTTGCTATACATCTGTTAGGAATATATAGCAGCTCATAATGGGCGTCACACTCCGAGTAGATTTAGTATGCAGTACCCTAGATCGATCAATCACATCTATATCTCTCTTGATCTCTTTTAAACATGATATATATATTGTATTCACAATTATAATTATCACAAAGACAGTCATAATTGGTCGACCAGTGAATACAAAACCATAATGTAATTCTCCAAAATCGATCTTCCTCTTTCCTTCAAACTCTCAATTTCAGTCCAGCTTGCTTTTCTAGAAATGCCCCATTAGATCGAATCAACTCATGACCATTGGCAACACCCTAAGATAGCAAACACTAAATAAAAACCTTGAGAATAAGTAAGAGTCATAAGGGGACTAAAAAATTGAGGAACTCTTTTCCTCAAGAGTCTCACACGTCATAAAAGTTGAGATCAAACTTTTTTCCACTCTTATTGGACGTCTCATGCATACGCAGTATGAAATACGTATTACGGTATTAACTCCTTTCCCATGGAGCGTATGTCTACACTTTTCAATACCGTACAGATGATAGTTCAAACATACCCAATGTCTAACTTGAGTTCACATATCTACTTATTCACAAAATTCATCAGAACTCACATCTAGCATCTTAGACAGATAGAGTAAAATATGTGGGGTATTTTACTTTCGGACATCGTAAGAATTATGTCCTCATCTTAACACTCGATTAAGGCGACATACGTGTTTTAAGCTTGAGCTCTCGATTATCACCTAGATAATAAGCTTAAAAACAGTCTTATCTCTATTTATCACACAGTAAACAGAGGCGATTACCCGTGTGAGTGGGCTAATCTAATATCTGTCCGACATACTTCTCAACTTAAAATAATGCACTGAGCATTAAGATGCATAAAGATCATACAAAGATTCATAGGCATTAATCAATGAAAAACAAAATTTCATAAATGTGAACAACTCGGGAAATTACAATTCAGTACATCGGACTCTACGCAATCCTAGAGATTTTACATGACCACAAAACACATCTCTAGGTATTGGCTTTGTCATAGGATCTGCTACCATTCTATGCGTAGATATGTACTGTAAGTTCACATCCTTTCGTGCAACCATATCCTTAACAAAGTTATACTTGGTATCTATATGTTTGGTCTTGCCATGATATTTTGGATCTTTGGTGTACGCTATAGCTGCTTGGCTATCACAGTTAACCAACAATGGATTTGCAGTTTTCTCAATAACACCTAAATGATCCAAGAATCTCTTAAGCCAAACTTGCTTCTTGTACTTCTGATAATGCCACGAACTCAGCTTCCATCGTGGATAAGGCTATGCATGTTTGCTTCTTACTACTCCATGATATGGCGCCATTGCTCGAAGAAAGCAAATCCCGAGGTAGATTTTCTTTCATCTAAATCTCCTCCCCAATCAGCATCGAATAGCCTTCAAGTCGCGGATCCTTTCCTTGGTAATTCAACTTGAAATCAGCGGTTCCCTTCGATACCTCAGTATTCTCTTGACAGCTTTCCAATGTGCTGGACCTGGATTAGATTAGTATCTACTCACCATTCCAACTGCAAAACATATGTCGGGTCTTGTACACATCATAGCATACATCAAACTCCCAACAGCACTAGCATAAGGAACGTGTTTCATTTGTTCCTTCTCTTGTGGAGTCCTTGGACACAGTCTATGGCTCAACCCTTCACCTTTTGCAATAGGAGTGTCTATGGGTTTACAATCTTGCATACGAAATCGTTCAAGAACTTTATTTATATAAGTTTCTTGCGAAAGAGACAACGATCTCTTTGAACGATCTCTTGAAATCTTAACTCCAAGAATGTATGCAGCCTCACCCATATCCTTCATCTCAAAGTTGGAAGACAACCAACTCTTGACAGTCTTGACAAACTCCATATTGCTTCCGGCAATTAGTATATCATCAACATATAATGATATGATCACAAATTGATCCTTGGATCTTTTGATATATACACAATGATCCTCATCAATCATCGTAAAATCATATGCCATTATGGCATTATGAAAACGTATATACCATTGTCTTGATGACTGCTTAAGACCATATATCGACCTCAAAAGTCGACATACTTTTCTTCTTGGCCTTTCACTATGAAACCAACAGGTTGTTCCATATATATTTCTTCCTCTAATTCTCCATTGAGGAAAGCAGTCTTTACATCCATTTGATGTAATTCAAGATCCAGACTAGCCACTATTGCCAGAATAATGCGAATTGAGGTAAATCTCACTACAGGAGAAAACGTATCTTCATAATCAATTCCTTCATGTTGATTATACCCCTTCGCCACAAGGCGAGCCTTATGCTTTTCTATCGAGCCATCAGCCTTTCGCTTTATTTTGAGAACTCATTTGTTCCCAATAGCTCAAGGTCCTTTTGCGAGATCAACCAGGTTCCCGGACTTGGTTTGATTTCATTGACTCCATTTCCTCTTCCATTGCATTAATCCATTTTTTTCTTACTAGGGCAATTCAGAGCCTCATTAATATTTCTTGGCTCATCCCCATCTTGTGGAGCAACCATAAAAGTTTCCCTTCAATGTCAAAACGTCGACGGGAATACTTTGGCGACTTGTTTGCCTAATGGGAGATTGTACACTTTGCACATCATTTCCCATTATGCTCCCACTTGGATTAGGTAATGATGTCGTCTCATCAAGTGGTTGCAATTGAGAATGAGTTGAAGTTAATTCATCACTTCTCATATTACTCCCACTTGGATGAACTCCACTAATATCATTATCCTGATCCAAGGTCTCAAATAGGGAACAATCTTCCCCTATTTCGCCCTTCTTAGGAAATTCATCCTCTAAAAATGTGACATCTCGTGATTCAAACTCAGTTATACTCCCACTTTCCTGCTCACCTATGAACACATACCCTTTTGAGTGTTCTGAGTATCTTATGAAAATACTCTTCTTTCCTCACGGGACCCAATTTCCCAAATTTGTGAGAAGACTCATGTGTGTAGGCAGCACAACCCCATGGCTTAAGAAAACTTAAGTCCGGTTTTCTACCTGTCCATAACTCATATGGAGTGGAAGTAACGATTTGGAAGGCACACGGTTAAGTATAAAGGCATTAACAATGCATCACTCCAAAAGGTGATAGGTAAGTTAGCATGCGCCATCATAGACCTAACCATTTCCGGTAGGATTCTGTTTCTTCTCTCTCGCAACACCATTTTGTTGAGGAGTATACGGAATAGACAACTGTCTTTCTATTCCTTTTTCATCACATAATTTTCTGAACTCATCAGATAAATATTCTCGATCTCGATCGGATCTCAATGCTTTTATTTTCTTATCTAATTGATTCTCTACAAGGTTCATAAACCTTTTGAAACAACTTATCGCTTCAGATTTATGAGAAATCAAATAGACATATCCGTATCGAGTATAATCATCAATAAAGGTGATGAAATAAACAGCCCCATGCCTTCCTCTCACATTCATTGGACCACAGACATCAGAATGGATTAAATGCAAAGGAAATTCAGCTCTTTTCCCTTTCCCAAATGGTTTCCGTGTTGTTTTTCCTTCTAGGCAATGCTTACATATGGGTAAATCGACTTTTTCAATGTTACCCAACAAGCCCTCTTTGGCTAGTCTATTCATACGTTGTTGGCCAATGTGACCAAGTCTAGCATGCCACACATTCACATCATTATCATAGGTATTAGAAGATGTGATAAGGAAATAACAAACATTAGCATTAACATAATCAATATCTAATACAACAAAACCATCCAGAAAATAGCCACAACCATAGTAATTTGTCTCCAAAAACAAATTCACACCTCTACTACAGAAGTTCATATTAAAACCTAATTTAACCAACATTAATACATACACTAAATTCCGACGAATCTCCGGAGCATACAATACATCATGAAGAAACAAGGTGCGTCCACCACGCATATTCAGTTGGCATGTGCCAATTCCTTTCACTTCAGCTCTGGAGTTGTTTCCCACATAGATCCACTTAGTTCCGGTTGGTACTCGTCGGAATTCCACGAAGGATCCTCTATCCTTCGCTACATGGTCTGTCGCTCCCGAATCCACAGTCCACAAAGGATTAGACTCGTTAGGAACACAGAACTCGACACATAAGTAAAGTTCTGAAAAGTACAATGGGTGCATACCTTCTTTGGCTCACGACGGTCGCGAGCATAGTGACCCTTCTTGTCACAGTTGTAGCATTTCACCCTTGCAAGCTTTTTCATGCGAGGACGCTTCCCTCTTCCATGTTGGTTGAATTTGGGTTTCTTCCCTGAAGGACCTGCTTCTTCCTTGCCTTTCCCCTTATCAAACCAGTTAGGGCGCTTGCGCTTAGAGCTCGAAGCTCCATTTGAGCTAGAACTAGCATGATAAAGTTCAGCATCCGGCTTAGCCGCCAACAAGCGGTCCTCTTCCAGCTCAAGATGACGCATTGCATCCTCAAAGGTTTTGATATTTTCATTGTGAGTCGGTGCACCTTCATGTGCTCCCAACTCGAGGCAAGGAACGAATCACTTTGCTTGCACTGCTGCTCATCTGTGAGGACATGGCCAGCATCTCTCAGCTCAGTTATCATGTTTGACATCTTTCTAAGATGTTGCTTCATGGTCTGACCATGAGGCTTCTTATAAGAGTCAAACCTGATAGTGAGCTGCCTCAGTCTAGTCACCGAAGTATGACCAAATCTAGCTGCCAATGCCTCCCACATTTCCTTAGCATTGTCAAAACGCCGAAACTCTCGCATGACGTCATTTTCCATGCTGCTCAGCAACGTGATGCGAGCTAGAGAGTTCATTCTTTTCCACGCAGAAAAAGCTTCTTTGTCTCTTTTGTCTTTGTGCGGTGGTTCCCTCTTCGGGTTCTACCATGGTCATGACAAGAGCCTCAAGTGCTTCTTACTCTTCCAGCACATACTGGATTTTCATTTGCCAAATTTCATAGTTGTCTCCATTGAGCTTTTCACCTTTGTTCAGCTCGGCAACTATGCTCTTTGTGGCTGAAGCCATTGATCTGAACAAATCAGACAAATATGCACGAATTATTAATGCCTATCATTTATGCATCCCTATTTGCATAGACCCATCATTTTAATGAATAATTTTAAGTAAGGTTTTAGAATCAAAAGGTCACTATGTTTCCAATCATCCTCCAAAATCCTAACTTAAAACTATCATCAATATAATTGTCTTATGCAAAATCATTTCTATGAAGCTACAAAAAACTTCTAAAACTACCCACAGCTAATTACCCACAGCAACCAGCAGTAACAGAAAGCAAGATAATAGATATCAAATAACACAACAATGCTTTCATCTTATAATACAATCAATACATTGGTTGCTACATCAACAACTATCAGGTAGTCAAACAGTACATAATATGTCCACAAAGCACACTTAACATACATCACCAATACAACTAACACATAGTCGGCCTGACAGGAAAGATCCTCTTTTGTTCAATTTCTTGATCTTTTTCCTTGTAACAATACAGTAATATTCATTTACAAAATCTATCACATTTTTCTTATAGGAAGCAGCTCCGTTGACATCCCATATGCGATTCAACACATCTTGCCATTCGGGTGGAAGAGTGTTTATGAAAAATCGCACCATCTCTGGCTGTGACATAAGACGACCATTCCATATGACCTGTTGAATTTTCCCGTTGACTTCAAGGACGTGATCAATTAAGTCACCACTCTCCCATCGATGATCAGTCAGCTCAGCTATCAACTTAGACAGCCTTTCCTTTTGTTCATCGGTCACTGCGCGAATAGGTGTGCGCAACCTCAGGGGAGGCATTGTTCAACAAATGCAGAACAAATAAGGGATTACATATAATCCACATAGACTTAATTGAAAAAAAGAAACACATTCTTTTCCTCTTTTTTTTTTTTTTTTTTTTTTTTTTTTGGGTCAACGGTCAAGTCAACGGTCAACGGTCGTCGCCGGTCAACGCTCATCGGTCGTCGGACCGGTCGGACCGGACGGACCGGTCGGGCGGACCGGCCACACGTGCCGCGCGCGTGCGCGGGCTGACGTCACGCATACGTCAACGGCACGTGCCACGCGCGTGCCATCGTCGGCCGGTCGGGTCGGGTCGGTTCGCGGGTCGGGTCGCCGCCGCCAACCGACGTCGCGACGCGTCATCGATGACGTCAGCCCAGCCGATTCACGGCCGTTGGGTGACGCGGCACGCGTCGGTCCGTGGACCGGCGCGTGCCGGTCGCCGGCCGGCGGCGCGCACGCGCCGATTCGCCGACCGGCGCGTGTGCCGCACGCGTCTGGCGATCGAGCGCTTCCGGGGCGTCGCGCCCACTCGCAGCGCCTTCCGGCCGCGCGTGTGGGCGCGTGCAGCGTCTCCCGGCCGCGCTCGAGACATCTCCGGACTCGTCTCGACGTCGCCTTTCTCCCAGTGCTTTCATAATTTGTTTTTGACATTCGAAAACTCATGAAAATGGCCTAAGAAGTCTCGGGTGTCGGGATTGCTCGACCCGATCCGTACGGCCGAAGTTCCTTTTGCGAAAAATCAATCAAAACACATCAAATTGATCGGGAAAACGTGAACTAGGGCTCTGATACCAATGTTGGGAATGACTGATCCCCGAAAATCATGATTCGACACTAAATCGAACCCCTAAATCAATGCGGAAGCGAAGCCCAAGAAAACGACACATATCACCGATCGTAAAGCACACCACGGATTCGAGCGTACCTTGATTGCCACAGATTAGACACCGACGCCGTCAGAGGAAGAGAAATCGAGCCTTGTTCGATCCGAGGAGGCAAACTCCTTCAATTGCTTCACTGTTTCGCTTTTGGAGAAAAACGGGAGAGAGGGAGAGAGCGTTGAGAGAAAAACAGCGTACGTACAATTAACCAACGGTAGTTTTTCTCTCTCTCTCCTCCCTTTTATACCCCCTTCTTTCCACGGGCCGTATTCCCATGGGCCGGGCTTTCTGGGCCCGGCTTGGGCTTAAGCCCTTTAATTAAATAAAGCTTTCACGTCAAGTACATCGAGTCCTTCAACCAAGATGGAAACAAACCGTACAAGCTTCAATGCGTTTGCCGACCTAACGGCAAGGCCTCAAGGACCGGATACAAGCGTTCATCCTCCCTGCGGGCGGCGAGCATGAAGCCGTTCCAATATGAAAGTGTGACCGCGATTCCATCAAGCATGGACTGGAGAAAGAAAGGAGCCGTCACGCCTATTAAGGACCAAGGCCAATGCGGTAAGGCATCGAATCGAATATATATTCGGGATCTTCCTTGGTTTAACCATAACATTCAATCATTCATTTTTCTTTTTTCTTTTTCTGACGTGAATCTTCCTTGTAATATAGGATGCCGTTGGGCTTTCTCTGCTGTGGCGGCCATGGAAGGGATTACCCAGCTCACGACGGAAAACTGACCTCTTTGTCCGAGCAAGAACTAGTGGATTGTGACAGGAGTGGCGAAGACCAGGGTTGTGGGGGCGGCCTCATGGACGACGCTTTCCAGTTCATTATCAGCAACCACGGCCTCACGACTGAGGCCAATTACCCTTACCAAGCTGTCGACAACACCTGCAATGCCCGGAAAGCAGCCTCTACTGCTGCGAAAATCAGCGGGTATGAAGATGTGCCTTCCAACAGCGAGTCCGCCCTTCTAAAGGCCGTGGCCCACCAGCCAGTTTCCGTGGCCATCGACGCAGGCGAATCAGATTTCCAGTTCTACTCCACCGGCATTTTCACCGGGGAATGTGGGACCGATCTGGACCACGGGGTCACCGCGGTCGGGTACGGGACAAGTGAGAACGGAACCAAGTACTGGTTGGTCAAGAATTCGTGGGGCACCGGATGGGGCGAGGAGGGATATATCAGGATGCAAAGGGACATTGATGCTGCGGAAGGTTTTGCGGCATTGCCATGGAGGCTTCATATCCAACTGCATAATTGCCTGGGATTATACAGCATTGTCATGTTAATACAGAGATTGGGCCATGGTAAGCTTGTCTCTGTGGGTGTGTGGATATAATATGTCTATGGTTTGTGAATTTTCTTGTTTCTACTTATTCTTGTTCCGTGTAGACTTGCACGTGCATGAAGATATTGGTCTCCTGTCGTATGACCCTATGTATGAATGCAAGTGAATGTTTTCAGTTATTTAAGGTGCTGGACTTGACCAGCCCAAACAATACCGAATCAAATATATCGTGCAACTGAAGTCGAGCATCTCAATTGAAATACAACAAAGAGTTCAATTTGCAATCCAAAAGGACAAATATGTCTACAATGGCTGGACAAAAGCTGCTGACAGATAATATGTTGCATCTTATCGTGTTTTACATTTACCATCTACGTTAACTAGTGTATACGAATTAGGTGGCACGGGTTTTGCGGGGGCATATGTCCTCAAACGTAATTCTATCTATATTGAGTATATGTGCGTAAGAAAATAAGTTCCTGAAGCCAAACATACCAAAAATGCATGAAAGCTCAAATGAAGGGTATGTTTGTGTCAAAGAAAACTTTGTGATAAATTAAAAAAAAAAAAATAGTTAATATTAAGTAGAACTCCAAACTAGTATATGTGTAACAAATTTACATTAGATTAATTTTTGACCATCAAAACCCTAAAGTTGTACCCTTGTGATAAATTTACCCCAAACTATTTTTTTTCAGCACAAAAAACTCTAAATTAGTATCTTTGTAACAATTTACTCATTGTTAGTTTCCGTTAAATTGAATTATTACTACGAAAAATCACAAATGAGTACACTTGTGACAAACGGATAGTAAAACCCAAAATTAGTACACCCATGAAATGCCACATGTTATCCAACTCGGCAATTTAGCGGTAGAATTTGATGGAAACTAATAAAAGACAAATTTAGTGTATCAGGTTTTAGTTTTTCATAATATTAGCCCTAACAGAAAATACCTTTCGGGAAATCATTTTTTAGGAAAATGGGTAGTTTCCTTTTGTTTGGTGATATGTAACCAAAGATGTCTTCTCGTGTTTGGATCTCATTTGGAAACAAATTTCAATTTCATGACTTTATCTTAAGCAAAAAAAAAAAAAATCAATTTTTTTCCTTTTTATTTTTTTGTTCTATTTTTTTCTTTTTCCTACTTCCTCCACATGTCGCTAAGCCTCAAGATAGCCAGCAATAGGCCACAAGTGAGGCTTGAGTTCACTAGCCTCACTGAGATCTAGCAAGCTCGAGCTCATTAACCCTAGGTGAGGCTTGAGCTTACCATTCTCAAACAAGCTCGACCTCACCAAATCTAGCGAGGTGGAGCCTCGTCTAAGGTTGGCAAGGCTCAAGCTCATCAAATCCCAATGAGGCTTAATTTTGTCGACCTCGAGTGAGGCTCGAGCATGTAGGGGTCTAGCAAGCTTGACCTCGCTGAGATTTGGCGAGGTGGAGGCAAAGTCAAGCCTTGCTGACTAGCACCTATGGCCGGTCATTGGTCACCACCTATTGCTCACGCTTAGCGACTGGCGAAGGGAGAAGCAAAATGAAAAAGAAAAAATATTAAAATGCTAAAAAATTCAAGAGGAACAATTTCAGAAAGTGTTTTCATCTCTTTAGATTTGGGAATTCATTTTCCTAATTTTACTTGTGAATATTTTTGTTGATTGAAAAGTATTTATGGTGGACTAATTATTTATAACAAACAAAAGGAGTAAAGGTCTAGAAAACTAATTTCCGAAAAACAATTTCACTCATACAACACACCCAAAATTAAATGACATGGAAGTTTGATCGGATAACGTATTTGTAAACTTAATTTCATGTTTAATTTTATATGTTTTTAGAGTACATGGTGACCCACATGCAGTGCATATTATTTGAAGGTAATTTTCATTTCAAAATTAAATAGATGAATTTCAACAATAAAAGCAAGTATAATTACATTAACTTTTGATATTTAAACACAATGTAAAAATTTAGAGATGACAAATCGAAAAGATAATGTTTTCTTGTTAAATATAGGCTTTATGGGATAAAATTATGCCGGGTGGCTTGCCGCGTGATAATTACATAAGGTGAAGAACCTTGTGAGGAGCATAGAAGCGAATATTCTCCTACTTCAACTATATCTAAATATTATTGATATTCATCGAGGCAGGGGTGTTGGTTGCACCTCAAGCACCTAATAACACAAATAATTAATTCAGAGGACCAAATCTCCTGAATTATTGATCCGGGTGCATCCAACGTAACTCCATTGACCAACTCAAAACCATCGATGCTTATACAAGCCAATAAAGAAGTTGGACATTATGTTCTTCGATGGATCATTTTTGAGTGAATAATGTTAATTACTTATCGGTACTTTGTGGTATATCGATATATATCAATTGGAGGTCATTTTAGATGTCTTGTATGACCGATTGATGAAGTTTCAGGAGGATTATTTTCTAGTCAAGGGAGGAGCTCGAATTCTGGGAAGGCTAAAGGTTCACGAATGCGGTTCAAGAATATGGAAAGCCAAAGGTTCAAGAACACGGAAAGCTAACGGCTCGAGAATGTGGAAGGCCGACGATTAAAGGCATTTAGTCCCGTGTTAATAATGGTTTTTTATTCCTAGCTGTTTTTATTTTTATGTAGCTCAAGAGTCGAACGTTTAATTCCTAGGTCCTTAAAGTTTATTTTTAATATTTCCTACGGCTAAAATCCTCCTATAAGTAGGGGAAACTATCCAATGTAGGGGAGATACGAATTTCATGAATGAAAATGGTGAGATTTCCTCTGCTTGAGCGAACTCCTTTGGAGAGTGGATAACTCCTTTCGGTTTCTTTATCCTTGGAGCGTAGATCACTCCTTGGTGGTGAGCCAAGAAGCCCTTTATCCTTGGCTGGTGGAATCTTTAGGCCTTGGTGGTGAGCTTCTCTTATCCCGAAGTCCTTTATCCATGGCTGGTGGAAGCTTTAGGTCTTGGTGGTGAGCTTCATAGATCTCGATCCTCATCCTTGGTTGGTGGCGTGGCCTTTATACCTTGGGAGGAGATCGTTCTATCTTTTCTTATTCCTCTTTGTTTCTTTACCGTATACACTACTCCATACACTTAACCACAAAAATCCCCTCAAAAAAATCTCCGTTCTTGAATCACTCACCCCATCACGCATCAAATATCCTTAAAAGGCGATTTTGAAAGTTTACTTTTAATAAAAATAATATAAACATTAGTCATCGTCAACAGAGGTAAATATAACAAGATTTTAACACTTAAGGTATCAAGAATCTCTCCGCCCGAATATTGTAAAGCTCCTAGGGCACTCAGGCTTTGTGATCAAGTTAGATTAAGGATATTATCATTTTAACGCTTAAGTTATCAAGAATCTCTCCATCCGAATATCGTAAAACTTGTGGGGCAATCGGGCTTTGTGATCAGGTTAAATTAAGGATATTATAATTGGTCATATTAGAGGTTGTAAGGGAGAATTATTCGATCAATCGTAAATATATTGTATGGATTTTATTGTATGGATAACAAGTCATTCTTAAAATTTTCAATTTGATAAATTTAATCGTAAATCTTTACACAAAATTCCAATATACGCTTTAAGGTCAATTTAAATCAAAAATCGTAAACTCGGCAGTCCAATCATCACCGGCTATTTTACTTGGCCACCACCAGATCCACCATAAAGGTTTACAATTGTATTGGTAAAATTGAAAATTCTATATTAGATTTAAGACTATTTCTTCGAAGGTGTATGGTTTGTAATAAATTTGGCAAGGGTTTTAGTAAAGATTGGTTGGTTGTACACGTGGCATTCTTTTTTTTTTTTTTTTTTTTTTGAACTAAGGCATTCTTGTTTACTAATCCGTAACTTTTTCTTCGATCCCATCGACGATGGTGGTTCCCCCTCATGCGACGATGGTGGACCCCTCTCATGCGCAATGACCATGAAGGTTTTTTTGGAGTTACACATTTCCAACGTAAATCTAGGTAAGATCTTGAAGCCATTCTATTTTGGAGTCCACGTAGCTAATATTTTGGAGTCATTCTTCACGGTCCATAATGACTACGATGATGTTGGGTTGCATACACTAAATCTAGTTAAGATCTTCCCATTTCAAAGGAATGCACAAGAATTATTTAGAAGTGATTGGTGTTAACAGAGCTAGGGATCAACCTATACGTAATTTCGAAGCAAGCTTTATATGCTTTCGATATATGTGAGTGGATTCGGGTGGGTCACATTATTGGATATATTTTATCCAATGATGTGCTTACACACATTCAATAAGAGATATGATTGTTTTTTTTAAAGAGTTTTTCTTTATTTATTGTATGTAAATTCACAGTTAAAATTATTTTTGTTAGATAGAATTTAAGATGTGATTATAGAGGTAAGCTCATATAGGATGCATCCCTGTATGCATTAATAGAGAATTCGTTGGTTCGGTAATCAATTAAATTAGCTACGTGGGCTCCACCATCGATGGCGGTTCCCCCTCATGCGACGATGGTGCTTCTTTCATGGAGCCCACGTAGCTAATATTTTTCCCTTTGAAAGAAGCCATTCTATTGCTTGGGGGCAAACGGAATGGTATATATTATGGACCGTGAAGAATGATTCCAATCGAGCAGGCAACATTTGCATTCAAAACCTCAAATCAGTCCCTCTCTATTCCATAGAAACCCTAATATTTTAAGCTGTGAAAGAGCAACTCAAAACGAAGCACCGTGTACGGAGCCTGTTTGGCTCATCACATCCCAAACGACTTGCCGGATTCACCAGGCACTTAGGGACTTCAATTTCAATGATTCACATCCATAGTAATTAGGAACCTAATTTCAATCTCTTCTTGAGTAAGAGTATTTACAACCCATCTATAAATACATGCAAAACCTTCTCTCTTTGGCCATTCATTCACTCTCCAAAACACGAGCACACACCCCAAACCCACGAGTGCAATAGCGAGACCATGGCTTCCACACTTGTGGACAAACTTGTTCTCGTGATGGTGGCCATCCTAGGACTTTGGGCCTCCCAAGTCCGCTCGCGTGAGCTGCACAAAGCAACCATGCGGCAGAGGCACGAGCAGTGGATGGCTCGCCATGGGCGGGTGTACCAGGACGACGCCGAGAAGGAGCGACGCTTCTCAATCTTCAAGAACAACGTCGACTTCATTGAGTCCTTCAACAAGGATGGGAACAAACCATACACGCTAGCCATTAATGCGTTCGCTGACCTAACGATCGAGGAGTTTAAGGCCTCAAGGAACGGATACAAGCGCTCTTCCTCCCCGAGGCAGGTGAGCACTAAGCCATTCAGATACGAGCACGTGACCGCGGTACCATCAAGCATGGATTGGAGAAAGAAAGGAGCCGTCACGCCTATTAAGGACCAAGGCCAATGCGGTAAGGCATCTAATCAAATATGTAATCGGGATCTTCTGTACTTTAATTACAACATTCAATCATTCAATTTTCTTCTTACACGAATCTCCCTTGGAATATAGGAAGTTGCTGGGCTTTCTCTGCTGTAGGGGCCATGGAAGGGAATAACCAACTCACGACGGGAAAACTGATCTCTTTGTCCGAGCAAGAACTAGTGGATTGTGACACGAGTGGTGAAGACCAGGGTTGCGAGGGCGGCTTCATGGACAACGCTTTTGAGTTCATCATCGGCAACCACGGCCTCACAACCGAGACTAATTACCCTTACCAAGCTGTTGACGGAACCTGCAATGCCCGCAAAGAAGCCTCTAGTGCTGCAAAAATCACTGGATACGAAGATGTGCCAGCCAACAGCGAGTCTGCCCTTCTGAAGGCTGTAGCCCACCAGCCAGTTTCCGTGGCCATTGATGCAGGCGAATCGGCTTTTCAGTTCTACTCCAGCGGCATTTTCACGGGGAATGCGGGACCAATCTGGACCACGGGGTCACTGCAGTCGGGTACGGGACGAGTGAGGACGGAACCAAGTACTGGTTGGTCAAAAATTCGTGGGGCACCGGATGGGGCGAGGAGGGATACATTAGGATGAAGAGGGACATCGATGCTAAGGAAGGTCTTTGTGGCATCGCCATGGAGGCTTCATATCCAACTGCATAATTGCTTGGGACAACAAAGCACTGTCATGTTAAAACAGAGATTTGGTCATGGTAAACGTGTCTGTGAGTGTGTATGTGTGCATATATGTCTAGGTTTGTGAACTTTCTTATTTCATGTGTATGCTTGTACTACGTAGACAAGCATGTGCATGGAGACATTGGTCTCCTGTTGTATATAAACCCTAAGCATGAATGCAAGTACATGTTTCAGTTATTTGAGATGCTAGACCTATTGAACAAAATCGATATTGAATTGAATATATCGTGCCACTGAAGTTAAGAACCACAATAAAATTGTATTACAACAATGAATTCTTTGAAACATTGGCGACTTTTCGGTTGTCGGGGTAATCTCAAGGTTTCAAATATGAACACAGGGTACCCAATTGATAGAAAAGTCGGTCCAGTGCCAATCGACAAGAATTGTGCAATCTGGTGGAATCACCCACACTCGATCACATGCCTCTATCAAGTCGACCTATCTCCGGTCTTTAATCGATTCTTAATTGTGCCGTAATGACCCTTGCAGATTAACTCGATCGAAAGGTTGCTTCCTGTTCAAATTCTTGAGTCTGGTGCATTAGAAACTCTTAACGACTTCACCCGATAGACTAGTTTTCACATGAGTGACCGACTCAAGGAAAAGAACTATATGCGTGCCAACGAAATGCCCGTCTCAATTTATTGAAAATAGAATTGGAAAATCGGGATGTCACAACTCTTCCTCTCTTATAAAAAATTCGTCCTCGAAATTTAAACCTTTATCAATTCTTAAACAAAAAGGTGGGGGTATAGTCATCTCATCAAATCTTCTCTTTCCCGAGTTGCTCCTTCAGTACCAGTGCTACCAGATCACTGCTATCTTGCCCAAACCACTTCGAATCCAAAATACTAAACACTTGCCCACTTAAAATACCAAAAGTCATCACTACAAAATCTACAAAGCTAAACTGGCGATTCTGAGCAGTCTCTAAACTGTCTTTGATAATTGCAACTGAATTACTAATTTCTTAACCAACTTTGGACCTGCGATTTTCTGATCCCTGATCTCATCTCAACAACTGAAGTTCTGAACACTCTGCTCTACACTGACTAAAAAGAAACTATCTGACTGATTTGCTGAAACTGGGAACCTCTGGTCAAGATCTGATATAACTCTGACACTGATCTCGACAACTGCAATCACTGACTACTATATTGACCTTGGCCCGTGATCCTTCTTTCCCCAACTTTATCTCAGCAATCGAAATTCCGCACTCTCTGCTATGCACTACTTAAGAAAGAACCATCTGAAAGCTCTGCCAACTTGGAACATCTGATCTAGATTTGAAATACAATTCATCCCCGACACTCCATGTAGATGAATTATATGATATACACACACTTCGGTATACCTATTCTAATCGAGATTCTTTTCATGCTGCACTAAGGTGAGTTGACTCTGTTCATCTGTCGACCATAACCCCATAAGGAATCAATACTCTTCCCGACTCCTTAATAACCTGTCATAACATTCCATCATGCTATACTTCCATTCCCACACAGGACTCTCTCAAGTACTTGAAAAAGCTTTCCTGGCTTGCGTTACCAAATTCTCACTTACTAACACATCCAACACTTACAACTTGATCGGTGATATCCATCTTCATACCGATCTACCAATCCCAATGATATAGATTCTGACTCATCTTCGTACTGTCTGGACAACGCTAAAGTTGCTATGATGAGCTTCCCATAAGATCTCTTCTTTAATCTCTGTATCGTCAATTATACACAATCATCCTCAGAACCTTAGCGTTCTGTCTTCAGAAATCTGAAAATCAACCTCTCTCTCATCTACATTCTCTTATAGAATCTTCTGAATTTTTGAATCTGTCCACTGAAGCGATTTGATTCTGATCTGTACTCTCGGCTCAATTTGGAGGGTAGTCATAAGATTCAAAAGGTGGCCTACCTTAGATTTGAAAACCGAATTTCGAACTTTCTCAAATACGATCCAATCCTTGAGTACCAACTGTGCAACTAAGGATTCTCGACTCAATGCATCTACGACTTTGCTCACCTTTCCAGAGTGATATAAAATATCATAGTCATAATCCTTAATGAGTTCCATCCATCGACGCTGTCTCATATTCAACTCTCAAGGTCTCAACTGACGGGACGCATATGCAACAACCCTATCCTGCTGTATCAACACACAACCCAATCCTTTAAATGACGCATCACTGTAGATCTCATCACTTCTAGGACCAAATGGAATAGTCAGCACAGGTGTAGTAGTCAGCTCTTGCTTAAGCTCTTGAAAACTACACTCGCACTTACCTGTCCATACGAACTTCTCTTCCTTCCTCAGTAGTCTTGCCAACGGTAACGCTAACGCTGAAAACCCTTCTGCAAACTATCTGAAATATCCTGTTAATCCTCAGAAACTTCTGATCTCTATCATTGTAGTCAATATCGGCCAACCGATCACTACTTTAATCTTGGACGGGGTTTACAAAGATTCCTTCTCCGAAATCACCTGACCTAGGGACACAACACAAGTCATCCAAAACTCGCATCTACTAAGCTTATTGTAAAATCCAAAAGTACTCAAGGTCTGAAGTACCATCCCCAAATGTCTCTCGTGCTCCTCAGCACTCTTTGAACACATTAGGATAACTTCAATGAACACGATCACAACTGATTCAAGTACCCTTAAACATTCTGCTCATTAGACCCAAACAAATAGCTATGGTGTCCATCAAACCATACGGTATTACAGCGAACTCATAACTGCCATATCAAGCGCGAGGTGCTAACTTTGATATGTCTTTCTTCCTGATCCTCAACTGATGATACCCTAACCTCAAGTCGATCTTTAAGAATATCAATGTACAAACGCAACGAATCAACTTTCGTCTTCACTAATAGCACGGTGCTCCCCAAGGTGATGCACTGGAACGTATGAATCTCATATTCCACAATTCCTGCATCTGCACCTTTATTTCTTTTAACTCGGGTAACACTATCCGGTAAGGAGCCTTAGGGACTGGCTTTGATCCAGGTGCTAATTCAATCACGAACTCTATTTCTCTTTCTGACAGCAAACCCGGCAATTCTTCAGAAAATACTTCAGAAAACCTATGTACCACGGTTATGTTCTCCATATTCGGCTCCTCAACTAATGCATCCATTACAGTTGCCAAGTAGATTCGGTAACCAACAACTAGAACCAAGTCATCTTCAGCGACGAATAACAAGGATTGAAGTTCCTCTTCGACTTTCAGTGATTCAAAACTTTCGCACGCTAACTGAACAAGCTGAATTATATCACTACTACGATTCAAAACAACAGAAAGCTCCTTGAGCCAAACCTTTTTATAAATGAATTCTAAGTCATACTTAAGCAAACTCCCTTCAAGTATAACTATAGTCAGAGATTCATATTTCTATTACTTTATTACCAATCTGGAAATCCTACAACCCTCACTGAAAATGCTGCTGCACTACTCTGATAAAAACATCTCAAGAACATTCTTCTTCTAATTGATGCATGGTCGATCCCTTCATGCTCCTCTAGCCATCCTAGTGGCATCATATGTGCAGTAATGGTACTTACGCTCTCGTGAACTTACGCGGACAATTCCTAACTCGATGGCTGGCCACATTCAAAGCATGCTTCCCTTTTTACTCTGACACCAGGCTGACTCATCCCTCCTTCCCACAAACTCGGCACACAATCAGTCAATCCTCTACCTCCATCAAGGAACATCATGCACCCTTCCTTGCACTAAGGTCCGTTCCAAGTACCCCCCACTAAATGTCCTGAAGCACGTTTCCTCTGTTCTATCTTATCAACGACAATGATAGAAACAGTTGTGGCTCCATCTATCTATACAGAAAATCTTTGATCAGATGACTGTACTGGCAACCCTTGTAACAATCTTTTCTCTCTTACAGCACGGAACAGATCCCTTTCTTTTCTTACAAACACGACACACATCGATCGAGTTAAACACTGACTTTCCAACTCTACTCTTCCGATTGGGTGAAACATGGCACCTTTCTTCTGACATCGGCCTTTCTCCCCAATCGATTTCCATCTTTATCTAAACTGAACCTTGACTCAAATACGGAGGCTTGATCCTCGATCACAACTCCAGATTGGGCCTCAACAGGCGTGGCAACAACAACGGTCACAACACTGGCAGCAGTAGAAACAACGGCAATAGCGGCGGCTCGGTCCTGAGCTTACTGACCCAACAAGCTTCCAAGGAACACTAGTGCCTGAACAATCTCATCAAACCTAGGATCGCTCAGTGTTGCTACATTCTTAGTACCGACTTGCAGCGGTACTTTCACACTCTCGCTGGTCTAAGCCTGCGCTCTACCTCGGGTACCGACTCTTGTCAGCATCCTACCCCGAGGTATAGGTCCTACCGACCTTCTCCAAGGAGTCATCCACTCCTGGTCACTCATCCTACAGGCTCTTTATAGACACATGTTTTCCGATTCCAACATCAGGTTAGAATTTGAGTGACCCCACAAACACATTACCAAATAGCTATCAACCACATGAATCAGCATATTAAAAGCCTTTCCTACTAACTATCCCATGACTCATCGCACCTTATCACTCCATACACAAACCATGCTCTAATACCACGTAAACGGGGATGTCACGCCCCGAACCCCGAGATACGCGCACATCCCAATGCATTCGATCAAATATGCGACATCCCAGGATATGTCGCTAACCCATTCATTTATTTACACATGCGGAAGCGAAACAAATCCCCTGACAACATTTAACTTGGGATAGAAAAGCAGGCAATCGATCACAATACCAAACACTCATTTACAAACACACAACACTGGATTGTCTACAAAATAGACCAGCTCGACAAAAAGGGAACTATCCTAAAACTAACTAGTAGGACACGTTCTCCAATCCTTATGACTTCGCCTCTGCAACTCCTCAAGGCCAACCAAAGCTATCTCCACTCCGTCCACTAGGGACCTGAAATTGTAATCCCCAAACCGGGATGAGACAATGTCTCAGCAAGATCAACCCCCTAAACCCCTATTAGAAAGAAAATACGTCCAAGGGTGGCCTAGCCACGTCACACAAAGAACTTACCTCGCCTCAATTCCTTACTGCAGGTTAGCACAGCTTGTATCACACAATCTCAGGTAGTAATAATAATTCAAACAATCGGAACACCATCACTTTCATATAAATCACAGTCGCACTTAGCACACATTCCAATTATTATTCACTACCACACAAGGACATACCCTACTCACAGTTCGACTATCTACTGACATTAATGCCAGGCATCGCCTCCCCCCCTTGGAGTGCGACTTCCTCACTACGTCGACGGCATTCCCGAAGGAGCATCGTCTCCCCCCTTGGAGCACGGCTTCGTCACTACGTCGACGGCATTCTCGAAAGAGCATCAATCCAGTCGACCCAGCCTCTACTGCGATCGGCATCCACCGCGTGGGCATCCCATATAGGGGCAAGTCCGACTCAACAGCCCAAGACGATTCCTCTTAGTTATCACACAGCCAAAGCATACTTGGCCCCAGGACACTTTATATTTCACTCAATGCTTCCACTTAAAACAATGATCCCAGCCATTTTTCTTCATATTAAAAATATTCCAGAAATTACTCACGTGTGTGGGGACATGCTAATTTCGAATCAAAAAGCCAATATCTCACTTTTTCAAACCCCACTATTTACTATAATCATTAAAATCCATTTTTTTCATCAAAACCCGACACTTGGGTTTTTATAAATAAAATCCATATTTACCACAATCAACACTCAATTTGCCACATCCATTCATCAAATTCAAATTCTAAATGCACAGCAGTGATCAGCACGAAATTATGAGAAAATAAGGTTCCAAAATAATTTTCAGAATTTATTAAATAATTAAATTTATTCCGAAAATTAATTAAATAATAATATCCATATCTTTCACGATCCACACTCAATTTATAATATCCAATCATCAATTTCAAAATCTGACTACACAGCAGCGATCGGCACGAAATTCTGAGCAAATAAGGTCTCGAGATAATTTTCGGAATTTATTAAATAATTAATTTTATTCCGAAATTTATTTTAATAATAATATTTTAATAATTTCGAATAAATATATATTATTAAATTATTTAAGAATTTCGGAATACTTAAATAAATCAAAACCAAATTCCTTTAAGTCATATCAAAGCTTATATTAATATAAACATTCATTTAGCCTTAAATTAAATCCACTTTAAGTTAATCAAGCACATTAATATAATCTACACTTAAATAAATTAAACTAACCACCTAATAACACTTAACATAAACTAAACACACATAAAGCATCATTAACCCTCTAATCAAGGTTTAGTGAACTAAACTCACCCGGTTAACGAACCGAGCGGACCTAACTGACGGGGACGACGCGAGGATCGACTTTCCTCGAGGCGGGCCGAGCATCCGGGCTCGGGAAGGCGGCCAAAACGGGCCAAACGTCTGCTACCATACCCATTTTTCCTCTCTGCTCGCTGCTGGTTGAGGCCGGAAAAGGGTCGATCCGGGGCCGGTTGGAGTTGGGAATGGGCGGAGGAGCTGAACCGGATCTAGGCGGGGCTTCACGGTGGTCGGAGGCGGCGGAGGGAGCTCCGGCGATGGCCCACAACGCTGGACAGCAGCTCTGGGCGTCGGCCAACCAGGGATGACACGGCTGAAGGCGGAGACGTGCAGGCGGCGCTCGACGGCGTGCGGCAACGGTGACGACTTCAGCTCCGATTGCTTGCTGCAGTGGCGAGGGGACCTGCTGCTTCGGCTTGCTCTGACCTTCGCACAGTAAGGGCACCGAACAGCAGAAAGAGGACAGAGGAGAGAAGCGGAGGTGCGCACGGGCGAGCGGCGACAGTGAGCGTGGACGAGCAGCGACGGTGAGGCCTCCGATGGCATGCAGGCAAGAGCGGACAGCCATGGCTGCAGCTTCTTCTTCTCTGCATTTCTTTTTGATCTTTGCACAACCAAAAATGGAGGAGAGAGGCGACGGGGGAGAGAGAGGGAGGAGAGAGAAGAAGGAGAGAGAGAGATGGGAGCATTCCCTTTTCTTTTTCTTTTTCTTTAATCCAACAAAAATAGCCCACCATGACCTCATGGATGACATGACACTCCACTATCTCCCACAACCTCATTCCAATGGTTGCAATTCCATTTTCCACCGAGGCATAAAACTGTGTACATCAATTCCTTCAATTCAAATCAATTCTCTCCCAATTGAATCAAATTGAAGTCCATAAAATTAATCAAATGTCACCACACTTCAATTCACATCTTCACTTGTTCATAGAACCCACTTAAGTCCCAAAAGCACGACCAAATGTGGTCCTACTAATTTCTCGAGCCAAATTAGCCATTCTCTGATTAATTTGCCGAAAAAACTCGGCTTGCATGAAAAATCTTCCAAAGATGAGTCAATGATCCTAAAATGATTTGTGACACACCATGACTTCCAATTTCTGAATTCGATCTCAATTTCACGGTTAATTTCACTTTGGCACGATACTAGCGCGGCCCAACCTACCGGGTAGCCTTTAGAAATTTTCATGCATTTGACCTGTGGTTGATCATCTCAAGTCACAATATATATCTTTGAAACATTGGCGACTTTTGGTTGTCGAGGTAATCTCAAGATTTCAAATACGAATACAGGGTACCCAATCGATAGAAAAGTCGGTCCAGTCCCGATCGACAAGAATTGTGCGATCTGGTGGAATCACCCACACTCGATCACATGCCTCTGTCGAGTCGACCTAACTCCAATCTTTAATCGATTCTTAACTGTGCCGTAATGACCCTTGCAGATTAGCTCAGTCGAAAGGTCGGTTCCTGTTCAAATTCTTGAGTTTGGTGCATTAGAAACTCTTAACGACTTCACCCGATAGACTAGTTTTCACATGAGTGGCCGACTCAAGGAAAAGAACTATATGCGTGCCAACGAAATACCCGTCTCAATTTATTGAAAATAGAATTGGAAAATCAGGATGTCACATCATCAGCCAAAGAAATCGAAAAGCACAAGAAAAACAATTCTCAAATGTAATCATACATGCCTCTCAAATTAAAGGAAGCCCGAGAGCACTCACTCTTAGCAAGATCTGAGCTCTCTTCTCTTATGAAATGACTTGAAATGACTTGAGAAAATAAATTGAAAGGCGCAGTGGCAAGTCAAAGTTATTGTCAAGTCTCGGGCTTAACTTCACAACATAAATATATAAATGACATTCTAGATATGGTAGACTTTCAATGCAACCCGGTTTGAGAACATGGCTGGAAAAGATTGACATTATAATCTTTATTTGTAGGTAAAACCTCATATTTGACGTTTTCTTGAATCTTGCATTCAATCATGATCGGATTATCTGGCTTCCTAACCAAACCAAGCTAGCTCCTTAACAAATGATTTTATCTTTAGAAATAAAATTTAATGAGTTTTTCGTAGGTGCAACAATCGAGTTAGCTTGATCTACAATCATAGCTATCTAGATATCCAGTGGAAAAGTATGTTTACAGAAAAGTTTAACAACTTGACCTAAAATCTTATATTCTTAGATCTCTTAAACTTTGTTATGTTTGACAGCATATTTTCAATCTTCCTATCCGAACCAAACCAAGTTAGCTCCTTAGCAAATGGTTTGATCTTTAGAATGTAATATAATGATCTTTTTATAAGTTTAAAAAATAGAGTCCATTGGATTTAGAATGTAGCTCTCTTGAGGATCATCTAGTTGAAAAGCATGTTGTTGAACTAAAAACATGCTTATTGAATAGTTCAACAGCATTATTTTCATTCATAGATAAAATCTTACGTTTGTTGATTTCTTGAACTTTGTAATAATTAATGACATATTTTGTATCTTGCTTCTCAAATCAAACCAAGTTAGCTCCTCAGTCATTGTCTTGATTTTTAGCAACGTAATTTAATGAGCTTTTTTAAAAATCAAGTTGGTTTGATTTCAAACTAAAACTCTTTTGATTTCTTGAACTTTGTAATATTTAGTGACATATTTTGTATCCTAATTTTTGGACCAAATCAAGTTAGCTCCTTAGCCAGTGATTTGATTTTCATTAATGTAATTTAATGAGCTTTTCTTGGAGATTAAAAATGTTGGTTTAATGTAGAACTATAACTCTTTAGGGGGTGATCTAGTTGAGAAGTATGCTTATTAAAAAGTTCAAAAGCATATAAGTATAATCTTATCTTCTTTGATTTCTAGAACTTTATAATGTTTAATGTTATAAATTTGTATCATGCTTCTCATACCAAAGCAAGTTAGCTCCTCAGCCAAATGATATGATTCTCAGAAAAATGTAATTTAATGAGCTTTTCATATATGTAAAAATTGTGTTGATTTGATTTAGAATCGTAACTCTTTGAAGGAGGGCTGTCGGTCACTCTTTGGTTCTCTCAAGCTCTCTCAAGGCTCTAACAATGAGAAAGTAAGCTTGCTGAAGAAGAAGGGGCCAGCTGCAACTTGGAGGATCCCTCTTGGCCTCCAAAGTCCTCTCTCTTATCCCTTTGTCTCTTGGCAAGGTCCCACCAGCCATGGCTGACATCCATGGCCCCTTGGCAGCCCAAAAACTTCCTCAACACACCACCCAAGTGGTCCAAAGGTTGTGGTAACCTTGGCCTACGAATTTTGACACAAATTCCCCCAAATTGAACCAATTCTCCTTAAATTGAATTCAATTTGGTCCCCATAAATCCAACCAAGGTGTTCTCAACCAAATTAACATTTTTCCTCACCAATTGAACTCACTTGAATCCCAAAAACGCGATAAGAAATGATCCTATGATTTTTCCAATCAAAAACGGCCCTACTTTGAATTTTTGCTAAAAATCTTGGTTTACAGAAAAAATTTCGGAGGATGAGTTGACGGTCCTAAAATTAATTGTGACATAACAGAATTTTCAATTTCTGAAATCGGGTTCAAATTCGTGGTTAATTTCAATTTGGCGCGATTTTAGCATGACCTAACCTACCGGGTAGCTTTTAGGAATTTTTAGTGCAATTGACCCATGGTCGATTATTTTTTATCCACTTTGTACATTTTCGATACATTGGCGACTCTCAGTTGTTGTGAAAATCTTGAGGTTTCAAATGCGAACATGGGATACCAAAACAACAGAAAAATCGATCTAGTGCCAATCGACGAGAATTTTGCAATTAGGTGGAATCACCCACACTTAATCACATGGCTCAGTTGAGTCGATCTATCTTCAGTCTCTAATCGATTTTTAACTATGCCGTAATGACCCTTGCAGACTAGCACGGTCGAGCAGTCGATTCCTAGTCGAATTCTTAAGTCTATTGCGTTAAAATCCCTTAACGACTTCACTAGATAAGCTAGTTATCTTGTGAGTGGCCAACTCAGAAAAAAGAACTATAGGCGCGTCGATGAAAAGCCCAACTTATTCAATCGAAAACAGAACCTGAAAATCAAGATGTCACATCAAGCAAGCCATTCTATCTTTGTAGTTCGTGTCTTAATTTGAGGTTTATCCAAGTAAGTGTAGTTTCTTCCTTCCTCTAGTAACATTCATGACATCTTCGACCCTAGGAAATTCTCTCTCGAACAAGCCAAGGGAAGGTCAATTGATGTTTGTATGTGTTGATGTATATTCTATGACTTTGTTCAATTACTTGAACTTTCTTGCATGACCGGAACGAAGTCATGGTTCATCACTTTTGTTTGGTACAAGTTGAGGTTTGCCCATAGCCATCAAATGTGATTTAGAATTGAGGCATACCGAGTTCACGTCTTAGATTGGTGCAGAGTTCCTTTATGGTTGTTACTTGAGCGGGGCATTGGGCTTAGGCTTGTTTATGAAGTTGTTAATGAGGAAATTCATGATTACATGGCACGTGCATTATGTGTGAGCACAAAACACATAATTCACAGCACGTGCATGAGGCTTGAGTACGCCCTCAAAAGGGGATTAGTGCTCGAGCAAGATGAGAAAAGATAAGAACTAGGTTCGAGTCCCCAAGGCTGGCAAGAGACTTAGGTTCGAGTCTCGAGCATATTAACTGGGTTTAAGTCCCAAAAGCAAGCAAAAAAGCCAGAATTCCAGATAAAAGCTCAAATTGAATTGGGTTCAAGTCCTAAGATGGCTCGGGGAAGACTTGGGTTCGAGTCCCGAGCATAAAAGAAAGCTTGATAAGCATGGCAAGCATGAGTAAGAAAGAAAGACTAGAAGCGCATAAGCTCATGGCATGCATCGCGTTCATGACTGTTGCAAGAGTTACCATTTATATGTGCAAGAAGCATGGTTGTATCCTTACAAATGATTTTCCTTCGACACGGTTTGCATGAGATGTTTTGACTAGTATTGACGATGGAGCAATGTTCTGATTGAAGGTTAGAGGCTATACTTACTAACTATTCCAAGTACTCACCACTGTTTCTTTTACAAGTACTTAGAATTATGGCTACTGTGCATTTTGGTTATCCTATAGAAACTTATATCACCACGTCAGACATAATAGACGTAAAGACCGATATTACTTATCGTAAAGTGTCGTCCATTATGTGGATAGAAAATGGATTGGACAAACTTGTCCCAATGCATTTTGAAGCTTGGTTTAGGTGGTACAATGACACTTTGATAGGGCCTCTTCAAGGGTTTGACAACCCGAACCTTAGTGATAATGATGATCCGTCCGAAGACTCAGACTAAGCTTATGTGTGCCGGCCCGAGTAGTGGAACAAGGATTCCTGATTTTGACTAGTAACCGCCATAGTAGAGATAGGGATACCCCAAACTCTCTTTTGGTGTATGTAATATAGAGCTTTAAAGTTTGTAAAATGTGTGGGGGTTGGGGAATAGGCTTGTAATCATCACTACTCATAAATGTGAGGGATATCCCAAAGGCTTGCCTCGCCACCACAAGCCTCGGCCTCACATATTTGGGTGAGGTCGAGCCTCGCCATGGCCTAGTGAGGCCTAACCTCGTGCCGGCAGGAAAGGTCAAGCCTCACCATGGTTGGGCGAGGCTCAAGCCGATGAGCCTCGCCGTGGCTCAACATCACCAGGGGTCGTCAACACTCTGGCAAGGTCACCGGCCCTTGTCTAGCCAACCAAGAATGGCGACCAGCCAAGAGGAACAAGAAGAAGAAAAGGAAAGAGAAGAAGATGAAAGAGAAGCAAAAATAAGAAAATTTAGACTTGATTCTAAGAATTGTTTCCAAAAACAAGAAACAACTTTTCTTTACTTCTTGATTCTGTTCCAAATAGTCTTGGAACAAAAAAATATATTTTTATTCTTGATAACAAGAAATTTACCAAATAAATTTTTGTTCTTTTTGTTTTGTTTTGGGGAACAAAAGAGTCGAATTAAGCACTGGTTAAAGTGTTACCAAACAGGCCCTTAACAAACAGGCCCAAAATGAACTTATCTACAAGATGGATATCTAAAGTAATATGTTATGATATGAATTATAATTAATCCATATTAATCTAGGATATGCATAAACAAATGAAAATAATACACAATCTTGAGAGATCTGCAAAATTAAGGGAGATATACTAAATCAAGAGAGATCTATAGAATCTCTTAAATATATGTCTAACACTTACATTAGAGAAATATATGATTTCAAACAATTAAGTTATGCTAATTGACTCATAAGTCATGGTCTTAAGTTTTTAAGTGAAGATAAATCCAAATAAATATCTATACATGCTCAACCTTAAGATCTCTCTTGATGATCTCCTTTGAAGAGTTATTGCATTTCCCAAGTAAGTAGTAACAAAGCAAGAGAGATTCTAGTTTCAAATATTTCCAGATCTCTCATTATTTGCAACCCAATTATTTATATTTCCAAACTTCAGTTTTTGCAAAAAGTCCAACCTATGCGAGAGGGAAAATGTCACCCTAGTTAAATATTAAATCACATATTCATTTGCTTACTTTAACTTTTAGAGAGTTCTACAAAAACTTCATATTATAAATAGATTGGTAGTATATAACTATACCATGAAATGCATATGACTGATCAATAAGCTCCATAACTGAAGTGGCAAATTCTTCATAACATCATGCATAATTATTCCAAGGATTTTGGTTTCTTTTCTCCGTTTCAGTAATGATGTCAAGTTTGGAAAATTAAAGGATACACCGTGAATGTAAAGAAAATTTTAAATAAGCAGTCTAATCCACCCTTGATTTGATAATGATTTGATAAATTTAACTATCTCATTTCTCACAAATTATCAAACCAACAAGGGATAAAGCTGCTTGTGCAAAGATATATTATACTAGCCATGTATGTTATGATTACTCCTCAAGTTTCAAAAAACCAATACAAAGTAGATACTTTCACTATAGCATCCAAATAAAATCTATTATCCTAGTATTTTTTTTTTTTTTTATTGTCGTTCAAGTCTAATTATTCTTGCCAAAAAGTTTGTTGTCCTCTTCTTTTCACATGATCATTTTTTTCCTTTTATTCTTCGCGGCGTTGATGTGAAATTTTGTCGCCAAATACTTGTCATTTTGTGTATAATCTCGGGATTATTGCAATTGCGCGGCCTTCCGGCCTGCAAAATTGCCGCCCGGTCAATCATTATATACCACACCTATGGATAAGGAAGCAAAACAAAAGGCTTGACTTGCGCTCGATCTTGTCTCTCCTACACTCTTGTGAATCGGTCAAACATGGAGTCCTCCAAACATCCTTGAAAATTAATGAGCATTGTTGAATAATCTAAGTTGCAACGGACAAACTTAGCATCTAATCTCTCCGTTCGATTTGTGGATCTTTTGGACTGGTTAACATGCCATCTTCGCAATCTTTTTACCCTTTTTACCGTGGATACTAGATGGTATTCAAATAAGTCCAGTTGCCATTCACAGTAATCATCTATCCATCTATCTTATCATCTGAAAATTATCTCTATATGCAAATAATTTCCCAGGCTAGATATCCTTAAGCAGTGAAGATTTATCTTATCACGCTCGTGTTATCTTCCAAATCAAGTTTCGAGCAATTTGGAGTCTTGTAGAGGAAGTTATGTTCAAAGTACAAAAATTACGACAAGGAAATCTGATAGTGAGTCCTTTAGTTTTTCTATTTTCTCGTTGGGTCCGATGCAATGTATTTTATTGCTGAAGTCAAACCATTATTTATGTTTTGTGTGCAGATCATTTAGCCTGGTCTTGGGAAATAAAAGCTCAGAAGTCCCGGGATTTGTTTATAATTGGAGGGTTGCTCCAAGTTGAGTCTGTAAATATCTCTCTAAGGTTTGGAGTTGAGCACTTGAATTAGAGTATCACCGAAAAACACTATATCTCTTTGATGGATTCAATTGAATGGTGAGTTATATGCACCATATCTTAAGGTGGATATCCTTAAGTGGTGAACATTTATCAAACCGCTGACCCTTCGCCGACCCTTTTGGGGTCGATATTGTGCAGAAGAAACTAAAGTACAAAAAAAGGAACAAAATGAAAAGATTGAAATTTGGAATTTTGTCTGGGATGTTTCAATAAGAATTTGTCGGGATCCAAATGGCGGAGGCAACACTAGCATATAACTTCACGTCACTCCCGCATTGTTATTGATATATTATGCAAGAAAGCGATTTCAACTGGTACGCGTGATCAAGTGTCCCCACATCAACTTCAAATGGTACGCGTGATCAAGTGCCCCCACATCAACTTCAACTTTATAAAATGTTCATGAGATCTGTCATTTGCTCTTTTAGTGCGACAATTACTCGTATTGTAAGGTCAATGATATAGGTAAGCCGCCATGCGACAATAAAATGGCCAGCCTAAAAGAAACCTAAGGTTGCACGCTTGATTTGTACTCTCAGATTTGAGCTTTAAAAGTTAGGCACGAGATTATTGACTCTTTTAGAAACTCTTGATGCCGATATGAATGACTAGCCTTTGATTGGATCGAACACGTGGAAACTCGAAATGTACATACGTGATACTAGAAAGGCAAAATCAAAAGGAAAAAATTATTAGTGCCATGGTCTTATACATTGAATGATCATTTAACCGTGCCTAAAGTATAAACATTTCTTAATAACAATATATATATGGTCATGCATATGCATAGGTACGTATTATATATATATGCTCATGCATATGCATAGGTACGTATTTTCCGCAAATCTATTAGTTAACTACTGATAATGTGCAACAGACCAGACAAGAATATATTATCCATGAACTTTAAATCGTTTTCCGAATCATCCAACCACGATTATATTTATCACATGATTTTTCTCCTGACGAATGGACATGTACCACGGCAAGAAACGTAAGTACGATATCGACGTTTACGTACCTTGCCATCGAGTCCTAAGATGGTGCGGAGTCACCTCATCCATGGTGCTCCCGAACGTCACCAATGCCTCAGGATTGAAGAAGCTCGTGAGCATCTCCTCGCAGGCCCTCCCTTCGTTGCCGGCTTGGTTGTGAGCCTTGTCCCGATAAGCTTCCAGACCAAGCTCGGCCGGGAGAGCCTTGAGTTCTTCTGGGCCAACCAGGGCGGGAACCAGGGCAAGTTCATACGAGAGCGGATCACCGGGTATGGCTCCCGCGTCTTCAAGGCCTTGCTGCTGGGCAAGCAGATGGTGATTGTGTGTGGGCTGGCAAGTAACAAGTTTCTGTTCTCGAAGGAGGGCAAGAAGGCAGCGCTGTGGTGGCCGAGCTTGGTCTGGAGCTCATCGGGATAGGCCTCAAAACCAAAGTCGGTGACAAAGGGAGGTCCTAGGTGACGCACCACCATGTAGCAATTTCCAGCAAAAATTAGTCATAAAGACTACATCGGAATTTTTGCAAAGATTTAAGGATAAATTGATAAAATCGAATATTTAGAATTAAATTGACATTTGTATAATAAATTTATGACTAATTAAATAATTATCCCGGCGATCATAATGCATAAAATACAAGTCTCCCATGCTTTGACTTCGCCACTATAGTTGGTCACCACCCGCCCCATTAATTCTGCAAGGTGGCTTCACCTTCATCTAATAAACTCTACACCGGACCTCTAAAGTGCCAAAAGTTACGAAAGTGATACTAAAGTGCCAAAATTGAAGCAAAATGAATTACTTAAGTGCCACCGGCGAGAAAATCCTGCCAAAACTCTGACATGACAATTTTCCGGCGAGTTGCGCACAAAACGACGTCGTTTTGCATGTTGATGTGACTAAACAGTGTCAAAATGACGTCATTTTGGTATAATTTGAATTTTAATATAATAATGAATTCAATTAAATTTCCACATGGCATTCTTGGCAATGAAGTGATCTTTTCTTAACGACTAGCATCGAAGTGCACTCAAACGATCAATATTTATAACATTTAGATAACATCGTTTAGGGTTGATAAATTAATAAAATATAGTCACGTCAGATTTCCGGCGACCCAAATCAAAGTTGATATTTAAGTGATCCGAAAAAAAAAAAAAACTTTTAGCACTAAAATAAGTGCCGTACACAATTTTTGATACTTTTAGTGTACTTATCCGGTTATCGCAAATGGAGCAGAACAAAAGTGTTGACTTGCACTCGATCTTGTCTCTCCTCCGCTCTCTCGTGACATTTGAAAACTAACAAGCGTTGTTGCATAGTCTAAGTTGCAAAGGACAAATTCAGCATTTGATCTCTCGGTCCGGTTTCGGGGATCTTTTGGACTGGTTAACAGGCCATCTTCGCAATCTTTTTACCCTTTTTACCGAGGATATCAGATGGTATTCAAATAAGTCCCAGGTGCTATTCATAGTAATCATCTATCCATCTATCTTATCATCTGAAAATTATCTCTATATGAAAATAATTTCCCAGGCTAGATATCCTTAAGCGGTGAAGATTTATCTTATCGCGCTCGTGTAACCCTTTTTATGAATGCAAGTGAATGTTTTCAGTTATTTAAGGTGCTGGACTTGACCAGGCCAAACAATACTGAATAAAATATATCGTGCAACTGAAGTCGAGGATCTCAATTGAAATACAACAAGGAGTTCAATTTGCAATCCAAAAAGACAAATATGTCTACAATGGCTGTACAAAAGCTGCTGAAAGATAATATGTTGCATCTTATCGTGTTTTACATTTACCATCTAAGTTAATTAGTATATACGAATTAGGTGGCACGGGTTTTGTGCGGGCATATGTCCTCAAACGTAATTCTATCTATAATGAGTATATGTGTGTAAAAAAGGAAACTTCCTGAAGCCGAACATACCAAAGCCGCATGAGATCTCTCAAATAAAGGGTATGTTTGTGTGAAAGAAAACTCTATGATAAATTTAAAAAAAAAAATTGGGTTAATATCAAGAAAAACTCCAAATCGATACACTTGTAACAAATTCATCTCAAATTAATTTTTTACCATCAAAATCTCCAAAGTGGTACACTCGTGATAACTTTACTTAAAAACTAATTTTTTTCACTACAAAAAAAAAAACCCTAAATTAGTGCATTTGTGACAAATTTATCATCTGTTAATTTCCATTAATCCACGAAAAACCACAAATGGATATATTTGTGACAAACAAAGAGTAAAACCCGAAATTGATACATCCATCAACTGTTACATATCATCCAACTCGGTAATTTAATAATAAAATTTGATGGAAACTAATGTAGGGTAAATTTATCATTAGTGTATTAGTTTTGGGTTTTTTATGGTATTAACCCTAAAAGAAAATGTCTTTTGGTAAGTCATTTTTTAGGAAAATGAATAGTTTCTTTTTGTTTGGTGATATGTGACCGAAAATGCTTTTCGTGCTTGGATCTCATTTGGAAAATAATTTCAATCTTGTGACTTTATCTTAGGAAAAAAATTAAATTTTTATTTTCTTTCTTTTTTTTCCTTTTTCATTTTTTTGTTCTATTTTTATTTTGTCTTCTTCCTCCACTGGTAGCCAGTCGCAGGGCCTAAACAATAGTCGCCGATAGGCCACAAGCGAAACTTGAGCTCGCCAGCCTCAAGCAAGGTCAAGCCTTGCTAGGATTTGGCAAGCTCGAGCTCATCGACCTTAGGTGAGGCTTGAGCTTGCCAACCTCAAGCGAGCTCAACCTCTCCAAATCTAGTGAGGTGGAGCTTCATCAGAGGCGGCAAGACTCAAGCTCGCCAAATCTTGACAAGGCTCAATCTTGTCGATCTCAAGTGAGACTCCAGCTCGTAGGGATCTAGCAAGCTTGACCTCGCTGAAATTTGGCGAGGCTGAGACAAAGTCGAGCCTTGCCCACTTGCGCTTGTGGACAGTCATTGGTCACCAACTATTGCTAATGCTCAACGATTGGTGAAAGGAGAAACAAAATGAAAAAGAAAAAAAATATAAAATGCTAAAATATTAAAGAGAAACAATTTTAGAAAGTGTTTTCGCCTCTTTATATTTAGGAATTCATTTTCCTAATTTATTCGTGAATATTTGTGTTGACCAAAATGTATTTTCGATGGACTAATTATTTTTAATGAACTAAACGAGTAAAAGTCCAGAAAACTAATTTCCAAAAAACAGTTTCTCTCAAACAAACAAACCCAAAATTTAATGAAATGGAAGTTTGATAAGGTAACGTATTTGTAAACTTAATTCTATGTTTAATTTTATATATTTTTGGAGTACATGGTCACCCATATCCAGTGCCATATTCCTTGAATGTGAGTTTCATTTCAAAATTAAATAGATGAATTTCAACGATAAAAGCAAGTATAATTACATTACGTTTTGATATTGAAACACAATGTAGAAGTTTAGGGATGACAAATCAAAAAAAAAAGGTTTTCTAGTAAAATATTGGCCTTATGGGATAAAAATATGCTAGCTGACTAGCCACGTGATGATTACATAAGTACAGTGAAGAACCTCGTGACGAGCATAGAAGCGAATATTCTCCCACTTCGGCTATGCCTTAATATAATTGATATTCATCGAGGCGGGGGTGTTGCTTGCACCTCAAGCACATCGATGAGGGTCGTCTTACCTTTTTTATCTGGAGGACCAAATAACACAAATAATTAACGCGGAGGACCAAGACTCCTGAATTATCCTCAAAGGCGGTTTTGAAAGTTTACTTTTAATCAAAATAATATAAACATCAGTCATTGTCAACCGAGGTAAATATGACAAGATTTTTATGCATAAGGTATCAAGAATCTCTCAACCTGAACATCGTAAAGCTCGTGGGGCAATCAGGCTATGTGATTAGGTTAAATTGAGGATATTATAATTGTTCATATTGGAAGTTGTAAGGGAGAATTATCCAATCAATCATAAATATATTATATGGATAAAACAATTCATTCTTAAAAATTTCAATTTGGTAAATTTAATCCTAAATTTTTATGAAAAATTCCAATATAGTCTTTCAGATCAATTTTCACCGGAAATTGCAAACTTGGCGGTCCGGTCATCACTAGCTATCTTACGTGGCCCACCACCACGTCAATGACTTCTAACGAAAATTGACCCGAATGATTCTATTGGAATTTCACACACAAAATTATAATTGAATTGGTATAATTGAAAAGTTTAGATTAAAATTAGCATCAGTGTAATAGTCTACCGGACGATTTCTTCAAAGGAAAAATTACCAAAATAGTCTTAAACCTATTGCAATTTTTTTAATTCAGTCATAAACTGTTTTTTTTTTTATTTCAATTCTAAACCATTTACAATTATGTCAATTCAGTCTATCCGGCCAAATTTTGCCGGATGATGCTGACATGGATGCCAGCCAATGCTAGGGGTCTAGCCAACACTGACGTGGTAATTATTTAATAATATTCTATTTTTTCAAATTTTTTATTAATTTTTTTCTTTTTATTTTTATTTTCTTTCTTCTTTCTTCTTCTAGCCTGTTGTTGGATCAATCAAAGGTTACGGCCAACGAGGTTGACCTCACCGTCATGGTCGAGCTCGCCCTTGCCGTCATTGGGCGAGTCTCACCTAGCCATAGCAAGGCTCACCCTTGTCAAATGTTGGTCCCCTCACAATGACGAGGGCGAGCTCACTCGCGACGTGAGGCCTCATCGGCCGTAACCTCTGGCGGGTCCGATGACCGGTTAGAAGAAGAAAAAGAATAAATAAAAAAGAAAAAAAATTAAAATCAAAAAATAATTTGAAAATATAAAATATTATTAAAAAATTATCACATCAGCATCATCTGAACAACCAATGCCTACCGGTATTCACGTCAACGTTGGCTGGCCAAATTTGGCCGGATGGACTAAGTTGGTATAATTGCAAAAGATTTAAGACTAACTTCGAAAAAAAATGTTTAGAATTGAATTAGAAAAATTATAATAGGTTTAGAACTATTTTGATAATTCTCCTCGTAGTGCATGGTTTGTAATAAATTTGGCAAGGGTTTTAGTAAAGATTCGTTGGTGGTGCACGTGGCATTCTTGTTTACTAATCGATAGATTTTTCTTCGACCCCACCGACGATGGTAGAGCCCTCTCATGCCCAATGACCATGAAGGTTATTCTGGAGTTACACATTTCCAACCGTCTTGATATCGATTTTTAATTGATTATCGAACCAACGAATTTTTTTATTAATGCATGTAGGGATGCATCCTATACGAGCTTTACTCTTTAATCAAATCTCGAATTATATCTAGCAAAAATAATTTTAACTGTGAATCCACAGACAATAAATAAGAAAAAACTCTTGAAAAATATAATTATGTCTTTTGTTCACTGAGTATGAGTGTATCATTGGATGAGATGCATCCAATGATTTGTCCCGCCCAAATCCACTCACATGTATCGAAAGCATATAAGGCTTACTCCAAAATTAAATACAAGCGGATACTTAGTTCTGTTAACACCAATCAGTTTCAAATAATTCTTGTGCATTACTTTGAAATGAGAAGATTTACCTAGATTTAGTGTATGCAACCCAACATGGGTAGCTTATATTTTTCCCTTTGAAAGAAGCCATTCTATTGCTTGGGGCAAACGGAATGGTATATATTATGGGCCGTGAAGAATGACTCCAATCGAGCAGGCAACATTTGCATTCAAAACCTCAAATCAGTCTCTCTATTCCATAGAAACCCCAATATTTTATGCTATGAAAGAGCAACTCAAAATGAAGTACCGTGTACGGAGCTTGTTTGGCTCATCACATCCCAAACGACTTGCCAGATTCACCAGGCACTTAGGGACTTCACTTTCAATGATTCACATCCATAGTAATTAGGAACTTAATTTCAAGTTCTTCTTGAGTAAGAGTATTTACAAAGGGCAATGCTTATGTAACAATACTGTTATTCTTTCAAAATAATGGTGCATTCTCGGCCACAAATTGCTTTATGTATTACAAGGAGATTTTTCAAGCTAGTCTCATCGTTTTTCTAATTTCTTCTAATATTTTATTTCGAGAAGGATGAAAGATGTGGCCTTCTTACAATGTTACTGGTTGTAGACATATGTATAAAATTAATAAATTCAATTTGTTATGATTTTGGTAGAAATATGACACATGTTATTTCATAAAAAAAAAATTGTTATGACGTCTCGCAATCATAAAATGGAAGTCACATTTTAGAATATTCCGCCTTTAGTTAGACTAAAAAAGTTAGAATTCGTAAAATTAGAAAGAATTGCATCTTAAAATATTTTGCACTTGGGGAATACAAAGTGTCTTAACGTCATAAAATTTAAGAGATTGCTTTGTGAAGTTTTACACTTGATTACAACCAATGTTTTAAAATTTGGTCCGGCTAGTTCAATCAAGAACTTGCCCTTAGTCATGTCCAATGATCGCTAAGACTCGAATTGGTCCAAATCTAGATCAAACTGGCTCGACCAATGTTTAACAATTGAACTAACAAACAAAAAGGATATTAATCGCATTGGCCTAATCTTACAGGTTGACTTTCCATAATATTTAAGAAGGGATGAAAAGAATGATTAAATTGGCTTTAAAAGTCTCCTCATAAAGCTGTCAGCAATTTGCGGCTGAGAATGCACCGTTGCTTTTAAAAAAAATAACAGTACTGTTAGATAAGTATTTTCCTAAATGTAAATCTATAAATACATGCAAAACCTTCTCTCTTTGGCCATTCATTCACTCTCCAAAACACGCGCGCGCACCCCAAATCCACGAGTGCAAAAGCGAGACCATGGCTTCCCCGCTTGTGGGCAAACTTGTTCTCGTGATGGTGGCCGTCCTAGGACTTTGGGCCTCCCAAGCCCGCTCGCGCGAGCTGCACGAAGCGACCATGCGAGAGAGGCACGACCAGTGGATGGCTCGCCATGGGCGGGTATACCAGGACGACGCCGAGAAGGAGCGACGCTTCTCAATCTTCAAGAACAACGTCGACTTGGTTGAGTCCTTCAACAAGAATGGGAACAAACCGTACACGCTAGCCATTAATGCGTTCGCTGACCTAACGATCGAGGAGTTCAAGGCCTCAAGGAACGGATACATGCGCTCGTCCTCCCCGAGGCAGGTGAGCACTAAGCCATTCAGATACGAGAACGTGACCGCGGTACCATCAAGCATGGATTGGAGAAAGAAAGGAGCCGTCACGCCTATTAAGAACCAAGGCCAATGCGGTAAGGCATCTAATCAATTATGTTATCGGGATCTTCTGTAGTTTAATTACAACATTCATCATTTAATTTTCTTCTTACATGAATCTCCCTTGGAATATAGGAAGTTGCTGGGCTTTCTCTGCTGTAGGGGCCATGGAAGGGATTATCCAACTCACGACGGGAAAACTAATTTCTTTGTCCGAGCAAGAACTAGTGGATTGTGACACAAGTGGCAAAGACCATGGTTGCGAGGGCGGCTACATGGACGACGCTTTTAAGTTCATCATCGGCCGCCACGGCCTCACAACCGAGACTAATTACCCTTACCAAGCTGTTGACGGAACCTGCAATGCCCGCAAAGCAAACTCTAGTGCTGCAAAAATCACTGGATACGCAGACGTGCCTGCCAATAACGAGTCTGCCCTTCTGAAAGCTGTAGGCCACCAGCCGGTTTCCGTGGCCATCGATGCGGGCGAATGGGCTTTCCAGTTCTACTCCAGCGGCATTTTCACTGGGGAATGCAGGACCAATCTGGACCACGGGGTCACCGCAGTCGGGTACGGAACGAGTGAGAACGGAACCAAGTACTGGTTGGTCAAAAATTCATGGGGCACCGGATGGGGCGAGAAGGGATACATTAGGATGAAGAGAGACATCGATGCTAAGGAAGGTCTTTGTGGCATCGCCATGATGGCTTCATTTCCAATTGCATAATTGCTTGGGACAACAAAGCACTGTCATGTTAAAACAGAGATTTCGTCATGGTAAACGTGTATGTGAGTGTGTATGCGTGCCTATATGTCTAGGTTCGTGAATTTTCTTATTTCTTGTGTATGCTTGTATTATGCAGATATGCATGTGCACGAAGACTATTATATTTCCTTGGTTCGTCCATAATGGGGTATGATTAAGATGTACCGGTTCTTCTTGATATGATATAATAAATAAACACATTTTGAAGGGGTGTGAGGGAAGTTATTTCTTTAGGGAAGTTATATAAATAACTTTTAGAAAAATAATTGCAATCTTTTATTGATGAAAGAAAGAACGTTTTGAAGAGGTTCTCTCTCTTCTCCTCCTCTCTCCATCAAAGAACAATATATATATATATCTCGATCTATAACATACTTAAATTTCATATTTTTCTGAAGTGAAATGGTTGGAACTAAGGCCCAATCAATTACCATATAGAACTTGCCCAATGTAGTAAAAATAGAGACTAGATTGCCTTCTTGATTTTTTATAAAATTTTCCTTTTCAAATTTGAACATGCTTTCTTCACAAAAGTTTTAAATGACATCTATTTCTACAATATATAGAAATTTCAAAGAGTTTTGTGAAGATTTGGATTTCAAAATGAGTCTCTCTCTCCAACCATTGAATTTGCTCGACGGACGAATTTTTGGGCTGTGTTCAATGATTTGATGCTCTTTGCACAACACAAATTGGACTTGGCTTTCATCATAAAATATATTATATATATATATATATATATATATATATATATATCATTTAGGGTCTTATCTACAACATATTAAAATTTTATAATTTTTCAAGCTAATTTGATAAGGTATTGACGCTAATTTCAAAAACTGCTCAAAACTGTTTTCACCCTGGGATAAGAGGGCCACACGCCCAACTTGAAAGGGGAGGGAGCTGCACACGCAACTTAAGGAGCAAGGCTAATCTAGAGTCTTCTTAATTTAGGATAAGGATGTATTAAATATCTTTGGACTCTAGTTTTCAATGCCAACTTGAGGTGTCCCTCAAAGGAATAGGCCATAATGTCTCATAACCTAGAAAACTTGGAGAGCAAGTTTGTAATATGAAGATATCTAGCTAATGATTACTCAAGATCCAAACATTAAATGGGAGAGGCTTAATCATTGGCTTAGGTGTCTCCATAATAATTACATGTAATTATTCCATGATAACTCAACCCCTTAGATGGACCAATGGAAAGATGAGCAAGTGTAGCCCCTAGAAACTAGACTTGCCACCCATCTCTTTAGCTTGCCACCTCCTCAACCTAGATTGTCCACCTACATTAAGATGATTGGTCCATTTGGAAATATCATCATGAGGGGTTTGCCTATAAATAGAGGCATTCCCTCCTCTCATTTCCACACCACCTCATCTTCCTCCTTCACTCTCTCAACCTCACCCTCGCTGTCGCCCTCTCTCTCTTTCTTATGGCCGCGCCATCTTGCCCGTTTTTTCGCCTGCATGTTGCTTGGTCACCTAGACCATTCCTTGAAGTGTGGTAATTAGAACTTACTAATATTTGGCTAGGACATTGTGTTACGCTATTCTGAGCATGTGACAAGTCCTTGATTGAAGTTGATTGATTTGTTACTGCTTGAAGTTCAATTGTATTTACTTGGATCAGTTTAGATCTTGTTCCTTAATTGAGTTTGATCCTTGTTTGACCTTTGGCTTGTGCTTTAGCTTGAGTTGCCTAGAAGAAGCTCAGTTTGTGTGTTTATTTGATATGTTTTGGTTTTTTTCTTTGGTACAAACCTACTACAAAAGCGTTTTGTGAAAGCTTGTTATTTCCTCACAAAACTATTTCCAACCATTTTCACAAGCACATGTTCTAGGTCACGCCCCGAGCTCTGAAAAAGGGTTTTGTCGGCCTTGACATACGTGGGATCACGACGGACAGTCCTTTCTTAGTCTTGGTGCGATATCAAGGCCCATCGTTCCCGAGCCAACTTTGGTACTAAGTCGGTAAACATGTCACGACGGGCCAGTCCTTTCATGGTCTCAACGTGGTATTGAGGCATATCGCTCCCAAGCCAAGTTTGGTACTAAGTTAGTGAACATGTCACAACAGGCCGATCCTATCATGGTGTCGGTGCAATATCAAGGTATATCGTTCCCAAGCAAAGTTGGGTATTAGATCGGTGCTCAAACATGTCGGATCAAGTCACGATCCTTGATTCATGCTCGGCATGCTTAACATCACGGTTTCGGTAAGTCATTTCACACACTTATGCATGGCACACCTTCCGGCCCTTAAACTAAAAGTGAAGATAAGAACCAGATTATGATGCTTGATGCATGGTCACACGATGGACTAATTTCTAGCCGTCAACCGATGGATTTTGGTGACATTGCCTGACGGACTCATTGTCGAAGGATTGCCATCACCATTGGATTAGGGAACATTGCCCGATTAAGTTCGAATGCCCAACGGATGCATAGTCGGAAGACCGCCGTCACCCTTGGACGTCGCTCAAGGGGCAAAGGCGTTGCGACAGCGAGTTGTCATGGGTTAGCAGGCGGGCACGGAGCGGTGGTGGCCGGGAGCGGCGGTGCTTGCAAAGACGTGCAATGGTAGAGGCGCGGCGGAGGCTTGACACTGGCGAGGGAAGCGTGAACAACAGAGACTTGTCTTCCTTCTTCTTCTTTTGTTTTTGTATTTCTTTTTCCCTTTTTCCTTTTCTCTCTCTCCCATCACTCTCACATCTTCTCTCTTTTCTTCTCTGTTGCTGGGTTGCTTCTTTCTTTTCCTCTGCCTTGTCAAAGAAAAGAAAAGAGAAAATGGCCTTTTTTGTTGATTGAAGATGGACGAAGGTTTCTTTTCCTCTGTTCTTTTTTTTTTCACTCTTTCTCTCTTGCACGAATTCTCTTCTCTTCCTCGCATGAATTTCTTTGGTTGCCCTCGCCTCCTCCTTTTTCTCACAAAATTTGGTCCCTTTTACACTGGTTTCGAGCACCTTCTTCCATAGCAATTTTCAGGCTTCCTTTTTCCGCTGCCTTAATTCATGGTCTGTGAATTGGAGCTTGATCTTGTAATCGGCTTGATTTTGCTTCGAATGTTTCAATTCCTTTCATTTTATCAAACTCCTTGCTTTTTTTATTCACCTAATTTCTTTGACCGAGAATTTGCTTCCACATTTACTATGACTTGAATATTCGCCGAAGCAAGGGTGGCTAATCAAAATTTCCACATTCATTCATAATCAAATCAGATTGATCCTCCCTTTATTTTCCTTTTATTTGCTCTGATGCAATTTTTATTTTTTCTTTTTTTCTTCCTTTTTTATTAGAGCTTAGAAATTAATCCCTAATTTTTATGTAATAACTGGGTCGCCAAAAATTTAGATGTCAACAATAAATGAATCTCGTGTGCATAAGTTCCTCACATTATGAAATAGATTTCGGTTATGCTGGCATATGAGTAAGGCGTGAGTTCCTCATACTATGGAATGGATTTTGTTTATGCTTATATAATATTGAGTGGGGTGTGAGTTTCTCATGTTGTGGGTGAATATTAGTTTATACTTGCATACTATTGATTGAGGATTCCTCATGTTTCATTCAAGACAAAGCTTTTGTTTTGCTATTGATCTGTCATCAACTAATATTTTGGATGAGTTATATGCTTATTGATAGGCGAGGCATCCTCCTACTCGGAAATTAGTGAGTTTTACTTGCTGAGTCTATGACTCACCCGGTTATTTTTCAGAATTATAGGCATTGAGGTCTCCCACTAGTGCTGAAGTTGCAGTCTTGCTAGAGGAGCTAAGGCTTACCCGGCCTTTAGAGTGTAGAAAATGTAGTGGCCCGTGACAAAGAGGCCTGTAAATGTAACTGATGTAATTATATGTTTTTACATGGTTGTTTTCCTGACTGCTTGTTGTTGTCCGGGTGTTATATATACGCTTCCGCATGTGCTTAATGAAAAGATAAAAAGAAACGGGATGGCAACGTGCCTAAGACGTTGCAAAAATAACCCTTGCTGCTTGTGACCTTGGGGATGGAGTTGGGGTCGTGACAGCCGACCTTCTTCCAATTTGCTCCTAGCCTTATCCCTAACCAACAGGTGGTCCGAACTTGAAGGATCAGTCACCGGACAGCTCAGGTGACCTCACTTTCCCTCCGACAGTCCTAGACCAGTCCTAATCATACCTAGTTCGTTCTAGCAGCCCGGCGATATGATCCAGCCTTATAGGCAACCTAAGGTGTCCGATCGTGATTTTCAAAGCTCCGATCGTGTCTTAGGCATAGTCCAATTTGTCTGATCGCGAATCAAAATCAATGAGAATCATGAAAAGGTAACGCTTTAGTCTCGAATTCCATGAAGCGAGACTAGATTAGCCGATCGGGGCTAGATTCAAACCTAGGATTTGGTAAAATTCTTGGATATTTGATTGATAGATGAGAACATTGATCTGCTGTGATTGATTGTTCATCAACGATGAACTTGATTTGCTTCAAATCTGTGATTTTCAGGCTTCTAAAACCGACTTGCTATTTTGGATTAAATGAGGTCCTAAACAACCTTATTTTGACTCAAGTCCTTGTAGACTCTAAAAATATTCATCATAAGATTCAAATCAATAGGTCACACACCCGATTGAGTGATGTTACCCTCGAAAAACCACTCCGAAGTTGATCGATTCTGCAGTATAAGTTCAGTTTAGGTTCTGTCTTAATTTCGACTTTTGACTTTCCTATTTTTGTGATGATCTCTGTGATGATTTCTGAAAGAACTTATCTTCATGAAAGTTATTTTTCATTGTGTTGAAAATATCCTGTAATTTTTTTGGAATTTTTGGACATGTTTAGCTTGGTGAAAACATCTTACATCTGAGTTAAGGTCAATCTGCCCTACACCAATTTGAATTACACTTTTGCAAAATTAAGCTTGAAAATGAGTGTAATTGGTTATATAATCTTCATTGGACATGGAATATACATGATGTGTATCTCAGCAGTGCATGATTTGTTGGATTTACTCATCATTCGGAATATCATTTGAATGTGTAAACGCATTAGCCGCTGTATCTAAAACCTTGCATGTTACAGATCTGTTTTACCATTTTTGACTCGCATGGTCTCAATTAGGTTTCAAGTTCTTAACGAAAAATATTCATCATTGTGTTGTTCGATATATAAGATTTTTCGTTAGATTTTTGCATATCCCTAGACGACCAAAATCATGTTTGTTCTGTAGTGTTAAGGTTAGGATGAGACCTCATCATATGTGCATTTTACCATGCTAGTTTGAGTCTATTAGAAACTAAATCTTGTATTAGTATCTTCTTGACTTTTAAAGTACACAAAACAAGGTTTGTGTGCATATGTGAATTGTCATAATCAAGCATCATTTACTATATGAACACTATGCATCAATTAGGCTAGTGGCATTCCAAAATCATCAAATATGTCATTTAGGTCTTAAGTCATTTGGCATTGACATTGACTTACGTGATCTTCTTGCGTATCAACTTAAGGGTTAGATAATTAAATAAATCTTTTGTCGTATCAAATCCTTTGTCATTTGTGAACTTCATGCCGTTTGTGCATTGCATAAATGATTTTTAGACTTATTAATGTATATTTGTGTTATGGTTTGTTAATGACCGATGCACACACCTTCATAAACCTCAATTTTCGAGCACTGAAATAACTTCGATTAAATTCAAACCTTTTTCGGAAATTGTAAATCATACTTAGAGCTTTCAAATGCCAATAATTTCATGTGAGTTGCTCCTCGTTAGGTCTATTTTCTATTTTTCCAAAACTAGATTAGAATATGGACCTAGGGTCAAATTCGGACCCCTGTTTTTACCCCAATTTGGATAGATATTTACCATTTCTATACCATTTTACTGTAAGGATTCTTGACTGGGTCCCTCAATAGAATTTTTTTGTTATCATGTTGGTTATGTTGTGTGAAAATTTCATGATTCTTAGACTTCATTTGGTAGGTTAAATCTTGGTAGTAATGGCTGTGTGTACTGTTGTTTTGACAATTTCCTGATGCATTTTTACTTATTTTTTGATTTTTTATAAAATCATGATTAGCTCTTTTAGGGAAACTTTCTTCAAGAAATTTTTCTATATCATGTCATTTTATCATAGATAGATCATCGATGGATAGTACCCAATTTTGCTGACATGTCATGCACGGTCTGAAATTTCTTAATATGAACTTCTTGTTGTGATTGCTTAGTTAAATCTCTTAGGTTAGTTTGTGTATGGTATTAGGGCATATCACTTTCATGACATGTGCTTCAAATCTTTTAATCTTTATTATCAAATGATTTCCGATGATTGAATTTTCTGAAATTCTATTTTAAAATCGCTTTGGTACATGTGATGTTTCCAAAAAACAACCATTCATAAATCCTTTCCAAAGCTTGATTTCATATTGTGAAAGTCATGGTTTGGCCAGTATTCAAAATGCCTACAACACTTATGAGTGCATTTATATGAGCAGCGAGCTAGCCTTGGCAATTTAATGTATTCCATAACCGAGACATCACCTTATCTCAAAAGAACCTTTTCAATGATTTCAAATCCATTCTTGAAATGTCATATGTATATCTCATGCATATAACCACGTCATTCATTAGAAATGTCTGTGCTCTTGATTGGCGCTTTGTATAAGTGACCCATCGATGATTCATTTTCTTGTCTGATTGTTTGAGAAATAAGGTCCAAAAGACCTACCTGTGTGTTTAATTCACGCTTATGCATGTGACTTCTAAATGTATGCTAGGACCGATGCATGATACCAAGGGAAAATCTTGGGAATCACATAAAATGCCTTATTAGAGACTTACAAGTATTATTGGGCATGCAAGAGTACATTTGGTCAATAATGGATGTAAGTCATAAATATAAATCCGGTAGGTGTCTAGAGGGACCTACGCTTAAATTGCAAAGGCCGACCCCCGAGGCCCAAATTTGATTGATTTTGAACCTTGCTTCTTTTGATTGATCAATCTTGACTTTATGTTGTGCTTTCGATTATTTTGTCATGTATGTTTGTTTCTTTCCATTGCATGCATCTAGTTATGATTTTTAGACAAGGTTAAGATTAGAATCCCCAAGATGAAGACAACACAAAGATGGTGAAAGGTCGATGTCCATTCCGACTGTACTTTTGTATTATTTATCCTGAACATATATCTTGGGTTCCTCTTGTTTGTATAAATACCCAATGAGTTACAGGTTTTTTCCCTTTTTGCTTTTAAATTACCTTTTGAATTTTTGTATTCCTTAGGATTGCATGATAGGTATACTGCCTGGGTTGTTTAATTGCTGTCTCGCACTTTTAATTCAATTAATTGCTTTCTCTTCATTTTTCTTAGAAATATAATAGCATGAGAATGACCAACCACGCATGATTGCCTAATTTAGGGTAAACGATCTTGAAAAAGTAAAGAGAAACGCATGAACACATTAGGTAAACACAACATAATGTTAGGTACCAAAAATGCACTAATAAAAATGTTAGGGGCAACCCAAGTCCCAAACCTAGATATCTAGTTGCATAGAAATCGAGGGAATACTCCTGACCTTGATTGGATTTTCTAGTCGACCTCCGAAAACAATGCTAGTGGTGACTTTCGCCTTATTTTAGGTTATCTTAAACAACTAGACTGTATAAATGAATTCGTTGCAAGGGGTATGAAGCTCAAGAAAAGGTTCACAATCATGATTTAACATACTCAACATGGTGAAGCCAATAAAGATGAAGTGATATCATCTTTGGTGGATGTACATCTCAAGAGGACTATCATGGTTGTTAAAAATACCCTTAAACTCACATTTACGTCCGAATTCCTTTCAACTTTAAAACCGTCAATTAGGATGTATTGCAACATCAAGGCAGGGTCACGACACCTTCTGCGGTCATGTGGAATACGAGCTCGAAGAGCTCACGATCACTATTGAGTGAACTCACAAGAAGTTCATCCGGAGGGTGAGGTGATGACATCCTTGTGGTTGAGAACCGTGAGGGAACTTTCGTGGTCAAGTATCCCTAAACCCGACATTTCCCTTTCTCTCATCGGATGGCGATGGGATTGGGTCGCAACATGGGGAAATGAGAAGCAAAATCTACTATAGAAATCAAGGATTACAAAAGGTGGCTCTAAGAAACTTAGATTATTTCTGTCTCAACTTCTTATAAATAGGCAAGAATCAAATCCAAAGTAGTAAACCTCTTTTTAGGAAATCTTCTTCAACTAGGAAAACCATTCATTTAGGAAACCTACTTGAATTAGGAAACTTTCCTTTTTGAGCTCAAACTTGAAATATATTTGACAATCTCCAACTTGGCTCGACGTTTGAATCAATTTACAATCGCTTGGCTTGAATTCTACATAAGCAACAAACAATATTTTCTTCCCATTAGAGTAAAACTCGGTTGCAGCAAATATTAACCAAATCCAAGTAATGCTTGAATTTGGTGATAGGCAAAGGCTTTGTTAACATATCGGCTAAATTGTTTTGTGTATCAATCTTCAAGACCTTAATATAGCTATTAGCAATAACGTTTCGAATAAAATGATGTCACATATCAATGTACTTTATCCTCTCATAATACATCTGATCTTTAGTAAGATGTATAGCACTCTGACTGTCGTAATGGACGATAGTCACACCATGATCCATACTGAACTCTCTAAATAAGCATCTTAACCATATGGCCTCTTTAACTGCTTCTGTAATCGCCATACACTCTACTTCTGTAATAGACAAAGCTATTGTTTATTGTAAAGTAGCTCTCAACTGACTGCACAACCTCCAATAGTAAATATGTACCCATTCAAAGACCTCCTCTTATCAAGGTCACCAGCATAATCAAAATCAACATATCTTGTCAGAACATCACTAGTTTTCCTAAACTCTGAACCAAAATCAGAAGCACCTTTCAAATATTTTAAAATCCATTTCATAGCTTGCCAATGAACTTTTCTTGGGCATGATAAATATCTACTTACCACGTTAACAGCATGTGAAATATCGGGTCAAAAAAAATCAAAAATCCACAAAACACTTCATTTCAGTATCAATTGACTTTGGTGTTGAAAATTTTACAAAAATCGATTAAGAACCTTGTTTTCCAAATTTTTCAATCTTAGGTTCAAAATCAACGAAAAATAAAATTACTTTCGTTTTAGTCATAATTAGATTTAGTTCCTTTTATGACATTTGGTCTAAGGACTAATTCTCATCCACTCATTCATTCAGTTTCGAAAAAATTTTGTCAAAAGATGAATTACCATTTTGAGCCCTAATTAGGGGATCTAAATCAATCATCATGAGTTGCAAACTGACATTTGTATCTCACTCATTTTCTTAAGATAAGTCCAAATCTAGGGTCCATTTTGAGAAATTCACTCGAGAACCTCCCGATTTAAGGAATTTTGCTCTCTTGAATATAAGAAAATTGAGTTATTGAGCTTCAATTGAATAAATTTAAGTTGACCCATTTGAGACTAAAGTTTAGTTTCATGAATCAAGGTCCAATTTCGATATTATACCTTGATTCATTTTTTATCTAAGTCTCAATTCAAGGTCAATTTGGATGCAATAGACTATCCTAAACATGGACAATTAGATAAATAGGCATCTCGCAACATTAAATGAATTCAATTTCAATTAATCTAGTTTTAAGCAAAAAATGTCAAAATTGCCCGTTTTGACCTACAATGTTCAATTATATACACCAATGGTCTAGGTTTGCTATTTATAACAATCGATCAATTAGAACGACAAAAAGCCAATAAATTACATTTACATGGTCTAATTGGCCTTATTCAATTGGAATTGGACCATTTCTCCTCAAATTGGGTAAGTTTTCCGTCATGACCCTAACTCCATCCCTAGGGTCATGAGCAGCAAGGGTTATTTTTGCAACATCCCAGCCTCGTCACCGTCCCAATTCTTTTAATCTCGTTATCATGCACATGCAAAAACGTGAACAAATAACCTCTCAAACAAACAACAACTGGAAGACTAGGACATATATCACATAGAACACACTATTACATCATAATGATACTTTTACAAGCCCTTTCTCTATGCACCCTATTTTCTTTTTACATCACAATACAAATTTTCCACATAGGCTAGGGGAAATCCTATCTCCTCTAGCGTGACTGCAGCTCCCAAAATTGACGTGAGATTTTTATATCTACAAGACTGAAAGATGAAGGGGTAAGTTTTGGGAAAACTCAATTAGTAAAATTTCTCTACTAGGAAAGCATCTTATCATCAAAACCTAGCAAGTACAACACTCGCAAACAATGTCAATGGTAGATCAATAGCAAACTTGTTGTTATCCTTAACTGCATGCAAATGTCCATCGCAACATGCTTCAATACATACTTACCTTTGGCTTATTAATAAATATATCAACACATCATACTTATGTATATACCGGCACTCATGCAAATTCATTTACCGTCATCCTGACTCAACCAGGCCCTCCCAACTCAATTGAGGCATCTAGCTTCAAGCTAGGCATCCTGGCTCAACCAAGACATCCCGGCTCAACCGAGGCATCTTGGTGCTAGCTCACCAAGGCATTCAGGCTCAACCCAGGCATCCTGGCTCAACCAGGGCATCCCACGGCTAGCTTACCCAAGGCATCCGAGCTCAAACCCATGCATCCTAGCTCAACCAAGGCATCCCATTCAATGAACAAGGTGTGACATCCCAAATTTCTGATTCTATTTTCAATTGAAAGAGTCGAGCTTTTCATTGGCGCGCCTATAGTTCTTTTCCCTGAACCGATCACTCACGGGATAACTAGTCTGTCTGATGAAGCCGTTAAGGGATTTTAACGCAATAGACTTGAGAATTCGACTAAGAATCAACTGCTTAGCCGTGCTAATCTACAAAGGTCATTACGGTACCGTCAAAATCGATCAGAGACTGGAGATAGATTGATTCGATAGAGGTATGTGATTAGAATGTGGGTGATTCCACCTGATTGTAAAATTTATATCGAACGGCACTAGACCAATTATTCTGTCATTTTTGTACCCGGTGCCTGTATTTGAAATCTCGAGATTTTCACGACAATCAAGGGTCGCAAATATGTCGAACATGTACAATGTGGTTCGAAAATAATCGACCACGGGTCAATTGCACTAAAAATTCCTAAAAGCTACCTAGTATGCTAGGTCATACTAAAATCGTGTCTAGTTGAAATTAACCGCAAATTTAAACCTGATTTTAGAAATTGAAAGTTTTTCATGTCACAATTCATTTTAGGAACGTCAACTCATCTTCCGATGATTTTTCAACAAACCCAAGATTTCGGTGAAAAATCAAAGTAAGGTTATTTTGGACCGGGAAAATTAGAGGGCCATTTTTTGTCGCAATTTTGGCTGTCAAGTTGGTTCAATTGACAAGAAAACATCAAAAGAGGGACGAGGGCACCTTGGCTGAAATTTTGGGGCTTTAATTGAATAATTTTGGATGAGAATTGAATTGAATTTGGATGGAAATTGTCCAAATTCGTAGGCCAAGGGTGCAACAACATTTTGAACCTCTTCAATAGCTTATAGGGGAAGTTTGGTGCTGCAAATTGGCTGTGGTTGAGGGTTGAACAAGGTAGGGCCTTTGCAATGAGCAAAATGAGATATTTGTGTCGACTTTGTGCCCAATTAGGACCCCCTAGCTACAGCTGGCTTCTTCTTCAACCTTAGGGCTGCTTTATCCATTGTTGAGCAAGTTTAGAAGCTCAAAATTACAGAGAGAAACCATATAGGACCCCCTGCCGTCGATAGCCTGCCCGAAGCTGCCAAACTGCCGCACACCAGTCGCTCACCCGCACAGAGCTGCTCGATCTCGTTTGCCCGTCCTTGCGCCCAGCTGCTGTCCCGAGCCACCTCAACTCACCGTCGTAGGTCACCAAAATGCTGGAACCACCGTCGAGCACCACCTAGCCTTGTTGTAGCCACCGCTGTCCCGCCGTGCCCCTTTCTCGAGTCAAGCAACCCCTTCAACCGGTTCTTCCAACCCAAGCAATAGTCAAACCTCAGCTGTGGGTTGAGGGCTTGTGGCCCATTTTTAGGCATGTCCAGACCTTCGTTGGTATCGCTCCAAGCTTGGTTGTCGTCCACCTCCACGTCGCCATCGCCGTGAACTCACTGAATCACAAAACCAGTAAGTTTACTTGCAAAACTCTGCTTATAGAGTTAATGATACTTAAGGAGTGATTAGTTTAGGTTAATTAGGAATAAGGTGGTTAGTTAGATTGGATTATTGATTTAATCGCTTAATTGTGCATATTATGTGGTTAGAATAGACTAATTAAGGGCTAATGAGGTCATGCTATTTATCTAGATAGGTTCGGAAATTTTCTAGGCTCGTTTAGGTGGGTAGATTAGCATTTCCAGCCTAAGTGAGTATTTATTGTATTTAATTTGAATTATTTAATTTTTTGTATTTATTTAATTATTTATTATTTTCCGGAAATTATACCGAGATAACTCGGTGACTGAAATTTCGTGCTTGATTGCAATGGTGTGCTTAGTTTATGCAATTGAGTGTTAATTTGTGCAAATTGAGTGGCAATTGGAATTTTGGTTATTTATTCCAAAATTGTGAAATTTCAGTATTTAATTAGAAAATCTCAGGTGTCGGTTTTTAATGCCAAAAATGTCTTTATATACTATATTAAATAGTGGGATTTTTTAAAATGAAAATATCGCATTTTTTACTCAAATTGATCGTGTACCCAAACACGATTATTTTTATCGGATCTTTTTAATATGAAGAAAATAAGCCAAGACATTATTTTAATTTGGATATTTGAGTGCAAAGCACAATGTCTTGGCCAGGACTGAATGATCGTGTGATGACTAAGTGAACCCATCCCTAATGTGCGTCAGTAGGACGTTGCCCCTATATGGATTGCCCCTAGATAACAGAAGCTGGTCGTAGTAGATTCTGGACCGATGCTCCTTCGGGAATACTATCCCCGATGTATGTCGGTGGATGTTGTCGTGCTCAAAGGTGTGAAACAAAGCCTGGCTACACCAAAAGACCGATGTGCGTCGGTATATTGTGCCTGTGCGAGCAATAATCGAGTTGGAACGTGTGTTAATTGAAATTGAAGCATCGGATTATAGGACAAAATTATATGGCACAATATGGGACGTGTCATAATGATTTAGCCTTATAATCGGGACCCCTGCGATTGTATTGATTGATTGATTGATCGATCGATCGATAGTATTGATTGAATTGATGGATTAATTGATTGATGGATCGATCGTATGGATTAAATTGAATTAACCGATTGATTGATTGAGTATATGAATTGTGCTAACATGCATAAGGAAACTAAGGCGAGGTAAGTCCTCTATCTTGTGTGTATAGACTAGGGGTGTGCAAAATACCCGGAAACCGCCCGGACCGCCCGGAACCGGACCGGAACCGCCCGGAACCGGACCAAACCGCCCGGAACCGGCGGTTCTTGAGGGAACCGGTCCGGTTCCCGGTTCCAATTTTTCGGAACCGGTGGGTACCGGTCCGGTTCCCAGTTCCATGGGCGGATCCGCCCACCCGGACCGGACCGGAAACATTTTAATATTAAAAAAAAAATTACTAAAAGAAACTAGATTAGATCTCATCTCCTCACTCCCTTCGTCTTCGGTTCTCTCTCTTTTTTTCTTCCTCGATTCCTCCTAATCCTATCGCCATTATGATTCCTCCCCAAGCGTCAACACTACCGCCGCCACTATTCGCCCCCTCGCGTCGGCCGCCACCTGCCACAACCACGGAAAATTGTTTCGCAACCGTTCTATGTTGAAAACCCGACCATAGGCCTCCTCCCCTCCTTCCCAACTCATAGACCCGATCTAAATATGTTGAAAACCAAAATTATTTCGTGTCAAGATCGGTTCTATGGATCCACCCGGAACCGGACCGGACCGGCGGTCCGGTTCCCTGGTGGATCCAAGTAACAAACGGGTGGATCCCGGTTCCAATTTTTCGGAATCGGTCCTTAGCGGGCGATTCCCGGTTCTAGGTCGGGAACCGCCTACCCGGACCATGCACACCCCTAGTATAGACTGCCTCTAAGCGTATTTCCTTCCTAGTTAGAGTTTAGGGGGTGAACTTGCTTAAACATTGTCCCACCCCGTAATGGGCTCAATTTTTTTCAGGTCCTTAGATGGCAACCCCGCCAATTCGTTATGGTCAGCCTCGAAGAGTTACCGAGCTGGTTACCAATTTCCCTGTTCTCGAAGGCCATGGGGTATAGGTCTACGAGCTTGTAGTGACCACCGTCTAGGGTCAATGAGGGCCTACCTGAGAGGGTACCTCATCGATTCAAAGTGTGATTTCAATGCAGGCTAAATGGACACAGAGTTGGTCCCCTTCAGGGTTTTGAGGTCCCAGCTGCGGTAGTAGACGCCACATTCGGCAAAGGTACAACTGACCATCCTGATGGTGCTATGGTGGACCCGGCGCCCCCGGAGCCTATGGAGTACGAAGGGTTGGTGAACGTGTCTGACTAGGGGGTTGTAGGACAGTTTTCTTTTGAGGACTGATCTTTTTGGTAGATAGACTAGTTCTATATATAAACCTAGTTTATGTATAAAAGCGTGCTTTAGGTTGTGAATTTGTTATCCTGTTTTTCTATCCTATGACGTTTGTTGTCAAGGGTTTTGTTTCGCTTCCACATGTGCAATAAAATAAATGGATCGGCAACGCGTCCTAGGACATTGTAAATTTATCAACCACCGAGGGATGTGTGCGCGCTCGGAGCTCCAGGGCGTGACACAAGGCATTGCCGCCAATGCTATGTGCTGACGAGCGCTTTTTCCTCTTTAAGTACATACATAAATGCATCACACAAGCTGGTTCTTATCTTTTCTCTTAGCCAACACTTGTATGGCCTGAAGGCATGCTCATTCATTCGTGTGTGTCATGAGTTTCTTATATTTCACTAGCAAATATGTCGGGAACAATCTTTGATTCATAATTGGAATTAATCACTTAGCGCTGATCCCCACACTGGACAAGGCTTGGAAACGGTACTCCTCAATACCAATCCAAGACCTCGAGGCTTGGGTACACCTCGCTTTAATAATGATTCCAAGCTTGACAAACCTCAGCTCTGACCCAATGTGAATACACTTGCATCAAGAATAACCCTCGGCTCACAGTTTCATTTAACGCCAAACATAAAGTCCCCGCACCCATTTGGACTATGGAAATCAGCATGCTTTGTGCCTTACCAAGACCTCATGGATTTGGGTGATCCCTATACCGATCAAGTTATAAGATCGACATGCATCAATGTCCACTTAGGACCTTGTGGCCTTAGGCGATTCCCGCATCAAGTGAGACTTGGACCCGACGTCCTATTTATGCCAAAACCAATGCTTTATGGCTTGGGCAACTTTGTCTTGCGCTGAACTCAATCCGAATGAACCTCAACTCCATTCCGGACGTGAACAACTCAAGCACATGTTCAAGCATAAACATGAGCAAAACCATACAAAAAATCCAACATCCTACCCATGGCTTGACGGATGAACACCTAACTAGACTTGACAATGGAGACTAACGCCCTAAAGGAGACATAGGAATCTTACTTACCTTGGCAAACCTTGGATTTGGGTGTGAGTGGCTTTTTAGCCCTTGATTAAGGTTGTTGTTACACTTAGGACCTAGATTAGGACTAGATTAAGATTAAATGGTACCTTGATGATGTGACAAGTGGCTTTAAGCAATAAGTGATTACAATAAGTTGTGATTAGTTCCAATAAGTTATCATAGGTTCTCAATAAGTTATCACAATAGGTTATCATAGGGTTCTGATATGTTATCGCGATAAATTTTTGTTGGTTCTCGATAAGTTATCGTGATAGGGTATCGTAGGTTATGATATGTTATCGCAATAAACCTTTATAGTATTGGATACGTTATTAATATATGATATGTGATAAGTTATTATGTTGTGATAAGTGTTTTGTGATAAATTGTTGTGACATGTTATATTAATGTGATAAGTTATTATGTGGTTATATGAGGCATGCGATATGTTGTTGTGACACGTTATAGTAATGATATAAGTATGTTATATTAGAGAAAGAAGTTGTCGGATAGGCAAGTGTAATAACTTAAACTTAATGCAATAACCTATCTTTGATAAGTATTCTATGTTTTGACTTCCAATGATAAGATGCACCGTTAGTTACTCAATTTGATTGTAGTGCATGCTTATGAGACACTTAGAATGGGAAATGGTAAGTGTTTATGGTACTCAAGGAGTTTAATTATTAATTATGCATTCAAGGTTATGTGAAACAATAAAACGTGGGCACGTTTAAATGATGCATTGGTGTGATATGATATGAGGTACAAGTATGACATGGTTGTATGTGACACACGTTATGGCATAATGTATGAACATACACACTCTTGCGTTGATTGATTAATATGAAAGATAAGAAATGGGCTTGAGTTCTAGTATGTCCATGTGATCACCTAAATACCCTGATGCATGTGATTATGCGGAGTGATGAAACCATCCTGATGCATATGATTATGCGGGACGATACCCGATTAAATTCAGATGCCCCACACCAACAAGATAACGTTCATGGATGGACTTCAAAACGAAGCTCCTTAATTGGAATACCATCTTAAGGAGTATGCATACACGGGACGATGTCATGCCTGATAGGGCGAGATGATACCTAATTATGCTGGAAGACCACTGACCTTCGAGTTGGCTGTGGCCCTAGGGGTCGTAATAATCTGGACATAAATGTGTGAATTGTGCATGAGAATGATATGTGATTATGTATAGATTGCTACATAGCATTGATGCATGACTTAAGATAATGCACGTCCTATTTTCCAATTTATGAGTACATCATTTGCTATAAGATTTGCTTACATGTTTATATTGACGGCTTTGAAGAAATGAGAAAACCATTCATGTTAGTAGCTAAGGCAAAGCAAGGGCTTTGCTATTGATCTGCCATCGATAGATAACTTGCATGTTTAGACCGATTTCGAGGTGAACCACCTCCTTGCGCGAAGGTTAAAAAGTTCGCTCATTGAGTTTTATCTCATTGTCGTTTGTTTAAATATTTACAGGCCCTAAGAATGTCAGAACCCTTTTGTTAAGTCAGGTGCAGGCTCCCATTAAGCATATCCAAGAGATCACCAAATATCCAATTGAGGGAACCAATGCTCGATACGAGTGCTACATTACTACGTTATGGGTAGATTAGGAGCTTTTGAACTTGGTGGCTCACCACTTTACGGTGTGGTATTTTTAGGTTGGGGACAACATCCATGGTCCCATTCGCAGTTTTGATGGATCTCCGAGTGCAAGATCCAAGGGTACTAGCTGGGATGCTATGGACTTTGACGTGCCTAATAGGGCTATATCTAACCCAGAGATCGACCCTAACATAATTGTCAAGCCAAAGCCCTAGTTTATGGAGCCCATAGAGAGTTAGGTGGTAGTAGGAGTACAACACTTTTTGGAAGTCACTCTCATGGTACTAAAAGTACTAGGCTTACCCTGGGACCTTTTTGAAAAAGGTCTAACCATACTTTTTGGTTGTATATGAAGTAGCATAGCCTGTGATGTTGAAGCTTGTATGCTTGCTTTAGAAGTAAATGATTTGTATGGTGTGATGACTTTGATTATGCATATGTATATATGAGTTTGGTTTAAACTATCCATGTTTGTTGGTTGGGTGATTTGTTTATACTTCCGCTTGCTTATATAATCAATGATACAAATGAGTCGGCGACGCCTCCTGAGATGTTGCAATTGAATGACCTAAGTGAAATGAAGGATGTTGCGCATTCGAAGCGGGTCGGGGCATGACAGAATTGGTCGAACTGGCCCGATCGATCCAACTAATCACCTACAAGGCAAGTTAGTTCGACCCCTCACGGCCTTGCCGGCTGATTCCAGATCACCGGTGACTGCCTACTAGATCCTCGTCACGTGTATTTCATCCTCACATCCTCATATTTCTAAAATTTTGCAAAATAACCCATGAATTTCGTAAATTTTTTATTTTGCCCCTAATTAGGCCCCAATTGCGATTTTCGTTTTAACTCCCAACTTTTGCGAATCAAAGTCATATGATCGATCATAGGAAACATTCTAGGTGGGATTAGTCTATAATGAGCTTAGTTTGATCATTAGATCAAAATTTTGACTGTCAAATTGAACCGCAAGTCAAGATTTGGCGATTAGGCAAAGGAATAAAAGGATTTTCCCTCCAAAATCAAAAGGGGCCTCATTTTAGTCAAAAATCAAGATCTACATTTTCTCTCTCTTCATTTTTTTATCTACTTCTCCCGCCACTCTCTCTCTTCTCTCTCTCGCCGCCCAACGCCCTCAGTGCCTCTCTCCTTTGTCACACCGGCTGCCCGTCACTGAAGCCCCCGTTGGTGCTGCCTTGCTATCTAAGTCCTCTATCGACCTCCTTCCTATCAAGTCATTGTCACTCAATGACCAAAAGGTTGGCTAACGGTCCCGATCGGCGCTCTTCCTTGTCAGTCTCAAAAACCGGCATATACGACGGTGCTTCCTCCAACATATTTTCTAGCTCTATTCAGCAGCCGACGGCCTCATTTGATCCTCCGACCATTTCAGTTAGCTTCATCATGGAATCCTCATAGTACCGGTGACTAGTATCAGCCAATTAGTCATCAAAAGCTCTCTAATTAGGCCGATCTTCAATCAACATCCAAGAATCGATATGGTTTGGGCCGATCTTGTACAGTAGCTGAACCGGCAATTACTAGTAGTTTTTGGAGCCTTCGATCACCGCTGATCGGTCATCAAGAAAGTCATCGACCATCCTGTGGTTGGGGATAGGTGGATCAGTCACCGGAGAATCTCCGACAGCCTCTCTTTCAACCAACATTCAAGGCCGGTCCATTTTGGACCGGCTTTGTTTAGTTGTTGAACTGGCAGTTCAACCGCCCCAATCTAGCCCTTTCATGATCCAATTCAACCCTCTAGTGTCCCTTGAGGTTCCAATCGTGCTCCAGCGACTTGCATTTCGTCCCATTGTGTCAAAAGTGCAACAAAAATTAGAAAGGTAATCCTCCTAATCTCGAATCCAATGAAGTGAAATCGGATTAACTGATCGAGGCTAGGATTCAATTATAGGTTTTCATATTATGCTTAGATCTGAGATTGATGATGTTATGAGATGATTTGCAATGAGTTGATGATCATTGATGATGAACTTAAAGTTGATTGAGATTGATTTGCCTTGATCCACAATTTCGTATACTTGAGATGTGACTTTCTATTATGGCTGAAACAAGGTGATAGATAAGGTTTTCTGTCCTCAAACACTTCTAGGCATGAAAAATAGACTTCTCATGCTTCGATTTAATAGGTTGCACACCCCAAGAAAACATCGTCTAGTCATCGAAAACCACCTCCGAAATATGTTGATTCTATAATAGTTTTTAGGTTGATTTGGGGTTCTCACTTGCTGCGATTTTCTATTTTGTTATTTTTGCATTTATCTTTTATTTGAATCTTAGAAAAAATTTCTTCACGGGATTTGCACTAAATTTTGTTATTTATAACATATCTTTTTTTAAAGATTTTTTGAAGTTTTTTTGGTTAGGTAAAATCGTCAAAAACCGTCCCTCGGTCAGTGTGCCCTACACTAGGTTCGACTTGTGTTTACTTGAAATTAAGGTTTTAGATGAGTCCATTTAACTCGGCATCCTCATGAGATTCGTATTACAAGTGTTCTAACATGGTATGATTTGTGTGAATTGAGCATCGTTTTCCATGTTAATCACATGTGTGAATGTGTTTAGGTGCTGCTGTGATTAGTGCATTACATAACATGACTCTGTGTTGACATTTTCGTGTAGGCTCATGTGAGCAGATTAAGACTAGAAATCTTCATAAAAATGCTTGTCACATCGCATTCTACATATACAATTTTTCTTAAGATTTTTGCACATCATTAGATCATCTATAATTAACCATGTTCCTTGATGGTCATGTTGAGTTAGGGACAAGCCTACCAAAACTCATTTGTTTGGGCCCCTTAAGGGCTAAATCATACCTTGATATATTTCTTGACATTTGAAGCACGTGTTATAGCTTCGCATCGATATATGACACGTTACATTTGAACCTTGTCTGATATGTGAACATTGTGCATCAATTTAGCCATTTGTAATTGAAATTTCTCAAGCATGTCACTCTTAGTTCTAAGTCACTTTACAATGTTAATCACTTGTGTGACTTATTTGCACTTCGACTTAGGGTTAAATGTTTTACCCAAACTCTTGACACATTCAATCTATTGTTGTGTGCAAGTTTCATGCTTTTTATATATTGTCTTTGTGATCTTATAGACTACTAAACATGCATCATGTTCTGGTTTGTGCATGGCTAATTTGCATTTCAACATGAACATCATTTTTTGACCATCAATTTGACCTTGATTGGACTCAAACCCTCTTAGAAAGTCTTAGGACTCGTCTTGATCTTTCCACCACTGATTTTGTGTGATTTGCATGTCGTTTGTGTTTTCCATTTTTGTCAATTTAGGTTAGAAATCTAACTTATGTAAAATTTCAAACCCCTGTTTTACCCCTGTAAAGTTTGACTTTTGTTATTTTTGTGTAACTTTTTTGTTTGAGATTCTTAGGTCTAACCCTCAGCAAACTTTGTTCGTCACTTTTTGTCTACGTTGTGGTCAAATTTCATATTTTTTAGACATTGTTAACTAGGTCAAATCTCTATTGTTATGTCATGTTATTATGTTGTTTTGCTAATTTTCTGATGCAATGTTGCACATTATTGAATTTTCATAAATTCCTATGTTGCTCTTTTTAGGAAAATTTCTTCAGGAAAGTTATTCCTTAAGGTGTTCTCTATCCTGTGTAATTTTCTTTGGACAATTTGTTCATGGGTTCCCTTCCAATTGAGTTGATCTTTTTTGCCATGTTCTGTGATATTTTGTTGCAATTATTTGCTGTGTTTTTCTTTTAGAATTTTTTAGGACAACTTGCGTGCTGAATTAAGATTCATCATTCTCATGAAATCTATTCCAAATTCTTCATTCTTCATTTTTGAAAATTTTTGAAAATTAAAAGGGTCTTTTAGTGACACTTTGTCTAGATTCAAGGTGAAACTTTAGTTTTGCATAACAAAGTGGCTTGGGTACATGTGATGCTTCCAACATTAATTGTTTAGCATCTTTTAGACTTCTAATTTGAGGTTGATCTCGTTTAAGCTTGGGTCGTGTTTAAAATATCTGCGACATCTGTTAGTAGTGTATGATATGTGCCCCAGATTAGCCTTGGCAATTAAATGTGCTCCATAGTCTTGATAGAATCATATCTCACTTACAATACCTTCATTTTGATTTGACATTGGATTTGTCTAGGTTTGGACCATATTTAAAATGCCTGCAACATCCATTAATAGTCATGATATGTGCCCCAAATAAACTCTAGCAATTAAATGTATTCCATAGCCAAGACATACCTATGTCAAAATGTCCCATTCCTTTCTCGATGTTTTAAACACATCCCAACTTTTTGAAGCATCACATGAACCATACATGCATAATATCATTTCATTAATTAGAAACACTTGTGATTGTGTTTAGCGCTTGTCAACTGAATAAGTGATCCAATGTTGGCTCACTGGCATTGTTTGATTGTTTGAGAAATAAGACTCAAGGGTTTGCCTGCATGTTTATTTCTCGCAATGCATGTGCTTTTAGATGAATGCCTAAGTACAATGTATGATTCCATGGGTAGACCTTGGGATTTACTTAGAACGTGTCCTTTATAAGCGTTAGTTGCCATGTGAGAATACAAATGGTGGCCAATGGCTATAAGCCACAAAAAATGCATTGGGATAGGTGTCTAGAGGGATCAATGCATGAATAGCAAAGGCCAATCCCGAGGCCCGATTTGTTCACTTTTGCACATGATTTCAATTGTTTGATTGTTTTTTATTATCTTGTACTTATGACTATTTTTGCCATAAATGATTATTTCTTTCCTATTGCATGTGCGTAACCCTCGTTTTAGATTAGGATTAGATTAGGTCCTTGGAGATGGAAATCCTCCAAGATTGGAAGACAATGGAAGGTCAATGTCCTACCTGACCACATTTTTTTTTATCATTTTTCCCCATTATATGTTTCGGGTTATTTCATAATGTATAAACACTCGACGATGTGCAGGTTTCATTTCTTCCGTTTTATTTTTGTTCATCATTTAGGGTCACATGTTAGATTTATTGTTTTCCTAAACTGTTCACTTAATTGTTTATTTCCTACCTTATCTTTAAATTTCAATTGTGTATTTTCTTTTCCCTTTCTTAGAAATAGAATTACATGAAAACAACCATTTATGCATGATCATTTAGTTAGTGTTATTGACTCGAAAAAGTAGAAAAGAAATGTATGGACACCTTAAGAAACATGACATACTGTTAGGTACCGAAATGGCGCTGATAAAAATATTAGCATAACCAAAGTTCTCGAATCTAGAATCTCTAGTTGCATAGAAATCGAGAGACTACTCCCGATCCTCGATTGGGTTTTCTAGCCAACCCCTAAAAATAAGGCTAGTGACGACTCCTGTCTTTATTAGGCTATTCTAAATAATTAGATAATAAAATAAATCCGTTGCAGGGATATGGGTCTTGACGAGACTCACCATGGTTTAGCATACCCACTATGGAAAGCTTATAATGGATGAAATAATGCCATCCATGGGAGTGAGTACTATCGGGAGGGCTACTATGGTAAAGGCACCCCAAAATTTGTCACCCACACTCGACTTCCTCCTCGAGGTGTCGTCCGTGTGGGTGCGGATCACGACACTTTCTACTATCATGCGAGGCACGAGCTTGGGAAAACTTGCGAATATGAACGAGCGAACTCACAATGTTTTGTCCCGAAAGACAAGATGATGATGTCTTTTGGAACGCAAACTGTGAGGAAACTCTCATGGTCAAGTATCCCTAAACCCAACCTCTTTCTCGACGAGAGGCCAGGTAACGATAGTTTTGAATTTTGTTTAATTAATATGTATATTAAAATTCAAATAAGAGGCAAAACCTATTTATATTTATAATATATATTTTTAAAAAAAAAAGATAACAGAACAGCAAGGGCTGCGCAAGCCCTCACCGCCACCACGCCACCGTCACTGGCCCTTCCCTACGGCAGTGAGGGATGATCCTCACCTTCTGCCTCATCTTTTTTTATTATAAATATTTTAATTTAATTAATATTTATAGGCAAAACGACGTTATTTTAGCTCTTCTTTGTTGATTCAAACTCTCCGACGAGTCTCATAGGTGAGTTATATTATTAAAAAATTGTCACGTAAGATTTCTAGCTAGGGTCGCCGAACTTGGCACTCAAGTACCCCAATTTTTGAAAAAAGTGATACTTAAGTGTATTTTTCCATAATTTTTGGCACTTAAATACCCCCGTGCCAAGTTTTGGCACTTACTCTGTTCTTTTGCCCTTTAGTATCGAACAATACCCCTTTTCTTCTTTCCACAACATTTCAACAGTAAACAAGCAATGAATCAATACTCACTTTTCCCAAAAATTTGAGAGAGAGATGTAAGAAGAAAAAGTAGAAAAAAGACCTTCAGACTTCATTGACCCGAACCCATCACAGGGAAAGTTACGGCATTACTTAACACTAACCAACACTTTAAATTTAATCGATTTATACAGCGCCTACCATGAAAAACGACGCGAAAATTATTTCAAACATGGAAGAGAAGAAAGTAAAAGGAGAGAGAAAGAGAAGGTTGAAAATGAAGGAAAGTGGGAAGGTGGGATCCACAGTGGGGAAAATGGTCACAATATTTGAAGCATTTTAGCCAAATTAGGAAGGGAAAAAGGGTGGCCCATCTTAAATTGGTAAAATTTTAGTAAGCTCTAAAGTGAAATGAAAAATAAGTTTGAATCTCATGGTTATACAATTCAAAACTCAATGGAATGGTTTTTCATGGCGTCAGGTATTAAATCCATCGAATTGCATGAAAATCCATGCAATGTTACCATTTTTTGATCCTCTGTTATGTTTAGTCCAAAAAAAGGATAACTTGTTGATTTTTGTAAGATGAGGTCTTAGATATAATCTTAATGATCTAGCAGTGAACAACAATCATCAAATCCAACCACCGGCCGCGGTGGCTCCACTTGTTAAGACTCTACTGATCCTCAATGAAGAGGTGAAAGGTTCAAAACCCAGGGGAGGCGCTAGGTGTATTAAGTGTGACTCAGAGATGGTGGGTCCTCCTGCTTAAGTGTCACCTGGGGGTTTACGGCGTAGCTGTCAGCTGCAAGCCGGTTCCTCCAGCGCCAAAAAAAAAAAAAAAAAAAAAAAAAAATAAAAACAATCATCAAATCCATTTGAAGAAGCCTATTATGAACAGGGAGCTCGATGCTGATGTGGAGATGATGAAATGTGTCCCAAACATAGGCTATATACTTTGATTTGTATGTTGTATATAATTAATTTTGCACATTTAATTTTTATTAGTTTGTCTTTATAGTATGCTATTTTTCACATAAATGTATGGCCAACAGAACTTTAAAATAGTTGGTTTGCGTAATATAATCACTTACCTGGTCAGTATACTTATTTGCTATGTACAGTGCTTATTGTGTTATTCATGATGCATGTACCATTTATAATCATAGAGCGACATATTTCTAGCTTACGATTTATGATTCGTGCGATTTTATCCACTTATAATCCAATCTTGCAATTTGATTACGCCCCTCAACAATTTTAATCTAAAATGCGATTTAACAAGGCCGTTACACCCCTTAAAAGTCCCCCAGCCGATGTGGTAAGGCACTCATATGTTAGGACCATGTTTTTTCTCTTTTCTTTATTATTAAAGGAATTGGACGTGGAGGGAATTGTTACCTAATGATTTATGAAGCATCCTGGAAACCTTACAAATCAACTAAGTCCAGATTTTTAACCTATGCAGATGACCCTATCTTGGAACAGTTTGCACATAGTAGGATCAAGAGTTGTCAAATAGGTGGGCCGAATCAGGTTTGAGTCGGATTGAAAGTGGTTTAACACAAATTGACTCATTTATATGCAATACAAATTCAATGACTCATACCCGATCCGACTCATACTTAACTCATACTCAACCCAATCCACATTACTAAAACACATAAATTTTTAAAATCAAGAACTTTTATGCTATGTGTCTAGTGTACATAGCCTTATAAGGTTCAAAATAAGAATTTTGACTCGTTTGTGAACTTTCTTTATCGGAAATTTTTTGAGTTTCACAATGAGGTATCTAAATGTCTCTTAACATATATAAAGTCAAGAAATATTGACACGTAAAATCATGTACTAATTTTCACGATTGCTAAAGGTTGAATGATCATAAATTTTTTACTATTCCTCAAAATTCATAGAAAGAAGAAGACCATAAATAGAAGCTAAAACTAGAAAATAAGTTGTCCCCATCCGAAAACTCCCAACTTGAACCTGAGAAGAGATACCACAAGTGGGTTGGGCTTTAGACCCATCAAAAACCTACATTTTATTGGATTTTATTACTCAAAACCATAACAATCCATATACTAATATTTAGCTAACCCATATATAACCCAACCCATCATATATGTGTTAATAAATGGATCTTCACCTCATTTTGACATCTCGAGTAAAATTCAAACAAGGGACCTCCAGTTCCTTAGTTTGAAATCACTTGACCCGTAACCAACCATACTAACCCTAACAAGTCATACCGAGAAACTTGTCCAATACTACTTAATATTTCCAATGAAACATCTCTCATTTTATTTTGTAGTCATTTGTATACCAAAGATAATCCACATTTTTACACAACTCTCATTGGGAATATAGGGTGTTGCTGCGCTTTTTCTGCTGTGGCAGCTAGGGAAGGCATTACCCAACTCACAACAGGAAATCTTATCTCTTTGTCTGAGCACGGCCACGCGACCGAATTTAGCTGTGCTTACTAAGCAGCCGGCGGCACTTGCAATGCGCCTAATGAGGCCTCTCGTGCCGCGACAATCAGCAGATACGAAGATGTCCCTCCCAACAGCGAGTCTGCCCTTACGCAGGCAGTGGCTCCTCCAACCAGTCTCTGTCGCCATCGATACGGGCGAGCCCGCTTTCAACTTTTACTCGAGCAGCGTCTTCACTGGAGACTGTAGAACCAATTAGGAGCATGCGCTCACGATGGTCAGGTACGGTATTAACGACGACGGAATTAGGTATTGATTATTTAAGAATTCATGGGGGCTGCCTGCCTGATGGGGCGAGCAGGGATTGCTAGGATGCACAGTGGTGGATTCCAGGGAAGGTCTTTGCAACGTCGCCACGAAAGTGTTTCCTGTCCAACCACATGATTTGTATCGATCTATTAGCTCGGATCATGGTGGTAACATGTGCATAATGGTGTTTGTGAACTTCTATTAGAAAGTTTTGACACCGGACGATGAATCACCCGCTGCATATGTATCGTTTCGCTTCTCACAGCACCATAGAATTTATAAGACAATTCCCCAAACTCGCATATAGAAAGAGCAAATGGACCGTTCCAGCGCAGGGCAGCATGGCTCGGCACGCAACGGGCCGTGCCGGCACGGCCGTATGCTTCAAGCAATCATCTCACCACTGACCCTCCACCCATCGTTTTAGGCCCACAGAGGCCCTCAACCGAACCCCGCGGATAATCATAATGAGCTGGTCAATAAAGAAGAAAGTGGAAAACGATGACGTCACCATCCCCACAAAAGTCTAAGATTGTAGCAATTATCTTTAGGACTTTGCCCTCCCACCCCACTTCAAAAATTCAAGAATTTCAAATGGGGATGGAAAGGTGAGATGACGTTAAAGTCAAATTGGCAAACTCCTTTTCCACCCAATTCGTCTGTCGTGTCCAACATCCATAGCCTTGTGCGTTGTCCAACGTTAGTCTTCCCACCTTTTTTCTTGTGCAATATAACCGAATCTGATTGCACCGCCCTTTTCCTCCCCATTTTATAATTTTTTTTTTCTTTGGTATTCTTTATTTTTCCTTTTTCCTGCCTAATGATGGCTCATACCTAGTGGATAATCTAAAGAAAAATCTAGGAAGATAAGTAGGACTGAATAGTTTTTCAACCATATATAGACATCAACGTCTGTGCGGAAGCAGTGTTTCCACCCAAAGATAAAGAGAGGTTACTTGATTCAAACATCAATTTTTCTCCAATTGGGTACACAAAAAGTCAACAACTGACCCAAAATTTGTTAGTTGGTCAAAGACACCAATTACTTGCTACCAATAGCAGAATGAAATGTGGTAACCAGCAACTCATGATGATCCTTTGGAAAGATGAGTCTAACCTTATTCAAACCCGGCTGACATTCATTGAGCACTTGATGGGCACATTCTCTTACCATTCCACCACTGTCCTCCCAAACTTGAAGACTGAGGCATCTAGAGGAACCAGAATCTTGATATGTACATAGGTAGGCATTACTAGAGGAACCAGAATCTTGATATGATGTACATAGGTAGGCATTACTTGTTCAATGACCATAACCGAGAGAACAAGAAACCCTGTTCGGCCTAGAAAGGGCAGCAACAGAAATTTACACAAGCATGGACTGATCCATAAAGTTTAGACAAGCATAATTAAAATTATTCTTATATTTTCCCATGAATTCGAGCGAAGCTGCAGCAAAGAGGTGGCAAAATTTCCAGTTTTACTTTTCCAATGGTATGAACTAAGAATTTGAATTCCCTCTCCTAGTTTTCCTTCCTACTTCAATGTTCTTTATCTTGTGTCGATCAGCAAAGAAAATAATCACCCGAGGAAACTTCACAAAACCATAGAAAACTAAAACTAAGCAAGTATTACTTGCATCATCTAAAGCCATAGACGAAAAGGATGCACTACACAATTGGACCCTCCCAAGAAGCCACATATTCCACCTCAATACAAACTGCATCTATGAATTGGTGTGAAGCATCCAACCCAGAGCCAACAGAGCATAGCCATTTTTGCTTACCCTTGGAGAACATGAAACTGTTACTTTAATTACCAGAAAAAGTTCTTACAACAAAAAGATCCCCATTTCCCGACTTTTTCTTGCTCAAGGCTAAGATTAAATCCCACCTGACAGTAACCAAAAGGCATTAACTTTTCCTTTTTTCAGCCAATAACTGCTCCATCTATACCCCATGCTTCAGGCCATGAAAAATATGTACAGGAGCAGTTCAAGCCAATTAATAAAACCTAAGACGCTGAAGACTCAGGGCTCGAAAAAGCAATCTACAAGAAGCATTCCACGATTTTCATGTATTGGCAGATTGTGATGGCACCCTGGGGTGGTTATGGTCACCTTCGTAGGTGACAATGAGCATAGACGGGTCCTCCAAGCACCTTTCCACATGCTTCCTTGCAGGGCAACCTCTCATGCTGCTACATTTGTAGTATCCCCTGCAATACGAAATAGAAGATTAGAAGGAGCTCTTAACACGACCTCCCTACTTCAGAAGCCAAAGCAGAGAGCCTCAATTATCAAATTAATCACAGTTGCTAACTTAGAAGAGAAATTCAGAGCACCTTCAAAGTCCTAGATGCAAATTTAGCAGCCGAATAATGAGATGTTAATCTTGTTCCTTTTAAGAATGACAACTCTACTAGAGCACCATATCTCCAAATGAAAACCATCTACTATTTTGTTCTAGGGAATTCTGGGAGTCCTAAAAGCAGACCAATGAAATTGCAATAGGTTACAACACCACAACCAAACCCTACTCCAATTGACCAAAGTTCTTCCACCATTCATTAGCCAAGATAAACGGAATGTCAATCAAAGAATCAGATAACCACAGTTGAAAGCAAATTAAGGAAATATAAGTCAACTTGCAAGTAGCTCGCACATGATAAAGCAGAGGCAATCATACCTAGGATGAGGAGAACCCTTGATTGGCTTCTGCCCGTACTTCCTCCACGAATAATCATCGGGAGGAATATCCGCAAGCTTGTTGCTTATAGCAGGTACCTTAATCGACCTCTTCACCCTATGTTTCCTGCAACAAGGTATAAATGGATAAGCAAAGAGACTGTGGCCAATGGATCTACAAACAACAAAGCAAGTGACTACATTGCACAATGAATTATTCAAGCAAAAGCTGACCTCTTCTTAGAGCAATGACATCTACTACTGCTACCGCATTTCATGCTCCCATCCTCTCCTCTGCCAGAGCACTTCCTCTTATGCTGCGAGTTCTGATCAGATGAGCGAGCCGCCCCGATCAAATGGAAAGCATTCGCATCCAAGTTAGCCACGCTCCCATCTATACTCAGTGAAGAAATGAAAGACCTCGTAGACGACATGGTGGGCGTGCAGCTAGAGCTATCGAAATTCAAGCTTATGCCACTATTGCTCCTATGGTACATCATCTCAGCTTGGTGTTTCATTTGTTGCTGGAACTGTAACTTCTGCTGCTGCTGCTGCTGCTGGAGAAAGTGATAGTGTGCTGATGGCGCTTGCTGGGCTAAATGAAGAGGGCTTTTGCCATTGGAGCTCAACTCCAAGTTCGGGTTACCTAAAGAAAGAGAGGCTTTGTGATGTGTATTGAGTTCCTGAATTGCATTTTCAGGGTAATTAGGAGGTAGGAGTTGGAGACTCTTTGAAGATTGGTCAGTTCTAACAATAGGGTTGTCCAAGAGGGCCTTTTGGGGCAAAGGGGTCGGTAGTTTCTTTAACTTCCTAACTCTAGCATGACCCAAGCAAGTATTGAGAAGAGAAACCACTCTCTTGAACCTGAATACAGCATCACCAGTCTCAAGCATCAGATTTCTACACTGAACCTGATCTTGCGGCTGCGACAAGAGGCTCAGAACCCTGTGGGAGCTCTCCACAGCTGCTCTGTTCGCTTCTTCAACCTCCTCCATCTCAAATCCGCCGCACAAAAAAACCCCTAATTTACCAAAATTACAAGCTATACCAACCCGGAAACCACAGCATAATTTCCACACAGCTCTGAAGGAAAAAAGAAAAATCAACCCAAGATCTTGAACATAAAAAGACAGAGACCCACAAAGTCAAAGTCCAATTTCAGCGAGCTGAGGACCCAGATAGACAATTTCTTGCTAAAATTCGAAAACAGAGAAGGCCTTTTTCCCAGAAATGGAGACGACCCAGTAGATCATGTCGAGCTGGGCATAGCTATCTTGGAGAAAAGGAAACAGACCTCATCCAGGCACGGAATCACCACACCCATCTCTCATCAGATGAAACCCGCTAGTTATTTAAGGCAAGAAAACCACCCAAGAAGAGGCATTTTTTTTTCTGGGTTGGGCACCCGGTTCTTAAATCAAACCCTAAGAGTCTTCATCCACACTCAAGAGGCAGAACAAGAAGGAACAAGAAGAAGAAGAAGGGGGAGGGAGGGAGGGAGGGAGGGAGGGGGTGTGAAAGAGAAGACTTTTTTTCGCTTCCTACGCCTGAGAAATTCACACGCCCGCAAGAATATTAAACAAAGCTCCCCTCCTGTTCCTGTTCCTCCTCCTCCTCCCCCTTCGCTTTTCTTTTCCTCCCTTTCTCTCTCTCTCTCGTCCCTACAACATTTTTCTCATAAAGCTCATTTCTTTTCTCTAGAGAGAGCATGGAAATTGAAGGATTTAACAAAATGAGTGAAGAGAAAGAGAGGGTGGCATTTAAATAAGCTAAATATCAGAGAGAGCGAGATGAAACTGCCATCTCTGTAACAGGAAATTGAAGGCGGGGCCCACCATACGACCTTTGCTTTTCCATTTCTTCTCTCTCTCTCTCTTTTTCCTTATTTTCCTGCCTTTTCTTTTCTCTTTTTTGCCTCCCCTCCCCCCTCCTGAATTTACTTGCTTTTCCAATGGAATTATTGTCTTGTCTGCATTAATGGGACTGCCCCATTTTTCTAAAGCTTGAGTTCTACTGCTGTTGTAGTTGTGGACAGTGATTAATGCTCATGGTCTTTTCATCTTTTTTCCATTTATTGGGTCCTAAAAACTGCAAATTTCGGTTGTTGAATTAGCTCTTTTGCTACTAGAGATTGGACCACTCCTGTGTTTCTCATATCTGGTTGAACTACTCGCAAAGCTGCTTTTGGCACCAATGGCTCCTCTCCTTGCAACGGGTCTTTACTTTTGTACTTCTGCAACAAATTTGCCTCCTTTTCTTTCTGAATTAATATAGAAAAAAACCCAAAATTATGTCCATTATTACACAAATGCTCTATAATTTTTTGGTACTAGAAACATCAAACGTGACCATTGTAACCAAAATATTCCAAACTTTTTCTGTATTATAAAAAAATCCCCAACTTATGCGAGTGCGATAAGTATACCCCAAATTGAATTGACAAATGGATATATCACATATGTTTTGATTTTTTCGAGACACAAAAAAATTTGAGTATTTATATTAGAGTGGGCAAATTTTTTAGTGTTTTTTGTGACGCAAAAAAAAAAGTATTAAGTATTTGTGTTATAGTAAGTATAATTTGGAGTTTTTTGTGGTATTTTTTCATTTCTTTTTTTTGGTAAATTAATTTTCATTGAGAAAGTAGGGTTTCTTCTTTTTTTTTCCATTTTCTTTGACTAAGCAAAGCTTAAAAATTGAGAACTTAACTTTACCAAAAAAAAAAAAAATTGAGAACTTAAAGCCATAATGAGGATTAGAGACACCCTTTGAGCATTTGTTGAAGAAGTCAAGGGATTAATCTGAATTGGTGATAGTTAAATCACTAAAAAATAGATGTCCATTTTTATTGAAATATATTCGGTCTTTATTTGGTATGAAATTTTGTGTGCGAAACATTAAAAAATGCACAACAACATTTTTTAAGACAATGGAATGGTCAAGGAACTGTGGAGAATCCCGTCAGTTACTACTCAATTACTCAATTCATGACAGCTTCTTGAGAAGTATGATCACAAATTCAAATTTCAAACAAAGCGACTCAACCATTTAGGGGAATATTTTTGCCAATATCATAGTCTAATGGACCAAATCAATAATAAATATTAATCGTATGGGTGTCACCAAATTAGCATCCCCGTCATATATATGGTTCGTAAATCATGTCCAAGTAAGAAATTCGCTCGCTTTAACATGAGTAATCATCCTTGATTGCTATGAGAAAGTGATACTAATCATCATAATTGATGAGATCACTCGAGTGTTTAAGAGACTCCCAACTTAATTAATAAAAAGTACTCTCATGAGCATTGTTAATGCTGTTGATTGAGAAACTAAATAATAATAATAATAAAAGGTCAAATTTCAAGATAGCAACTATTTGATTTTTGATGTGATCAATTTTTTAAAAAAACTATTATGCTAATATTAAATAATTTTCTACTAGTTCTAAAAGTAACCTCCTCCATAACATAACTGATTTCCTCACGCTATTCTTGTGTGCGAACCCTGAAAATCCATAGTCAAAGATTTTAATTAGCATCAAGTTCCCAAAAAAAAAAAAAAAAAGGAATAACAAATCAACCATGCGAAAGCCGTTGTGGGTCAAGATTATTTGCACAAATCAAAGGTTTGGACGTAGACTTGCAAGATGTCATATGAACCTCTCAATAATCAAATCTCCACATCTATTTTTTTCAATCATAGAAAGAGAATTACACTCAAAACTCTTTGAATATGAGATTTGTCACGACGAATCAATCACTATTATGAGCTTGGTCTGTACAACTGTCCTAGATCAATCCGAGCACCCTTAGAATGACTATTTATTGAGGCTACAACAACTCTAATTTTCCTTTTGGAGCACCTTCTTGATGTTCGTTAAGTACTTATTTAAGAGCACTAACAGATTTGAACACAAAAGGAAGCGCACTTATTAACCAAAACTTATGAAATCTCATGCCCTAAAAAATTCTTTACCTAGAATAAAATAAAATGAAAAAAAAAACTTGACGTCACAATTTAACAGGCACTCAAAGGAGGCTTATTAATATTTTTTTAATAGTATGGTGATTATTGAAATTTGATTTTTACGCAATGCATGAAATTTAAATTTGTTCGAATTATATATGTATATATACTGGGTGTAGAGTCCTTTCTCTTATAATCGTTTTTGCTTTTTGGTTATTTTCAAGGGAAAAATCTAATATTTCGCTTTAATATTGCTTGGTGCAAAAGTTGAAAATAGTTCCAAGTAAAGTTGCTTCCTTATCTCTTAGTTAATGATTAAGCGACTACTGACTACTGATCATACTCAACAAGTCATGCTACACAAGAGTAAAATGTCACTTCGCTTTCGCTCCTTCTTTCATGGAATATTTGAAGCAATGATTGGACTAAAATCCACTCAAAAAGTTATATAGATAGAATTAAGACTTTAATAAAAAGAATTATAAAATTAAAATGGTCATATGAGATCAAACCGGCCTGGGCGAGCTTCGATCAACCCACTTCACCCGACGAGAACAAGGGCGAATGCCCCCTGCTCGGCCCTAAATTTTACTTTATGTAATTTCTGAAGATAATTAATTCCTACGTCTAATTTATGCAAAAAAAGAAAATCTTTTCAAAAAGACACATAAATAAATGGATAGTGTGAGAAACCTTTTTTTGTTTTTTCTGGGGGTGGGACTCGGGCAAAGACTTTTGTCAGTGGGACTCTGAGTTTTTCTTTGTTAATTTGAAGCCTTTTTTATTTTTATTTTTTAAGATTTTTTAAACTCTTTTTTTCTTTCACCGCTTTATGAGAAAGTCCGCCAGCGGCCGGACCCCACAAGGGGACGCCACCCGAGACACGGCTCAGCATGGATGGATCCCATATAGCCGTTGCGGAAGGGCCAACGGCGTCCCGCCACGTGTCCGATCTCTCGCGGGGGGGGCCGGACACGTGGACCGAGGCGTGCTCCTTTTGACCTGCCACCCGGAGGGCGGAGGCGCTGCCGTCCGCTATCATGCGCCAGCGGAGTAGGTTAAGATTCGGTGACTGGACAGGCGACGCGGGGCCCCACCGCCGTTGACTCTTTTGCTATGCGTCGCGGGGATTGAGTACACGTCCCATTGTCAGTTCGATTTTAGTTTTTTTCTTTTTTCTTTTTTCTTTTGCCTTTCTCGTACTTTGTGAAATTGGAAGATCTATTTGTTTATGCATGCTGCGAAAAGGGGATAAAAAAGGTAGGCTCATCATCCTTAAAAAAATCGCTGACATTAGGTTTAATTTCAATTATACTTTAAATATATTTTTGTCTCATGAAAACCGTCAATTTTTATTTGAATCACCAGTTTTTCCCATTAACCCTACATAAAAAAACTCCTGAACACAAATTGTTAAAGTGTACCAAGTGTGAGTTTTTTGACCCCGAGAGATGAAAAACTCTTAATGAGATTGAAGAATGAGTGCAAAATTGAAGGTCTCCAAACGAAATGGAAGAGCAATTAAAGAAAGTCAATTTTAACCTTTTTTTTTTTTTAAATCCAAATCTCATATCCAAGAATATGTTGTTTGGATTGACGTAAAAATATCACGTAAGATTACTAAGGTTGAATTTGGACAAAAGGTTAACAAGGTATTAATATGACTCAAGTAAAAATTAGTAACTTCTTGTAAGACAAAAAAAAGTTTGACGTGTAATTGATATTATACTTAAAGTTGAGGTTTTTTATAAGATAAATAAAAGTTTAGTGCAAAATTGAGATCGGAGCTAAAATTGTATTATTTTTAGGGTGTTAAGCCAAAAAAGTAGGGAGTGTTTTACTTTCCATTTTTCACAATTTTGAAGTATATTAATTCTTAAATATAATTTGGAAAATTACATATTTTACATACAAATATCTATACATGTTAAAAGAGTCTCGAGACTTAAAAAAGAGTAGAAGTTAAAAGTAAAAATTACTTTCGATGAATCATGCATGGTGTGTTTTGATCTTGAGGACATAATTTTTGCTGGCTTGTTGAGCTGTTTTTCTTTTTGCCGGTCCATTATGTAATATCAATTCACACTCCTTATGTTTTGCAAAAAGTAAATAATATAAAAAATATTTTCTAAAAAATAATTGATTATATCACTTAAAATTATTAGTTAATGAAAAATTTCATTATCAACAAAAGAATCATGTATAAATTTTTTTGTGAACAATGAAAATATTTTTTATTCATTTATTTTTGTAGATAGTATAAGTGATTAGTTTTAAGAAAATATTTTTCAAATTATTTATTTATTGTGAAACAAACGCACTCTCGACTTAATCGACTTAATTTCCTACGTAGCCGTGGGTTTATTATCACATGTAGTCGGATTGATTTTGATCTTTTTACTTTTTCTTTTTGTCAAATCTTATGGCTAGCTCATTTAAACTTTTTTTAAAAGTAATATATTCAATTTTTTTATTAATATATAAAGGTCCCCACGTGCATTTGCCCATAATATCTGGATGTAAAAAGAAAAAGGTACTTTTTACTTCTAAAATCTAAAAGAAAATGCAAAAAATTATGTCGCAGCTTTTTTTTGATATTATCGTGCGGGTACACAACTTGGATATTTCTTACTTCACTTTGGTAAAATTTTATTTTAATAAAAATATATCAAATGGATCTCAATTTCAAGTTAATTCATTTGACCTAATATTATGCAAAATTTGGGTAAAGTACCAAAAAAATCCCTAAACTTATTATATTTTTACCAATTTAGTCTCAAAATTATTGTATCGGTATCAATTCAGTTACAAATATTTTAATTGAGCGAATTAAATTCTGAACCTTTGCATATGTGCTAATTGAGTCTATTCAACTAATTTTGGTCGAAAACCGCTGATATAGATACTGGTTTAATTGATATGGTTAGTGTTGATGCGGACAAATTTTAACAATTTTAATTATTTTTAATTGTTTTTTCCTTTCATTTTGGTTGATGAGAGCCACCTCGCTCGCAGCCAGTGGGGCAATCGTGGCCTCATTGATCGCAAGCAAGGCTAGGAAGGCCCTTGCCCAAAGCCTTCAAGGCGACCTCCCCACTAAATGAAAGGAAAAGAAGAAAAAAAAAAAAAAACAATACAAAATAAAATAAAATAAATAAAAAATTCAATAAATTATTTTTAAAATGTTCACATCAACACTAATCGTGTCACGTAGGATGGTTAGCATCAATGTCAGCGATCTATGATTAAAATTGGTTTATTGGATTCAATTGACACAATTTCAAAAAGTTTAAGACTAAATTTGTCTAATTAAAAAAAATTTGGTACTTTCCCGTCCTAAATTTAATTAAAATACCAAATCATTTTAGTTTTGAGTTGACTAACTAATGCATTAACTTCTTTTTTTGTTTTGTAATTGATCCACTTTGAAGATGAAAATGAAACCAGTCAAACTATTGATATGATCCTGTTAATGAGTGACACATTAGCATAAGAGAGGCGGTGTATCAGAAAGGACACTCTTTATTTATTTAGGTATTTAAAAATTAGAAGTACTTGTTAACAAATTTTTTAAGGGCACAATTATGAATGCTTCACAAAATAATTTTGGCCTCTCAAGTTTTGCAAGTGAAACTTATGGTGCCTGGTAAAAAATTTTAGACCACTTTCAATCAAAATTTGCCTTAGCGAAGCCCTTTGTAGGTACACGCCTTGCCTTGGCTTTGGTACATTATCCTGACTTTACCTTTCAAAAATTCATAATTCTAAAATTGCTTTAATCTTCTTTAATCTGCATTGGGATGCGTCGGTTGCAGCCCTACCACCCCCACGCCCGTTGAGTCCCCCCGTGGGGTAGTCGTATTGCGGGGTTGCGTGGCCTAGGCGAGCCGGCTCTCATGGTCCATGTACATAATTATAAAAGTTGGTCGATGATTGGGTGAACTGAATATGATCAACCTCTTTATCCTGCTTATCGGACAAAACAAATATCTTATCCAAATCCCTTTTCCGCCTTTAATGGGAGGACAAAAGGAATAAGAAAAGAAAAAGAAAATTCAGGAAATGCAGAAAGAAAAGTGAAGAACTCTACTTGCTTTCACGTCGCGTGTGAAATTAAGGCTTTGCTTTTTGCTTTTTAATGACACAAAAGCAAGAGAAAAAGCAAAAGGAAAAGAGGTGCTGTGGGATCAGCGACGACTCTGTACCGCTTGAGTCTCTAGCAAAAAAGAGCATGTCATCATTATCTTCTTTACTGGTGTGATGCCGTGATCTCTGATAGGATACTTCAATCACTGGTTAAATCTCAGATTATTTTTTTTTGAGTAATAAATTATTACTCATAGTGAACCATTTTATCAAAGTTAGGGAGTAAGCACACCAAAGTTCCCTAAACTATTACAAATTGTTAAATCTAGTTGCTTTAACTTTTTTGTGGTACTTAGATCCATAAACTTATATTTTTTGTTCAAGACGATCCTCCCGTTAGAATAGAAATAGAAATGATCGTTATCGGGATAAATTAGTGCTTTCATGTAACTTCTTGTGCTTGCTAGATAAAATTATAGGATTAGGAACTCAAAAAAAGTTAAAAAAGAAAAGGAAATCCCTGAGACAGCAAGAAAGAAAGAGAGAGAGAGAGAGAAAAAGTAGGGGGCAATAGAGGGTTTAGTGGCTCCATCAAGCCTTTGCTGGCTGACCTTTACAAGGGCTGGATTTGGACTATTGTGGTGTGACCCAATCGAAGTTTGGCCTAGTGTCATGCAACCTGAGCCAAATTCAGTCTAGGATCATGCAAACCTCACCAAGCAATGCCTAAGGTCAAACAACCCCTAGCCATTGCTTGTTGGGTCTTGCAACCTAACCTAGTCAGGGTCATGCAATCTGATCGGGCTTGTACAACCCCATGTTAGATCTATTGGGGTTGCGAGACCTAAGTTGTTGAGTCGAGGTTGAGTAGTTGTTAACATCGCCTTCTTGCCTTGGGGACCCTCGGCCGGTACTTGCTAGGGTTGTTCAACCCAAGCGGCAATGTTGCATTTTTCTCCCGTTGTCTTTTTTAATTTGTTCTAAATATCATTTTTTAAAAATATTTCTTTACAATATTTATTTTATGATTTTGTTTTTTTTATAATTTTAAAATTTTAAATACCATGTAGGATACCATATCAACATTTAAAGGTAATTTTACAATCACATCATTAATTTTGCCCATAAGTTTTGCATAATTTGAAAAAAAAAGGAATCATAGGTGGTTAAGGTTTTCATGTTTGAATATGAGGAAAGATCTAGCCCCTACTTAGATGAAGCATATAACTTATAGTAGTATAAAGCCTTATCTTCTTCACCTTCTTCTAAATCTTCTAGAAAAATCTTTGTAAAAAGACTAACTTAGATGAAGTATATAACTTAGGGACCTAATTGAACAAGAAAAAGTAAAGATTCTAGGTTGAACAATTTACGTTGGCTGAGGAACCTCTGGTGCCTTTATTCCTCAAAGATAAATCAATGAAGATAAGTTAAGTGAAATTGAGAGCCATAGCGAATAATTATTATTGTGTGATATATTAATGTCATATATCGGTTATTAAAGTTCTATTATCTGGTGCTTTTGTGTCTAACTCGGGCTCCTATACAAGGTGCAAGCTACTAATGTCTTCGAACATGTATTAAGAACTAAACATTAGCAATTATCAATTTAGATGACTAAAAATATAAATGTGGTTAATATGAATTTCGGACTCTTTATTGTGGCCAGAAAAAAAGAGAGAGTCTGAAACCCTAATTGAAAAGCGTCAGTTTTTTCCACATAAGATCTGTCAATCCAACGTGCAAAGGCCATGTTTGAGCTTTTAGGAGTCTCTTTTTGAAAAGAAGGTGGACAAAAGTGACGAACAAAAGGAAGAGGGGTACAAAAAAAAAAAAGGCAAAGCATGTCATGATTTGATACCTCGGGCACCAACAATTCTATATGAGGTGATGCGACCCGAATTTAACTTAGGGTTTCTGTCCAGTTCAGATTGTTCCTATAATGTTTGACAGATTCGAAATTTACATGCCCAAGATGGCATTTTCTAGTTAGAAAAAGAGAATATCTCGAGAATAAGCCGAGAGTTTTCCTACTTTTGTGCTGCGTAGATTCCTCGAGTTGTTGCTCTTCCGAAGCAGATGCCAACAAAATCCAAGTGGTTGTAGCGATGGTGGCCAAATGCAAGCTCGAATATGTTCCCTCTCAAATTAGAAACTTGGCCATCCCCAATCCGTTTCAATTCATTGCAAACTCAAGGAGATTTGACTTGGGCTGAGTCCAACATCGTGCCGCGTCGATCTTGATTGACTTGGGTGGAACACATAGACTTGATTGAGATTGATTTGGACGGGCTAAGGACACATCTGATTACCTCGAGTACATAAGAATATATACTTGTTGGAGTACAAGTTTATCTCCATTACAATAAGCATCTGCAGTTTCTTTGTATATTCTATAATTTTGATAAACTTTGCTAATCGAAAATTTGAAATGTTTTACAAAAAGGTAATTCACAAAAGCAAAGGGTAAAATGGGTGGATTATGAAATAAAGATAAATTACACGAACCCCTCATTAAACTTTGGAGTAGCACGTTTGCTTTTGAACTTTCAATTGTTACATAATCCTCCCAAACTTTCATGTTTGTTACTGTTGTTAATTGTATTATTTTTTCATTAGCATGTGCAATGCACTTGACTTTTTATAAGTAAAAAATTACTCTTTTACTTTAATTGCTTTAAAAATGACTTCATAAAGATAATGAGGGAAAACTAAAGTAACTAATATACTAATCACATTGAGAATATAGTGATTTCAAAAGAACTAATTAAGATAATTGAATAAAAATAATAAACGCAAATCAAATAGAAAGGGGAAATTGTATTTATGTTTATGTAAAGGTTAATTAGTGTAAACAAACTACAGATTAATAAAAAAAAATATTTAGAAATATAAGTGGAAATGATGTCCTTAACTAATAAAAGAATATATTAATTAAAATCCAAAGTGATGCTTTGATATATTTTTAGTGATCAAGTTTTTCATTAATTGACCATTTAAAAATACATAATGTGAACACAATTTTTGTAAGTCGGCACTTTTGTTATTGAAACCTTTTTCCCATTACTTTACCGTGTTTCTTTTTCTTAAAATATCTTATTAATTCTACTAATATATTTTTTCTCCATTTTCTTTATTTTTTCATTTTAAATAAATCAATGGTAAAACAAATGTTTCTTTAGAAGATGAGACGAAAATGCTTTTTTATCCTTTTAAATCATTAAAATTTTGCATACTAATGGAAAATACAAAAAGAGGATTAAAAATCGTAACAAAATGAAAATTCGGGAGACGTGTAACAATTAAAAATTTAGGGGTAAATGTATACTCCCCCAAAGTTTGGAGGAGTTTCATGTTATTTTCCCTTGAATATAGAGGTACAGATGGCAGACGAAGGAAAACCTGATTTCTCATTAGACTTCTCCCTAGTTATCCAGCATCAGAAATATTTTTTTCCTTGGTCAGAAGCAGTAGAAATATTTAAGTGCTCGAAAAGGCTTCCGTAAGCATCACCAATAACTAGAAAACAGAGAGAACCGACAAACATCTACTTTTAAAAATTCTTCTTTTAATCCACAACACCCGAAACTTTCATAATTACACAAATTTTAACACATATATTTACGCGTGATTTTTTGAAATTTGTTTTTCACAATTTTTCAAAAAATTAGATAATATTCTAAATTTTAACGGGAAATAAAAAAATATTTTTTAATGTTTAAAAAAGCTTAACCAAACAGGCCCTTTCAAAAGATGTGAGGCACTATGACCTGTATTTCAGCAACTCCAAATTAGTCTTTGCTCATCAAGGGAAGGATTCTATAAAATACACATACCATATAAAGCTTTGTCCTAATGGCAACCAAATTGAGTATTGTTTTTGAACCCCAAAATAAAAAAATAAAAAAAGGTAAGGAAGGAAAGAGACATCTCATGCAAATTGGCTTTTAATTGTCTCCCCATCGTTTTCAAAGATGGTCTCCATTTGCAGAGACATGAAGCCGTACTGTAAACCTCACGCCGATAGAAGCAAAACCAGCCATATCGAAACCCAGCAAAACCAGAAGTAGCAAGATCATAATCAACACTACTTCAAAGTAAACGCCTCTATTTAAAGGGAAGTAAAGAAAAATAATGCCAACAAAAATTGTCGTGTCCTTCCAATTTTTCGACTTCTTTCTTTTTTTCGCAAATGGGCATTTCTAGCGGTAAAAGATAACGATGTATCGAATTCATAGTCTCTTTTCCCCGTTTCCTGGGATCAATTCTCATGCACGAGTCCTGTAAAGATTGCCTACTCATGTTTATCAGCCAAAGAAACTATTGCTTTCTTCCTCTTCCTTTCTTCACGGCCTGTGCTTCCATCTGATCTTTGCCCGCAGCTTCCACCACATCCGCTGCAAAACCAGATAGATAGGGAACATGAGAGATTTATGTTCCCATAAAAGAGATTGGAATATCCTGCATTTCAGCTCATGCGATGTTCAAGGTTCACATTTTGATAGCAGTCTCAGGTCCATCTACATCTACTAAACCATATGTAAAGATCTGCATGCTGAGACGTGTACCGATAGAAGTTTTGGAAGCAAAATCAAAACTAAATATAAGTCTAGTTGGATAGATGAAAATACCATCTGGACCACGAGCCATCAAGGTAAAGAATATGTTGTTGAGCTTCTCCATCTTTTTAGCATCTTGTGCCTGGTCCGTTTTAAACTTGAGACACTGATATGAAGCAAGCACATTTAACTTAGATAATTCAAATTATAAAAAGGAACACTTATAATTGCAGTGGCCATAGCCACGGTGGAAAACACAACATGAAATAAAGAGTGACATCACAGCACAGATATTCCAAACTCATGATTTTTAGGACAATTGATCATTGTTCATTCTCCTGGTCCACAGACACATTTTATGGAATTGGCTTTAATAAGCACCTATTTCTGGAATAGGCAAGTAAATGCTGACGAATTAAAGGCACGATGTAGCAGTATCATTCTACATAGCTATGATTCCATAAGCTGGCAGATAGTAGCATAGACCGGGCTCCACCACAGAGTTATACAAATGCAACTAGAGATAAAAGTTACTGAGAATTATGCTACTGAAAAGAGAGAGGGATCTGTGCTCTAGCATCTTAAGACTGAAAACCTCATACCACGTCATTTCCAATTTGTGTCCAGATTCTAAAGTCGTGAAAATGACCGGTCTCATTATGTGCACAGTCAAGATGTTTATTTAAGTAAGATTCTCAATAACAGGCATCGCTGCAATACACAGCATCAAAGTGTTCTCTCTTAAAGTATATTAGTCATTCAATCTTTAAAAAAAGTACTTAATTAAATAAGCCATTCAGATGCATTGCAATTCTCTAATTCAGATATTGCCTCTCCCACCTAAATAAGAGACAAGATTCTCTCTGTTATATGAAATGAAATCCTCAAAGGGAAAAACTGGTTAATAGAACCTCTATCCTCTTCAACTCTTAAGGCAAACATCAACACCCATATCCCTCTATGCTCAGGGTGTACAAATTCGCCCCGCTACCGGGCCTAAGAAAGGTTTTTGGGCCAGTCGAGGCTACTGTGTTTCAGATAGTGCAGCCCCAATGGGCCCAGATCCGCTTGAGCCATTACTTGAAAAAAGGACAGGGGTGTTCAAAATTAGGGAGCTTTAGCTTTTCTTTATTCCGATCTAATTATTTCTGTACTTTGGATTCACTCTCTCGCCCGTGTTCACTGTGCTTCTCTCTTGAGTCTCTGCTCATCTTCCTTGTCTTCTCACTCGTTAACCACCCACTGGCACCTCAACCACCAGCAATCAACCTCTCCTTCTCCACCTCTCAGCCTGCATGCTCAGGGTGTACAAATTCACCCCGCTAGCGGGCCTAAAAGAGGTTTTTGGGCCAGTCGAGGCTACCATGTTTAAGAGAGTGAAGCCTGAATGAGCCCGGATCCGCTTGAGCCATTGGTTGAGAAAAGGACAGAATATAACTGGGGGTGTTCAAAATAAGGAGAACCCTACCTTTTTCTTAATCTAATCTAATCATTTCTATCACTCTCTCAACTCTCCGTTCTCTGTGCTTCTCTCAAGTCTGCTCATCTTCCTTGTCTTCTCATTTGTCAGCCACCCCACTGGCGCCTCAACCGCCACCAATCAACCTATCCATCTCCACCTCTCAGCCTCTCCTTGTCGATCTCTCTGTTACTCACATCAGACATCTCTCCTCTCTCATGCCACCATCACCTACAGCCCACTTCCTCAGGTTCTTTTTTTCATCGCTAAAGAAGTAATAACTGCAAAATACCACTCAAAGATCTTGGTTTCTTTCCATTGCACGGTGGAGCAGCAACTGGGTCTTCATTTTCACCTGCAGATTTTTTTTACTTTTTGGACCAATTGTATATCTTCATTGCCAGATGTAAGAAGCACAAATGCAGATCTCTGCTTGGGTTCAGTTCCCAATGCCATCAAGTAGTAGATTTTTCAAGTTTAACGACTGATTTGCTAGATTTTTTCTTCAAAGACAGTTCACCTGAAACTTCAGGCTTGGCCTGGACCAAACTGTATAGGCCTGGTCTAGTTTGGTCTGGGCCAAAATGTTTTGCTACAGTATGGGCTAGTGTTTTGGGCTGACAGTGAGCAGGCCTGATATGTTTGGGCCAGGCTTTCATTTTGACACGACTCTTTATACCTCAAAATACCCATATTTGATGCGGATTCATATGGATAAGGGTTATGCAAAGTTGACTCCACATAAAGCTAATAAGACTAATAGGTTCATGAAACATAACTAGTTCGGTGTGAATGCTTCAGGTAGGTTATAATCATAGAAATAGCAAAAAAAGGGTCAATCACCAACATTTTGGGCTACTAAAGAAGGACCTGATTGTAAGCCAATAGGAAACTAAACAAATGAAGAAATGGTTTAATATAAATTTGTAAATATCCCCAAGCGTAGGCAAGGGCTTATCCTATGCTTAAAGCATCCAAATCAATGTTAGTGGCAAAAAGCTAGGGACATACAATTCTGAGCATAAAAGCAATTGCACAGCAATCTGAAAAGGTTAAACTGGTATAATTCAAATGCAAAACAAGTGCATACCCATCGGAAATGCTTAAATTAGTATAATGAGGCATAATTTGACTTTTGAGGCCCCTCATACTAATTGCAAGCACAGATAGCATAAAAGATGAACATTGACTGATGAAACAATGATTAGGCAGGCAGCTAGATTATCATCGACACAAGTCTAAATTTCCATCTGTAATTTCATCAGCTCTGAAATATTAGTCACAAGATAAATCTTGGGAACCTATAAATGTTAGCAATACATGTTAGCAATAGCACGTGAATCTCATGTTTAAAATCAGAGGCCTGTGGTTTCATGGCATCGTTCATGATGTGGGAAGATAAGGTTTCCTTCTCTTATACCCAAATTCACCATCAAAAAGGGTACTGTTCAGGCTCTACTATCAAAGCACTGTCGCTCCATAGATTTTAGATCTATATAATCAGCAAAATGAGATAGTTGATGACTACATTTTTGTTAAAAGAGAAGGTCCAACAGCTCTTAAACAAGGAAATAAAGCCTCATTCAACTTAGAAATTTGTGAGGGTTTCCAAGTAAATGATGCTAGGTTTGATGAAGGAATAAACAAGATATTCCGCTGACAACATGAAAAACTCAAAAATATAGCTGCAGATTGCAAAGCTGATGAAGCTTCGCAGTGGTACATCATGTCACGTACTGGAAGAGAAGTATTAGTTCTTTATATAAAACTATGATCGCATCTTCAAATTTCTACGAAATCATTCTTCCACTCTCCTTTCCCTTCAAATATCACTTGCCATTAGAAATCCACCCAAAATAGGCCAATAACAAAACAAAGGAGAAAGGAAAATAAGTTCACTTTATTTTGATTCAGAACTTCCCCTCCATGATTTCCTTTCTCTGTTCTATGTAGTAAACAGGATAATCCTTATCGTACATTCCACTTAGAACACAGGAAGACCCAAATTTCCAACTGCCGATAGGCATACTATTGGTAAAACAAGGCAAGACATCAGCAAAGCAAAACATCAACGCAGTTACAGATACAGCTACACAAAATCCTACCAGCTAGATGAACAGAATTATAATAAGAAACAGCCATGCATATTGAATGATCCCCTCATGACCTTAAAGTCTAAAGACAGCTAAGAAGCTTGTCATGTTCGATTGTTTTATCTTATATCCTATACGTTCTGCAAAATTATCTCATAACAGCAGCCACTAATGATTGAGAGATTGTCCTCAATGCAGCTGATAATTCGACATGATAACCCCCAGAAGGACTGCACAATGCCCTCAGGCACTTTAACAGATGAAAACTCCAGGGTCGATGCAGATTACAGTTGCTGAACTTAAACCACCAGACAACTTTCACCCACAAGGCTTGTTTAAACATCGAAAGGGCATAAATTATCAGTCAGTCCAAACCAGCATAACTAGCACTAACGTGCATTCCACTTCTCCAAGTTCAAAGCACTAGCATCACATCAACAAGGCACAAATTCCACAAGACCATCATCAAGCGCAGTCAGAAACTTGAAATATCTCACTCGTGGATTCCAAACGCAATCTCACATCACAAGAAACAGCAGGACAAAAAAAAAAAAAAAAAAAAAAAACAAAAACCCGCAGAAAGCTAAACAGCGTCGATCCACGTACCTCCCGATTGTCCGTGACCTTGAGGACCAATTTCCCATCGCAGTGACGGTACTTCATGCAATACCGGGTCTGCGAAACACCCACCCACCAAAATCCCATCGTCAGCGAATTCGCATTGCAAGAAAACCCAACGTGCGCGGAATCGAATCGACCCATAAACACCATCAACCAAAGATGAAATCTTTTCCCCTTTTTTCCACCCCCCGGATCAACCCGATTCACTAGCAATCACGGAAAGACGAGAGAGAGAGAGGGAGAGAGAGATTGAACATACGGATTCCGGGTCGGCGCGAAACAGTTGAACCGATCGATCCACGAACTCGTCCCAGGAAGTTATGTATACCATGGTCGAGAAAGAGAGAGAGACTGTGGAGGTTGTGGTCGCCGACGCCGTCGCCGTCGCCGTCGCGGACCGTCGCGGCAGGGAGAAGAGGTTTCGCAACTTTGCTGGGGAGCTCGGTCCGCGCTTTGATCGGGCTTTGTTGGGTTTTACAATTTTCACATCATAAGAAACGTGAATTATATAATCCCTAAAATTAGATTACAAATAGGATAACTACCATATATTTTGTCCACCGTGATGTAAATTCTAAACTTTCTTATTGTAGCACAAGTACCACAAATATTTTTGTGTCATAAAAAATTTCGATTTTATTAATGTGACAAATATATAATAGATGGAACTAAAATAGAAAGCACATATGTCACACACGTATGGATTTGACTTTTCTCATTATACAAAAAAATGAAATAAAATTGAGGGTATTTGTGTAGGGTTTTTAGTGATTAAAAAAATTAGGATATATATGCCACAATAGACATAATATGGGGGTTTTTTTTTGGTGGCATTTTCTCAATTAAATAAGAGAAGAGTTAACACATGGTGGATAATTTGTTATTTATATTGTTTGTTTTGCGAAAATAAATGATTTAGAAAACATTTTTCTAAAAGTAATCCTTTAAAATAATTGATTAATAGAAAATATTTTCATTACAGATAAAATTTTATATTTGAATATTTTCATGAACAATAAAAGTTATTTTCGTTTTTTTTTTTTTTAAATATTAGAAGTGCTCATTCTTCAATTCATTCATTTTTCACAAAACAAATGGAGATAGAGATTTTCTTTTGATGTCTTCCCCTCTAATGTTTAATCTAAGAAAAAATTTCAATCAAAAATATAAAGTGGAGGTTTTTTTGTTTAAAATAGGACATGAAGTTGATCTTATCTCAAATAAGAATTAAAAAATACAAAATTAGTCTCCAAGATGAGCTCAAATTGGCCGGTTGGCCAAATCTTTGCCGACCCGCTCGTTCCAGCAGCGATAACTAGGGCAATTCTGTTCAAAATTTATAACTGGATAAAAAATGGGTAAAATCCTAGACATCGAAAACCCCAAATTGAATTCCGATCAGGGTTTTCCATGGATTTTCTCCTCCTTTCCCGGCATTTTAAAAGGTTTTCTCAGAGCAGAAAGGAGATATGCTTCTATATGTTGTTTGATAATATAAGATCATGTAATATGGTGCAATGTGATTATCAAATGAGTATTGAAATGTGAAAACAAACAAAAGAAAATGATGCTACTGATGCAATGATAATCGCTTAACAAGAGTTTTTAGATGGTTGATGATTGGAGTAGTCTCTCTTGTACTTTCAAGTACTAGATCCTTTGTTCTGTTCTCTTCTGATCTCTTCATCATTTGGTAGCCCAAAAATGTACCCTCTTCTTGGATAGTCCAAGCCTTTTGGAATTTGCTTCATAACTCTTAGGGAGAAGAACTATGCAAGTGCTATAATTGTCATATGACGCTCATTTGAGTACCATAATTTTATTTTTTTGCTCATTTTAAGTGTCACATTGAAATAAAATCAATCATTTGAGTGTTATTTCCGACAAATCATCTTATGTGTTTTTTTTTTTTTTCCTTTTCAAGGTTGGCAAGTGCCACCGACAACCCTCATCAGTTGAGAAGGCCTCACCAGACCGTGCGAGACCATCACAGCCTCAATGGGCAAAATTGAAAGTGCAGCATCCGCTATGTGACCGGCTACATGTGGACTCCCTACCTTACATGATTTATGTAATTTTTTTACGGCTTTTTTGTTGTACTTTTTTTTAATTTGCTTTTTTTTGGCTTTTTCTTATTTATTCATTACATTATACTTGACGGGCAGCACTATATATGCTTCAAAATATTTTAAAATGCCATATTGAATTTCCAACATGCTATGTCAACAAATTGTCTGAGGAGTTGCCAAAAGGACTTGCTTAAATTAAATTCAAAATCTTTAGGACTTAATTGCATTTTTTACAAACTTTTGGACTTTGAGTATACATTAGGCAAACCTTTTATAATTATTGATGCAAGTTTCCCCTGTTTGAACTTCAAAACTATACGTAGCGCTTGTCGGAGATACTTTCTTTCTACTCTTAAGAATACCTTTGAAGATACTTTTATTTTATCAAATTTTAAAGTGAAATTTGAATTTAATTAGTGATAAATGTTTGCGGATAGAAAATGACACAAATTTGTTGAATACGGTTGCTTGCCATTCAATCATAGAGGATCGCCAGGTGACTAGTACAAAAGGGGACATTCTCACGGCTCAGACTCTAACGATATGAGTTGCTTATGGATGCAAAGTTAGCTGCCATATGGCGAGTGCAGGCATATTCTCTTAGCTCCAACTTTAATGTGGATCATTGAATATAGTGTATTTTATCTATAGGTCTATAAGGAAAAAAATTGTCAAAAAGTCGTAAACTTATTATACAGCGGTCAATGCAATTATAAACTATTCAATTGAGACAATCTAAATTTAAAATTTTTTGACGACTACTCAACCAAAACCTTTTATGAGTATCGTTCTCATAAGGTAGTTCGCTCAACCAAAACCGCCTCCTGGGACCGCTCCTCAGGTAGAAAAGGTCCACCTGGAGCTTCATCTGCGACCCATTCAAGAGAGAAGAAAGACAGAGAAGAAAGACAGAGGACGGTGGAGATTAGCCTACTCTCTTTCCATTTCGAACTACATAAAAGGAGGAAGCACATACACATCTACCTAATTCAGGAATCTCATAGCGTTCACTTCTCTTTATATTCTCACCATTAGTTTTGTAATATCTAATATCTATATACTTGGCCTCTTCTCATTAATGAGATCACTCAATCGTAATTTATGAAATCAATTAAATTACGATGCTGTTATTGTTTAACGAATGTTTAAATCTAATTTAACTACAAATTGGGCACCATCCTAATAAGCAGGCATGTCGATCCAACATAGAATTTAGATATTTAATATCAATTGATTCTCTGGGCTTTTCTATTTTTGGCAGGACATGCTTTTAGTCAATTTTTCAAGTTTACATTTTGTGGTAAAATTGATACATATGTTATTACGTGGATAAGGCCAATGAGCACAACTTGCAAAATCACATGCCCATTACGAACCACGGCCAATTCCATTCATTATGACCGTCACATATAAACTCAACTCCTCCACATAGCGAGGCAAAAAAATGTAATTTTTTTATTTATTAAATCATTATTTAGTCGTTGTTTTACATATATCTGAACTTGATTTAATTACAACTGGCCTCTTCTCTATTAATTTTGGAAAATTTCAAAGAAAACCCTCTAAAGTATATTTTTGTGAGAGCGATGTTTGTTTCAAAATGTCATAGGTGCCGCAAGTAAGGTGCAAGGAAAGAAAAAAAGGAGAGAGAATGCAATAAATATAGCAATAAATGTTGCTTGTTTTCACAGCCAGCCAGCATAATAATGAGAAAAAAAGTGGCTTTCAATTCTTTTTCTTTTTAAATTCACATCAAGCGCCACATGTCACCCTTTCAGTGGTCATGGGCACGCATGATAATATTCCTATTTCTCTATTTATCTATTTTTCTGTTATCTTAAATAGATTTGGAACAAAAATTCGTTTGGTAATGCAATTTCATTTTTCTATTTCTGAAACAGGTTTCCATTCCAGAAATACATTTGGAGTAGAAATCAAAAGTTAAAATTTTTAATTTTTCTATTTCTGAAAATGAAATGATAAATCAAAATTTTCCTTATCGTTTACTCTTGTTACCGCCCGTTGCTCACTTGCTGCCCGTGGGATGCTGGACACCTGCTGCTGGTTGTTGGCAGCTCACCACTGGCATCGGCCATTGGAGGTGGGCCGCCGGCCATTGAACTCTAGTCGCCCATCACCAACCACTGGTCATCAGATGCCGGACGCCCATCGGTCGTTGGCCGCTCATCACCAATCGTTGGATGTTGGAGGCTCACCACCAACTGCCAGATGTTCGCCGCCTGCCACCCGTTGCCAGCCTCCAGTCGCTGGACTCCGAATGTCGAATGTCGGATGTCGAACTTTGGTTGCCAACTGCTAGACTTCAGCTGCTCGTCGCCAATCACTGGACTTTAGCACTGGACATCGAACTTCGGCTGCCCGCCGTCGGTCATTGGATGCCCAACGCCGGTCACCGAACGTCGAACTCCGGCCACCGGACACTAAATTTTTATTTTAGAAATAAAAATTTTGAATCGTTATCAAATACGTTTCTTTACTCAGAAACTTGTCCATGGAATAGAAATTAACTTCTATTCCAAAAATTTTGTCATGCATGGCTTTAAACTCACGCGCCATGTAGGCTACTAGCGTGGTGATTTTGAACTTGAGAATATTTTCTTGGCATGAAGAGAGGGTGCTTAGAAGAGAGAGGAGAGAGAGTGCTTAATTGATGAATAAAAGATTATTTGTTGAGAATTCAAAATAGTCTAACATGTGGGGCCATCTGGACAAGTGTTGTGACCTCACAGTCCTTTTTATTTGTTGGGCTGGCATACCTTATGGACGCAATATTCTTTTTTCTTGCTTGGGGGTAGCAACTTAATTGAGATGGAGATAAGCTCCTACTTTAATGCAAGTACATTGTCAACGGATTGGGTGAGTATTGGTGAAATGTCATGGACGAGCTCAGTATAGAATAGGGTCAGCCCTGGGGCCCATGGAACGTCTGGGCTTGACATGATCTTTGACAACCACTTCCCTCGTTGTTCTTGAGCCAGTACAAGTAATTCTTTAGATAATGTATAGTTACAGGGGTGTGTAAAACGGACTGTCTAGATGGGAATCACCCGCACTGGACCAGATCGGCCAGTTTGATCGGGTTCTTGAGAGTGTTGATCCAATTCCCAATTCTTAAAAGTGGAGTTGGTGTTTGAATTGTCCGATTTCCGATTTCGGTTCCAAGGGAGAACCGGACCTGATTGATTGTATACTCTTTCTTTTTTAAAATTTCTTCAAAAAAATAAAGTCACCATTTTTTTTTTGTTTCTTCATAATATAAAGCATCAACTGGTGGAAAAAAAAAAGTGACTGGTTTCATTGGACTAGAACCGAAATTGGATTGGACTTGTGTTTGGTCCTTAGTTCCCAATATTGAGAATCGAATCGGAAACCGATCACCCTTATATAGTTCCATAGGAACATGATAGTGAGCATCACGCTAGCGAAAGACAAATGGGAGGCATCCCTTGCTCAAATTTATAGAGAACCGGGCTAAAAAATGCATACTCTATGAACGTGATGGTGAAGACAAAGAATTATGAGGAGTACGTTGGTCTTTCGAATCATGATCATCATGATGGCGATGAACTTGAACACGATTGTGAAAATGGACGCTATCAGGTTTCTAATTATAGAGATTTAGGGATAAAATGGAATGTTTCTTTCGATGACTCTAATTTAGGCGGCTTAATGAAGGAGGGCATTTTGCATGAATAAACCAAACGTGGGTATATGTAGTTTGAATGTAGTTTGAATGTTTTTACTAACCACAAGCATTGCCCATCTTCGATGAGGAACAACCTTTAGCAAAGTACAGATACAGTGCCCATCTTCGATGAGGAGACCTTAGATTCTGCTGTCAGGCTTGTTAAATAAAATATAAAAATAGCTCAGGCAAATAATATAGATCGAACCAAATTCAAAATCAATCTAATTTCACTACTGCCCAAAAAATACACAACTACAAAAGGAGAAGAAGAAGAAGAAGAAGAAGAAGAAGAAGAAGAAGAAGAAGAAGAAGAAGAAGAAGAAGAAGAAGAAGAAGAAGGTGGTAAAATTGGCTGCTGTGGAATTGTCCATAAGCTCAACAATGATCAACATGACAATGACTTAAGCTGGAATCTGTTAACAAAGATTTGTAGTGTTTTCTTAGTCCTATTTCTAATAAGAGCTTTTCATTCAATCTCAAGAAAATCAAGTCTAACCTTGTATGCAGATAGAAGTGTCAATAATACCGCAACTTGGCGACATCCTTCTTAACATTCATCTCGAGCTCCTTCTTGGTAGGAAGTCGTGTATGCAGCAGGGCTATCGTATCACAACAGAGGAAAACATTAAGACAGTGCCAAGGCAACATATGGAGAGTAGATGTAACTGTGAAGATCACATCAAAATAAATTCGGCTGCGTTTCCAGGAGAACACAGCCAAAAGAGATAGAAGCCCATCCTTACCAATAGCCTGATAATCATCACTGCACATCTGCAGTATTTCTTTTATAAATTTAGTATTACACTCTGGATTGGCAAGCAAAGCGATTTTCAACTTGGCATGTTCACTCTTCTTAGTTTTAAATGACTCTTCTGCAGTTGACTCCCTCTTTCAACTCAGCCTAAGGAAAACACGATGAGAAATGTCTTGATGTTTAATATATAGGTCAACAGAACAGTATTATGATGTTAACAGAGTTATGATTAATCTAAATTTGGTGATCTTATGAGTTCATTGGTCACAGAAGCACGCATGCTGTTTGCAAAATGAGAATTAAAGTCTGCACCCGAATGATCACATCAACAAAAAGCTACTCTTCAAATTCTCAGATTGTTCAGCCACTCCCCCTCTTCTAGTCCACCAAAAGGTCCTGTTTCCGTTGCAAACCGGATGACTGAATAGGTTCTGAACATAAAAAGAATAATGAGAAGTGTAAAAGACATGGCTAAACCTTATGACTTCATTGAAGGAACTTATGTTTCTGACATTATGTTTCTGACAAACTTCTTCAACCAAGCTCTCGGGATCATTGAAATGAGGAGCAGCCTGTAGATACAAGGAGACTTTTCTAAAACCATCAATTTCTGCAGGTATGAATGTTATATAAATGTGAAGTAGCTCAAGAGCAAAAAAATTTAGATCAGACCAACTTCAAAATCAACCTAGTGCCGCTACTAACCAAAATGCACACATCTACAACAGACATAAGGCAAAAATGTCTTCTACTGTGGAATTATCCATAAACTCAACCATGATAGACCTTAGGATGACTTAAACTGGAATATAATAACCAAGATTGGTAGTGTCTTTTTTTTTTTTTTTTGTTTAATTTCTGATGAGAGTCATTCAACAATAACAAGAAAATCAAGTATAACCTTATATGCGGAGAGTAGCATCGAATCATAATTCTGCGTCTTCTTGACATCCTTTGAAACTAATATCAAGCTCCTTCTCAGTAGGAAGTCGAGTGTGGTAGCTATCATATCACAGCAAAGGAAAACATCAAGACAATGCTGAGGGAACATAAGGAGAGCAGATGTACTGTGAAGATCACGTCAAAATAAACTCGGCCACGTATCCAGGAATCATGTCTTTGAAGATGGCCAACAAGTACAGAAGCCCAAGCTTAACGATAGCATCATAATCATCTTCATAGTACATCTGCAGCATTCCTTTTACAAGTGTAATAGTAGACTGTGGATCAGTAAGTTGAGTAATTCCGGCTTTGCAAGTTTACAGTTCTTAGTTCCAAATGACTCTTCTGCAGTGATGTCCTCTTTCAACTCTCCCTAAACAAAACATGACGGTTCGTACAGAAGAGAAGATATGTCTCAATGTTCGAGTACTGTAAATAGGCTATGAGAACAGTTGTATGGTGATAGCATATTTGTGATGAACATTCAGGCATAATATCAAGTCCAAATATTCATTGCAACTAAACTAATGACTGCACATGAGCAAGCTCCAAAGGATCCCACAGGATATATGCGCAAGTCGTACCCAACAGGGAGTGAAGCTCTGAGAAGAGAGGTTTATGCACTTCCAAGATGCTACACAACTCAAATATTCAATGAGAACTCCAGGGCATGCTGCATCTCACCAACAATCAAATTCATAAACAGAGAGAAAATATGAAAGGGTAAAAAAAAAGAGTACATTTTTTAAGCTTGCATCAATTTTAGCAAGCGTTCATTTTCCAGCCCCTTAAGAATTATAGGCACTAGATTAGAAGGCAGGGCATTTTGAGAAGACAAGAAGCAAAGAACACAAGATGGAGTACAGAGGTAGTTGGAGTGAAGCGATGCCAAAACAGCTCTTTGGAGGTCATCTTTCACTTCAACTGGAGGCAGCTCTTTCGCCTGCTTCTTAGCCTCTTTCTTGCTTAGTTTCGAGCATAGCTCGCATTTCAGTTTTAGTGAGCTTCACCAGACTTTCATCTGTCTCTTTGCTATACTCTTCTCTTCATCTTCATCTTCAAATGGTTTGAATGCTTTTAACACTACATTGCCAAAAGACAAAAAGGCATGAAAGTTAGCATAGGCCACATCGAGCCGGAAGTGTAATTATGGGAGTGGCCTTTGGGAGGAACTTTGGACATCTAAAGCCCTTTGGGCCAAGTATTTAGTGTTTGGGAAAAAAATTGAAATCCCTATTAGGGAAAAGTTAGCCTTATGAAGATTGAAAGCTCAAGGTAGGTCTTAGGCTGCGTTTGGAAACTGCATTTCCAAGGATCCTTGGAGGGCTAAAGGCCTTTGGGCCAAGGAAAGAGTGTTTGGGAAGATTTTTTTTACTTGCATTTGGGGAAGGCTTGCCTTCCCAAGGCTGAAAGCCCAAGGCAGGTTGGGGGCTGCCTTGGGCATTCAGCCTTCTCGGAAGGCTGATGGAGAGTAAGATAAAAAAATTTCTTCCATAAATGTCCTCGTTAACATTTCGTTTTTCCGGTTTTGTCCTCGTAACTATTCATCTTCTTCTTCGTGGAGGTTGGCCGGCGAAGTTGCACTGAGCTATGAGGGGTCAGCGACGAGCTGAACAGAGGCGGCAAGAGGCCGGTGTGTCACGGCGACCGTCGGCGGCGAGTCGCGTGACCTCGGCGACCCCTGCGAGTCACGTCGCCGGGACCGCTGCAACCCCCGGCAACCACCCAGATCTGGGTCGCAGCAAGGTCGCGCGACCGCTGCAACCTCGGCGACGCTGCGACCCCCGGCAGATCTGGGTCACCGGAGGTCTCCGCGACCCAGATCTGGGCCGTGCGACCTCCGGCGACCCAAATCGCGCGCAGATCAGGTCCCTGAGGTCGCGCGACGACCAGATCTCGGGCCACGTGACCTCCGGTGACCCAAATCGAGTGATCGGGATCGCGCGATCTGGTCGTGATCGAGGTCGCCGCAAGATCTGGGTCGCGGCGACCCTCGCCGGAAGGTCGCGCGACCCGCCGCGCCGCGACCTCCGTGCGGAGGTCGCCGGGGCCGCTCGATCTGGTTGCGGCGACCCTCGCCGACCGCCTGCCTCTCGCCGGACTGCCTGCTCCACGCCGGACCCTCGCCGGACAACTTGCCCCTCACCAGCAGTAACCAGCCAATTTTTTTTCTTTTTTTTTTTAATGACAAAAGTCTTTTACACAGTTAATTTGTCCAAACACTATTTAGCTCAAACATACTTTATAATGGACTTTTACAAATACGATTTACCAAACACAATTTGCATTTCCAAAATCCCCTTTAGCTCAAAGGTCCTTACATTTTCTCAAGGACTTTCCCCAAAAGTTTTCCCAAACGCACTCTAAGGGTACCTTGGCTTTCAACTTTCTTGACATACAAGTAACTTAGGTTACTAAAAAAATTTCTTCCAAAACTATCTCACTCACTTTTTGTTTTTTTGGTTTTGCCCTCGTCATTTGACTGTTCATCTTCTTCTTCGTTGAGGTCGGCCAATGTGTTGTGCAAGGCTGCAAGTGGCTGACGACGGCTAGAAAGAGGCCGGTGTGGTTGCAGCGACCCAGGCGATCATTGTTGGGGGGTTGTGCAACAACCGCGCCATCTAAGTCACGATGACCTCAGCGAAGGGCCATGGATCTAGTTATCGTGACCTCGATCAGGGTCAAGCAACCTAGGCGCAAGGTCGCGTGACCCTTGCCGGCAGTCACCTGACCCCAGCGGCCTTCACCGAGGCCACACAAACTCAAGCGAGGGTCTCACTTGGGTCATGTGACCACTGCGCCATCTAGGTCATAGCGACCGCTACAAGGGGCCACGGATTTGGGTCGCCGCAACCTCAATCAAGGTCGAGCAATCTAGGCACAAGGTTGCATGACCTTTGTCGACAGTCGCCCAACCCCTAACGATCTTCACCGAGGGTCACGCGACTCAAGAGAGACCCACGCTGAGGGCCGTCTAATCCCAAGCGGCCCTCGCCAAGGCCATGCGACCTCGAGTGAAGGTCTCACCTGGGTTGCACGAACCTTGTTAGGGGTTGCCTGACCCCAAGTGAACTTGGCTGATGGTCTCCAAGGGTCACCTGAGGTCTTGTAACCTCAAACAACAACCACCAGTGATCCAAATCTGTCATTGGTGATTGCCGGCCCTTTGCCACCAGCTATTTTTTTCTTCTTTTTTTTAATAACAAAAGTCCTTTGTAAATATAATTCTCCGAAACACTTTTTTGCTCAAAGTTATTTCACAATAGACTTTTATGTTATAATTTACCGAACACAATTTATATTTTGAAAAATTCTTTTAACTTAAAGTCTTTTGTATTTTTCTAAAGACCTTCCCTAGAAGTAGTGCATGAGGTCAAACGACGGGAATATAAACAAGAATAAGGGGATGAAAGAAAATAGCATAAGCCCTTTTGAGAACAGGGAGATTGACTGTACAAATCATGAAAAAAGAGAAAAATGGAAAAAAGGGGACAAGTGCCAAATCGGATAAAAAAAACGACCGTCTCTTACAATAAATTCCGGTCAAAAGTGCTATGTGGCTTTTTTAGTTAAATGATAATTGATACGTGGCTTTTTTATTATTAAAAAAAAAAGTCAAATGTAAATTACAAGGTGGTTGGACTCCCCATAAATGACGTTGTGTGGTCATTCACCATCCTTCACTCACCTTTAATCTCCTTCACTTTCTTGTTTAATGACAATAGAAGAGAGCGGGTGTAGTTTAGATTTCTTCATGCAGTTCGATAAATTCTAAATATGACTTCGATTCATTTATGATTTGTCTTTTACTTTCTGCTTTGTTTTGGCTTTTTCCGTTCTCTCGTTGTTTGCTAAATTCCATTGCCATTGGTTGTGCTGTGGAGGGGGAAATTGAGTTTGCAAGGAAGCTCTGGTTGAACGGCCATTGCCATGGCTGCACATCTGCAGATGGACTACCTGCGCGTTGCTCTTGATTTGTAGATGAGTTCTTCATGGTTGTGAAGTCGAGAATCGACGGAGTGAAATTGGGGATGAGCCCTGATCCGACAGGTCACCGAGCCCATATCTGGCTTCGACTGAGGAAACAGCTTTCATTACCTTCCTCATCTTCATCACCACCTCATCATCTTCCACCTTGTCTTCTTCTTTGATTGTCTACAAATTGAAGGAAAAAATAAAATTGGTGCCGAATGCCGAACGTGAACCAAAAACCTATTTGGGACAAATCAAAATTAGAGTTTATATTTGGGGAAAAGTACATGACGTCATTTAGGGCTATTATTGCTCATTGGGCATGCCAATAGGCCAAGTCAGTTAGGGGAATTCATAAATATTGCCATGTCAGCTCTTTAGCAACTCAAGTTAAAGTTGGCACTTAAATTATATATATATTTTAGTGGCACTTATGTTATTCAATAAAAAGTTTGGCATTAAAGTGAGAGCTGTACGAAAGTTATGACACTTATGATGTCATTTTCTCTCTATTTTGATACAATGTGTGATTTTACAGAATTAATACCAATTATTCTAAGAACCTAAACTATTAGATGAAAGTGTAGTCCAATATTTAAATATTCAATCAGAGTTGATAACTCTTAATAATGACTATAAATAAACTCAAACTTATTTGTACTAGTTTAAAATTTAATATGTAATGATTAATATTGATTATAATGTGGAATACTGCCAAAGACGACGATAGATGATTATCCAATATGTAAGCAAACCTGTGCGGGGATTCACAGGTAAATTAAATTCGTCAATTTCGAATGTTTTCATTGATATTTTTTTTCTTGGTTATGTCCTACTTTTTGGTTGAACATTAATATTGTAGTATGTCCCCAAATTTGAAGGGCAAACTACGGAGACAAAAACTCTTATTTTATGCAAAACACTCTTCCTAGTTGCGTTCACATTTTCAGTTTTTATTTGAAAAGTAGTTGCCCTACCTAGTAACTAAATTGATATAAGTGCATGAACTTGTGGAAATTGAATTAAAGTTTTTATGGAGTTTACCCATGAAACCTTTTAGAACGAGACATTGCTTAGCTACATATGTATTAAAGATGCAAGATTGAGATGTGAGTGATGCTGGGCATACGGAACTTCCGATAGATTATGAGTGAGCTATGGATAATATATAAGAATATGTTGCATCGCCAAATATGCCAATTTTATGAACCAATCATAATATACTTAGCATAAATCTCGAAAGCTATCCAAAGAAGCGAAGTCAACAAAAGAATAACGTGAAATTTAACTTTATCAAGCTTGCAACACAAAAAATAGATTCAGCAAAAGCTTGCGAGTGCTCGTTAATCTGTCGTCATTTAACTTGCTGATAGGGTCCAATATAGCGCAATTCAAGCATGCATGGTAGTAGTTCCGCCTAGACCTCTTCTTTTTCCATTTATGCTCCAAGAAAGATAATTAAAAGGGAGGGATTATAGTGAAGAAAATACTTTTCCAGATTTGCATATATCATATAAATTCGTGAATTTTCTTTATATCTTTCTCCCCCTTTGGTTACTGAAAGGTTTTGAAGCATGCAAGAATGATTTTATTTTATGGGTTGAAAGGAAATCTGCTCATGAGACACATGGAATTTGCTTTTCCATTTTAATGATTTTACAAATTTCAACAATTAAAAAGTGCGTTGTTGATAGCATAATGACTATTACAGGTTTATTAAGGTTGACTACCTAATATAGTGTTTAATTGCAATAATAGCTATTACAGCGTAATTTATATTACAACCAAAGTTGTAATAGCTATTTTATGGCCGCCTGGGTTATAGTAATTCTCAAATGCCCTTGTCTCTTTTCTTCCGCTCACTTTAGCCATGCTCGACTTTTAATTATACTTGAATATTAATAACTTATTTATATTATTTATATCATGACACCAACTATAACTATTATCACATAATCACATATTATGCTATTAAAAAAATTAAATAATGAGTAAATAATTGATGTGATAATAATTATTTTATGTTGATAATATATAATTATTAGTTCTATTTTACTCATAATATAATAATTAGCCTAATACCAGTTGCTCATTACTAATCATATCTATAATGTATTTAGTATATTATACTCTTAAATGGACCTTCCTAATTATGTGAACATGGATCCACGATTATCTTAATTACTTCTATAATGCTCATATTGTTATATACTCGCCTTTCCAATCATAATATTAAGAAATTAAAAAAAAATTATTGAAAGACGATCAAATCTTTATGATTAATTTTGAATCATAAATTAATTATCACATTGTATATGAAAATTTATATATTAATCACAATGTCTTGATAAAGTATTTAGGCTATTACACTCATGACTGGCAACTAAAGTGATAATTATTATAATATAGTATTTATGTTAACAAAATCATTCGTTATGCACTTAACTTTATAATTACATTATTAAAATGGGGGCATAAATTCTCGGACCATTATCAACTGTTAAAGTAACAAATATTATGTTCTATCTAATTTTTATTTTAACAGTATTTTGTGAATTCTCATGCTATTCCCTCTCATTACATGTCATTTACGAGTCCAAATGTGTTATACCTAATACATTAATTAAACGAATATAACAACTCTATTACATTAAAAAGTAAAAGCTGTTACACTAGTCTTATTCCATTACTGGAGCTTATATTCTTCAAGAAATATGTAGATGCCAATGAAGTTCTAAGATAATATAAGGGAGTTTATATTGATCATTTTTTCCACTTTTTAAACAAACATTATATGAACTTCTAATACTTCTTCATACCACTATATATCTCTCGAAGGATATCAATAAGAAGGTGATTATTCTGCCATTCTTCATATGTTGGATATACGAAATGAAGTAAATCCTTTAAATCAAAAGGTATATCTAAAGATATCTGTAATGAAGGTCTTTTTTGAGCTTATGAAATACTACCGACAGTCCTTCGGTTCGTACTCACGAGCAATGACTGAGAATGGCAGGACTCTGGGCCATTACCGACTCACTTCGGCTGCAAAAGGTATGGTATGGGCACCCGCTTCGATTGGATGTAGAGCAGTTGCCCTGATTGATGAGCTTAAAAGGCTAATGAGATGTTCGGATTTATCTTCAGCGGAATTCAAAGGCATAAGCAGCTAATATGAAAGTAAACGAAGGCCAATTCATTGACGAAAAACGCAGCCCTCATGCTTCAGATGGTTGCTTGTGTCTATTCAAGCCTCGCCATCCCAAAGCTCTTCGACCATCTCGTATACACCGAGAGTCTCGTGTACAAACGCACGGCACAGCCCTAGGCCACCCCGTCGCTTGCTCGACCCACGTCCGATGTCTCCCAAATAGAGAGAGGGTGGTCACCTGAGTTTGGTGGGTGTTGTTCGAGCTTTTGTCAAGAGAGAGAGAGGAAGAGGAGCAGAAGTGAGAAGGGAAGATGGATTAAGGCAAAAAGGAAATGGAACAACAAACATGGACCATCCATAACAGTACGCTATATATGTAAGTCACGAATACGCAAACAGTCACGCCTTTCCGGCATCTTCAATCGCAGTTCTGCCAATCAATGAGCTAAAAAGCTAATAAGATGTTCGAACTTATGTTCAGCAGAATTCATAGGCATACGCAGCTAATGCGAAAGTAAATAGAAGCTAAGCCGGTCGAGGAAAACCGTAGCTCTCATGCTTCAGATGGTTGCTCGAGTCCTATTTAAACCTCGCCGTCCCAGAGTTCTTCGACTGTCTTGTACGCACCCAGAGTCTCATGCACAAAGCCGGTGCCCTTGATTAGTTTCTCCTGCATGATCAAAATAAAAAATCCGTCGGTCCCAAGATCTGTAAATTGTTTAGCTCCTACTCCCTAATAAGGTTTTTTTGGTGAGCCGGGAAGCGCTGTACAGCTGGCAGCCAGCGGCGTAAATCCGGAGTGACCCGCAAGGACCCACCTCTTACATGCCGCAAGTAAGTTGCGCCAATGACGAGGTGGGAAGTTGAACTCTAGCCTTGCGAGTGGCCAGCGTGCAACTCCACTATCTCTGCCACCAACAGGGTGGGTTACTCCCTAGTAAGTTCTTTAAGCAGTACTTTAGCTTTGCTATACTTTCGCTTGTGCTTGTTGGATTGCATAGCGCATAGGAAGAGACCGCAGGTGGACAAGGAAGCCGCGAACAGAAATTTACTTGCCTGAGATATTTCGGAAAACTTGCAGAACAAGTCATCGGGTATGGACCAGTCAAAGACGTCGAAGTTTGCCTTGATTCGCCCTTCGTTCGTGCTCTTGGGAAGCACGCTGTGGCCTGTTTGGAGTCCCCAACGGAGCGCCACCTGAGCCGGAGTCTTGCCCAGTTTCTCTGCTGTGGTAGTGACCGCTGGATTCTTAAGGATATTGGTCTTGATAGAATCTTTGCCTGGGGAACCCAAGGGCGAATAACCCTATGAGACAGAAACAATCATTTCGATTCGAATTATATAACTGACTGGTAGTAAATAAGAAGAGAAATCATGTGCAGAGACCCAAAGAAGATGAAAATGGACATGAGTAATATGAGAGAGCAGAATGCTTCATCTTGACGTCAAGCATGTCATGTTCACACCTTTAAAATCGTTAAAAACACCTTTGCCAAGAAACTCATAAAATAGGGAGTTTCCTAGGAAAAAGTTCTATCTAAAATTTGAAGGTCCAAGGAAAACATGCAGATTGACAAATATACTGCATGCTAATAGAGGAAAAACATTTGTCTAGCACTTTCAATTATTGACGCACTGAAGTCCATGTACATCCTTATGAAGATATGTTAACAAGTTCACTTACTGATAAATGTATGCCCTTGGATTTGCAAAACTCTCGCAGCTTCCCTTGCTGCCAATGAGGGTGGCATTCCACTTGGTTGACAGCAGGAGGAACTTCCACGATGTCCAGCAAATCGCCAAGCTTCTTTGAGGAGAAGTTGCTCACTCCAATGGCACGAGCCTTGCCAGAACGGTATAGTGCCTCCATCGCTTTCCATGTACTGGGTATGTCCGGCTGGGTAAGGTTTTCAGGCTTGAAGCCGACCGAACCCTTCTTCATGCTCACAGGCCAGTGGATCTTCAAACAGTAAACCACATTAAGTCATATTTTTATGTACACCCTAATGGCCAGGCAAAGCGTTCTCTGTCTTAATTAAGCCAGAAAAGTTCATCATCGAATCTGTACCAGGTAAAGATCCAGATACTCGAGCTGCAAGTTCTCCAAGGTTCTGTCTATTGCCTTGGGAACATCTTCCGGTGCGTGATCAGTACACCTGCAGCAAATTATTAAAGAAATGAGACAAAAAAGGAGGGCATGAGTGATTAGGTGATCCAGAGATGAATCATCCTGTTTTCCAGTCGCATGGTCCTAGGATTAACATTACTGGCTCAAAACTCGAAAAAACTGATCAAAACATGTTTGAAGCCTAGGGAAGAACCAAAACATACCATAGCTTGGAAGTGATCCACAAATCCTCGCGCTTCACCACACCCTCGCTGAATAATTTCTGGAGAGCAGTACCAATCTGTTGAAAATTGGAAGACCAAGTTAGCAAAAGCAGGGCATGGTTGGCCATCCTGCTAAATGACCACATCTTGATTGTGCCCTCGTAAGTGAAATGTATATTAGCAACAGAAAGGAAAAGGAATAATTGATATCCGACCATGAAACTACAAGAAACTAAATGTTGACGTCTTCCTAATGGGAAAATCAAGTTCCAGATCAATTGATAGTGACTTTCTGAAACAGTGCAATATCAACCTACTCGTTAGAGATCATTGTTCTCCTGACTTCGTTTGACTATCCCTCAACCAAAACTAAACAGCATATAATACCTTTGAGCACATCCTGTGAGCAACTATAGCACCTTTTTCGTTTTTGTGGGTTGGAATGATTAAAAGTAGTTAATCCTTTTCGAAGTATAAGCCTCAGGTTCAATTAAGAGCTAGATCGCCGTTTTCACAAAGCTTTAGCATTTAAGAATGAGTAAAGTGCATAGTTTACTGGAGACCATTTCAGATTAGAGATACTTGCCCTATCCCCCCTAAACACCAAAGTGAAAGGGAAAGAAACAACTTAAGAACTTAAAAATAATAATAATAATAATAATTTGCCTCTCTACCTGTCAATATTCATAAGTTAATAGCTTAATTATTCACTATTCAGCAATGAACGACCTACCTATCAACAATCTTTTCTTTTTCTTTTAAATGATGAAGACACTAAAGGCGCAAAACAGGACAAGGACATAGTGATTCCAGGGCAATTTTCAAATGTTATAGAATTCATACACGGCACAAAGGCATATGCAATGCAAAAGTGTGCACTCCACGTCTCATCCACACGAACTCGTGTATGACAGACATTTCAATGGCATCAGATATAACAACTTTTTCAACGATGATCTTGATCTTCAGCGCATTAGCAGGAGGATAAGACAAGATAGTCCGGAGAATGACTTTACGGAAAAATTCACAAGCTGATCAACAACACAATCGGCTTCTGAGACGCGAGAAACTAGCAACTAGGAACAAAATATTACCTCCTTCTCATTGTAATAAGCTTGAGCACAATCAATATGCCTGTACCCAGCCTGCACATGCAAAGCACTCCAATTAACATCCTCCTAAATCATGCCAAAACAGACATTTTTGCAGCTTAACGCAGCATCAAATAAATTGAACCCATTTCAAGCAAAAATATAATAAAATTAAAAACTGCAAAAACTAGCCATCAAATTGCAAAAACCACAGCCACCCATGACACGTGATCAAAGTCGTAAGCAACGATCGACACAAAGCGGGCTCCATTTCCTTGTCTCCAAGCAAAGAAGGTCAACAAAATGAAAGCAACTCAATCACTTTTCACTATAGTGTTGCAATTCATGTTTGAATCTCGAAATCTCGGGTCTCCGATTCCACAAGCAGAGCATTGCACCACAAAACACGAAAAAACTAGGAAAAGATAAAACTTCAATCGACTCTTAACCGGGTCTTGCACCCACTAAACTCGCCCAGCAACTTCTGAAGAAAGATCAGGAAAATAAAGAAGACAGGAGCAAAACAACATGAATATATATATATTATGTGTGTGTGTGTTTGTGTTTGTATATAGGACCTTTGTGGCGGTGGTGACGGCCTCGGCCACGACGCCGGGATCGGCCTGCCAAGTGCCCAGCCCGATGGAGGGGATCTTGGCCCCCGTGTTGAGCTCGAAGAAACGAATCGCCTTCGCCATTTCTCTCTCGAAAACGCGAGCTTCGATCTCAGTCTACTCCCGCTCCGGGCTCGTGGGGGGCAGGCAAAAGGAGTGCGAATGATCACGGGAGACACTCAAGAGTCGAGTCGCATCGAATAATTTATAGCGACGGGAGTAGACCGTAAAAGGCAAAATCCAAGAAGGATACGACACTGCACGGACGAAAGCCGAATCTTTTTTTGACTAATCGGTCGTTGTCTGTGTTCATGACGGAGAGGGCGTCATGGAAATCAAAAGGCGACAACTTCATGGCGCATGGACACACGTCACGCTGAAGCTAAGGCTGCCCACGGGCCACGACCATGTCGGCATCTCTAGGGAGAGATCGTTTTGCCAGGACCATTTCCTTTATTAGGGTGTCACCCTTTCTTTTAGCCGCTCCACGTGTTATTCGGGGGCTCACATATACCAAACTCGCATACATCCGAATCACTGAAAATCTTTTTCGTCTCCAAGAAATTGACGTTTGCAAATCTAATTTGGTTAGTGATAACGAGACGGTTATAATGAAGTAAGAGTAAAATTTGATTTGATAAATGATGTGATAAATTATAAGTAGATGTTGAACAAATGAATCATATTTGACAATAATTTGCCGAATCGATTGATGCATTGCTTCTGCGATTAAGTCTTGAAATGCTTAGCTTTTGCCATAGAATAACACAAGAATTAGCATAAACAATAAATAATCGGAATGGTAATTAATCTTCGAGTCGCGGCTTGTTTTGGTAACTTCTTGATATAAAATTTAATCTATTTATGATTTAAATATCATTACCGTAAATCATTAATATAGACAAAATCTGTAGAGTCAAAAAAAAAAAAAAAAAAAAGCACCTACCTTATGAAGTTTCCTTCTTATAAAAGTTTCCAAATCCAGAAATTAGTAAAGTTCCAATTTAAAATTACCCTTTAAATTGATTAATTCCCCTTTACTTCCTCAAATTCACACCTCTTCATATGCTATTAAAAATTCAGTAGAAGAGCACTTCTAATTTTATGTTGGATTGCGTCACCTTTTCCCTACTTTCCAAGTGTCTATAGGCTTTTAATTGTTTTTTTGGGAAATTATTAGGTGAGTATGGTATATGTTTTAAAACACAAATAGATCGTAGAAGAGCACTTCTAATTTCATGTTGGATTGAGTTACCTTTTTTCCCTACTTTCCAAGTGTCTATAGGATTTTAATTGCTTTTTTGGGAAATTATTAGGTGACTATATGTTTTAAAACGCATATAGATCATTGAATATTGTGTGTCCCACTTGCCATATGGCAGGTTTCACTAGGACTGATGGTACGTATACATGTGTGTGTGTATATAATTGCAATGTTAGTCTATATAAGCTTTCAGTTTGTTTAACCCCATCCATGTACTTATGTTTTTTTTCCTAATATAATCCCTAAACCATGTGCTTTTTTTTTCTTTTCCAAATTGGTCCTTCAATTAAAAAAATGAAAATGTTGATGTGGTTGTTGAGTCACCATTAGATTATGACTTGACATCCTACATGGCTTTTAATTTTTTTTTCTAAATAATATTAAACAGGAGAAGTGTGTTTACAAACATAGAAATAAAAAAGTTTCATATTAAACAGAAAGACATTTGACCCTTGCGAGGATCAGCAAATGGTCGACTATCATTGTTTGGCAGGGATGGGACCCTGGTGATGGCGGCCACGCCACACAACCTCAATGACAACTTGCTAGGGGTCGTGAGGGCTCAGTGAGGTTGATGTGACCTTAGTTGAGATCAAAGTTCGCTTGGAATTGTGTGATCTTGGGAGGCAATGTCAAGGTTGCATGACCTTGATTTCAGTTGGACCCGCTTAGAGGTTATCAATTTTAGGGTTAGATAGGTTCCAGTAACCTATCCTATTTGTTTGGAATTGGTTTTAGAATTTGCCCAATTTTTCCCATTTGATTCTAGGATTTACCCGAGAACCTATTTTATTTTTTTATTCATTTCTTTTAGCAAAATTATATGAGGCAATGAGTAATAAAACAATTCAAAATAAAAGATGAATAAAAGAAATCCTAATCCAACCTATTTTATTTTTTTATTCATTTCTTTTAGCAAAATTATATGAGGCAATGAGTAATAAAACGATTCAAAATAAAAGATGAATGAAAGAAATCCTAATCCACCAAATGCAATAATCCATAGGATAAATGATAAAAAGTTCAAACATGTAATATAAAACTCCATTCCCCATTCCTCCATAAAAATTTAGGGGAAGTAGAAAGACTAGCAAGGAGTTTTGAGGAAGGACAGAGGACGAGAAGTGCTGAGGTTAGAATATTATTCTCATCTTAGGAGGGAAAATAAAGTTTAATAGTGAATCACTAAATCAACAAGTGATTTGTTCTTACCCACATGAGCCTAGTCAATAGGACTGTTAATCACATAAGTTAGGTTACTATCATTGTTGATTTTTCTTAATTGACTTAAGTCTCATTCCCCTAAATATATAGTTAGAGAAGATCAATCAAATTCACTATAATCATCGGACATAAGGTGCGTTTGTTCAGTCAAAAAGAAAAGTGTTTCACATGCACCAACGTATGGAATGTGGAATACATCAAGTTTATTTGACTAGAACACACTAATAATTTTAGATTAAAAAAACTTATGGAGCAAAAGAAACGTCAGGCAATAATGTCAAGTCACATAAGACATGAGTGCATTCACTAGTCAATCCGTTGACTAGTCAAATTGCCCAACTATTACATCACAAGAACAACCACCACAAAAGTCTCTCGCATGGATATTTCCTAGTCATTTTCATTTTCATGGGTCACACGATCAAATAAGTAAAGACTTCACTTCCGACTTCCTACCATCAAGGTAATGGTCTAATAAAGTATCCATCAAGCAAATACCTAATTAAGGAAGTATTCAAATTTCAAACCATAATTCTCTTGCCAAATCGAAATCTTGCACTAAAAAAAAAAGGTTTTTGTTTTTCTTTTCAAATTTCTCTGAAAGAAAATCAGTAAAAAAAATAAAATAAAAATAACTCACTTGAAATTGCCGGGGTGTCGAGCACTCGTTTTCTCTCTCATCATGGGACCCGAAACCAGATTGGAGGGTGAAGGAGAAAAAGTCCTTATCCCGCCCCCACCCACTCCCCTCCCCTCCATGCGGGACCCCAAACCCAATTTGGGTGCGTTTGGGAACCACTTTTGGGGAAAGTCTTTAGAAAATGCAAAGACCTTTGAGTTAAAGTGTTTTCCAAAATGCAAACATTGTTTGGTAAATTGTATTTTGAAAGCTCTTTGTGAAGTGCTTTGAGCAAAATGGTGTTTGGGGACTTACATTTACAAAGGAGTTTTGTGGTAAAAAAAATTATCAAAAGAAAAATTAAAAAAAAAAAATTGACCGGCAAGGGCAGTGGTCGTTGGCGACCTCCGGCGACCTCGGTTCTTGGGCAGCGAGGTCGCGCGACGCCGTCGCGACCTCCGGACCTTCTGGGCGGCGAGGTCGCGCGACGCCGCCTCGACCTCCCGCGACCCCCGGATCTGGGGCGGCGAGGTCGCGCGACGCCGCCTCGACCTCCCCTGGCGACCCGGATCCGGGGCGGCGAGGTCGCGCGACGCCGCCTCGACCTCCGGCGACCTAGATCCGGGCGTCGAGGTCGCGGAGGACCTCGCGACCCCGGATCCGGGGCGGCGAGGTCGCGCGACCCGCCGCGACCCGCATCCCGAGGCGGCGAGGTCGCGCGACCCAGATCTCGTCGCCTCGACCTCCGGCACCGAGATCTGGTCGCGACCACCGACCGGCGACCGGATGGGTCGCGCGGCCCGACGAGCTCCGTGCGGAGGTCGCAAACGGCAGCGCGACGGTCGCCGGCAACGCCGCGACTCATGAAGGTCGCCCGACTCTCCGACGAAGATCGCTAGGTCGCGGCGTCCCCGTGCCAAGTTGGCCCGAGAAGATGAACAGTGTTTCATCCAAGGGCACGCACTGGAAAAACAAAAAATTCTTGAGGACAATTTTGGAAAAGAAAAAAAGTGAATGATGTCCGTGGGCATGCTGAAAGGCTGAAAGCCCAAGGCGTCCTCACCGCCTTGGGCTTTCAGCCTTTAAAAATGCTTGCTTTGCCATTAAGTCCCTTCCAAAGTGTTTTGCCAAACACTCTTCTTTTTGCCCAAGGGGCTTTGGACTCCCAAGGGGCTTTGGGAAGTGGTTCCCAAACGCACCCTTTAAACCTGGGCACAACCCACTCCTCACACTCCACCCCCGCCCCACGTGGGACCCCAAACCCAATTTAAACCTTGGCACAACCCACTCCTCACGCTCCACCCCCCGTGCCCCCGCGGGACCCCAAACCCAATTTAAACCTTGGCACAACCCACTCCTCACGCTCCATAGGAACTTTCTTTCCTCCCCTCCTTTTTTGGCCCCTTTCCTCTCTCTCTCTCTCTTCATCTTCATCGTCTTCATTGCCTACCCAGCAAAACCAAAACCCAAGAAGAGTATTGAATAATTTAATCATCATGAAACGAATGTCATTTGATCTCTTGGTGGTTTTCCTCGCCATAATTCCATTTCACTTTGCTTCCTCTGAGACATTGCCTTCAACGAAGTGCCATGAGCAGGAGCGGTCTGCCTTGTTAGAATTCAAACAATCTTTCTTCGATGCAAAGTCCTCAGTTTGCTGGCTTTATGGCAATTTGTCGAAGCTAGAATCGTGGAAGCCAGAAGACATGGATTGCTGTGATTGGGAAAGCGTGGATTGTGATGAAGGGACGGGCTACGTGACTGGCCTCGACCTTAGTGAAAGTTGTCTCTCCGGTCCTATCAACTCGAAGGCCAGCCTCTTCCGCCTCGCTCATTTGCAAAGCCTCAATCTCGCCTCGAACAACTTCAATTTCTCTCAAATACCATCTGCCATAGATGATCTAGTGGAGTTGATGAGCCTGAACCTCTCTTCATCCATGTTCGAAGGTCAAATCCTGTCTCAAGTCCTAAAGTTGACTAACTTGACCTCCCTCGATCTCTCTCGGAACTATGGATTGGAGCTGAGGAATCCCAGCATGGAGACACTAGTTCAATTTTTGACCAAATTGGAACACCTTGATCTTAGCTTGTTGAATGTGTCGGCTCCGGTGCTTGATGCCATCGCAAATTTATCTTCCTTGACATCACTTGTACTCCAAAGCTGCAACTTGCGAGGGACATTTCCAACAACCATCTTCAAGCTACCGAGGCTACAACTTCTTGATTTGGGTTTCAATCCAGAGTTGTTAGGTCATTTGCCAGAGTTTCACTTGGGCAGTCCCATTAAGTCGCTGTCTCTTCCGGAGACCAATTGTTCAGGGAAAATTCCATCTTCAATAGGTAACCTCACTCAACTTACTATGTTGGATTTTGGACTTAACAAACTCTCGGGTGAAATCCCATCTTCCCTAGGGAAACTCGTCCAACTCTCATATTTGGATCTTGGAATGAATCTACTCTATGGGGAAATTCCTGCTTCGTTGACTAACCTCACTAACCTCACTTTCTTAGATTTCCATGACAATCAACTAAGTGGTCAAATTCCAACTACAATCACTGGCCTCACCCAATTAACTTATCTCGACCTATCATTCAACAGATTAATTGGCCAAATTCCTGATAACATCTCTAACCTCGAGAGTCTTGACCACCTGAACTTGCAATCAAACAATCTGAATGGTACTTTGCGGCTAGATGTGATACTCAAACTTCAACATCTAAATATGTTGCAACTCTCATCCAATGAATTCTCATCAATTGTCGAACCCGGCATGAACGCTAGCCTTCCAAACTTGTCTACTCTCGGCCTAGCTTCTAGCAACTTAAGTGAGCTCCCCATCTTCCTATCATACCAAAGTAGGTTGGAATGGGTGGACCTATCCCAAAATAGAATTTATGGGCCAACACCTCCATGGTTCTTAAATGAGAGTGTGTCACAACTGCAATTTTTGAATCTTTCGAGAAACTCAATCACTAGTTTCACAGCTTTTAAATGGCTAAATCTTATCACATTGGACCTCCGGTTCAACGATATACAAGGATTAATTCCCATTCCCCCGAAGTCCATTATATTCTACCTTGTCTCAAATAACAAGCTATCTGGAGAAATTTCACTGGAGATGTGCCAGCTAAGCTTTATTAGCATGCTTGATTTGTCCAAGAACAACTTGTCCGGTGTTATTCCGCCATGTCTAAGCAATTTGAGCGATTACCTTCTTGTCTTGAGTTTGAAAGGCAATGATTTATATGGAAGATTTTCTCAATTGCATAATGATGAATGTGGGTTAAATATGATAGATGTGAGTGATAACCAACTACAAGGGTCATTGCCAAGGGGATTAGGTAATTGTAGTGCTATGGAATTTCTCAATATTGAAAATAATCAGATTGTCGACACCTTTCCTTCATGGATGGGCTCGCTTTCTTATTTGAAGGTGCTCATTTTGAGTTCCAATAGATTTCATGGAGCCATAGGGGAACCTGAAGCTCGTGACCAGTTTCCTAACCTACGAATTATTGATCTATCTATGAACAACTTCTTGGGTAGCCTTACATCTAAATATTTTGATATGTGGAGTGCCATGAAAGTCCACAATGTAGATGATGTAGATTATATGTCCTTTGACACTGCATTTGACGGGGTGGCAGACTATGACTTCTCAATGACAATAATCAACAAAGGCATTTTAATGAAGTACGAAAGGATATTGGGATACCTCAACGTGATTGATCTTTTGAGCAACAACTTTATTGGGGAAATCCCAAATTCTATTGGAAGTTTAACTGAACTTCATATGCTCAATCTCTCCAACAATGCTCTTACCGGCTCCATCCCTTTGTCCTTAGCGAATTTGACCGAACTAGAATCTCTTGACCTTTCAAGAAATAAGCTCTTAGGAATGATCCCTCCAGCACTAGCCCAACTCGGTTTCCTTGCTTTCTTCAATGTCTCAGACAACCATCTTTCTGGGCCCATACCTCAGGTGAACCAGTTCCATACATTCGAGAATGACTCCTATGGAGGGAACTTAGGACTATGTGGAGTTCCTTTGACAAAGAAATGTGGAAATCCTATTGAAGTGCCCCCGGCACCTCCATCTGATGCAGTCGCTGAAGAGATTGATTGGAAGATTGTCCTTATGGGTTTTGGAAGTGGGCTGGTCATCGGTGTGGTTATGGGGCTAAACACAACTTCCAACATTGAACATTGGCTCCTGAGGTTCTGTAGAGGATGGCAAAGAAGAAGGATGCACCAAATAAGGTTTGTGTGAATTACAATCTGCTGTGAAAGTTCAATGACTGGATTGCTCATTGCTAGGTGCGCATCATGGTAGACCTTTTCGATATGTTTAGTGACTTCCTGATGACGTCCAAGTATCTACCATCTAAACATAAGATTTCGAGTAAAGTGTCTCCAATTTCATGAGGCAAACAATAAATGCATTGATCGTTCCCGGAAATTAACTTGATGTACTCTTTTGATAGCTATGAATACAATTTCTCGTGTCGGCCAAAGAAGTTTTTAGTTTTACTTATTTCTGATAAACCATTATGCATAATTTTCCTTCGCCTCATTTCTCTAATCCCGATCAAACAAGGCAATGAGTCATGGCCTCCATGTTTGGGAGGAATCAGCATAATGAGACATCTTTGTTGTAAATTTTTCTAGTTTCCGTTTAAATTCAAATCAAAAGTGCACACCAAAATTGTGCTCGGCCAAAACTGAATATTGTACTCGAGGATCTGGATCTAAGAACCAGACTAGAAAATTGTGTTTGATGGGTCGCGGAATCGGACTGATCATCAAAGTGGTTATGGGACACGATGCAATCACGAGAGTTCAACATTAAGTCATGAAGAAAATTTTTGGGCAAAGGAAGAGAACCCGGAGGCATGCTAAGAAGAAGGTTTGTACGAACACCTCAATCTCAAAAAGTTGCAATAGCATTGCATTCCACTTTAATCTTTCGAGTGGTGATGAAGTTCGTTCAAAAGGCTTTCATCTTAGTATTAATTTAGCTAAGTGGCCCCAAATATATGTCGAGGAACTCTTTTGAGTTGCTCCCGATGCTATCCGAAATGCCATCCATGCTTTTCTTTGTGAGAAAAATGAATATGCTTTATTAATAATATAAGCATGATGTGAACCCCTTTCATATCCCATTTGCTGCAGATTTATTAAAACTGGTGTTAGGGAAATGGGACAAATATCGAGCCAAATCCTTCAAAGTTTAAGTCTTAGGAGTGTCGCCTGGTTGTTGACATGAGTTATGCAGGAGCAATTAAAGTCATCAGAGATTAAGATTTGTTTTAAGCCATATATACAAGTATCAACTCGTTTGAAATGTATCTTCCTTGATTTATTTGTACAGAGGTCTGGAAACATGCCTTGCCACATATATGACTAATTTAGACTCCTAGATCGTTGGTTTCATGTTCGGAAGCTACCATTATCTTTGACTGCATGACTTGTGCTCTCTAGATCAGTGGAAGGACCTTTTGAAACTTTGAATCTTGTCGGCATTCTCGTTTCTCCACACATCTTTTCCTCCAAAACTTATTTGTTCAACATGCTTGCTAGTGGTTTAATAGCTTGCACTAAAAAAAAGAAGCAGTTTTGTTGAAATATATCATCTGTAATGGTTGTTACATGTATAATCTGGTTGAAAAGGAAATAGAAACTGAAAGAAGCACCCACATTTTATAGGTCATGTTCGCCTTTTGCCCTGTTTTGATTGCAATTGCATTAGCTGTCCCTACACCCTCTTCCCACCTTCTTGTAGCCTTGTAGGGTTATTGAAGCCAAAGATTTTATGTAAATGAGCCGGTGAAGATTATGTGCTTGGCAGTTCTCGCTTAGCTGTTGTAGATGTATCTAACTTTTTAAAGGGTTGCCTTTTTTTAATATCTCTGGAGTTAGAGTTGTCTCTTGTACTTCCTCAATTAGCCTTTTTCTGGTACTCTTTTCAAACATTACCCTTGTTGTGTGAATAATATAGAGGGCAAAGCTAACTTGTGTCTTTTTGTTAATTCATAGCATTCTTTTCTCTATCCAACCTTTGTCATGTCTAAATCTCTTTCTCAGAATTGGATTTTCATAGATCCTCCGCAATCTCCCTCTGCCACCTTTTGTCTGCATAATAGTGCCACTTTAGACTCTAATAACAGTCATAAAGCTAATGGCCTGACAAAGGGAAATACAGCTAAGATTTTTCTTCCTCTGAACTTGCCAGTCCATATTCTTTGCCTTGAAATTGCCTTCCCGTTGTCTTCGTAGTTTAAAACATTTGGTTTTATCCATTACTTCAGGTGTATAAGGGCAATCTGCAGAACCATAACAGCATCACCAGCAAGTTGGCAAAAAGAGGAAAGAGGGTATTACACATTCACAGAGCAAATTGTCACATGCTTATATGTGCGTTCTAATGCATGTGAGTGTCTATAGCTACTAATCTCGTGAGGCCTTTCTCTCTCTCTCTTACAGCATACAGGTGCTTCTCAGTACCCTAACAATTATAAAGCTTATGGAGAGGAAAAAGGAGAGAAGGTAGGGCCTTTTTTTTTTTTTTTTTTTTTAAATATCTATGAGCTTTTTCAAATTTAGCACACCATGTTGTAGGTCCTGAAGGTGTCTTGTGTTCACCCCAACCACAGAAGCCCAGTGGGTTGGTTTGCCATCTCTGCATGTCCTTATACTTGTGTGTTTCTTGTTATTGCACCGTCAACTTTCTATCAGAACAACAAAGCTGATTCTTGGACTCTTTTAAGTCACTAATACCAAACCATGGGAAAGGGAAAACAGGGTATACAGATACCTCTCAATGTGCTAGTCGTTTCTGCCAACTATCACTTAATTTGGAGAAAAAGAGATTAGTTTTGGCTTTTAACTAAAAAAATCGGTTCTGAAACGTCCGGTTCCTGGATGAGTATTCACTCCGGACCTATTCCTAGATTGGTTACAACAGGTTCCAAAAATTTGGAACCGGTTCCCGGATCGATTCCAATGGGAATCAGTTTCAGGACCTATTTTTTGGACAATTCGGTCCAATTCTAGAATAGAATCAATTTGATTACACACCCTAAATCCGGTCATAACCATTTTGTTTCTCTATTTGTCCCTGAATCTGTGCGTGTGAGCTTCGGTCGACGGTGGCCTTCTTGTCGAGAATATTCTCTTCTTGTAGGGGCAAGAAGGCTCGCCGAATCTTGCTAGTGCCTAGGTGCCACCATTGCTTCCCTTCATTCTTCTCTTTCAAATGTTTTTCTCTTCCTTTTTTTTTTTTTAAATTTCTAATGTCATATCCCGATCAGCAACAAAATGCATCTCAACTTTAACTTTATCCGATTACGCTAATGTGGCCATCCACGTCAGCATTTCCATTTCCATTTTAATACAATGACTAACTCAAACGAGAAAGCATAGAGTTTGGGGACCCCATTGACCCCCTCCCCCCCAAAAAAAAAGTATATGCACAAAATAGAACAAATTGGAAATTTGTAAAAATAAGCGGTGCCATTATCCCATTTAAATAGATGTAGCACACGATATCTTCTCGTTTTTAGCGGTCTCTTTCCTCTCTATCTATGTCGTTATATAAAACAAGAGAGTCCTATTTCTTAGGGATTATTATTACCTGGTTTTCCCCTTATCCCTTACTATATTATCTTGAATACGTTAAGTATAAGGATTAGTTTGGTAACATCGCAACAATTAAAAATTCACTATGTTATTGGCATAATAATAGTAGAACTTTATAAACTCGTGGATAGCCTTTTTTTATATGGCTGGTGATGCATGGCATTAATTTTTTCTTTTTTTTGTTTTGCTGCTCAAAGTTTTCTACCAAATCTTCCGAATTTTATGATAGTGTATAAATTATAAAAAAACTGTACGTAAGAAATTTCCTCATCCCACATTTACTCAGACAACGACATGCATGACTTTATTTTTTGTACTTAATAAAAAATTATATCTTATTCTCGCTTGTTGTGCTTTGGATTTAACTTTTTTGCTAGCATGTAACACATTTTATAATAAAAAAAGAAATAGATTTCAACAGTTGCATTATCTGTATTTTCTATGAAATCTTTGAAAATTTGAAGAATATAGTAGTTTTGGGAGAAACGGAAAATCGTTAATCTAGAGAGTTAAACAATGCCTAATCTTCTCAATGCCCAATTGATATTAAGTATAAGCAAAATAGTTAGGCGATTATTACTAACTGCCCAAGTGGCGTTAATGATCGTGATCAAGTTATATCTTAAACAATCACTATTTGGCCATCTTGATAAAAATCGAATTCATATCCATGCGAATAATAATACATCATATGTTTTCCACTTTAAATTTTACTGTAGTGAAAAGGTAGCCTTTTAGATTTATTAGAAAAGTATATCATATGACAACTTCGCCCCATCACCTTAGATCCTGCGTCTGCCACTGATTGTGTGTTAACACCTAAATTTTGACGACCTATTTATTTATTTATCGCATTAAAAAATTAGGGATTAATTTTAACTCCTAAAAAAATATATTAGCTAATTAATTAATTGTATAGCATATAATTTTAAGTGCATTTATTTTTAATTTGCATTTACTATGGGCCGGTGACATATGTGTTTGAATTGATGGTTTAGAACTTTAAATTGATGAGTTGGGCTAAGCCCACGAAGGGGAGCAAATTGGCCCAAGCCCATTGTTCTCTAATGACCGACAATTGACTTATTTGATATTTCTGGAAAAGATTCGTAATATCCTTCCAATATTCGGTAAACACTTCATATATTTATGCGATATATACATTGAATGATATATTTCGCAAAAGATTGAAAGATTTTAGAGGAAATATCAAAATAATCAAATAGGAATGTTGCATTTGGAGGATATATTGAACGATATATTTTTTGCCTCAAAATGAGAAATTGCATGGTCGTTAGAGATTTCGTAGCAGAAATTTTCTTTCCGTGATGAGATCATACTATAAAATACCTCTTGGTCAAGGAAAGAAGGAGGGGACCACACGATTGAGAATACACGGCCACATGGAAAGAGGGAGGTCAGCAACATACACTGAGAGCAAAAAGCCGAGAGAGGGAGAGAGAGACATAGGAAGCCTTCGTAGAAGACGAAAGGGGAGGCCGATCCATCATCAGTATCGTATATTTGCATCCCACTATCGTTCTTTTCCTAATTTTTTTTAAGGGTTATGCTTACATCTTCCACATCATAGAAAACGCCAAGGAGAGACCCTCACATTCTAATTATTGACAATCCTAAGAAGCTTTACGGCCAGTGATCAGGGAACAAATAGCAAATCTCGCTGTTTAGAGTGATTCAAGCTTATTGCCAAGTTTCCAGTGACGCCCTCATCAGTTGCCGTGCTGGTCTTTCGCAATATTGCCGCGCCAAGCGAGTTCCTCCGAGCCCTGCCACACCGCCTCGGCAAGCTGCTGTCCCAACGAGAGCCGCCCGTTGACTTGACGCTGAGCCTGAGCTGCCGTCGAGCTGGTCCTATTCCCTGCGAAGTTTCTGTTTTGTAGGTCCATTGACACGAACCGCTATCGCCACTCGCTGCCGTTGTTCACCGTTGCCTTGCCATGTTGAGCCGTGAAAATCCGACGTGAGCTGCTCTGATGCCGTCCTTTGGCCCGATGCCAAGACAAGCTGCCGTCCCGTTGAGCTCGGTCAAAATTCAGCAAACATCCAAGTCACTAAAATCTACGCAAGAGAAGGGCACATGTTCTTTGAGTAAAGGAGGACATATATATTGAAAGGGGGAGGACTTCGCACACTTATTTTAGAAATTTGGAGCCACTTGGCCATTCTATCACGTGTAGAGTTTTTTAGCAGGACTTTTGGTGAATCCGGAGCAAGTGGCAGCCCCTGGACTTCCTCCCACATCAGCACCATGTCCTTGTAACAATCCAAGTGCGTCATTGAATAGTCCAGGCGAACTTCACCAGCACGTTTGCTGATCTGACGATCCCTGTATTGCCGCAGGCCACCACCACGATGAAAGTTATTGTTTTGCAGGTCGCTTCTCAAAGTTTACGCGTAGATTGTTGAAGCAACCACAATTTGTGACTACTCGCGGAGCTAGAACCTTTGTTGCGCGTGATTCGAGTTGCAATCGCGAGCCCCATCGTGCCGATCAGTACAGCAGCAGCCATCAAGCCGAGCATACGTAGGCTACTGCCATCCGTCGTTCATCCGAACTCAACAACATGGTCCACGTGACACCAAATATTATGTAAGAATCTCTTTTAATTTGATTTTCATATATCCTTATTGCCTAATTTATGGGATTATCTCGTATGAATATTTGAATGATACCATCATATCCACAAAATATCGATTAGCTTTTTAAATTGGGAAATCTTCCTAATTTCGCAACGTACATATGGTTGATGGTCCGATTTCACGCTCGAAATACGACCCGCAATCGTACGGAAAAATCACCAATCCGATCTCACACTCGATATACGATTCGTGATTTTATTTAAAAATTGGCCAATCTGATTTCATGTGGGAGATACGATTTGTCAATTTATTTCCCAAAATTAAATGGACATGGATGATATCTTGCTTGATTTGGTGCCGTGCTGTTCTTGATGCCTTTATTTGATTGCTCCCGTAAAAGAAAAACCCAAAAAATATACATTTGAGTTAGATTAGGTTCATGTTAGAATATTACTTGTTTTAGGGTTATTTTGCATGTTTAGAATAGGAAATTTATTTACTTCCAATTCCTTAAATAAAAATCCAAGAAAAAAAATGCATTCGTTTAGGATGTTAGTTTTTTTTTTCTTTAATTTAAGTTGCATGTGGCAATTTTTTAATTTCAAAATTAATTAAAAACAGCAAAAAATCATCATGCATATGTCATGTAGAATTAGGGCATCTTTTGTACGTCATTACATATTAGGATAAAAGTGCAGTGCATGTTTCATTTTAAGTTTAGATTAATTTTTTTTTAGATAGATTGCATCTTAGGTTAGAGATTGCTAAGTTAAGCTAATATTTTGATTTAAATTAAGGTTTAGCCTGACCTAATCATTACTATAAGTTGGATAGAATCTTAATCTAGCTAGATAATTTTACATTTTTCTAATTTTGAATTTCATGAAAAATACAAAAAAAAAATGTTTTAGGATAAATTAGTTTCCATCTCTAGGATAGATTGCATGCTTTTTAGAAAATAAAAAATGTCACGTGCATAGAATTAGGTTCATGAAATGCATGTCATTTAGTGATCGTGGTTAGGTCCATTTGGTTAGAAATTGCTTGTCACTAGGTTAGATTGCATTGCATTGCATGACTCTGATTAAATAAGTGAAAACAAAAAAAGAAGAAGAAATTGCGTGTTAATTAGAAATCATATTTAAGACTGTCTATGTGAATTCTAATCTGACACTGCAGATGCTTTCATTGCTATGAGGTTAGTCCTGCAATTTATTCATTGCTTTCTTGGATGTTAAATTGGTGGTTTGCGCACTCATATGATCACCTCAAATGTTAGGGAAATAGATTTAAAATCAATCCAAACTGCCTGCAAAAGCATTTTTGAAAATACAAAGAAATAGTACCGAAAGGGCATTAGAGAAGTCTAGTGTAACCAAGTCCCCGTATCCAAAGTCTCGGGTTCGTAGGAGTAAAATAATTCTCCCATTATTTTACTTAGGTGTCTAATCGACCTACCGAAAACTGATTAATGGCGACTCCTAGATAAAATCCATTTGCATGTTAAGAATTTTGACCTAAGTCACGAATTGCTATGGGCTTGAAAAAGCTCAAGTTAAGTTTAGGCTTAACAATCCATCAGTCAAACTCTAGGTGATTCACTCCTGAAATTTTGGTCGCGACATTGTGCAACCACTAAATCTACACAATAAAATCACAAATCAAAAGACGGCTATGAGGGTGAAACAAAAGAAAGCAAGAGCCTTGATAGGCGGTGGCGACAATGTTGGCTACAACGCTGGAATTTTTCACCAAGGTGCCCAACCTGACGGAGGGGATTTTGGCTTCGGTGTCAAGCTTAAAGAAATGAATCGCCTTCGCCATTTCTTTTAATCTTCAACGCCAGCTTTGGAAAATAAAATAAAAATGCGAATAATACAATCTTCGTTTGGTATCAGAAAATGTTTTCAATTGTCATTTCGCTGAAAAGAAAAAAGAAAACTAATTTCTTGTTTTCTTGAAAACATGTTTGGTAAGTAAAAATTAAAATTTTAGTCCATATTGAAAATTTTGATAACATGTTAGATATGTGGCAATGACAGCCACTTTCAATGAAATTTTTGCCAATACAATTTCATAGATATATGAATTGCATAGTAGCTCTGTTTTTTTTCTTTTTTTGAGCAAATAGTAGCTCTATTTACTATACTTGAAATTTTTTAACATAATGGTGTGGCCAAAAGGCACAAACGCACCTTAATGAACATGATGATTAGTATGACTAGTGAGACTAATTTACCCAGTTTTCTATGAGATAATGCTTTGAATGCAGCCTTTCACGTACGAAACCGTGTTTCCACCAAAACTGTTCTATTAACTTTTTGAGTTATGGACTAAATGTGAATTTAACTTGAATCATCTTAAAATTTGGGGTATCCTACAGTAGTGAATTATCTAATCCAACATTACATAAGTTGGAATATGGAATCACTTGGCATTTATTCAATCTTACCCGGATCATTCGAAGTTATATCATTTTTATAATCCCAATGGAGATACAAGAATAGTGGAATCACAAACAGCAAAGTTTCTAGAGTTGGATATAGCCACAGAGGATAACCGTTCTTAGACTATTAAGGATAATAGTATAGTGGAGACTATTATGTCTTTGTCTATGTTTTTGCCTATATAGACAATTGTGAAGTATCCTACACCATAGATTAAGCCTATTGAGACAACTCCTAATGAAGTTTCTCAAGCCTCTCAAATGCAGGAAGAAGTGATTGTAACTCCACTCAGGAGATTTGTTAAAGAGAGGTGATCAGTCATACCACCATATTATATCATTTATCTATGAAAGCATGACTAAGATATATGCTGCATGGTCAATCTAGTGACTTATACAGACGCTATTTTTTGTCCTCAATTAGATTTATGGTTAGATGTAATAAAATACGAGATGTAATCTATGAAACATAATAGTGTTTGGAAACTGAAGGTCATGAGCTCATTAGCTGCAAATGGGCTTATAAGACTAAAATGGACTCCAAAGAATGATTGAGGAGTTTAAACAAACAGATAGCTAACTATTTCATTTAAAAAGAATGAGTGAACTATGAAGAAATATTTTTTCTAGTCTCTTTTAAAAATTCTTTTAGAGTGAACATGTCATTGGTAACTCATTTTGATGTGGGGTTATGCCAAATGAATGTTAAAATCGTTTTTCTAAGTGGATACCTTGATAAGGAAGTTTATATGGTGTAATCCAAAGGTTTTGCAGTAAATGATTCATGTAAGCTTGTGTGTAAATTGAAAATTCTTATTTATAGCCTCAAGCAAGTTTCAAGATAATGGTACTTGAAATTTCATAGTATTGTCACACCGTTCAATTTTGTTGATAACAAAGTAAATCAATATATCTATTATAAGGTCAGTGGAAGGAAATTTTTTTTTCTTGTACTTTATGTACATAATATCTTGCTCACAAGCAATGATCTTGAATTATTACATGAGACAAAGTAGATATTGTTGAAATTTTTTTGACATAAAGAACCTTGATGAGACGTCTTTTGTTGTTGGCATTGAGATCCATAAGGATCATTCTCACCGTATATTGGATTTGTCTTAGATGACATATGTTAATTGTATTTTGGAAAATTTCATTATACATCCTGCAAGCTAGGAACTACTCCTGTCATTAAGGGTGATAAACTAAATCCGTCACAATGTCCCTGTTCAAACATTAAGAAAACCCAATTAAAGGATGTACTTTGTATTAGTGCACTTGAAAGTATCAAGTATGCTTAAATTTGCACTAGACCAAACATCGTTTTTGCAACAAGACTTCAAGGTAAATATTAATTAAATCTAAGACACGATCACTAGGTTACCGCCAAGAAGGTTTTGAGGTACTTAAAGATGATAAAAGATTATATACTGATTTATAGACATGTTCAAGTTCTGTAGCTAGTAAGGCATTCTAATGCAAATTTTGCTTGCTGTTAGGATGACATGAAGTCGACAACGAAATATATCTTTATGTTAGCAGGAAGTGCAGTATCATGGAAAAGCAAGAAATACAAACCTTTATTATCCTTTACCATATAAGTGAAGTTTGTAGCCTGCTTTTCGACTGTCACTCGAGTTATTTCGCTTCGGAATCTCATTAGGGAATTGACCATATTTGAATTTGTGATAGACCCATATGGTTATATCGAGGCAATAACTCTGCAATATTATTTATTAATAACAACATAGGTCTCAAGGGATCTAAACATATGGCAATCAAGTTTTTGACCATAAAGAAACAATTATAGAATGGTGATGTTATAGTAAAGCATATTTCCACAGATGATATGATTGCAAATTTACTAACTAAATGCCTTCACCCTTGTGTTTTTGACAACGTGTCATTAACATGGGCTTAAGAGCATCTTGAGATGTTGTTATTTAGTGAGAGCTATTTCATTTTTACTCTAATAAAGTTTACATCCGTGTTTATTATATTTAATAATATTGTGTGTGTGTGTGTGTGTGTGTGTGTGTCTATATATATAAACTCTTTTGCATTCAACAAAGTGATTCTGAATGCATTATTAAGAAGTTAAATACATATATCTATTGAAAATCTCAATGTATTATGTAAACCTTGAGTAAATGCCGATGCCATTTGATTATTAGCCTTAAGGATATGTCTTGTTTTACATAAAGATTGGTTAACCGTAATAATAAGACATATGTTGGTTCATTAGAACTATAAAGATATTCTCTAGTAACACAAGTTTTGTAATACTTAAGATAAGAGAATGGAGATTGACAAAGGAGATGATACATATGGTATTACTCTTTATAAAAGATGTTATCCATTTGACATATTATCATATTAAATCCATATTAATAGAGTTAAAAGTACTTATGACCATAGAAGGCTCTATATGTATACATGCGGTTATTGCCATGATTCGATATTTGAGACTTCATGAGATATAATTGACTATTAAGAATTATCTTTAAACCAATATGCACACATTCGGTACAATTTTAATTAATATAGCCCAAGTAGGAGAATATAAAAGTTTTTATGATGTGAGTTACATTAATTGATATTGTAATTTACCGTTTTACGGGATTAATCTAATAAGGTGAGATAAAAGATTTCTTAGTTAGTCTAATATGAGGTTGGCTAATGCGGGCCTAAGAAATACCGACACTTTTCGAAAGCCTTTGTGTCGTGTTGAATATTATGACACGTGTTTGACACTCTTCGACACTCAGCCAACACGTGTCAGAAAATTCAACACCTAATTAATTCTCCTGACATGCGAGTTTGGAATTCTGACGCATGATTCCGATATAGACGGGGTCAATTTTAAAATTTTCAATAAATAATTAGTCAAAATGTAAAGATGGAAGAAAATAAAAAATAAAATAAAATAAAATAAAGTGGGAAAGAAGAAAAATCTTGTATTCTCTTCTCTTTCGACTCTCACTTTTCATGATACACAATTCAACCCATAAGTTTCTTTTTTCTCTTCTCTTCTCTTCCAATACACTCTAACATGCGAGTCCAAAATGTTGATTGCTTGTTCTTTTCTCTCTCCAAGTTTTACGAATTAATGGAGTGGAGTTGAATTTGTCAAATTGAAATAATGAATGATATTAACAAATGGTGGATTAATTTTTTTAATGTAAATTTATTCTAGGCTCTTTATTATTATTTATTTATTTTTGAATTCCAATCAAATTAATTTTATTTAAGAATGATGATTTATCATGTATATATAAAAATACACATTTAAATATACAATGTGTCACAGCGTGTTGGAATTCTCTTTTTTATATAAATGATGTTTTGACATGTTATATCATATCGTGTCGCGTGTCACATATAACATGTTGATGTCGGTACAACTTAGGTGTTGATCGAGTTGAGTTCGACCCGTAATAAGAGGGCATGACTAAAAACTCTATAAATAGTGCTCAAGTTTCTCTTTTAACCCTGACATACAATCATTCTAAGGAGCGTTTATTAAACGTTAAAGGTGAAAAGTAATCTTATTGAGCTAGTGATACATAAGGCAATAGAGGAGAAGTTCTTAAGTTTGGATCGTCGTTATTTCGTATAAAAAACGATGGTCCAAATCAGGTGCGCAAATCTCTTTACTTGATTACCTATATATTTTTTATTCTAGCTACATGCATTTTTACATCTAACAAGTATGTCTCTCTTCTCCTCATGGCAATTGCCCTAATTGATGAGCTAAAAGGCTAAAGAGATGGTCGAATTTATGTTCAGTAGAATTCATAAGCATAAGCAGCTAATATGAATGTAAACAAAAACTAAGTTATCGACAGAATACGCAGCTTGCATGCTTTTCACATGGTTGATTGTGTCTGAAAACGCTAGTATGAACACCTAGAGGGGGGTGAATAGGTGTGAAGATAATTTTCACGAAAAGCAGTAAGAATATTTACTTTTGAAACATAGTTTGATAAACAATAGATTTTGAAAGAGTTTAGACTTTAACTATTAAAATGAAATATGAATAAAGTAAAGGAGTTCAGAAAGAGAAAATGAATACATATTTTATAGTGGTTCGGCTTAGATTAAGCCTATGTCCACTCTCCCACGCCAACAACATTCTAGTTGGTTTCCACTATGAATCAAAAGAGAATTCACAATCTTGCGATCTGGACTTCTCAATGAAGAGTCTCTACTACTTTCACGAAGTCACAATATAAGTCTCTCTCTCTCTTTTGAGTACAAATTTGAGCACAGTGTAAGGAATAACAAGTAAATGGAAGCTTCAGACTTTGGAATTCTTCTTTCACGCACACTGTCGAACGACTGGAGAGGCCTCCTTAAATACTCCTTCATGCCTTTTCGACTGTTGGAAATTTCCAAATGAATTCTTCCAATCAACTTGTTGGACATAATCAATCAAGGAAATCTCAAGTCATTTAAAGATTGTGATGAAAGCCCGTCAATCTTGTTTGTCCATTCAATCAGGATCTTGGTTTCCATAAGTAGATTCTTTCCGAAATGACTTGATGTATCTAAATTGATTCCAATAAAGATAACAAATCTCGTGGGTGATATTTCCAACCAGAAGGCCATATATAAGTCTGGTTAAGTTTTCATTCTTCACTTGCGTTTAGTTTGAAATTTGTTAGAGTGGGCACACTTCTGTTGTAAGATAGACTTTGACACAAAGTCTGGCAATCTTCAGAAAAGAACCTAGATAAGTTTTGTCAGCTTCAAAACATCATAGGAGTTTTCTCCAACAGTGTCTATTCAAACCCCACCGTTACAAAGCTCTTTGACCGTCTTGTATACACCTAGAGTCTCATGTACAAACGCATAGCACAGCCTTTGGCTACCCCATCGCTTGCTCGACTCATGCCCAACGTCTCTCCTCTCCTTCGAGGACTAACCACCACTCCCTCTCCCCTTATGGCCATAGGAGCGGGATTTACACGATGGTTGAATCCCTCGTGAATTGGAGGAAACCTAGCCTCAATGGACCTTTAATCATCGGGCAGTCTCTATTATAGTGGAATGTCTCATGTACTAATGTGTGGTGAATTTCCTAAATGAGATGATTGTGTATTTGTTCATAGAAGGATACATATAGGGCATATGGTTAAGAAGTGATTGATCCTAGTGGTTCATATACCCAAAGGTGTTCACGAAAGTTGGAATAGATTCTCATGACCACTGTTATGTAGAGTATGCAATTGCATGTCATATATTTTGTTCAAAAGTAATTATATGATGTTATATCTCTTTGAATATGTATTGATGCGATTTTAACTTACACAATACTCACATGATACCAATTATATACATCATCAGTTATTTTAGTTACATTATTTGTAATTGATAACTCCATAATTATTGAGGTTCTTATTGGTTTAAACTTTAAATAGTGGGAAAATGGTTTTCTATTTGGGATTGAGCTGGTAGATGTTCAAATTACTCTTTTAAAAGATAAGCCGGTAGATCACACTGCCGACGGTACAATGTCTCAAGATAACACATTTTGTTATTTGGGAAAAAAAAAATCCAATGCACTTGAAGAATGATTTGGCAGTTGACTGCACTACTAAACAAACAATAGAAGCCTTGGTGGCTTGAAACTGTATCTTGTCTAATGCCGAGATTGTGACACATCTGCACACATTTGTAAGGACTTTTCAACATAATATATGATGATTCTGATGAAGTTAGGGATTACATCCTAAGATAGTAGATATGAAGTCCAAAAATCATACTCATAAAGAAATTCAAACACTGGTCGTTTTGACAATTTGGTTCCTAAGATAGAATCTTCAAGAAGTATTGGTGACATTTACTCTTTTTTTTTAAAGAAAAAAAAAGAAGGTCATATAAAAATAGATTGGAGTGAATATATAAAACTTGGTTGTCCAAGCGTGAGCCTATAGTTAACAATTCTTTGGCATTTGTTTATGAATCCAATCTCTGTTAAAAGCCTCGTCCAATTCATGGTGGTATGATAGTGATGCAACTAATCATGTTGAGTTTAGCATATAGAGGTTCATAAATCAAATGAAGCCAAATCATGATGAATCATAGCTCACCGTGGGAAACAACGATAAAGTCGATGTTGAGTTTGTAGAAAATATTAGGGTTAATACCCTGAAAAACTTTAAACCGGTACACCGGTGATAAATTTCCCCCAAACTATTTTTTTGACCACCAAAAACCCCAGACTAGTATACCTTTGACAAATCTACCCCAAAACAGTACACTTGTGACAAATTTACCCTATGTTAGTTTTCGTTAAATTTTACTGTCAAATTATTAAGTTAAATGACATATGATAATTGATTGGTATACCAATATGAAATTTTACACTCTGTTTGTCACAATTTACAATTTTTGTGATTTTTTTTGTGGTATTATTCCAATTTAGTAAATAGTATTTTTGTCACAAATTTACCAGTTTCAGGTTTTTTGCGGTCGAATAAATTAATTTTGGGTAAATTTGTCATAAATGTATCGGTTTATAGTTTTTTATGGTCAGTCAGGGTAAATTTGTCACAAGTGTACCAATTTTTTATTTTTCATGGTCAAAAAAATAGTTTAGGGTAAATTTGGTCCATCTGACTAATGTTTTTATGGTTAGTCAAGTTCTCTCCTACCCTAGGCGTGCGCGCGACTTTGGTCCGTCTGACTGGTGTTTCGATTACTGTGGTGGTTCCAGCGGTTGGTTTGGGCTCATCTTTGGAGGCATAGGTCGCCTTGCCTCCTTAATCATCCCCACCAAGCCGCTTCCCATCAGGTGGCCCAAAAGTTCAGATCTTGCCGTTTTAGCTACCTGGGTTCTACTGCTACAATTTCGGGATTCTGCTGTGGTTGTTGATTCTTGCCGGGCTAGTTCTGTGCTAGATTATCTTATCTCCTATCCCGCATTGTGCTGTTGAAGCTGTGCCTGGTAAGTTTCCTTCATTCCAATGGCTTTTTTTTTTCTTTTTATTGTGAGAGGACTGCACAATAGGTGTTTATGAAATGGTCTCTGCCATTTCTACTGCGTCAGAACTTCTTGAGAGGCTCAGCAAGTTGTTGGGACCTCAAGGGATCGTAGTCCCTCCTCTCGGGCACTTCCTCTAGTGCTTCCCGGTCAAGATACTTCCTTTAAGCCCCCTATCATGCTAAGAGATAAGCAGAAAGGTACTCTGAAGCCACCAGCTCGCTCAAGCCACTCACAAGGCCTAAGTCGTGCCCGGTCCTCCTCCAAGAGGCCGCAGCCTCCTGCTCAGCAACCAGACGATTCACAAGTAACCCCTACTCGCTCGTGGGCAAGCATGGCTCGCCTTGCTACAAAGGGATATGATATATCCTATGTTCCACCTACCTTTGTGGACAACAAGCCTATCGTCCATCTCTTGGAGGCAACCTTGAAGGCTTTGAACCCCTTATGAAACGACTACCTCGTTAGTTACTACATAGGGACAAGGCTACCCTTCAAGCTTACGGAGGAATCCTTGAAGTATGTTTGGGGCCCCAAACTTGCTGAAGTTTTGGAGAATGATCTAGAATTCTTCTATTTCCATGTCCCGGACCCTACTTTCTGAAGTAAAATCCTTGAAGATGGCCCCCTTACAGTTGCAAGGGTGCCCCTTATTTTGAAGCAATGGAGACCCCTCATGGAGCTAAAAAAGGAAAAGTGAGACTCGATCTCCGTTTGGATTAGGTTGAAGAATCTCCCCTTCGACCTTTGGTCGGTACACTCTATTAATGCTATTACAAGTCTTGTGGGAAAACCACTATATGTTAATGAGTGAATGAAGCAAAAGAAGATGATCTCATTTGCTAGGGTATGCATGGAACTCCATGCGAGTCAGCCAAGGTGTAACTCCGTAGACGTTGTCTTGGAGGGAGTATTACGCTCTATAGCTATCGAGTATGAGTGGAGGCCGATGGAGTGCAGCAAGTGTGGCTACTTTAGTCACAATTGCTAAGCCCCCCACCAAAAACTAGATCAAACAGACCTGTGCAACGTGCCCAAGCTGCTCCTCCATCGTCGGTGGCTGGACAATCCCACGTCCTTGTCTCGGCGATGGTAAACCACCCCCTCGACGAGTAGCAGCAGGATACGAAGCATACCTTAGAGACTCCGGTTGAAGTTGAAGTGTATGAATTGCCTCAACATGCTTGGAAACTGGTTAAAGGGAAAAAGAAGAAGGTCGTTCCTCCTAAGGAAGGTCCCGCCTCCCACCCTAACAGCTCAAGTGATGAGGGCTTCCTCCAAATAGCAAAGCCTTCAACTTTAGGGAAACCCATCCCTTCCATCTCTTCACGAAAGCCGGTGAAAGGACTGAGCATTCCTTCGAAGGTAGTCGTAACTCTGTCTAGCCCTGGACCGGATAACTCTGGCCTTTGGTACTGCAAGATAGAGGAGCGGAATTGGGTGTCTCGGTTAGCCATTCTAGCTATGAGGATGAGGATTTGCTTTCCCCTGACCCGTCCCCGAGAGCTTCTTCCATAAGGTTGGAGATGATGCAAGACAAATTGCTAACTCTAATCCCCGATCCACCTCCTGCCACAACTCCAATGGCTCTGGCTACCTCCAACCGGAAACCTCCCAAGCGGAGGTAAGTTGTTCTTGTCCTTCCATTTGTATATATTATTTATGTAAATAGGTATTTGGAATATCATGGGTCTTGTTAACCTTACTAGACAAGTTGAGGTCCAAAGTCTGGTTTCCTCTTATGGTCTTTGCCTTGTTGGTCTTTTGGAGACCAAAGTTCCCAAAACTCTATACTCATTTATCTCTTCGAGGTTGGTGAGGGATTGGTGTTGGATTTCAAATTATAGTTGTGCTCCCAAATGAAGGATTTGGATTGGCTGGAACCCTTTGGTTGTCAACTTTGAAGTGTCCTCGATTGATGCCCAGGTGATTCATGGGAATCTTAAGATGCTCTCTTCGAGTGTGGAGTGTTGTATCTCAATTGTCTATGGACAGTACACCTTCCCTTTGAGAAGACCGTTGTAGGAGGACCTTATCCTTAAAAGTGCAGCATTATAGGATTCGTCGTGGCTTGTTGCGGGTGATTTCAATGCTATCAAGGACCCTTTTGATAGGCTGAGGGGCACGGACAACTGGATCACTTACTTAAATGAGTTCAATCAGTGCTTAACTCAGGCTAAGTTAGACGACTTGAGGTACGTGGGATGTCAGTTTACTTGGTCTATCTCTTCTGGAACTCTGAGAAAGGCGAGGAAGATTGACAAGGTCCTTGTCAATTCCAAGTGGAGCCAGGACTTCTCTTACTCAGAGGCTTCCTTCTTGGCACCAGGTATCTCTGATCACTCTCCAATGGTGGTCAAAGTATTAAACTCGATGCCTCGAGGAAAACCCTTCAAGTCTTTTGACTTTTGGATGGATCATCCGGACTTCGATTCAATTGTTAGCCGAGCTTGGGAGGAGCCGGGTGATGGAGTAGCCATGTACAGAATGGTGTGCAAGCTCAAATCACTCAAAATTCGTCTCAAGGCTCTTAACAAAGAATCCTACTCCAATATATCCATCGGGACTTCTGAAGCAAGGGCTGTGCTGCAGACTACTCAGCTTGGCCTTCAGCAAGACCCGAATTCTTTTACCCTTACAGATTTGGAGAGTTGTCAGCGGCAAACCTTCTTTGACCTGCACTCTAAAGAAGAATCCTTTTTTCAAGCAAAAGTTCAGAATTAAGTGGCTTAAGGAGGGCGACCGTAACTCTAGATTCTTCCACCATTATGTCAATAAGAGATAACTGACGAATAGAATCCTCTTTACCATGGATACTTCGAGCATCCAAATCACTGAGCCTGAGATTGTTCACCAGCATTTTGTAAGGCACTTCCAACATCTCTTATCCCCGCAGGTAGTGCACCAATGACCCTCGGTTCGAGTGATCCAGGAGGTTATCCGGTTTTCACTCAGTGCTAACCAAGTTAGCTTTCTTGATCATCCTATCTCTGACTTAGAGATTTGAGACACCCTCTTTTCCTTGGCTAAAGGCAAAGCTCCTGGACCTAATGGCTTCACAGTGGAATTCTTTAAGCATAACTGGAAGACAGTTGGTCAGTTGGTTACGACGACGGTGAAAGATTTCTTCGTCTTGGATAAGCTCTTAAGGGAGATTAACAACACCATTTTAGTCCTAGTACCAAAAAGCCCAAATGTGACTTCTGTGGATGACCACAGGCTATGTTGCAATACCATCTACAAGTGCATCACCAAAGTTATGGCCAATCGAATTGCATCAGTTCTTTAGGATGTCATTGGGCCTTTCCAAAGTACTTTTGTTAAAGGCTGACGGATTAGGGATAATATCCTTCTAGCACATGAACTCTTCTAAGGCTTTCACCTCCACCCCTACTCTCCTAAATGCGTAGTCAAAGTGGACTTCGGGAAAACTTATAACACAATTGACTGGGATTTCCTTTAGACTGCCCTTCTCGCCTTTGGATTTCCTAATCATTTGACTTGGCTCATCATGATTTGTGTGAAAACTCCTAAATTTTCCATTGCCTTGAATGGGGAATTACATGGCTTCTTTGCTAGTGGGCGTGGACTTCGTCAGGGGGGCCCCTTATCCCCCTATTTGTTTACTCTCGTCATGGAGATTTTATCTGGTATTCTCACTACTCGCTCTTCCAAGCCAGAGTTCAGATATTTTTGGAGATGCAGAGCAACAAGCCTCTCACACTTATTCTTTGCGGATGATGTCTTCCTTTTCTGTAAAGTCGATTTGCCTTCGGTGAAGCTCTTTAAGGAAGGCCTCCAAACTTTCTCGAAGTGGACTGGCCTATGCCCAAATACAAACACAAGTGACATTTACCTTGTAAGAGGATTTCCTTCCTTGAGAAACCAAATTCTCCTTGCCCTTGGTTTTCATGAAGGGAGCTTACCGGTTCGCTACCTCGGGGTCCCCATCATCGCTTCCAAGATCACCAAGGCAGATTGTTGCATGCTAGTCAACCGCATCACAACGAGAGTACAATCTTGGACTCATCGAATCCTATCCTTTGCCGGTCGACTGCAATTAATTAGATCAGTCCTTCATGCCATCCAAGCATACTAGGCTAATGTCTTCATGTTATCTATGGCTATTTTGGATCAAATTGAACAAATCCTCAAGCAATTTATCTGGAAAGGCCTAGAGTTGGGAAGAAGAGGTACAAAGGTGTCATGGGAGGATGTCTGTTGCCCAAAAGAAGAGGGGGGCCTTGGAATTCATAGACTTCGTGATTACAACAAGGCCGCCATGCTAAAACATTTTTCAGACAAGGAATCATCATGGTGCAAATAGGTTCACTCAACATTCTTAAAAGGGTTGAATTTCTAGGTGGCTAAAAAGCCGATCTTCTGTTCGTGGGCTTGGAAGAAAATCCTCCAACTCAGGACTGAATTTTGAAGCTCCTTCTATTGGAGGATTGGGGATGGCCGATCAATGTCTCTATGGTTCGATAATTGGCACCTCAGGGGTCCCTGGAACTTCTATTTTCAGATGTAGACATTTATGCATCTGGCCTTACTAGGCAGGTGACGGTGGCGGACTTGTTCACCATTCATCGCGACATGGTCAAGATGATCTTGGATTCTTAGGAGGAGCCCCTACCAATCCTTACCCAAAACTTGGATTGCTTTAGCTGGAAGGGGAACTCCTCTCACCCCTTCACGGTGGCTTCAGCTTGGGAGATTACTAGAAGGAAGAAGAGTCGGATCTTCTGGCATACATTCATCCGGAGCAACTCGATCGTTCCAATGTACCAACTAAATCTTTGGTTTATCGCTAAACGCCAGCTTCCTACCCAAGCTCTATTATTATCTTATGGTAAAATAGATAGTGCCTTGTGCTCCTTTTGCAATGAGGTACCCAATTCCATAGATCACTTATTTTTGATGTCGCATCACTGCTGGCATCACCTTCTTTTGGGCCACGAGATGCAATCTCCCGTGGTGGAATAGATCGTGGGCTGAGAATCTCAATTGAGCCGTCTCCTTCCTTGCCGGCAAAGACTTCTATAAGTGCATTGCTCAGTTCTCTTTTGGTGCTCTTTGCTATTTTATTTGGAAGCATAGGAACAACATCCTCTTTAGAGGAGAGACCTTGGCCATTCCAACGGTGAAGAATCAACTCTTCAAAGTCGTCAGAGACAAGGCAATCACTTTCAGGAGTATGGACGATACGTTTAGAAACAGGAGGCTGCAACGTAGCTAGGTATTAATCCAATTATCTTCTTTACTGGGGACTCTTCTGATCCTGTAGGGCCTACCTTGTTTGGGTGCTGCTTTGTTGCTATCCCTGCACGCGCCTTGCTCCTTGGAGATTCTTCACTTTTGTCGCTGGTGGATACAGTATGAGGTTTTGGGGGTCTTTCTAGCCCTACGTGACCTTCTCCTGCCTCTTGTTAGTTCTCCTTTTTCCAGTTGTTTAAGGTTGTTCTCTGCTTGTTGCTCCACTCTTTGCAGACTTCTTTTGCATATGGCTCCCTTGAATGCAAGTTTTATGGCACCGGATCTTGTGTATTCATTAGTTAAAGCTCAATATATTCTTACCCTTAACTTAAAAAAAAGAAGAAGTTAGGGGTAAATTTGTCACAGGTGTACTAGTTTGGGTTTTTTCGAGATATTTATTATTTTATTTTAGATTCTGGTTTTAGTATGATATTAAGAAACACATTTTATGTATATTCCTTGAGACGAAACTTAGTTTCCGTATTATAATGGAATATGTGTGGCTACTCTTTTGAGGTAAAGAACGATGTTATTACTTTATTATTTAATTCAAATAAAGTTGGGTGCCACAATATGTCCAATAAATTGTACAAATAGTGTATAACTCTCAATGATATATACATCGTTTATATGGCTAAAAATGTTGTTTTCGAAAGACCTCTATCTAAGGAATAACCATATGCATTGTGTAGACTATTATAGAGATATAATGACTAAGATTAAAAAAAAAAAAATGCAATCTGAAGTTTTGACTTGTTGGAGGTCCTTCATAATGATCTAAGGTAATGTTGTGTAGAAATTTTTATTTCAACACATTCATTCACGAGTATTTATTCTGTACTTGATTAAGGAAAAATCTGAATCTCTTAAGTAGTTTAAGTTTTTTTGAATTGAAATCAAGAAACAATTGGGAAAAGTCATAATGTTGTTAGATTGGCCATGGTAGTGAGTATTTTGGCAGACATAGCAATGCTGGATAGTTTAAAGGGCCATTTAGCAAATATTTGAAGAATTCTTGAATAGTAGCTTAGTTTACTATATTTGAAATTCTTGAACATAATTATGTGGCCGAATTGTGCAAATGGCCCCTAATGAATATGATGATGAGTATGATTAGTAAGATTAATTTAATCAATTTTCTATAAGGTCACGTTTTGAATACAACCTTTCACATATAAAACTGTGCTTCTACCAAAGCTGTTCCATTAACTTTTTGAGTTATGAACTAGATGTAAATCTAACTTAAATCATCTTAAGATTTTGGGGTATCTTGCATAAGTGAGTTATATAATCCAATATTACGTAAGTTGGAATTTGGAATTACTTGGCGTTTCTTCGATCTTACTCAAATCATTCGAAGGGATATCATTTTTATAATCTCAGGGGAGAAACAAGAAATATAGAATTACAGACCGCAAAATTTCTGGAGTTCAGCATAACTACAAGAGACAATTGTTCTTAGACTATTAAATATAATAGTACAATGGAAACTACGGTGTATTCGTCTTTGCCTGTAAAGTCTCCTACATCACAGACTAAGTTTGTTGAGGTTCAAGATATTGTTATTGAGACAGTTCCTAATGAAGTTTCTCAAGCCTTTCAGGCACAGGATGAAATGGTTATAGCTCCACTCAAGAAATTTGTTAAGGAGAGATGATCAATTATATCTATATAGTCTATCTGTGAGAGTATGACTACAATATCTAATGCATGGTCGATCTAATGACTTATATAGATGTTGTTTCTTGTCCTCTATCACGCCCACTACCTATAGAGCACACGATAGCTCCTTTTGACCCAAAACATCTTTCAAAACTTCAAATAAATCAGCAGAAGCAAAAGAGTTGGTAAAGGAAAGAAAATAAACATAGAAGTGAGAGCAATTATCATGCTTCATTTCTTCCCTATTATAGGCTTATTTATATACAGAGAGTTTGATTAGGTTAATAAAAAAACAAAAGACATGGGACTTTTCAAAAAATCAAAAAGAGAGTAGCACCCAGCATCTACATTATTGGCCTCCCTGGGTCCCATCCTGTAGAACTCTCTCTCTTAGGTTATCTGCCTATCATGCCATCCATCCACCTCCATTCCAGCTTCTAGCCACCCCTTCCCTAACTCACCTATCGTGTAGGACCACCTCCATCGTGGCCTCCACTATGCAATGAAACATGCCCCACTAAGCATCCGCCGACATGACCATACATGGCCACAAACTAGAGAGTGATGGGGCCTATCGCGCCCCTACGTCCCCAACCATCAAATAGGCGACTCGGAGGAAAGTGACTCCGGGCACGTGAGGGTCTTCCACCTCATCACAGTACCATGAGAAATCCACGGGCGTACTATGACATCCTGATTTTTAACCCTGCTTTCAACTAAAGAAAATGGACTTTTCATCGATGTGCCAATAGTCTTTTTCTTTAAGCTAATTACTCATAGGATAATTAATCTATTAGGTGAAGCCGTTAAGGGATCTAAGCGCGACAAACTTGAAAATTCGACCAAAAATCGACTACTCGACCATGCTAATCTGCAATGGTCAATACGGCACCATTAAAATCGATTAGAGACCGGAGATAAGTCGATTCAACGGAGGCATGTGATTAAGTGTGGATGATTCCACTTAATTGCAAAATTCGTGTCAAATGGCACTAAACCGATTTTTCTATTATTTTTGTACCTTGTGCCCGTATTTGAAATCTTAAAATTTTTACGACAACCGAGAGTTGCCTATGAGTTGAAGATGTACAGTGTAGATCGAAAATAATCAACCACAGGTTAAATGCACTAAAATTTTTTAAAAGCTACGAAGTATGTTAGGTCACGCTAAAATCGTGTCCGGTTGAAGTTAACCACGAAATTAAACCTGATTTCAGAAATTGAAAATTCTGTCATGTCACAATTTATTTTAGGAATGTTGACTCATCCTTCGAAAAAATTTCGACGAGTCCGAATTTTTGGCGAAAATTCAAATTTGGGTGATTTCGAATCGGGAAACTCTGATGGCCATTTCTGAGTGCATTTTTTGCCGTCAAGTTGGATCAATTGGCGAGGGGAATTGTAGAATTAAGTGTAGACTTCTTCCTTATCATTTTGGCCATTGAATTGGATTGAATTGGAGTGAAATTGAATTGAAATTGAAGTGGGAAGCTTGAAATTCGTAGCCATGGGGGGCTGTAACATTTTAGCACCATTTGAGGCTTGTTGGAGAAGTCTTGGAAGGGAAATGGTTGTGGACTTTGCAGGTATGAACTCAAGTGTTTTTGGGATATTTTGGAGAAGCATTGAAGGCTTTGTTCCCTTGGCCAATTGTAGCAGCCCTTCTTCTTCCTTCTTACTTCCTTGGTCTCCATTGTTGCTATCTTATAGCCCAAGAACTAGAGAAACCAGCCAGCACTCCCCCTGCAAATCGAAGCCCCTCACCACCACTTGCACCACCCGCCGAAGCCACCGCCGTCGCCAGTCTGCATGCCCACGAACACCTGAGCCCATGCGTCTAGGCCGCCGGTTCCACGCTTGCTCACCGTCTGCCAAGCCCTCCGTCCCGAACCCTCGTCTGTCAAAGCCAAGCCATCGTCCAGCGTCGCTAGCTCGCCTCCGCCACCCCTGCTCACCCTTAGCCGTCTCCGTTGTCGTTCGCCACCCACCAGTTGTCCTAGCTCCTCTTGAGCCAATCTTTCAATAGCTCGAGCAGTGAGCTGCAATGGCTGTTTTCGGGCCCTTCCGATCCTCGTTGGGTGTCGTCGTAGATTCAAGTCTCGCTTGCCTCCACGTCACCATCGTCGTGAACTCATTATCTCGCAAATCCGGTGAGTTTACTTGCTAAACCTTGCTTAAGAGGTTAATTATACTTAGAGTAGGATTAGCTTAGCTTAATATTTGGGTTAAGTGGTTAGATTAGTGTAATTAGTGGTTTAGTTAGCTAATTAGGCTAATTAGGTGGTTATATTAGTTTAGTTAAGGGTTAATTAAATTGTGTGATTTATCTAGCTTAGTTTGTTATTTAATTAGGTCCAATTATGTGGTTAGATTAGTGTATTTAGCTTAATTAGTCATTTATTTAATTATCTTGCATCTATTTAATCATTTTTGTAATTTATTTAATTATTTAATATTTTTCGAAAATTATATCGGGATAACAGGTCATCAAATTTCGTGCTAATTGTTGTGGTGTGATTAGTTTATGCAATTGATTGTTAGATTGTGCAATTGAGCGATGATTGTTGATTTTTATTTATTATTTCAAAATTATGGATTTTTGATATTTAATTAGAAAATAGCAGGTGTCGGCTTTTGACACCAAAAATGTTTTTAAGTATTATATCAAATAGTGAGATTTTTAAAAGGAATGATATCACTTTTTATGGTTCAATCTGACTGTGTACCTACACACAATTATTTTATTGGGTGTTTTTAATACGAAGAAAATAGACCAAGTACATTATTTTAATTGAGACATTTGAGTGCAATGCATAATATCCTTAGCCGAGATTAGATGGCCATGTAATGATTATAAGAACCTGTCACCCTATGAAGGTCGGGTGAAAGATGCTCTTATATAGAATGCCCTTGTCAACAATTATTTTACTGGGTGTTTTTAATACGAAGAAAATAGACCAAGTACATTATTTTAATTGAGACATTTGAGTGCAATGCATAATATCCTTAGCCGAGATTAGATGGTCGTGTAATGATTATAAGAACCTGTCACCCTATGAAGGTCGGGTGAAAGATGCTCTTATATAGAATGCCCTTGTCAACAGACCTCGGTCGTAATATAGGCTAAGCCATACTCTTTAGGGAATGCTGTCTCGAGATAAACGTTGCCATGTTTGATGGGGCAAGACCGTCAAATATCAAGTAGACCGTGCCCATGAGGCCGTAATCAATTAAAACACATGAATGAGCGATTTAACCTCACCTGATTATGGCACAAAATTGTGTGGCACAAAATGGATTAACGATACAACTATTAAATGAAACCAGAAAAAGTAACCAACACCATTGTTAGTGGTAGTCGTACGTCATGCATCTTGACAGGCGGCAACCCGAATAGAGAGAGGGTGGTCACCTAAGTTTCGTGGGTGTTGTTCGAGCTTTTGTCGAGAGAGAGAGAGGAAGAGGAGCAAAGGTGAGAAGGGAAGATAGATAAAGGCAAAAAGGAAACGGAACAATGAACATGGACCATTCATAAGAGTAGGTCATGAATACGCAAACAATCATGCCTTTCCAGCATCAACAATCACAGTTCTGCCGATCAATGAGCTAAAAACCTAATAAGATGTTTGGACTTAATTTCAGCAGAATTTGTAGGCATAGTAGCTAATACGAAAGTAAATAGAAGCTAAGCTGGTTGACAAAAACCACGGCTCTCATGCTTCACATGCTTGCTTCAAGTCTATTCAAACCTCACCATCCCAAAGTTCTTGGACCGTCTTGTATGCGCCCAGAGTCTCATGCACAAAGCCAGTGCCCTTGATTAGTTTGTCCTGCATGACCCAAAAAAAAAAAATCCATCAGTCCAAGGATTTGTAATTTCTTAGCTCTAACTCCCTAGAAAGTTCTTTAAGTAGTATTTTAGTTTCGCTATACTTCCGCTTGTGCTTGTTGGATTGCGTAGCGCACATGAAGAGAACGCTGGCAGGCGAGGAAACAGCAAACAGAAATTTACTTGCCTGAGGTATTTCGGAAAACTTGCAGAACAAGTCATCGGGTATGGACCAGTCGAAGATGTCAAAGTTTTCCTTGATTCGTGCTTCGTTTGTGCTTTTGGGAAGCACACTGTGGCCCATTTGGAGTCCCCAACGAAGTGTCACCTGAGCCGGAGTCTTGCCCAGTTTCTCTGCTATGGTAGTGATAACTGGATTCTTAAGGATATCACTCTTGATAGATCCCGTGCCCGGGGATCCCAAGGGTGAATAGCCCTATACGAAAGGAATACCATTTTGATTCAAATTACATAACTGACTAGTAGTAAATAAGAAGAAAAAGCATGTGCAGAGACCCAAAGGGTTTAATTATTTGTTTTAACTAGCTGGTAAGGAGGCAGATACAATCGTGACATATAAATGAAGAAGATGAAAACAGACATGAGTAAATATGGGAGCAGATTGCTTCATCTCAATGTCAAGCATGTCATGTGACACCTATAAAATTGTTAAGAACTACTTTTGCCCAGAAACTCATAAAATAGCAAGTGTCAAAGGAAAAGGTTCGATCTAAAATTAGAAGGTCCAAGAAAAACATGCAGATTGACAAATACACTGCATGATAATAGAGGAAAAACATTTCTCTGTCTGGCACTTTAAATAACCAACGCACTGAAGTCCACATGCATCGTTATCTAGATATCTTAACAAGTCACTTTAACAAGTCACTTACCGATAAATGCACACCCCTGGATTTGCAAAACTCGCGCAGCTTCCCTTGCTGCCAATAAGGGTGGCATTCCACTTGGTTGACAGCAGGAGGAACTTCTGCGATGTCCAGCAAATCACCGAGCTTCTTGGAGGAGAAGTTGCTCACTCCAATGGCTCGAGCCTTGCCAGAACGGTATAGTGCCTCCATCGCTTTCCACGTACTGGGTATGTCCGGCTGGGTAAGGTTTTCAGGCTTGAAGCCAACTGAGCCCTTCCTCATGCTCACCGGCCAGTGGATCTTCAAACAGTAAACCAAATTTAAGTCAATGTTTAATGCACATCCCAATGGCACACAGAAATGAACATAAAACAGGAAAAGCGTTCTGTCTCTTTAAATAAGCCAGAAAAGTTCATGGACGGATCTGCACCAGGTAAAGATCCAGATACTCGAGCTGCAAGTTCTCCAGGGTTCTTTCTAATGCCTTGGGAACATCTTCTGGTGCGTGATCAGCACACCTGCAGCAAATTGCTTAAGAAATGAGACAAAAAAGGAGGACATGAGTGATTAGGTGATCCCAAGATGAATCATCCTGTTTCCTAGTTGCATGGTCCTAGGATTAACACTGCTGGCTGAAAACTTGAAAAAAACATGTTTGAAGCATAGGGAAGGACCAAAACATACCATAGCTTGGATGTGATCCACAAATCCTCGCGCTTCACCACACCCTCGCTGAATAATTTCTGGAGAGCAGTACCAATCTGTTGAAAATTGAAAGACCAAATTAGCAAAAGCAGAGCATGGTTGACCATCCTGCTAAATGACCACATCTTGATTGTGCCCTAAGTGAAATGTACGTTAGCAATAGAAACGAAAAGGAATAATTGATATCCAACCATAAAACTACATGAAACTAAATGTTGACATCTTCCTGATGGGAAAATCAATTTCCAGATCAATTGACAGTGACTTTCTGAAACAGGGCAATATCAACCCACTGGTTAGAGATCGTTGTTCTCCTGACTTCTTTTGACTATCCTCCAACTAAAACTAAACAGCATGAAATACCTCTGAGCACATCCTGTGAGCAACTATAGTACCGTTTTTTTTTTTTTTTTTTTTTTTGGTGGGTTGGAATGATTAAAAGTAGATATCCTTTTCGAAGTATAAGCCTCAGGTTCAAGTGAGAGCTAGATCGCAGTTTTCACAAAGCTTTAGCGTTTAAGAATGAGTAAAGTACATAGTTTACTGGAGACCATTTCAGATTAGAGACACTTGCCCTATCCCTTAAACACCAAAGTGAAAGGGAAAGAAAGAAGTTAAGAACTTAAAAAAATCATAATAATTTGCCTCTCTACTTGTCAATTTTCATAAGTTAATAGCTTAATTATTCACTTCAGCAATGAACGACCTACTAATCAACAATCTTTTATTTTTCTTTTAAATATTGAATATACTAAAGACGCAAAACAGGACAAGGACATAGTGATTTCCAGGGCAATTTTCCAATGTTATACAATTCATACACGGCACAAAGGCAAATGCAATGCAAAAGTGTGCACTCCATGTCTCATCCACACGAACTCGTATGCGACAGACATTTCAATGGCATCAGATAAAACAACTCTTTCACCAATGATCTTGTTCTTCAGCGCAGTAGCAGGAGGAAAAGACGAGATTGTCTGAAGAATGACTTTACGGAAAAATTCACAAGCTGATCAACAACACAACCAGCTTTCAAGACGAGAAACTGACAACTAGGAACAAAATATTACCTCCTTCTCATTTTGATAAGCTTGAGCACAATCAATATGCCTGTACCCAACCTGCACACGCAGAGCACTCGAATTAAAATCCTCCTAAATCATGCCAAAACAGACATTTTTGCAGCTCAACACAGCATCAAATAAATCGAACCCATTTCAGAAAAAAAAAAAAAAAACTAAGAACTGCAAAAACTAGCCATCAAATTGCGAAAACCACAGTCACCCATGACTCGTGATCAAAGCGTAAGCAACGATCGACACAAAGCGGGCTCCATTTCCTTGTCTCCAAGCAAAGAAGGTCAACAAAATGAAAGCAACTCAATCGCTTTTCACTATAGTGTTGCAATTCATATTTGAATCTCGAGATCTCGGGTCTCCGATTCCACAAGCAGATCCTTGCACCACAAAACATGAAAAAGCGAGGAAAAGATACAAACTTCAATCGACTCTTAACCGGTTCATGCACCCACTAAACTGACCCAGCAATTCCTGGAGAAAGGTCAGGAAAATAAAATAAAATAAAATAAAAAATAGACAGGAGCAAAAGAACATGAAAAGAGAAAAAAGAAAAAAAAAGGACCTTGATGGCGGTGGTGACGGCGTCGACGCCGTCACCGGTCTGCCAAGTGCCCAGCCCGACGGAGGGGATCTTGGCCCCGGTGTTGAGCTCGAAGAAACGAATCGCCTTCGCCATTTCTCTCTCGAAAACGCGAGCTTCGATCTCACCCTAGTCCCGCTCCGGGCTGGTGGGGAAGTAAGGCAAAAGGAGTGCGAATGATCACGGGAGCAACGGGCCGACCATAAAAGGCAAAATCCATGGAGAATACGCCACTGCACGGACGGCAGTCCCGAATCTTTTTTTGACTAGAGTTGCAAAATCCAACGGGTCGTCGCCGTATTCTTGGATCAAGCGGGTGTCATGGAAATCGAAAGGCTACCGTCACGCTGAAGCTAAGGCTACCCACGGGCCACGACCATGTCGGCATGATCTCTAGAGAGAGATCGTTTTGCGAGGACCATTTGCTTTTTCAGGGAGTCACCTTTATCTCTAGGCCCCTCCACGTGTTATTCGGGGGCTCACATTTTATCGCACTCGCGTACGTCCGAATCACTGAAAATCTTTTTCGTGTCCAAGGTGTCGCATCGGGAGGAAACGCCCCAACCGACATTTTCAGGCCTGATTTGGTTCATTATAAGGAGACGATAGTGACGCAGTAAGAGTAGAAATTGATTTGATAAGTGATGTGAAACAAACGAATTATATTTGACATTCAAGAGTGATTTCCCAAATCATCTGATGTATCGCTTCGGTGATTAAGTTTTAAAATGCTTAGCTTTTGTCATAGAATAACAAGAATTAGCATAAATAATAAGTTATTGAAAAGGTAATTAATCTTCGAGTAGCAATGTGTTTTGGTAACTTCTTGAATAAATTGTAATCTATTTATGATTTAATATCATTACCTTAAATCATTAATATAGACAAAATCTTTAGAGTCGAAAAAAAAAAAAAAAAAAAAGCACCTACCTTATGAAGTTTCCTTCTTATAAAAGTTTTCCAAATCCAGATATTAATAAAGGTCCAATTTAAGATTACCCTTTAAATTGATTAGTTCCCTTTTACTTCCTCACTTTCACACCTCTTCCTATGCTAATAAAAATTTAGTAGGAGAGCACTTCTAATTTTATGTTGGGTTGGGTTACCTTTTCCCTACTTTCCAAGTGCCTATAGGCTTTTAAGTGTTTTTTTTTTCGAGAAACTATTGAGCGAGTATGGTATATGTATTAAAATGCATATAGATCATGGAATATCACATGTCTCACTTGCGATATGGCAAGTTTCACTAGGACTGACGGTACATATACATGTATGTGTATATAATTGCAACTCTAGTCTATTTAAGCATCCGGTTTGTTTAATCCCATCCATGTACTTGCTTTTTTTTTTTTTTTGCTAATATAGTCTGTGAACTATGTGCTTTTTTTCCAAATTGGTCCTTCAATTAAAAAAATGAAAATGTTGATGTGGTTGTGAGTCACCTAATGATTATGACTTGCCATCCTATATGGCTTTTAATTTTTTTTTCTAAATAATAATAAACAGAAGAAGCATTTTTAAAATATAGAAAATAAAAAAGTTTCACATTAAAAAAAGAGAGAGACATTTAACCCTTGCAAGGATCGGCAAAGAGCGGATTGCCATTGTTTGGCAAGGGGGGACCTTGTTGATGGCAACTAGGTCACACAACCCCAACAATAACTTGCTAGGGGTTTCAAGTGTAGGAAAAAGCCTGATAAGAATAAATAAATTTGCCTGAGGCATGCAAGCATAAGTAATATTCTTAAGGATAATTCCGCCCCTCGGAGTGCAAAACTCGATGCGAGAAGCTTCTGATAGCTATCCTCTCAAGATACAACAGACTTTCTTCTATATTCTATACTGAATATTAGAATAAATAGAAACAACGTTGTATATAACCCAGCAAGGAAAAAAAATGAAAGATTTTTTAAAGAAATAATATTCTCTATTTCATTTGGTGTATATATTTTTAAGATTGTCTTATGAGATTTTATATTCAGACAAAATAGAGCCGTTAAAAAAGCCATTGTAAAATAATGAATGATTTATTTGAGAAATAAATTAAACGTTACAAAACGATTGAAAAACCGTTATATGACCGTTAAGAAATCGTTATGTGACCGTTAAAAATAATTATGGTCTTCAATACGGTCATAACTTTTATCGAAACTATTATTGTTAAATATTTCAAAATATTATTGAAATATCCAACAATCCCCCACATATTTCAAAAAGATTTTGAAAATAAAAAATTAATATGATACTGGGTTATTGGAGTATAATGCATCGGAACTAGTGCTTGTTAGGCTATGAACTAGCCCTAGAAAAAATGAAATATAATTCACAAAATTATTGGTGAAGTTTGAAACTTCTATGAACCAAAAATTTCTTTTGTAAATTATAATTTTCATCAATCACATTGCACTCCCACAAACTTTATTGTTCAACGCGATTTTGCACTAATAGGCCATGTGCGTGCTTGGTTTATTCATAAGTGTTTTAGAGATTTTCGCCAAAAATTCTCATAGGAGCAGCCCTACTCCACACTTATATAAGTGATTCCATCAAGTGTATTCTGCAGCTTAATACACCACGAATAATGGCTGTGGAATTTCATTAAGAGTTTAGCTCAACCTCTTCTTCTTTTTTGCAATTTTGCACCATTCTCATCTTAGGATAGACAATAATTTTTAGTAGTGCATCACTAGAACAACAAGTGACTTGTTATTACCCATATGAACCTAATTCATGGGATCGTCAATCACATAGGTTAGGTTACCATCACTGTTGTTTTTCCTCAATTGGCTTAAGTTCCATTCTCCTCGATGTGTCATAAATTAATTTTCTTCCCACAGATTTAGTCAAAAGATCGGCCAAATTCACTTTTGACTTTAAAAATTATTTTTTAATCAATAAAATGGAGCCGGGCTGGGCTAGGGCCAGCCTTAGCCAAGCCCCTCCTTCATTTCCCTTTTATTTTTCTCTATTTAAGCCGACCCAGCCCACTTCTTCTTTATCTTTATTCTTGGCCCAACCCTCTCCTCTTCTCCTATCCTTCTCTCTACTTTCACTGTAGCCTCGACATCATACAGGGAAGCAAGGACAGAGGACATGCTCCCGAATAGTGGCAGAGGAACTAGGGCAAGCATCAAATCGAAGTTAGTGGTCGGGGCAGACCGACAACAACAGCTGGCGTCGCAAGAGGCCATGCCCACCGAATGGCTTAAAAGGTGAGGGGAGGGCTCGCTTGGAGAGCTTGGAGAGACATAGAGGGAGGCTTGGGTTCTAGAGAGCAAAATCTGGGAGAGAGAGCTTGAGAGAAAGCTAGCTGGAGAAAGTGAGCCAGAGAGAGAATGAGCTGGAGAGAGAGGGTTCCAGAGGAAGTGAGCGACCTTAAGGGCGAGGGTGAGCTCGGAAAAAGGGACTGGTCTTCTTCTTCCTCGGGGCTAGACAAAATAGGGCGAAGAGACCAAGAGGGCTTGAAACCAAGAGGGAAAGAGTCCGGGCGAGGGAGAGAGCTTTAGCCAACGCTTTAGCTGCACCTGAGCCCTATGGACAACCTCTTCCGATTGACACCATCGCACCGAACTAGGTAAGTCTCTTTGTGCGTGCTCTGCTTCAGGCATGCCGGGGCCGAAGCTCACGGCTATGCAGTTCATGCGAACTCTGGCCCCGCCAATCCCCCATTAACGTCTTCATGCGAACACCAATGTTTATTATATTTGGTAATATTGTGATATATATCAACTCTTTTGTATTCAATAAAGTGATTTTAAATGCATTGTTATATATATATTGAAAATCTCAAGGTATTTTGTAAAATTTGAGTAAAGGTTAAGGGCATCTGGCTACTAGCCTTAAGGACATGTCTTGTTATACATAAAGATTAGTTAACCATAAGGATAAGACATATATTGATTCATTTGGACTACATACTTAAAGTAAGAGAATGATAACTGACAAAGGAGTAATACATAAGGTATTACTTTTTATGATATGTGTTATCCATTTATCAAACTACCATATTGAATCTATATCAGTAGTGTTAAAAGCATTTGTGACTATAGTAGGCTTTATATGTATACATGCAATTACCATTATAATTCGGTATTTGAGACTTTATGGGATATGATTGATTATTAAGAATTATCTCTAAACTAGGGTACGTACATACAATACCATTTCAATTAATATAGCCTAAGTGGGAAAATGTAAGAGTTTTTACTAATGTGAGCTATATTAATTAATATTGTAATTTATCTTTTTACGGGATTGGTCTAATAAGGTGAGATAAAAAGATTATTAATTAATCTAATATGGGGCCGACTAAAGTAGCCTAAGTTAAGAAGGCATCACTAAAAATTTTATAAATAGTGTTCAAATCTTTTCTTTAATCTTGCCATATAATTATCCTCACATAAGAAGTGATTACTAAACATTAAAGACGAATGGTAATCTCATTGAGCCAATGATATAGAGAGCAATAGAGGAGAAGTTCTTGAGTTTGGATCGTCGCTATTCTGCATCAAGAATGATGATCCAAATTAGGTGCGCAAATCTCTTTACTTGATTACATATATGTTTTTTATTCTAACTATGGAGATATTGGAGTGAAAACCAAATCTTTTTACTTGATTACGTATATGTTTTTTATTCTGACTATGGAGATATTGGAATGTGTTTTCACGTCTAATAACTCTGTCTCTCTGCCCCTGTTGCCCTGATTTACAAGCTAAAAGGCTAATGAGATGATCGAATTTATGTTTGGTAGGAATTCATAGGCATAAACAGCTAAAATGAAAGTAAACAAAAGCTAAGTTATTAATGGAAAACGCAGCTCGCGTGCCTCACATGATTGCTTATGTCTACTCAAACCTCGTCATCCCAAAGCTCTTCGACCGTCTCGTATACACCTAGGGTCTTGTGTACAAACGCACGGCACAGCCCTCCGCCGCCCCATCGCTTGCTCAACCTACGCCCAACTTCTCTCCTCTCCTTCGAGGACTAACCACCACTCCCTCTCTCCCCTTATGGCCATAGGGGCTGGATTCACACGGTGGTTGAATTCCTCGTGAATTGGAGGATGCGTGGCCTCGGGGACCTTCAATCGGCGGGCAGCCCCCATCGTGGCGACGACAGATAGAGAAAGTTGACTGCAACACGTAGAGCTCACAAAGAAAAAAGATTAACGATCCGATTATTTAATGAATCCAGAAGAAGTAACCAACACCGTCGTTAGTGGTAGTCGTAGGTCATGCATCTTGACAGTGCGACAGGCGGCAACCCGAATAGAGAGAGGGTGGTCACCTGAGTTTGGTGGGTGTTGTTGAAGCTTTTGTCGAGAGAGAGAGAGGAAGAGGAGCAAAAGTGAGAAGGGAAGATAGATAAAGGCAAAAAGTAAACGGAACGATAAACATGGACCATCCATAACCGTAGGTCATATATATAAGTCACGAATACACAAACAATCATGCCTTTCCAGCATCTCCAATCACAGTTCTGCCGATCAATGAGCTAAAAAGTAATAAGATGTTTGAACTTATGTTCGGCAGAATTTATAGGCATAGCAGAATACGAAAGCAAATAGAAGCTAAGCTGCTTGACAAAAACCACGGCTCTCACGCTTCACATGCTTGCTTCAAGTCTATTCAAACCTCGCCATCCCAAAGTTCTTGGACCGTCTTGTATGCGCTCAGAGTCTCATGCACAAAGCCAGTGCCCTTGATTAGTTTGTCCTGCATGACCCAAAAAAAAAAAAAAAAAAAATCCATCATTGCAAGGATTTGTAATTTCTTAGTTCTCACTCCCTAGAAAGTTCTTTAAGTAGTACTTTAGTTTCGCTATGCTTCCCGCTCGTGCTTGTTGTTGGATTGCATAGCGCACATGAAGAGAATGCAGGCAGGCGAGGAAACAGCAAACAGAAATTTACTTGCCTGAGGTATTTCGGAAAACTTGCAGAACAAGTCATCGGGTATGGACCAGTTGAAGACGTCAAAGTTTTCCTTGATTCTTGCTTCGTTTGTGCTTTTAGGAAGCACGCTGTGGCCCATTTGGAGTCCCCAACGAAGTGACACCTGAGCTGGAGTCTTGCCCAGTTTCTCTGCTATGGTAGTGATAACTGGATTCTTAAGGATATCACTCTTGATAAATCCCGTGCCCGGGGATCCCAAGGGCGAATACCCCTATAGGAAAGGAATACCATTTTGATTCAAATTACATAACTGACTAGTAGTAAATAAGAAGAAAAAGCATGTGCAGAGACCCAAAGGGTTTAATTATTTGTTTTAACTAGCTGGTAAGGAGACAGACGTGACATATAAATGAAGAAGATGAAAATGGACATTTGTAATATGGGAGCAGATTGCTTCATCTCAATGTCAAGCATGTCATGTGACACCTATAAAATTGTTAAGAACTACTTTTGCCCAGAAACTCATAAAATAGCGAGTGTCAAAGGAAAAGGTTCTATTTAAAATTAGAAGGTCCAAGAAAAACATGCAGATTGACAAATATACTGCATGATAAAAGAGGAAAAACATTTCTCTGTCTGGCACTTTAAATGACCAACGCACTGAAGTCCACATGCATCGTTATCTAGATATCTTAACAAGTCACTTACCGATAAATGTACGCCCCTGGATTTGCAAAACTCACGCAGCTTCCCTTGCTGCCAATAAGGGTGGCATTCCACTTGGTTGACAGCAGGAGGAACTTCTGCGATGTCCAGCAAATCGCCGAGCTTCTTGGAGGAGAAGTTGCTCACTCCAATGGCTCGAGCCTTGCCAGAACGGTATAGTGCCTCCATCGCTTTCCACGTACTGGGTATGTCCGGCTGGGTAAGGTTTTCAGGCTTGAAGCCGACTGAGCCCTTCCTCATGCTCACCGGCCAGTGGATCTTCAAACAGTAAACCAAATTTAAGTCAATATTTAATGTACATCCCAATGGCACACAGAAAATGAACATAAAACAATAAAAGCGTTCTGTGTCTTTAATTAAGCCAGAAAAGTTCATCGATGGATCTGCACCAGGTAAAGATCCAGATACTCGAGCTGCAAGTTCTCCAGGGTTCTGTCTAATGCCTTGGGAACATCTTCCGGAGCGTGATCAGTACACCTGCAGCAAATTGTTTAAGAAATGAGACAAAAAAGGAGGACATAGTGATTAGGTGATCCCCAGATGAATCATCCTGTTTTCTAGTCGCATGGTCCTAGGATTAACACTACTGGCTCAAAACTTGAAAAAAACATGTTTGTAGCATAGGGAAGAACCAAAACATACGCTAGCTTGGAAGTGATCCACAAATCCTCGCGCTTCACCACACCCTCGCTGAATAATTTCTGGAGAGCAGTACCAATCTGTTGAAAATTGGAAGACCGAATTAGCAAAAGCAGACCATGGTTGACCATCCTGCTAAATGGCCACATCTTGATCGTGCCCTAAGTGAAATGTACGTTAGCAATAGAAAGGAAAAGGAATAATTGATATCCGACCATAAAACTACAAGAAACTAAATGTTGACATCTTCCTGATGGGAAAATCAATTTCCAGATCAACTGACAGTGACTTTCTGAAACAGGGCAATATCAACCCACTGGTTAGAGATCGTTGTTCTCCTGACTTCTTTTGACTATCCTCCAACTAAAACTAAACAGCATGAAATACCTCTGAGCACATCCTGTGAGCAACTATAGTACCTTTTTTTTTTTTTTTTTTTTTGTGGGTTGGAATGATTAAAAGTAGATATCCTTTTTGAAGTATAAGCCTCAGGTTCAAGTGAGAGCTAGATCGCAGTTTTCACAAAGCTTTAGCGTTAAGAATGAGTAAAGTACATAGTTTACTGGAGACCATTTCAGATTAGAGATACTTGCCCTATCCCCTAAACACCAAAGTGAAAGGGAAAGAAAGAAGTTAAGAACTTAAAAAAATCATAATAATTTGCCTCTCTACTTGTCAATTTTCATAAGTTAATAGCTTAATTATTCACTTCAGCAATGAACGACCTACTAATCAACAATCTTTTATTTTTCTTTTAAATATTGAATATACTAAAGGCGCAAAACAGGACAAGGACATAGTGATTTCCAGGGCAATTTTCCAATGTTATACAATTCATACACGGCACAAAGGCAAATGCAATGCAGAAGTGTCCACTCCATGTCTCATCCACACGAACTCATATGCGACAGACATTTCAATGGCATCAGATATAACAACACTTTCACCAATGATCTTGTTCTTCGGCGCAGTAGCAGGAGGACAAGATGAGATTGTCTGAAGAATGACTTTACGGAAAAATTCATAAGCTGATCAACAACACAACCAGCTTTTGAGACAAGAGAAACTGACAACTAGGAGCAAAATATTACCTCCTTCTCATTTTGATAAGCTTGAGCACAATCAATATGCCTGTACCCAACCTGCACACGCAGAGCACTCCAATTAACATCCTCCTAAATCATGCCAAAACAGACATTTTTGCAGCTCAACACAGCATCAAATAAATCGAACCCATTTCAGAAAAAAAAAAAAAAAACTAAGAACTGCAAAAATTAGCCATCAAATTGCGAAAACCACAGTCACCCATGACTCGTGAACAAAGCGTAAGCAATGATCGACACAAAGCGAGCTCCATTTCCTTGTCTCCAAGCAAAGAAGGTCAACAAAATGAAAGCAACTCAATCGCTTTTCACTATAGTGTTGCAATTCATATTTGAATCTCGAGATCTCGGGTCTCCGATTCCACAAGCAGATCATTGCACCACAAAACATAAAAAAGCGAGGAAAAGATACAAACTTCAATCGACTCTTAACCGGTTCATGCACCCACTAAACTCACCCAGCAATTCCTGGAGAAAGATCAGGAAAATAAAAAAAAGACAGGAGCAAAAGAACATGAAAAAGAGATAAATATAAAAAAAAAAAAAAAAAAAAAGGACCTTGATGGCGGTGGTGACAGCGTCGGCCACGACGCCGGGATCGGCCTGCCAAGTGCCCAGCCCGACGGAGGGGATCTTGGCCCCGGTGTTGAGCTCGAAGAAACGAATCGCCTTCGCCATTTCTCTCTCGAAAACGCGAGCTTCGATCTCACCCTAATCCCGCTCCAGGCTCGTGGGGACTAAGGCAAAAGGAGTGCGAATGATCACGGGAGACACGAAGTCGCGTCGAATGATTCTCTAGGGCCGACCGTAAAAGGCAAAATCCATGGAAGATACGACACTGCACGGACGGCAGTCCCGAATCTTTTTTGACTAGAGTTGCAAAATCCAACGGGTCATCGCCGTATTCTTTGATCAAGCGGGTGTCATGGAAATCGAAAGGCGACAACTTCATGGCGCACGGGCACACGTCACGCTGAAGCTAAGGCTACCCACGGGCCACGACCATGTCGGCATATCTCTAGAGAGAGATCGTTTTGCGTAGGGGTGTGCAACGGGAACCACCCAATCAAGAATCGGCCGGACTGGACCGAACCGGCCGGTTTTGGGCGGTTCCCACGGTCGGCGGTCCGATTCCCGGTTCCTAATCTTGGAATCGATGGCGGTCGGTCCTGGTTCCGGTTAAGGTGGGAGGCTGGGCCAACCTGACCGACCTGACCAAAACAAATTTTTTTATATATAATTTATATATATATAATTAATAAAATATATAAACATGATAACTTATTGCAACTAAAATTGCAATTTGAGGTAGCATCATCTTACGTGGCCAAGAGACCATTAAAACTATTTTTATTACTCTTTTATTTATAGAAAAAAATCTCCTTGTTAGTTTTTGTTGGAAATATGATTTGTTTTTTTATTCTAATTATCTAAATACGGTTAATTGATTCTATGAATCCATGAGATTGGATATTAGGACAGTAGTATAGGAAACAACATATTTTGTATATTCTTTCCTATCGTACTCTTTTCTTGTATTATTAATAGGTGTGTAATACATGTACAAACACAGCAATACACAATACAGAAAATTCCTCCAATTCCTTCTCAGTTTTTGTCAATTTTCTTTCTCATTTTCTATCAGTTTCATCTTCTACTTGATGTGGGACTAGGGTTCCAAGAGACCCATAAGGCACTTCAAGCCTCCAAGAGTCCCACATTGACTAAACATTTAAAGAGCAGAAATTGTCTATAAAATCTAAGCCATGCATAACTTTTAGCCAAATTATTCACGGCTTTCATGGTTAAAGTTAAGTGTGAAACATACGAAGTGTGAATCACATTTGAATATTTTGCACATAGAAACATGTGTAATTAGTTTTGTTGAATTGCTCGAGAACCGAATTGGATTGATCGGTCCAGAGCGCGATCACTCTTTAGTGCAAAAAAGTAGAGCCGATTTTGTTGGACCGGACCAGAACTGATGGTCGGTCCGGTTCCCGGTCCTAGGACCAAACGGTCCGGTCCACGGTTTGCAATTTTGGGAACCGGTGCTCCCGGTCTGGTTCCCGATTCCAAGGTGGAACCGGACCGAACCGGGAACCGATCACCCCTAGTTTTGCGAGGACCATTTGCTTTTTCAGGGAGTCACCTTTCTCTCTAGGCCCCTCCACGTGTTATTCGGGGGCTCACATTTTATCGCACTCGCGTACGTCCGAATCACTGAAAATCTTTTCGTGTCCAAGGTGTCGCGTCGGGAGGAAACGCCCCAACCGACATTTTCAGGCCTGATTTGGTTCATGATAAGGAGACGATAGTGACGCAGTAAGAGTAGAAATTGATTTGATAAGTGATGCGACGAACTGTAGTTGGATATTTGACATTCGAGAGTGATTTGTCGAATCAATTGATATATTGTTTCTGTGATTAAGGTCTTAGCGTTTGTCATAGATTAACCAGAATTAGCATAAATAATAAGTAATCGAAATGGTAATTAATTTTCGAGTAGCAGTGTGTTTTGGTAACTTCTTGGAATAACTTGTAATCTATTTATGATCTAATATCATTACCGTAAATCATTAATATACACAAAATCTTTAGAGTCGAAAAAAAAGGCACCTACCTTATGAAGTTTCCTTCTTATAAAAATTTTCCAAATCCAGATATTAATAAAGGTCCACTTTAAGATTACCCTTTACATAGATTAATTCCCCTTTAGTTCCTCACATTCACACCTCTTCCTATGCTAATAAAAATTTAGTAGGAGAGCACTTCTAATTTTATGTTGGGTTGGGTTACCTTTTCCCTACTTTCCAAGTGTCTATAGGCTTTTAAGTGTTTTTTTCGAGAAATTATTAGGTATGGTATATGTATTAAAACACATATGGATCATTGAATATCACATGTCTTACTTGCCATATGGCAAGTTTCACTAGGACTGACGGTACATATACATGTATGTGTATATAATTGCAACGCTAGTCTATTTAAGCTTCCAGTTTGTTTAATCCCATCCATGTACTTGCGTTTTTTTTTTTTTTTTTTTTTGCTAATATAATCCGTAGACTATGTGCTTTTTTCCAAATCGGTCCTTCAATTAAAAACATGAAAATATTGATGTGGTTGTGAGTCACCTAATGATTATGACTTGACATCCTATATGGCTTTTATTTTTTTTCTAAATAATAATAAACAGAAGAAGCATGTTTAAAAATATAGAAAATAAAAAAGTTTCACATTAAAAAGAGAGAGACATTTAACCTAGGATTGGCGAAGGGCCGATTGCCGTTGTTTGGCAAGGGTGGGACCTTGTTGATGGTAGCCAGGTCACACAACCCCAACGATAACTTGCTAGGGGTTGCAAGGGCTTACCGAGGTCGGTGTGACCCTAGTTGAGATCTAACTCACTCGGAATTGCATGACCCCAAGGGGGCAACATCAAGGCTGCATGACCCCAACTTCAGTTGGAGGTGGTCATCACCGTTTTGCGTATCGATTAGTCCCTGTATTTGTGCATATGAGCTTCGATTGACGGTGACCTTGCTGTCGCAGGCTAGAGGCAGGAAGGCTTGCCGGAGCTTGCTAGTGCCTAGGTGCCACCGTTCCTCCCTTCTTCTTTCTCTGAGGTTTTTTGTTGAAATTTTTAACGTCATATCCGCATTAGCAACAAATATGCATCTTAACTTTACTTTTATCCAATTATGTTGATGCGGCCATCCACGTTAGCATCTCTATTTGCATTTTTAATAGAATGACTGACTCGAACGAGAAACCATAGAGTTTGGAGACTATATTGGCAAAAAAAAGAAAATATCGAAGAGATAAAACAAATCGAAAAATTGTAAAAATGACCAGTGCCATTATCCTATTCAATAGATGTGGCACCTGACATCTTCTCTTATTTAAAGTCTCTTTCTTCTCTATTTATGCTGTTATATAAAACAAGAGTCTCCTATTTCTTAGGGTCATTGTTATCCGGTTTTCCCCTTTTATCCCTGAATATGCTAATCTTGAATATATAATGAGTACAAGGGTTATTTTGGTAACATCACAACAATTGAAAACTCACATGTTGGCTAGGGCTATCAAAACGTTACGACCCTACCCAACCTAAACACGAAAAATAAGTATTTTAGCGTCATGTTTTAATGTTATCTGGATAAATGATTATAAATTGGGTAGGTACTTATCTGACGTTAGGTTAGGGTTTTGATATTGTTCATGACTTTTTTTTATCGGGCTAGTCACGCATGGTATTAATTTTTTATTGTTTTGCTGCTCAAAGTTTTCTCCCAGTTTTCCGAATTCTATGATAGTGCATAAATTATGTAAAACTATACGTAAAGAGTTTTCTCCTCCCACGTTTATTTAGACTACGACATGCATGACTTTATTTTTTGTGCTTAATAAACAAATTATATCTTATTCTCGCTTATGGTACTTGGAATATAGCTTTTTGTTGGCACGTAGCACCTTTTCTAATAAAAAAAAAATCAACAGTTGCATTATCTATGTTTTCTATAAAATGTTTGAAAATTTTGAGGGATATATTAGATTTCGGGGAAACCAAAATCTAGATGATTAAACAATGACTAACCTTCTCAATGTCTACGTGCATCTCAATGCCCAGTTGATATTAAGTATAAGCAAATAGTTAGTCGATTATTACTAATTGCCCAAGTGGCCTTAACGATCATCATCACATTATATCTTAGACAATCGTTATGTTGGGTAATGGTTCATAATTCTCAGATGAACGGGAGGGGTCTAGGGTTTGCTTTAGCAAGGGTCGCAAGGGCAATGCCTCTGAGTCATTAGAGAGCTTTTATAGTTCGAGCTTGGGTCAATGAATAGCTACTAGGGGGTGTGTGTATATATATTATCTTTCTTTTGTAATTGAAAGATGTAACAAAGATGTGTGATGTGCTAATTATAGTGGAATCCTTAGCTGGTACAGTCTTAGTTTAAGAGTAAATTAAGATAAAATCATGTGCTCAAATTCTCTTTCTCACTTTTACTCTCTCTTTTCTTGTGATTATGCATCGAATCCTAACAGTTATTTGGTCATCTTGATAAAAATCAAATGTATATCCAAGTGAATGCTAATACATCATGCTTTCCACTTTAGATTCTACTATAGTGAAAATGTAGCCGTTTAGAATTATTAGTAATGTGTATTATATGGCAATTTTGACCCCTCATCTTAGATCCTGCGTCCATCACCAATTGTGCAATCACTAAATCTACAAAATACAAATCACAAATCAAAATATGGGTAAGAAGGGAAAACAAATGAAAGCAGAGCCTTTGATAACGGGTTGGCTACGACGTTGGAAACGACCGCCAAGCTCAAAGAAACGAATCGCCTTCGCCATTTCTTTGAATCCTCCACACAAGCTTTGGAAAATAAAACGTGCAAATAATACAATCTCCGTTTGGTACCAAAAACTGTTTTTATTTGTCGTTTTTTGCTGAAAAGAAAAATGAAAACTGTTTCCTCGAAAAGGTGTTGTTTGGTAAGCAAAAATTAGAATAGTAGTCCGAGTTGAAAATTTTGATAACATGTTAGGTGTGCGACAACGACGGCCACTTTTCATTAAAGTTTTTGCCCGTGCGATTTTATAACGGGTTGTCCTTCGTTTAGAAAAGAGGAATACTTCATCTCAGTAAATTTATTTTTCAATTTTCTTTACCATTATCATTTTATATTTTGTTTCCTCAGACGATATATTTTTTTTCTATCAAATAATAACTTTCACTAGGAATGATAGTGTGTGTGTATATATAGTTGCAATGCTAGTCTCTATCGTCTTTTAATTTATTTAATCTCGTTCATGTACTTGTGCTTCTTGTTCATTTTTGCTAGCAAGGTCCCTAAATTGTGTGTTGTTGCGCTCATATTGGTCCTTCGATTAAAAAAAGAAAAAGAAGACTATGGGTGTGCTATTGAGTCAATATTTGATGATGATGTGACATCTTATACGGATTTTTAATTTTTTCTGAAAGTTACACCAGGACATTTTTATCTGATGGCGTGCTCCCTCGAATTGTCATTGATGTTTTGCTTTTCTTTGTGGGCTGTCATGCCTCTTATAGTTGTTCAATATCGAAGAAGGGCTTCATCAAAACTACTATCTTGAAGCATTCCAAGCATCACTGAAGCCCAAATTAGATAAATTCAAACAAATATTTTTGGACAAACAAACATTGTAATTGTTCATTCTGGGGCCATGTGTTTCAATGAGTGAACTTTTTAGGGCACGAACAGACTCTTAAGGCCCATCAGGAAGCAGCCACATTGGGCTGAACTCACTCCCAATTGCAGCCCAATCGCCGATTGTCTCCACAACATGGAATGATTTCTGGATCAGTTTCCCACATTGGCTGCTTAGGATAATCATAGAAAAAGAGAGATTTTTCAACACATTAAATTATTAATTTCTCAATTAATTCAAATTTGATTAGATGACGGTCTTTAATCGACTGTGAGAATAACGGTCTATTTTGAATCACAAAAATTAAATAGCAAATAATTATAAATTAGTGAGATAAGGGTTCCCAATTTTGGCTAAGTAGCTTCCATAATGGAGATAAGAATACCCAAGCTCTCTATTGATGTATGTAATATAGAGTTTTGAAGTTTGAAAAGCATGAAGGGTCGGGGAATAGACTTGTAATCCTAATCACATATGTAATATACAAAGTATGTTAGTGATGTTTGTATCTCACGTTCCCATGTTATTTGTGTCGGGGATTGTATGTTCACGTTTTTCTACATGCGTAATAATAAGAGATAAATGAATTCGGGACGGTGACAAAGCCTGGGATGTCGCAAAATAACTCGTAGCTCGACCTCCGAATAAAGGGGGTGTGACACCCGGTAAGGCCGTGCCAACCCTAGGTGAGGGCGTTAAGCCACTGCCGATGTCACCCAGATCAAGGCACCCAAGTGCAAGCCCGAGCTCGGGCCTAGCGAGGGTTGCCAACCCTCCCTGGGTCTAGCGAGGCCTCGCCTGGGACTGGCGAGGGCCAACTACTCTCGCCTAGGGCAAGATGAGATCGCCACCCCCCCCCCCCGGGTGATGGGTGGTAGCAACGGCAGCGCCTACCGGTGAGCCCCTACCTTACCTTTCTCTTCTTTCTCTTCTTTTTTTTTTTCAGATTGGTTTTTTATAAAATTTTAGCTCTTTTTAGTTTTTTAATCTAATTTAAATAATATATTAAAAAGAAAATAATTTTTAAAAAACCAACTAGGAGAGAGAAATTAATTTAAAATTGTTACGTCAGCATTTTCCATTAAATAAATTGACGATGTTAACTTGAGGACTTGATTGCACCTATTTTACAAGGTTTAGGACTTGATTACATTTTTTACAAGTTTTAAGTCTCAATTGTACTTTTATGACAAGTTTTAGAACTTCTAGTAAATTTATCCCTTGTTGATTTGTCTTGCTTTTAAAAAAATAAAAATATATGGATGCGATATGCTTTGGGGATTGTGCGAACATTTTTTTGGCGATGGGTGCTTGCTTATCTTTTATTTAATTGTTTCTACAAAAGAAAATCTGGAAAAAAAAAAGATTAGATAGAATTCAAATTGATATATGTCGATAATGTTACATGTCTAGTCTATATCTTGATTGATTTCCTTAAATAGTTTAGGATATATAGCGTCTATGTCAGTTAAAATATTAGAATTATATTATCATTTCAATTTCAATTTAACGTAAATTACGTCCTAATCTGAATCAGATATCTTTTTAAACTTGATAGTTAATTTAGAGTAATTTTTTATTTAGAATTTTTATTTAAAATAAATACCCAAAAAAATTGTCTCACGATAGATTATGTTTCTTTTCTTAGTTTAAATTGCATGTTTAAGTAATGAGTATTTTTTCATTACAAATTCTAATAAAAGAAATAAAAAAATATATCATAGGCATGTTAGTCTTAGGATCATGAAATTGCTCGTCGTTTAGAAATTGTATGCTAGATCATTTACTTAGGAATTGCATGTCAATCATTTACTTAGGAATTGCATGTCATACTTTGTACGTCATTACATATAGGTTAGTTTTCATATAATCAAGAGAAAACCCAAAAAGATACATTGAGTGGAATCGCATGTCAATTAAAAATCATATTAGGGTTAATAATGTGATTTTTTAACTAACATTAAAGATGATTACATTGCTTCGAGGTAAGTAATTCTTCTCTATCTTGCAATTTATTTATCGCTTTGATCATTGGGTGTTACTTTGGTAGTTTGCATACCCGTATGATCATCCCATATATTAGTGAGTAAATTAAAATGAATTCAAGTTACCTACTAAATATTTTTTGATAAAAAGAACGGTATCAAAAGGTTATTAGAGAAATCGCATATGATTTTCAATTAGGAGTTGCTACTTAAGCTTCAAGTTGTTAACATACAAATGATTTTCAATTAGGAGTCGCTAGTAATCTATTTTTTGGTGTGTCAATTAGAATTGTAACGAATGATTTAGTGAACCAAATATTATCGATAGACTTGGTTATGCTGGATTTCGTTAATGTTCTTTTGGTATTGTTCTTTTTATCAAAAAAATAATTAGCAGGCACCTTAAATTCATTTTAATTTACTCTATAACATATGAGGTGATTGTGTCCAATAATCAAAGCGATAAATGAATTACGAGATAGGAAAGAATTACTTACCTCGAAGCATCGTGAGCATTATAATGCTAGTTAGAAAATCACATCATCAACCCTAATATAATTTCTAATTAACACGCAATTCATATCAATGTATTTTTTTGTAAATAGGATGGAAGATTTTCCGTGCGACTAGAATTGTATCTCGCGATTGAGATCAGATTGCCGTCCATGCACACATTGTTAAATTAGGAAATAATCTTAATTTTTTAGTATACTCAGGAACTTATGGATACATTATTTCATTCAAGTGTTCACTTAAGATCACAATTTTCAAATAAAGAAATAAAATAGATGAGAATCAAATTAGAGAGAAGTCTTACCTAAATCGACATGTGGATAACATTTCCAAATCGAACTCGATGGGAATGACAGCTCGGGATCACGGACGGCAGATCACGGTTTGGGACTGGTGATGGTTCCCACTGAGGTGGACGCGGCGACTAGCTGGCTGAAGGAAAGTGCTGCTTGCGGTGTGGACGGGTATGCCAAGAGGCTGCTCACGATGCGACAAGGACGAACCGGTGAGCTCTTGGTGCTGCGACTTGCTGTTTGTGGTTAGGCACGGCAAGAATTCACTTAGGGAAACCCGCAACATATAATCAGTTTTGTCCGTATGAATGCCGATGGTGGACTGAAGATGATGCCGATGCTTGCTGGTGGATATCACAGCTACAGGGCTGCTGGTTGTTCGGCTCGGAGCACCGGTGCTGGCTCACGGGCTTGAGATCAAGACCAGAAACCTCCGCTTGAAACTTGCCCTTTGCCTCGACCAGGCCGTCAATAAGTCCAACAATCACCGTTTGCTACTTCTCCAGTCGCGGTCGCCTGGCCCTGCAGTGATGTTGCTCGTGGGGTAATGTATAGACACCAGAAGGATCCCCCGGAGTGGTACTTCGTGAACGAGGGATCAGCGCAGCAGCGGCGCCGTCGGAGGAAGAAGCAGCAGCGTGGCGGTGAAGAGAGGGCGTCCTGGACAGGCCGGAGCGACGGCCGTGGAGGAGCTTGGCCGCGGACTCCCTCCCTCCCTCCCTCTCTCTCTCTCTTCCAAGCTCTCTGCTTTTTGTTTCTTTACGCGTGGCCCGTGTATTTTCACATGTATCCTCCCTTCGAGAAATCCAATTGCATGTTTCCTTTAGCAGAGATGTTCGGTCAATCTTTGAATGGCTTGACTGAATTTTTCATGGCTAAATATATGTTACTCCTGCTTATTTTTCTTTAAATAAATTATTTTTTCCCTTTTCATTCTCTCATATTGACGAAATTTATACAATACACCCGTATTATTTCCAAGTTTAATAATACAATATCCTCTTGATTACGCATGAGTTTCAAATATCTGATGCAAAGCACGACATGATTTCTGTCCATGGGGCTGGAGGAACTCTCTTAACCCCTTCCTCCAACCCCGAAGGCTTAGTCTAATTTTATTAAGTTCAGAGCTATCCAATTAAAAATTTAATCCACTGCCAGTCCAATTAAATGCAATTAATTGAAATGTGCTCCCAATAACTATATGCAATTTAACTAATATTTTTGTTTAGCAGTCAAGGTCGATCCCTAATTTTTTTTTGGTAAAAGGTAAGAAATCGATCCCTAATTTTTTATTTTTTTGTGACTCAGGAAAACCCCGAAAGCCGACAGCCGGCAAGTAGAACCTGGGGGCAACATGAGAAAACCACCACCCCATGCCACCGGGTAAGTCACCAAGCAACTCAATCAGCCCCCTTGCTTCGCAAGGGCTTCGAACTCCTCCCCTCTGGGCGAAAGGATCACAGGAGCCTACCCAACTAAGCCACCACGGTCGGTGGTAATCGATCCCTAATTTTTATATGCAATAAACAACTAATTGTGTAGCCAAATTTTAGGTGTCAACAAGGAGATAAGGAAGTTCAACCAAGTCTGTGCATGCGAGGGACAAGCACACCAGAGAGGGAGTGAGCAATGAGAAAAAAATTTATTTCTATTTCTATTCTAAAAATAGGAAATAGAAACTTCTCATTTTTTTTTCAAACATATTTCTGGGCTGAAATTTTGTTTCGAAAATAGAAAAATAGAAAAACAGATAAATAGAATGATTATCATGTGTGCCCTTATTGGTTGCACGATCAGTGTTGGGCGTAGTATCTAAGATGAAGGGGTGAAGTTACCATATGATTTACATTTCTAATAAATCTAAAAAGTTAAAGTTTTCACCATAGTAAATTTTAAAGTGGAAAACATGTGAGGTAGTAGTATCCGCATCGATATGTATTTGATTTTTTTCACGATCACCACATAAAGATTGTTTAAGAGATAACGGTGATGATGATCAGTACAACAAGCGAAAAAAATATATAAATTGTTTATTAAGCACAAAAAATAAAGTCATGCATGTGCTAGTCTGAATAAATGTGGGAGAAGGAAACTTTTTATATATAGTTCTATATAATTTACACACTATCAAGAAATTCTAACAATCTAACTTTGAGCAACAAAAATTTATATAAAAAAAAATGACATGCATGACTAGTCATCCAAGACTCTCCATTTGTTTAGTCGGAAATGAACAGTTTAAATATATTTTTCTAAAGAAGATCGCTTGTATCACTTACAAAAATGAATGAACGAGAAATATTCTCATAATCCATAAAAATATTTAGATATAAATTGTTATCGATAATCAAAATATTTTTTATTAACTAATTAAGTGATATAAGCGATTGTTTTGAGAAAAAATATTTTTCAAATCATTCATTTTTTTATGAAATAAACGGAGCCAATGTTCTACTATTATTATGTTAATAACATAGTGAGTTTTCAATTGTTGTGATGTTACCAAACTAAGTCTCGTACTTAGTATATTCAAGATCATATATTAAGGGATAAAAGGGGAAACCAGATAATAAAATCCCCAAGAAATAGGAGGCTCTCTTGTTTTATATGACGATATAGATAGAGCGAAAAGAGACTGTTAAAAATGAAGAGATATCGTGTGCTACATCTATGTATATGGGACAAGGGAAATGAGTCGCTGTGATACATTAAAGATAGCGGTGGCTTGTCGACCACTAATTTTCTCAAGGAAATCGCTTGACCTGTTCAACTGATTTTCTTGAGAAAATTAAAAAATGGAAACTCTTGCTTGGTAGGATTTCCTCAAATCCCACTAGGTTAGATTTAACAAATATGAAGAAAGAAAATCAGCATAAGGAAATAGATAATTCTACAGTAAATTGAATACCACAACATAGATTATGACAAGTAAAAGAATATTATCACTATCTCAAAAGAAATCATTGATATCATTAAATACATTTGTTAAATTTCAAGAATGATAATATTTCGCTCACTGTTGACAAATTTAAATTTGCGAAAAAAAAAAACTAATGATCACAACTAGAAACATATTATCATTTTTCTCGTAAATCATGGTAATTAGGAGAGAAGTCTTTGACGTGGCACGTCTGGGAGGCGAGAGAGATTGGTGATGTGGTAGAGAAGAAATGACGAGAAGATATTCTTTTCTTTGGTTTTGACAAATAAGAAAGGGGAATGAGAAGAAACAGTCTTGTCACTCTCCCGATTGTGACGGAGCATGCTCCACCATAAGTTCTTCCTCAAAATCGGTTAATCGGGGCATCCAGTTTTGCTATGAAAATATACTTAAATTAAACGCTATAGTGCCGTTGTTAAACTATTCCATTTGATGGAACTTTCAAATAGGCAAAGATCAAATGAAAAGCGAACATAGTTCGGCCAAAAAATAAACTACAAAATAACAAGAAGAATAAAAAAAGACAAATTAAGTAATTGGAAGGTGGATATCCCAACTTTTCAAAGGATCTCTCAAAGAATTTTTTACTTAAAAAGGGCGAGTAGACTCACCATTAAAATTTTCATACCTGCAAGCCAATGTCAAAATGTGATTAACGACACGAATGCATACATAAGACATGTCGACAAGGCAAAACATTGTTGATGCTTTTAACTTTTTTGATCAAAAACTCGTATTTTTAGTGAGAAAGAGGAAAGAAAGGAGTAGCCACAAATTGGAAGAATCGGGGTTAGTGAACTGAGTTCTTTTTGCCCCAGAACAAAATTTAGTGTTTGAAATTGATGATTTTGAGTGAATTCATTAGTTTGCTTAGGTGGAAAACTTAATGTATCTTCAATGTAAAAGTTCATGCATCTATGAATTATTTAAGAAGTGAAGAATTGAGTTTTAAGTATGGAAAATTCCTTTGCCTTTTAGGTCCCGTAAAAATATGCGTTTGCTAATGTCGCTTTCATTGTATTTACAATATCTTAAAATATTATCCGAGATATCATAAAATAATTGATTTTACATTTAATTTATTTATTAAAATGTAAACAAATTTCACGTGTAGTAATTAAATTTCCTTGTTATCGGTTTCATGTCCTTTTTGGAAGAAAGAAATGGTGCCCGATATCTGTTAATTTGAGATACTTTCTCATATTTGCTGTTTGTCCTTGTATTGCGTAGGTTCCGGTTTCCTATAATTCCTCTATAGCAGATTGTGGTAAAAAAAGGCACCATTATTCCATGGTGAATAACGATGCCGTTAGCCTAGCCACTCATAGGATAATGACACCGCTTTTCTTTATAATGTTCCAATTTGTTCTATCTTGTCCATATACTTTTTTTTTCTATTGCCAGCGTGATCTCCAGATTTTATATTTTCTCGTTCAAGTCTGTCATTCTATTAAAATGCAAATGGAGATTCTAACGTGGATGGACACACCAGCGTAACTAGATAAACTAAAATTGAGATGCTTTTTTTTTTTTTTTTTTTTGCTGACCGGGATTGACATTAAAAAATTCAAAAAAAAAATCTGAGAGAGAAGAATTAAGGGAAGCAATGGTGGCACCCAGGCACTACTACCAAAGATCTGGCGAGCCTTGCTGCCTCTGGCCTACGATGGCAAGGCCACTGTCAACCGGAGCTCACATTCATAGATACAAGGACCAAGAGAGATGCAAAACGGTGATGACGGGGTCCAATTGAGGTCGGGGTCATGCAACCTCGATGTTGCCTCCTTGGGTTCAAGCAATTCCAAGTAAGCCAGATCTAGTCACGTCAACCTCGGTGACCTTCGCGACTCCTAGTAAGCTGTCATCGGGGTTGTGCGACACTGCCATCGTCAAGGTCCTGGCCTTGCCAATCCTTGTAGAGGTCGAATGTCTCTCTCTCTTTTTATTGTGAAACCTTTTTTATTTTACTTTTTCTGTATTTTCAAATATATTTATTCTGTTAAATATTGTTTAGAAAAAAAAAATTAAAAACCACATAGGATGTCAAGTCATCATCTAACAATGACTTAACAGCCACGTCAACGTTTTCTTTTTTTTTTTAACTGAAGGACCAATTTGGAAAAAAAAAACACAGTTTAGGGACCATATTAGGGGAAAAAAAAGCACATGGACATTATTAAACAAATTGAAAGACCACATAGACTAGCATTGCAATTATATAAACACACATGAATATGTACTATTAGTCCTAATGAAACCTGCCGTATTGCAAGTGGGACACACCATATTCAATGATCCATTCGCATTTAAATACATATACCACACTCAACTAATAATTACTAGAGAAAAAACTTTGAAGCCGATTAGCACTTGGAAAGAAGGGAAAAGGTAATACATCCCAACGTGGAATTAGAAGTGCTCTCCCACTAGTTTTTTATTAACATGAGAAGAGGTGTGAATGAAAGGAAATAAACGGGAATTAACCAATTTAAAGGGTAATCTTAAATTGGACCGATTTGGAATACTTTTATAAGAAATAAACTTCAAAAGGTAGGTGCCTTTTTTTCACTCTATTGATTTTGTCCTATATTAATGATTTACAATGATGATATTTAAATCATAAGTAGATTGTATTTTATTTCGAGAAGTCACCAAAACACCTGACTACTCATAAGATTAATCACCATTCCGATTCCTTAATATATATCATAATTATTGTTATTCTACGACAAAAGCTAAGTATTCTAAGACTTAATCATAAACCCAATACATCAATTGATCCAACAAACTATCAATGCATGTCGAATATGATTTGTTTGTTCAATATTCACTTATAATTTGCCATACCACTTGTCAATCCTATTTGTGCTCTTACTTCATTTCTATCGTCTCATCATCGTTAACTAAACCAGTAGGAAATGGTCTACGCAAAACGATCGATCTCTAGAGATGCGGAGATAGTCGTGGCCCGTGGGGAGTGTTAGCTTCAGCCTGACGTATGTTCATTCGCCAACCACAACACCTCTCGATCAAGAAAGATTATGGCTCTCAACCGTGCGCTGTCGTATCTTTCTTGGGTTTTGCCTTTTATGGCCTGCCCATTGCTATAAATTATTCCCCTGGTTCGATCCGACTCGATTCCTTCATTGTCTCACGTTATTATCATTCGCACTCCTTTTCCCTTTGCAAACCCAGAGTGGAACTAGACTGAGATCGAAGCTCGTGTTTCAAGAAAAATGGCGAAGGCGATTTGTTTCTTCGAGCTCAACACCGGGGCCAAAATCCCTTCCGTCGGGTTGGGAACTTGGCAGTCCGATCCTGGCGTCGTCGCCGACGCCGTCATCACTGCCGTCAAGGTTCTCTTTTTTTCCTCTGTTCTTTTGCTTCTGTATTCTTTTATTTTTCTGATCTTTCTCCAGAAGCTGCTGGGTGAGTTTAGTGGGCGTATGAACCAGTTAAGAGTCGATTGAAGTTTTTTTTTACCCCTTGGATTTTCATGTTTTGTCGTGCAAAATATGCCATGCAAGGTGGTTTCACGTCGAATCGGAGACCGGAGATTTATAGATTCAAAAATGAATTGCAACACTATAGTGAAAAGTGATTAAGTTTCTTTCATTTTGTTGACCTTCTTTGCTTGGAGACAAGAAAACGGAGCACTCTGTGTTGATCGTTGCTTACGCTTTGATTAGGAGCCGTGGGTGACTCTGGCTTTCGCAATTTGATGGCTAGTTTCTGTAGTTCTTAGTTTTTCTGCAATGAGTTCGATTTATTTGATTCTGTGTTGAGCTGTAAAAAATGTCCGTTTCGGCATAATTTAGGAGGATGTTAATTGTAGTTCTCTGCATGTGCAGGTTGGATACAGGCATGTTGATTGTGCTCAAATTTATAACAATGAGAAGGAGGTAATATTCTGTTCCCGGTCGCCAGCCTCCCGCATTTCAAAAGCCGGTCGCATTGTTGAGCTTGTGAATATTTCCCTAAAGTCATTCTCCTGACAATCTCATCTTATCCTCCTGCTAATAAGCCAAAGAACAAGATGATTGCAACATGCATCAGTGAAAGAGTTGTTATATTTGATGCCATTGAAAATGTCCGTCGTGCACGAGTTCATGTGGGTCGGACATGGAGTGCACACTTTTGCATTGCATGCTCAACATTGCATTTGCCTTTGTATCGTGTATGGATTGTTTGGACATTTGAAAATTGCCCTGGAAATCAATATGTCCTTGTCCTGTTTTGCGCCTTTAGTATCATCATTTAAAAGAAAAAGAAAAGCTTGTGGATTTTTAGGTCGTTCTTTGCCGAATAGTGAATACTTAAGCTATTAAACTCACAAATGTTGACAGGTAGAGAGGCATATTATTACGATTTTTTGAGTCATTAAGTTCTTTTTTTCCGTTTCACTTTGGTGTTTAGGGGATAGCAAGTATCTCTAATCTGAAATGGTCTCCAGTAAACTATGCACTTTACTCATTCTTAAACACTAAAGCTTTTGTTTCGATCCAAAAAAAAACACTAAAGCTTTTGTGAAAACTGTGATCTAGCTCTTACTTGAACCTGAGGCTTATACTTCGAAAAAAAATATCTACTTTTAATCATTCCAACCCACAAAAACAAAAAAGGGCGCTATAGTTGCGCACTGGATGTGCTCAATTGAATTATATGCTGTTTAGTCAAAAGAAGTCAGGAGAACAACAATCTCGACCAGTAGGTTGATATCGCCCTGTTTTAAAACGTCACTTTCAATTGATCTGGAACTTGATTTTCCCATTAGGAAGATGTCAATATTTGGTTTCCTATGGTTTCATGGTAGGAGATCAATTATTCATCTTCCTTTCTATTGCCAACATACATTTCACATACCAGGGCACAATCAAGATGTGGTCATTTAGTAGGATGGTCAACAATGCTCTGCTTGTGCTAATTTGGTATTCCAATTTTCAACAGGTTGGTACTGCTCTCCAGAAATTATTCAGCGAGGGTGTGGTGAAGCGCGAGGATTTGTGGATCACTTCCAAGCTATGGCATGTCTTGGTTCTTCCTTACGCTTCAAACATGTTTTGATTAGTATTTTCGAGTTTTGAGTCAATAATGTTAATCCTAGGACCGTGCAACCTGAAAACGGGGTGATTCATCTTGGGATCACCGAATCACTCAAGCCCTCCTTTTTTGTCTCATTTCTTAGACAATTTGCTGCAGGTGTAATGATCACGCGCCAGAAGATGTTCCCAAGGCAATAGACAGAACCTTGGAGAACTTGCAGCTCGAGTATCTGGATCTTTACCTGGTACAGATTCGATGATGAACTTTTCTGGCTTAATTAAGACAGAGAACGCTTTGCCTGGTCATTAGGGTGTACATAAAAATATGACTTGATGTGGTTTACTGTTTGAAGATCCACTGGCCCGTGAGCATGAAGAAGGGCTCGGTTGGCTTCAAGCCTGAAAACCTTACCCAGCCGGACATACCCAGTACATGGAAAGCGATGGAGGCACTATACCGTTCTGGCAAGGCTCGTGCCATTGGAGTGAGCAACTTCTCCTCAAAGAAGCTCGGCGATTTGCTGGAAATCGTGGAAGTTCCTCCTGCTGTCAACCAAGTGGAATGCCACCCTTATTGGCAGCAAGGGAAGCTGCGCGAGTTTTGCAAATGCAAGGGCATACATTTATCAGTAAGTGAACTTGTTAACATATCTTGATAAGGATGCACATGGACTTCAGTGTGTCAATAATTGAAAGTGCTAGACAAATGTTTTTCCTCTATTAGCATGCAGTATATTTGTCAATCTGCATGTTTTCCTTGGACCTTCAAATTTTAGATAGAACTTTTTCCTTGGAAACTCCCTATTTTATGCGTTTCTTGGCAAAGGTGTTCTTAACAATTTTAAAGTTGTGAACATGACATGCTTGACATCAAGATGAAGCATTCTGCTCTCTCATATTACTCATGTCCATTTTCATCTTCTTTGGGTCTCTGCACCTGATTTCTCTTCTTATTTACTACCACTCGGTTATATAATTCGAATCGAAATGATTTTTTCTGTCTCATAGGGTTATTCGCCCTTGGGTTCCCCAGGCAAAGATTCTATCAAGACCAATATCCTTAAGAATCCAGCGGTCACTACCACAGCAGAGAAACTGGGCAAGACTCCGGCTCAGGTGGCGCTCCGTTGGGGACTCCAAACGGGCCACAGCGTGCTTCCCAAGAGCACGAACGAAGGGCGAATCAAGGCAAACTTCGACGTCTTTGACTGGTCCATACCCGATGACTTGTTCTGCAAGTTTTCCGAAATATCTCAGGCAAGTAAATTTCTGTTTGCGGCTTCCTTGTCCACCTGCAGTCTCTTCCTATGCGCTATGCAATCCAACAAGCACAAGCGAAAGTATAGCAAAGCTAAAGTACTGCTTAAAGAACTTCCTAGGGAGTAGTAACCCACCCTGTTGGTGGCAGAAATAGTGGAGTTGCACGCTGGCCACCCGCAAGGCTAGAGTTCAACTCCCCACCTCATCATTGGCGCAACTTACTTGCGGCATGTAGGAAGTGGGTCCCTACGGGTCGCCCCGGATTTACGCCGCTGGTTGCCAGCTGTACAGCACTTCCCTTATTAGGGAGTAGAAGGGAGTAGGAGCTAACAATTTACGGATCTTGGGACCGACAGATTTTTTATTTTGATCATGCAGGAGAAACTAATCAAGGGCACCGGCTTTGTGCATGAGACTCTGGGTGCGTACAAGACAGTCGAAGAACTTTGGGACGGCGAGGTTTAAATAGGACTCGAGCAACCATCTGAAGCATGAGAGCTGCGGTTTTCCTCGACCAGCTTAGCTTCTATTTACTTTCGCATTAGCTGCGTATGCCTATGAATTCTGCTGAACATAAGTTCGAACATTTTATTAGCTTTTTAGCTCATCAAATGGCGGAACTGCGATTGAAGATGCTTTAAAGTCTCTTGTTTATCATTGATTATATAACAACTTATCTATTCTTTGTCTATCTTATCTCAAAAACTCATTTTCTTAGAGAACTTTTTTTATTTTTTAATTTCATTATTCTAAAATATATATCAATTCTATTTATTTACTGTATAAGTTAATCTATCTTTTTTATTTACTATATTCGTGAGATACATTTGCATAGAGTATGTAAGACGCTAGCAGATTATCTAAGAATACACTAAAAATATTATGTACAATGAGGTATCTTGATATATTTTCATAAATAGTTCATAAATGATGTTAATTTTTGTCAATCCAAATAATGGTATTTTCACTGGCATTTTCAAAAAGATTCTTATTTTATGTAATGTTTTGATTTAATATCTAAGAATAAAAAGAACACGGTGCCTTTAATATACATGGAATCTACAATAAACAAAAAGTAATATGTGAAACTCTTAATTATAGTAAGCGGATCTTACATAGATATATAAAAACTTAAAAATAAAGAAAGTAAACCACTTTAAATTGTACTCGAATGATCAATGAAAATTTTATCTTTTTGGTAAAAACAGGATGTATCTAGTTATATAAAGAGTGGAAATAGCGCTACACTATTGATATTGTGAATTTTCTAGGAAAATATCAACATATGTTTTCCTAATGATGCTCTTGTTTGTAATATACTTATTTATGTTAAGATAGTAATTGTACTACTTTACTCACAATTTTCACCCTCAACTCTGAAGAACGAAAGTATCCAATGGTGCAACTATTCAACAATGAAGCTATAGGACAATTTCGTGGCTCAATTTTCGTAAAAATTCAAATATAGGACTTAACTCAAAAAACTACTATGATTAGACAAACGAAGGATGCAAATACTTATAAGTAAAGCCCTCTCTATTTCCCTTTCTTCTTTCTTCTTCTTCTTTCTTCCTTTTTCATCTTTCTTTCCTCTCCTTGCACAAGCAAGCTCTCGGTTTTAATTGGCTTAAGCATCGCTGTTCTGCTTTTAGTTGACTTTTCAACATTATTTTCTTCTTCTTTTTTTGTGCTTATAGGCCCCACCTTCTATTTGGTCAAATAGAAGGCAATACTACAATTTAGGATTAATGCCCTTAAAAATCATAATTTGATATATCTGTGACAATCTTCTCCCAAATTAATTTTTTGACTACTAGAAACTTCAAACTAATACATTTACGACAAATGTACCATCTTTAAATTGGATTAATACAAAAAAAAAAAAAACAATACAACTATGACAAATAAAGAGTAAAATCTCAAATTGATATACCAATTAACTGTCAATTGTCATCCAATTAAACAATTTGATAGTAAAATTAAACAAAAACTAGCAGAGGATATATTTATCATAGGTGTACTAGTTTGGGATAAATTTTTCAAATGTGTATTAATTTGAGGTTTTATGTGGTTAAAAAATTAGTTTTTGGTAAATTTGTTACAAGTGTACTAGTTTTGAGTTTTGCATAATATTAGCCCTATAATTTATGCTTTTGCTCATTCTTAACAATCAATCCAGTGAAGTTGCAACAGCCCTCATATTTCTAGACTGTCAACATCAACAAATGCATAATTAGGCTGCATATTTGCTTGACCGCAAACAAAATTTCTAGTTTGGAACGAACATTTTCCTTAAACAAAAAACCGTGTGTCGTAGTCACAACTAAACCAATTCACTTGCTGCCATAGAAGGATGCCTTTCTTCTTCAACTGATCTTTCATTTTGCAAAAATCGCCTTGGAATGAGGATTGAATACAATTACAATGAGCGAAATCAAAAACAAATTCTAAAGTTCCTTTGTTATTCTCTCTCAACTCTCATGAACATATCAATCAAGGCTTGTCTTTCACATAGACGAAGCATGTTCCGCCAAATATTCTATGGTTCATCCTCAGTGTCAACAATAGAACTTTTATGAGCTCCATCACCTTTAGCACCTTGTCTTGCTCCCATCCTACGAGTCAAGACTTACATCTTCTTTATCTCCTGTCAAAATCACACCTTGTGAGGCTTGAGATACATTGGTATCAAAGGTAACAATTCATCGGCCTTTGATTTCCCTTACAAGGCGAAACGTGCTTCTCTAAATCAAAATCAATAATCATTTACACCACAAGAAATACACATTAGTACCTAATAAAAGACTAACGCATTATAAACTAACACACCTAACGTTCTATAAAATCCATAACTAGTATCATAACCTAAACTCTAATACCAAAAAATGTCACACCCCAAATCTAACAAGGATATTGGTAATGACATGGCTATTTTTTCACCTAAAGAATGAAGCCTCAAACTACACCCAAAAGTCGAACTCTCAAAAGCCCCATCAATAACACTCTCGCTCTGTCGACCATTAATTGAGGAACCTGAAAAAAATACGAACAATGAATGAAATAAGCAACCACAACCCATGAGTAGTGCATATCTTTTCTAAACAAATTGAGTATCCACTATACATATCTATAAAGGTTAATACAACGAAAAACTCTAAATTGGAAATTTGCCTCAAATTAAATTTTTTTACCACAAAAAATCTCAAACCAATACACCTGTGACAAATTTACCCTCCGTTTATTTCCATTAAATTTTATCATCAAATTGCTGAGGTAAATGATACGTGGCAATTGATGTGTGTATCGGTTTGAGATTTTACCCTCCAATTGTCACATGTGTACCAGTTTGAGATTTTTCGTGGCATTAATAATTTGATGAAAATTAACGGAGTGTGAATCTATCGGATGTAAATTAACGGGTTATGGGTGGTTAAAAAATTACTTTGGAGTGAATTTGTTATGGATGTGCTAATTTAGGATTTTTTATGATAAAAAATTCAGTTTTAAGTAAATTTGTTACAAATGTACTAGTTTGAGTTTTTTCATGGTATTAACCATATTTATAAAGCTATACCAAACTCAATATCCCAACTCCAGTATATAGCAAACTTACAAAATCAAAATGAGTTTATATAATATTTCAACAAAACTATACTCATAACCAAAATTTCATTTTCATCAATAATATCAAAACAAATAACGAATAGTCTAGTCCATTGATCAATATCATCAAATCACACATCAATAGTCCATTCTAACAACCAATCTAAAATCATATTTCAATGGTTCATTCCCTTGATCAGTATTACATCGCATGCCAATGGTCCATTTTATTGGCAAGGTGACCAAGCTCTCACCCTTGGCAAGGTCTCCACCTTTATTGCCGATGCCTAGTCCACAAGGATATCTTACACTACTATGCATAACCACAAGCCATTCAATGGGCTCATAACGATATCAAGCACCAACGCAAACTTACAATGGCATCCTTCACAATTCACAAGCCAATTCAAAATCAATATTGTAGGATGATTTCATAAACTAAAACATATAATCTTGCGCCTCATTAAACAAACAAAACACGTTTCATAAACCAACAAATGACCTTTCACAAATCAATTCATTCGCTACAAACATTTTTATAAAGTGTTTCTCATATCATTTCAGAAATAATTTCATAAACCAATTCACGAAGCATACATATAACTATCCTTTCATGATATCTTTCATAAAACCATTCCCAAATACCAAATCATAGTAAAATGCCTAATCTAGATTTACGCAATAAACATGCTTTGATAACTCATACGATACTCAAAGATTTATCACTTTTAAGACATAAGTTTATAAACTCGTAGAAAATATAGCATAACTCACCTAGGAATGTCCAAACTAAACATCGCATCACTAAACGTCTAATAGTCTTGTAATCCTATCAATTTAAAAGAGAATCAATGTTAAAACTAAGTAAAACTCTACCTCAACTACGAAATGGCTATACTACACTTAAACGCTAACGAAGTGACTCCTACACAACAATAAATTGCTTATTCAAAGCAATTACTCAAACCTAAACACAATGTGAAAGCTGTATGTAAAATTTTAAAATTTTGCTCTACCTAAACCGTTGCTTCAAATCAACCTCCATCAAATTCACGGCTCTACAACAACATGCTTCACTATTTCCATAAAATCCTATAGCTTAGCAAGTCAAAAATCAGACTTCGCGGCTTGATTATCACAAAATCCAAGGATTCACCCTAACTCCAAAACTACTCCGATTAGATAAACGAATGGTACAAGCACTTATTTGACATTGCAAATCGAAGTTGAATTGACTTGGCTAAGCGTCCATGGTGAGTAGAGGCAAAGCCCTTTCTTTTTTCCTCTTTCTTTCCTCTCCTCGCGCACGCAAGCTCTTGGTCTTAAATAGCCCGAGCGTCACTATTCTGCTTTTGTTGACTTTTCAACATTATTTTCTTCTTCTTTTTTATGCTTATGGGCCCCACCTTCATTTGACCTGATCAAATAGATGGCGATGTTATACAAATCATATATTTTATAGCATCCGCCTGATAGGAGTCTTGCTCCTAATGGAAATGTGAAAAATCATACTTGAAATCTCATTGGTTAGTGCTCCGAGGACAAAAATGGTTTACAAAAACAAAGTACAAAGACTAAATTAAGCATTACGATGAATAAAGAGACCAAAAGTATCGTTTTTTTTATTTAGAAGCTTGTATAACTAGAAGCCAGGCATCAATACTTGGAGCCAACTTAGTAATTATCAATAAACTATTAATTCTTTTTGTTTCATAAAAAATAAATAATTTGAAAAAAAAATTCTTAGAATGATCACATGTATCAATTGTAAAAATTAACTAATGAAAATTATTCTAATCAATAAATGACTATATTTTTATTAATTAATTATTTTAAGCGATACAAGTAATTATTTTTTGAAAAAGTAGTTGTATCATTTTCTTAATATGGTCTTCCCACTTGTAACTTATATAATTAAGTCCTTAAACTTTTGTGTTTATTTTTTCCAATCAAGTCTTGCCATAGCAAGTCAAATCTAATATGTCACCTAGTGACCGTGAATTAGAAAAGTTCGTCGAAACTTATTTTTATGAAAAATTTCAAACTAAGACATTTATAATAAATTTACTCCAAATTAATTTTTATCACAAAAAATTTCAAACTACTATACTTGTGACAAATTTACCCAAAATTAATATTTTGACCAACAAAAATCTCAAATTAAAATCTTACTATCATTAATTTTCATATCATAAAAAATTATAAATTAATACACTTATAATAAATGAAAAATAAAATTATAAATTATTATAACCGTCATTTGTCAGGTTCCATCCAAGCGGGAGGCCAGCTGCGGCGTTCACATTCCAAATTCCAGCCACCTGCCCTCTTCTAACCCGTTATATACGACGCCGTCTTCGTCGTCGTTTGCCGCCCGCCCCGCCCCGCCCCGCCCCTCAAGCTTCCATAAGCCAAAACCGAAAAAAAAAAAAAAATCATCGGAGAATCCGATTCCCAAATCGACGAAGCGTACGCTCCGAATCGCCGCCGCCGCCGCCGCCTCCTCCTCCTCCCTGAAACATTCGATCTCCGCCGCGTCGAGAAGCAGCGCCGCCGGGACCCGATGTCGTCGTCGCCGTTCGCCGACACCAGCACCGCCACGGCGCGCCTGATGCCGCGCGCGGGCCAGTCCTTCTTCGCCACGCGCCGCCCCTGGCCGCAGTTCTTCAGCCTCCCCTCCCTCTCCCGCCCCTACTCCCTCGGCGAGGCCGGCGCCCGGATCCGGCGCAACCTCGACTACTTCCGCGTCAACTACACCATGATCGCCCTCGGCATCCTCTTCCTCAGCCTCCTCTGGCACCCGGTCTCCATGATCGTCTTCCTCGTCGTCTTCGTCGCCTGGTTCTACCTCTACTTCTTCAGGGACGAGCCCCTGGTCCTGCTCGGCCGCACGGTCGACGACCGCCTCGTGCTAGGGTTCCTCGCGGTGGTCACGGTCGTGGCCCTGGTCCTGACGAGCGTGTGGCTGAACGTGCTGGTCTCGGTCCTGATCGGGGCTTTCGTGGTGGCCGTGCACGCCACGTTCCGGGGCACGGACGACCTGTATGTCGACGAGCAAGACGCCGGCGACGGCGGGTTGCGGTCGTTCGTGGGAAGCCCCACGCGTGCTGGATACACCAACTTCTAAATGTAATTCGGTGCGCAATTTCTCTTAATTGCGGCGAAATGGGTCCTCCGCGCGACGCGAGATTTGGGTTTTCAGGAGCTTAACGTGTAGTTCTCGTGGTGAATTGATGACGACTCGGGTCTTGCTGCGGAGGTTTAATTGGATGGCATCATCAGTTGATGCCGGGTAGTGAGTACTGCTGGTTCCATTCCTTTTTCTCTTTAGTGGGCAATGTTTGTATAATGGCCAGTGTAGATTGACCTGATACTTTTGGAGATATGATTACAATCAGCTTCACCTTTGCTTCCATTCCATTGTGTTCTTCCTTTCGCCGAGTCGCTGAACTTTCTCCTGCTCTGCATATAATAAGCTGTGTCGTCGTTCTGCGGTTAAGGGAGGTTCTTGTTCTTGGAGCTTGATATAGGTGTTAGGATGTGACAAATTTTGTCGGAGTGACTTTCCTACTATGAGGTGATACAGCTGACTTCTTTCTGGTCTTTGATTTAAGTATTCTGGTAAAGTGGTCTCCATGGTTTCTCCCCAGTTGGTTTGTATCACATTTGATAAGGGAGGAGGAGCTTAGTGGTAATTCGAGTAGAACATAGTATCTGGCAAAATAAAAGAGTAGAACATACTAGGAAGTTCCATGCCTGGGAGTCTCCATGGTTCTCTATGAGCAATAATATGTATACTGAAAAGTATGCTTCATTGACATTTTTTCATGTCATGAATTTTCCATAACTTTGCCATTTGCTATACCATCCAGCATGGAGTAGACTTGGCTCTTTGTTTTTCTTTTCTGATGGGTGACTTGGGGTTGTAGTTGATATATTCCTGGCAAATTTTTTGAGCAAGCAAGTGATGAGCCTCTGGATTTTCAGTGTTCTCTGTGTCATGACTCTTCATTCTTTTCTTGTTTACTTAATGAAAGTTGTGTCCTTTCCTTGTTGAGTTTTATTAGTCTTTTGCACATATAACTTTGTGGAACCATATGAGAAAATGTCTAGAATCACACTAGTGTCATGGATTTAAAAATTGCTGCCCTTATAAGGGTTTGGATCCAGTACTTATGTTGGAACAGAAAGACCCAGATGAGTCTATACTCTTAACTTGTTGTTAGGGAGGGATAGCTCCTTAGATTGGTTGTTTCTTTTCTCTTGTTCATTCTTCTAGAAATTTAGGCAATTTAGACAATATGATACATTATAGTCTGAACATGAATGGCGGGGGCTTGTGTTAAAGGTATTGACGTTAATGGCTGCCTTTTAGCTTTATGCTCTGGTTTGTGCAAGAAAATCATTACGTTTAAGGATTCATTCACAAAGAGAAAGCCAGACCTAACAGTGATAAATTGTATATCTTATAGTTGATGCAGGTTAAGTCCATGCTTTAATAATCATTATTGTGAAAGATCTATAAAATCAAGGGACATGTTCACTCCCTTTCTATGCTTTCTGATGTGTGTGTTGCGTTTGCGTGTCTTGCATTGCATATTTTGTGGAGTGGGTCAGCTCAAGATTACAAAATATGAAGGGCTGGCGGTAGAAATAGTTAGGTTTTTATCTTCTTCTTTTTTTTGTTTTTGTTTTTCTTTTTTTCGGTAGAACGGTTAGGTATTTGTCTATGATGGCCTATCGCTTGTTTTCTCTCTTGTCTGCGTATAATGTAATGTTTTTATCTGTATATTGATGAATGTAATTGGATTGAGCACACCACGAAATGCTGTAGCGGTTTGTGCTTGAGCTCTTGTTTTCGTTAGTGCTTGGAAAAGGTCAATCGGTTCGTGAAGAGCAGGGTTTAGCATCAAAATGATATTTTGTTTGTGATAACGCAGTATTAGTTAAAACTCCCATACTTCTGAAAATATGGTTTTTTGAACTTACTGGGATTTTCCTATAAAAAGAAAAGAAGATGGGTGGGGCTTCGATATCGTTTGATCAAGTTACACTGCTTATGGCCGTGCTATTGAGGAATTTGCGGAGACAGATGGCTATCGGTTCGATTTTGTCAAGGCGTTTTGTATGTCAAGCAGACAGACGAAATTGCAATAAGACTACTTTAGTCAAAATGTCACAAGAATAAATAGTACGAGAGATCTGGCATTAGTGGTCATCTGATGCTTGATGGGCATATCGAAATTCTTCGAGATCAAGTGTTGATACTCGTCTCAATTGGCACTTATGCGGAATCGGCATATGAGGCAGCAACATTGTCTGTTGAGGTGAGATTACAATCCCTTAAAAGTGCTTCAGCAGAATAAACCAAGTTGACTGGAATATGTTCTGAATCAATTCAATTGGAAGCGAAATCTTCGAAGCGATAGCGGATCGATGCCCATTTTGGGAAATGTTACTGTCGAAATGCCAACTGCTACGAAGATTCGGAAGAGACTTATCCATACTTGAAATTACCTAGTTGGAAACTGTATGGGCCATAGATCTCCAAAATAGTGATATTGAAGTGTCACGAGTTAAAAGCACCCGTTGTCATGACTCTGAAGGCAGCACCAATTTAGAGATTCAGAAGAGTGTTTGGCCATGGTTAGCAGCGTCCTTCAACTTCGGCCCCCATTTCTTCTCGTCCGAATGCCCTTCTATCTCTCCGTTGCCTCGTCTTCTCAGCTTCAAGCTCTGCCCTGGTTCGTCTTCTCCTGAATTCTTCGATTCCAGCAGAAAGCGCGAAAAGAAAAGAAGCAGAGATCTCAATTGACAGTTCGATTAACGTTCGGAAATCGACCTTAGACCGCACCCCCCCGAATCGCTAGAGTTGGAGGACTCCCTTCCTAGCCCGGTCGGTCATGGGGCAGGTGCACCGAAGACGGGTCGAGGTACCCGAACAGACTAACTTTCTTTCTTTTTTTTTAATACATTTCTAGTCATAGGCACTAGACATCACTTCTCTAGGATAGCAGCTTCACCAGGAGCGCCTTGAGCGTCGTGAATTGTTAAATTCATTGGGGAGCATTTTGTGTAGTAGTGGTTGAAAGTTTATTGGAAAACGTATACCAACCTCGAAGCCCAGGGTGTCTCGTCTATTTTCCATTATCTTAGGTTAAGATTAGAGAAGCAGCCACCACTAGCGACTCTTTCTAGGCATTATTGGGAGAATCTCATACCTGTTACAAAATATTTTATTTGAATTACAACTACGTTTTGATTAGCTAGCCCGGCAACCCTACCAAAAGCTAATAGCCAATAAATCTTTATAACAAAACATTCAAAATTTTGCTTGTGACATGAATTGAAATTGTGATGTCATAAAAATGAATAACTTCTCTACCGCTAGGTCAATTATCTTGGTATTCAGTGACCAAATCTTAAACTATTACATATTTCTCTTTAGTATTTAATTGCCCTTTCAATTCATTCTCATGCACACCATATGGAAGGATAAAGATTTAGGAAAAAAAAAACTCATTCTACGCGGGTGGATGCACACATCAAAGGACAGAATACGGTGAGGAAATGGATTCAGTAAATGGACTGTTTCATATTTTGAGAATCAAAAAATTTGCAAGGAGCAATTATGGAAAAAGTGTGAAATTACCTTTTATTTCCCCCTAATTTGGTAGGAAAATGAGAAGAGAAGTGAGCCCAATATCGAAATGCCCTCTTATTTAAATCCTTCTCCATATATTTCTCTTTTTATTTCATTTAAACAAAATAAAAGAATTACTTCTCGATAATTATTTCCACTGGTTCCCCATTTTAAGTTTCTTCCAGCCAAACAAAGCATCTTGGCCTCTTGAGAACGGTTCAAGTTCATCTTGGCCGGTTATCGGTTTTCAATTAAAAAGTACATGCAAAACTTGCTGATGCTGAGTTTGGGTCCAAAAGACAGAGTCCTGAATGGACTCTGTCGATGATTCCAGCCACCGGCCACCCTGCAAACGCTTTGGCAATAAGCCTTCAGCAGAATGATCTTTTCCGTCTGGTGTTTGTTGGCACACTTTCGAGCGCTTTCTTCACAAAACACTCGTTGGAGAAAGAGTTGCATGGCCTTCAAATCTGGCTCATGCCTTTGCATGGCTTAAGGGTTCGAGAAAGAGCAAACCAAAAGCGATGAAAAGGTCCACTGAGATGTTTCGACACGTTCGATGCCCGAGCAATGCATTTTGGATGACAGACCGCCATTTCACTTCAGCCATTGTCGTAAAACCGCACAGATGGTGAAGAGAATAAATTGCCCTCTAGCAGGAATCAACTCTAATCCTCAAGATAATCAGTAATGTTTATGTTGCTACCAACTCATGTAAAAGTACATTTTTTACAGACCGCCGTGGATGAATGTAGATCTATCCATATGGCTTGATACAGATATAATTTATAAGGTAAAACATAGGAACATGTATGGAATGTAAAAAATTAGGAAAAAGAGAACAACATAATAAGTATGAAGGAAAGGGCGATCAGCGGTCGGGCACCCTTCGTGCATAAGCCAGGACCATCACAAAATCCTTGGCTGAGGACCCCACGATCGCCGGGACTCTCTCCGACGTGGCTGCCGTTTGTAACCACAAGTCAACCAAATTATACAACAGCAATGTGGGGAGGACCGTTTGTCCCATGCATCTGATTTCGACCTGGGGAAAATTATCGGAGGACACTGTAAGAGCAGCCTTGCAAATCTGTAACATCAACACAAATGCATTTGCTCTGCACAATCTCAGCATAAGAACACTCTCCATAATAAAGAACAATTCATTTAAATGCTGATTCTTTCCATCGTTAGGGGTATAAACTGCTTCTGATAGATGATTCAAGAGAATCTAGAAGAAGTTGAATCTTAAATCCAACTCTTCGAAGTAAAAGACTACCCACAATAAAGTGACTTTGCAGTCATGTGAGTTATTCTTTCAAAAGTAGGGACCAGCACAACTGCAGTTTTTATAATTTTTGATTCTGTAGAATAGCATGCACGGATAAGAAGACGGCAGTTGACATGCACGACAAGAAAGACGGACACATTAGTTGGTAAAAATTTTCTTCTACTGCAAAATTGTAAGCACCAAACATTCCGGTTTGATTTCCTTTTTTCTATGTTTAGAGCAATAACGAATAAATTTTTCATACCTCAGTTTCACTTGTGAGATCTAGTTTCCTCACCAGGTACTTTTGAATAAAAGAAACCGGCAAGTTCCCATCCCTGAAAAGAAAAATGTAGATAAATCAGTTTGCAAGTACATACTTCAAATTTCCTGGAGTATAGTTTTAAAATCCTATCAAAGATCAATCAAGTCATGAATCGAAGTGAGAGAAAAGAAATTCAAAAAGAAATCATCCAAAGTAGCTGGTAAAAGGGTAGTTATTAAATGGGTCGAGGATGACCATATAAAGACCCATAGTGCAAATGTCCGAAACAACAAGCATTCTACCAAATCATTCATCACAGGTACTTTGCAGAAAGAACTACAGTTGAGCTTTGCACAATGCGTGATTGTCGCAACTAGAATGCACAACAACCACAGCAATTCAGTTCCCCAGAAGAGAAAGGAACACAGGGATGTTTGTCCATGAGAGAACCCCAGTAGTTGCGTCCAAAACCGTGAGAAATGACATGCATGAACATACACAATAAAATACCGCACGAGATTACATATAGCCACTGCCACATCATATAAGCACAAAAATAATGTTATCTAGACCATCACAGCATTCGACATTTCAGAGTTGATACTGCTCCTTCAACAGACCATCCTATCCTTTTAGACAGAAAATTATCCGTAAGAACTGCATGAAGCCTCATAATGAACAAAAACATTTTAGATAACACATTCACAGAGAAGGAATTCTCCTAAGACCAACTTGACATGTGAAGACAACAGATACAATGCTCTGGGTGGAACCATTATCACCCACTTAACAGAATGAAACTTCAAAAATAAGGTTGAACCACTCTATCACATGAACTTGTCATATGGTTTCCACGTGGCTAATTGTGTAATCTATTCTTCCTATGAAGCCCGCATCGTCTCTCTGTTACCCGGGTTCAGACATGCTGATGCAGTTTGTTTGATTGGCAAACAAACAAGATTCAGGATTGTGAATTTACAGCGCATAACCTGTTTCCTGCCATGTCTACCACCCCAACCCCCATAAAACACTAAATAAAAAGCATGTGGCCAGTGTAATTGATATAGATAAACCATATTCATCCAGCTGGATCAAAGAGAGCATGACGGATGGATAGGAAAGAATAAGAAACTGTAGTCACATTTCTAAACGTCAACAATATGAATGTGGCTAGTCCAGCACTTGTACCTGTAATAACAATTTCGTCATGTCAACACTACAACACATTGGTTATTTGATAAATCTGGCCAGTTGCTATGGCTTGATGTCCATCCTTGTTTCAAGTCATTGCTGCAGTTTGAACAATTCTCTCACAGTTGAGTTATAGATTGCCTGCCTGGCCTACTGGCATAAATTGGAGACTACCTTATTTAATCCTCCTCCTTTGTCAACACTCGTCACATTCAAATCCCGATTAGACACATGTAAGCTACCAATGAATCGAGAACTCAATTCAACTAAATTAAGTTTTCTAATATTTTGAAAACAGTGTTAAAATGACAAGTTTTTTCCTCATCTCAACTTCATCAGATCTCTTACGCATTGATCCAATATTACACAGTCTGCAAAACTCCTTGTGCTGAGTTGTGTTACTCCAACTTTTCATAATTGGTGAAGTCCTACCATTTTCAGTTTCTCCTGCTCCAACATGTGAAGCAGATTCCTGAATATAACTACGAGGATCTTCATCAAGAACTTGCAATTGGATTTATTCTGATTAACGCAGCAGATAAGTGAGCCTGTTTACATAAGGTCCAGTCGTGTTCTACATGGTGAGAAGGAAAGCAGGATAATAATAGGTTAGCTGCTAAAGCATTGCAAAATTTTTATAAATTATTACCAACTACCTAGAAAGAAATCAATCAAGAAAATCCAATAGCAGCCAGGAAAAAAAAAAATCAGACAAGTAAGCATTACAAAAATAAGAACTTGGAAAGCATGAACTATTCCAGAAAAGCAATGGAAACAGCTGTCTCTGGCAAAAAGGAACTTACTTTATTCTTAAGTAGCTTGCAGGGATTTGTGGCAGCGGTGCATCTCCTTCCCTGAAGTCATAAAATTGAATCAGCAAACAAATGGAGGTGAGAAGCTTCAATCGAATTCATTATAATTCTCATGATTGATTTGAGTTGCAAAGACAAAGTTGTCCTTACTGATCTTCAGAAGCTACAAGTGAAAACCAGATTGGACGAGTTCTTGGTTCACATTTGGTGCCAGCTGCATTGAGCACATCCTGAGGTGAAATGCCCGATTCTCCAGAAACTGCAGTCCTTTTTTGACGAATCTTACGTAATCTTTTTGGTCTCGATACTTCTGTAGATGCCGGACTAGTGTCGTTTTTCTCGTCCTGGACTTTCACCTTGAATTTATTGTTCTTAATTTTATTACCAGGTAATGGAGCTTCAATTGCAAGGACTCGCTCAGCTCCTTGCAAACTGGCCCTCGAAGGTTTAGTCCTATTAGCAACTTCCACTAGATAATGCAATGGCTTCCAGAGATCTGCTTTTCCTTCATCACCAGTTCCTCTTTCAGGCACAGTCTGACTAAGCTCACTGGAAGTAAAACCCTGCTCAGCAAACAGACAAGGACTAATTTAGAAAATATGCTCTATCATCTCCAAGAGGAACTATATCCATATTTTAAACCTCAACAATCAAGACCACCAAGATGAAAAGGAATAAAATTATGCTCTTCATTACCTGCCTAATGTTCTGCGCAAACTTGCTTAGAGTCTCGGGGGAGCTTGAGCTTTCTGGACGATCACCTGCAGAATCTTCTTCCTTCTTAACGACTTTTTCAATGGAAAAATTAGATCCTTGCAGAACAGAAGCTTTCCTTGCAGTCGCTTTTGTTCTTTTACCAGTCATAGTAGTCTGTGATGATACTTTCGGTGTGTTGACAACCAGCTGGGACAAAGATCTCTCTTTCCTTCTAATAGGTAAGGTTGTTGAAGGGACAGATTCAGGCGCCTTAACTTTTCTTCTTTTGAAAGGGAAAACCCTTGCCCTCACATCTTGCAAGTTGTGATCAGGCCTATGACAACCATCTTCTTTCATCAATAATTAAACAATAAGATTTAAATGGGAAGAGAGATAGAAATCAACTTGTAACGAAATTGACCTACATGATGTATATGAATGCGTGTTCAAGAAGCTGAAAATTATTCTTAAATTACTGCAGAAATTGACATGATGTAGAAAATAGTTTTGTCTGAAACAAAATTTTTAGTTTGAATTAAGCATGAATAGTTTCTTAGAACACATTCCACTCCATTTCATTAAATACCGTGGAATACAGTGAAGATGTTGATGATACTGCTAAAGAACCAAAATTCGATAAGCAGCTCAAAGAGTGAACAGAAGGGAGCAAGTTGAATTATAACAATGTCTTACCATCACACGATGTTAATATACTGTTAGATGTGCGCGCATGCGCGCACGCACATTACAATGTCAAAGAAAAACAGAAATTGATCCATAGCACTACCACCGAATTTATTAAAAAAAAAAAAAAAAAAAAAAACGAAATTTACTCTAATGTTTCTCCAACACCCTCCTAAAGGCAGAATATTCAGAGTAATTGCTCTTCCTTGTTTTCATATTTCTACTCCATTAATGGTGGTAAAGAGTAAAACCATGTCATGCACATGAGGCACACTAATTCCTGTGTTATAACATCATAAGTTTGAAAAGACAAATTGACTTCTGAAGCAAACTATAAAATCACACTCATAGACCAAAAAGTTCCTGCAGGAATTATCTTCAGCAGAGCACCATTTGTTCCTTAACCACTGGACTTCAGAATTGCATAAAGAAATAATGCTAATTGAAGGCTATTAGAGATTCTCCCTTGTGTTGTCTGATTTCTCTCTCCTCCCTTTTTTTTAAAAGGGTGTCAAAAACTAATAGCTCATAACTGATGAGACAAAATGACAATTGTAACTGATAAGAGTTTTTATATCTTGCACAGAAGGAAAGAAATTGAACTTTATTGACACTCAGTAAACGTGATATTACTCTATACGCCCAAGTAATGAATAATTCGCCTTCTGAAAAGACTGAACTAAAGAAAAACCTAAAATACGCAATTTAGTATACAATTAAAATGTCTTATACATTGCTAAAGTATCATAATTCAACTAGATCCATCCGATGCTAATGACAATTTCATAAACTACAGCAGTTATGCAGCTGCATAAGTAAAACTTTGGAGATGGAATTTCTGATGGAAGAAAGAACCAGTGAATGGATTTGAATATGGCTTCATTCCTTAGGATGTTTCAGTAAAGAAAAATAATAAATTGCATTAGCCCAAAACTAGGGGTGTGGAATGCATGTCATCAAAGTTACCACATGCACACACACACACGTGCACAAAGAGAAAAGAGGGTAAAAATCAAAAGGAATCGATGACCAGAAAGCCAAACTTACCGCAGTTTCTCCAGTGGCACACAGCCTAGATCAATGTTGCATATTGGACAGCATTCAAGTTCCTCCTCGGAGATCTTGTCATATATGCATTTCCTGCAAACTGGAATGATAAAGTCCATCAACATTTTACCATTTCCAAGGCGTTAGCGGGCCAACATGATTACAAGCAAAATGACCGCCACGATGATAATTCTCTCTCCAAAACCATGAAATTTAACGAAAACAGTACATCAGTCAATCGAAGAACACTAAAAACTACAGTTCCTAAACTTCGTGAGCCACCATCAGTGCATTTATCTGTCAGAAATTCTTCCGTTTGACATTTGAAGATCACGTCAACATGCTAATAGTACTTGCATTATGAAAGAACAGAAATTTAACCCAAGCCGATTTTTGATGAATGGCAACCCGAAATCCCAGCAATTTACTCCTCGACAGAAGCTCGCACTTCTTTCTTTAGAGACCGATAATGACGAAGATAAAAGACACTAGCTGGTGAAACCAAAACAGACGCGCGCGCGCACGTTCTTGGGAACAAAAGCTATAGACTCCACCTTGTAAAACAAAGCAGAGCAAAAGCGACATGGCCTACGTTTCGACAACAGACAAAAGAGGCCAGATATCGACGACCGCGAAAAACACCGACCAACCCAGATCGTGAATCACGAAGGAACACAAGAAAGAGCCGCATCAGAAGCACCAAAGACACAAAACACCCTCGAGCTGAAACAACAAGAAAGACCCCGGAGCAAAGCGAAAAAACAAGAAACCAATCGAAGGCCCCCACCCCACCGGGCGCAACAACTCACACGAATGGAGGCACTCGGAGATGGTGGTGGCGTCCCTGAGGAGGCCGTCGCAGAGGGGGCACGTCATGCACGCCGCAATCTCCTCCCTCCTCACCCGCACCACCACCTGATTCGCCATTCTCGAAACGCCCCACCACGTACAAAAAGCCGAGCCGAGCCGAGCCGAGCCGCCCCCGCCTACGCGTGCATGCCGGCGCCGCGGCGAATCCCACCAACGCGCGCGCTCCTCACGTCCACTCCTCCCGCGCCGCCGCCCACCATCGACCTGCATTGAATTCACGAAAACACGCGGCGGTCACGCGGCGTCCCGAGAGGGATTCGCCTTGACATTGCCATGGAGAAGGCGCGCGAAAACGAGAATTTGCGGAGCAAGCTCGGGAAGGATAAGGAAGGAGGGTGGACCTGGTCGTGGGGAAAGATGCGATTTTTAAGGTCCCCGAGGGTCGCCGCGGGGAGATTCGACGTGGGTTTTGGGTGGGGGGTTCGGAGATTGTTGGGGGAGGTGGTGGAGGAGACGAATGATGATGATCTGAATCTGAGAATAGAGAGAGAGAAAGAGAGAGAGAGAGAGAAGAGAAAAGAGCATGAACAACCCGAAGTAAAGCGCTGAAATGAGAGTAGTAACTCTCTCTCTCTCTCTCTATCTGCTGTTGCTTTTGTGCATTTATTTTTGTGTGTTGTAAGATAGACTTTGTCTGATCTCCCCCCACTTCATTTTATTTTTTTCTCTTCTTCTTTTTTAATTTTAATTTTAATTTCGTTATTAAGAGGACTCCATTTGAAAAACGAATTAAATTTATTTCCGTCCATGTTGTTTTTAATTGTGAAAGCATTAAGATCGAAATCTTAGGGTGCGTCTTGTTTGGGAAAAAATTTCATGGTAAAGGATAATACTTTCCCAGAAATCATGTTTTGGAAAAATGAATAGTTTACCTTTGTTTTGTGATATGTAATAGGAAACTTTTTTGTATTTGGATCTCATTTCGAAAATGATTATAATATCATGAATTTATCCAAGACTAAAAAATATCAATATTTTCTTTCTTTTTTTTCTTCTTTCTTCGCTAGTCATTGAGCCTCAATGACAACTAGCAACAAGCCACAAGTGAGGCTCAACCTCGCTAAATCTAGCAAGGTGGAGCCTTGCTCGAGGCTATCAAGGTTGAGCCTCACCGGCCCGCACTCGTAGCTAGTCATCAAGTGTCACCAAGCCCAACAATTGATAGAAGGAGAAGGAAAAAAACAAAAGAAAGAAAAGAAAAAATTAAAATAATATAAAATTTCTAGAAGAGTAATTTTCGGAAAGTATTTTACCTATTTAGATTTAAGAGAAAACTTCCAAAGAGGGCCTAAAGTGCCTTAGTTTACTCAAATAATGATCAAAGTTGACATTGTTTCAAATAAATACTTGAAGTGGCCAAATCATTTTAAATAAGGGCATGAAGTAGCCAAATCATCTTCAATAAAGGCCTTTGGCCAGTGGTGACTTTTCCGGCCATCGAAGGAAATGTATTTTAGTCAAAAAAATGTAGTATTTTTAATTTTTTATCTTTTTATCTTTTTCTTTTTCTTTTTTATTTTTTTTTTCCTCTTCCCTTCCTCGAACATGGTTGTTGACGGTTGACAAAGATCACCCTCGCTTGACTAGGGCGAGGGCGACCCTCACTAGATGTTGACGAGGGCTCGAGCGAGGGCGAGGGGTGCCCTCATCCGTGTCAACGAGGGTTGCCCTTGCCTGGGTAGGCGAGGGACACCTTTAATCGACGCTATCAAGGGCAGCCCTCGCTTGACATCGACGAGGGCTGCCATCGCCCACCTAAGGTCGGCTGAGTCCATCTTCCCTTTGCCATGACCAATAGAGGGAAGAGGGAAAAAAAAATTACAATAGAAATGACGAAAATGCCCTTCAGTTAGAGAGGTTATGCCATTTTTTTAGATTGATATGCTCACTTTAGGTTTTTATTTTAAACAAGTTCCACTTCATATCCTTAATTGAGACAATTTGACCACTTCAGACACTTATTTAAAATAATATCCACTTTGAATCTTTATTTGAAAAAATGAGAGCATTTCAGGTCTTTATTTATAATTTTCCCTAGATTTAAGAATTCATTTTCCAAATTTATGCATGGATATTTTTGTTGACTAGAGAGTACTATCGTTTGACTAATCATTTTTAGCAATGGGTGAAAATCCGAAAAACTAATTTTCAAAAATCAGTTTCACTTAAATAAATGCACCGTTTGGCTCCTTTGTTATAAGGAAAATAGATTATTTGGAAAATATTTTCCTAAAGACAATCGGCAATGTTACTTACAAAAATAAATAAATGAAAAATATTTTTATCGTTTACGAAAATATTTAGACATAAATTATTATCAATAGTAAAAATGTTTTTCATTGACTAATTATTTCAAACGATATAAATAATTAAAACATTTACCTATAAGATAGATTTATACCATCTTCCTTCCTCTCCTCCCCTCTCACATTCCCTCCCACCTCCATCCTTCTTCCCTTTCTCCCCCACCCGGGGCAGGGTTTTCCTAGGTTTCGAAAGCCAAGACGACCGGGAAATTCCAGTATTTGTATTGTCATCTTATCATGTCATAATTATGTCGTTTCCAACTTAGATTTATACAAAGCACAGCATGTTTAAATATGTCTAAGCGGGTCATGTTGACACGAACAACGGATATTCTCTCGCGATATGGCGTTTACTCTCCAACCACTCCCAAGCCCTCGTGTTCACATCTTGGTTTTTGGTTTCTTGTTGATTGGCTACCGCACCAGAATTGCCACTAAGTTATTATAGGTCGTTTAGAATCTCAGCAAAGTACAAAAGATTGTTTTACGTTTATGGGTCGAAAAATCTAACTAAATGAATTTGGTTACACTAATTTTTTTTCTCTGTTACATTCTGATTCTCAACTCACTCTTAAACTTTTATTCAATCTCTTTACATAATGTGAGAATCGAACTCTACACCTGAAACTAAACATCCCTACTCTCAAGTCTCCTAAGAAAATGGATGAGGAACCGAACTTTTCACCTCCACCTTTCCAATTAGGAAGAGTGGCCACTAGGATAACTCCCAAGTAGGTGATTATGCTAAATTACTAAGCCCCAACTATTGATACATTTTTCCTTTTAAGGAAAACTTTTTACTGCAATCTTAGTTAATTTTATTCCTTAATATTAAAACCTAAATAATCATGCATAAGTGATTAATGGAAATGTTAATATCATAAATGAAAAAATAATAAAATTATTACGAGATAAAAATTGTTGAAATTCTAAGAACAAATCTATAGAAATAATACGATAGTAAAAAAACAATTAAGTAAAAAGAAAAAAAAAGGGTTAGTAAAAAAAATTACAAAAATGGATACATGTGCTTTGAAGGATTAACTAGTGCAAGGAAGTCATTCACTAATAAAAATACATAAAAATATTTCTTTCTTTTATGAGTTTTTTTTTTGTTTGATCATATCTTTTTTTTATGAGTTGAAAACATCATTTCCTCTATAATTCTGTGGAAATATTATTATTGATCAAATCATCTTTTACAAAAACTAATCCTTTACATGTACATAAAGAGTAGCCAATCTTTGTCTTTTACCTTTTTGTTTTTCAGGCTTTTTCCCTTTTTTAATTGTGTTTATTCTTTTTTCTTAAAATATCTTATTTGATTATATTAAAGTGGTTATATTTATTAAATATTAACAAAATTTTATTGTTTAACAACAACTTTATTATTATTAGCGCTTTTAGTTAATTATTTTATTTTTCTCCCATTTTCTATATATTTTTTTCAATTGTTTGCAGTAATTAAGGGCGCAAATGATAACCATTCTGACCAAAAATTGATTTCTAGAAGAGAAATAAATTTTTATATTTCTATTTCTTGATGAATATTGGGCAACTATCATGTTTGAAGAAATTGATGGTAAGAGACATCTTTGTGCTCACAAAAGTGGAAAGTAGCAAAAATAACTGTATGATAATGATGTAAAATTTATACTCTATAAATAGAAATTCATTTGATAACGACACAAAATTTCTTCATTTCGAACAACAATGGATCGCCAGACGACGATGGACCAGCGGACGGTGGCAATGGCAACGACGGCGGTGACTGGCAACCGGCGGCAGCCGGCGACCAATGGACAGTGGTTGACAGCAACGGATGAAAGACCGATTGATGAACGATGAGAAAATTTTTTATTTTTCATTTCTGTTCCAAAAATAAAGAAGTAAAAAATTTATACTCATGATTTCTATTACAAACCTATTTCTAGAACAAAAATCTATTTCAGAAATAGAAAAATAGAATAAGTTTATCAAACAGATTTTTATTACGAAACAAATGCGGAATAGAAAAATTGTTTCTGAAACAGAATCAGGTGGCTGTCATGCACCCCTAAGGGTAAAAGAGAGTTTTCCTTCCAAAAATAAGATGAAAATATATTGCATATTGCTATAATTTAAAAGTCATGTCTAGTACATATGTACTGGAAAGAAAATTAACGGCCGAAAGAGAATCAAAGTTAAAGGGAGTTATTCAGTGACGGATAAAAGTTAAGAGGGTAGGCATGTACCATCCAAAGTTTATCAAGGTTTTATGTAGTTTCCCTATTTATTTGAGTCAAATGTGCAGCTCGAATTGACCGGCCCTTGGAGGGCGTGTTCTCCGGCCGAGCCTTTTTGCTTGCGTCCCTAGTGAGATGTGAATAACACGAACAAATTGCTAAAGACGATTATAAAACAGTTCAAATTTACATTTTTTAAAATGCATATATGAATGGATAAGTCATATATCTTACAGTGAACATCATAGTGCATTTTCAGATCTTTGTTAGTTCTCTATGGGATGGATCTTAAATATACACAATAAAGAAAGTAGTGTATGTTGCATTTTTTTTTAAAAGTAAAAAAAAAAATCGAGATTATTAAAGTAAAATCTAAAAATAGCGTTGATTTTATTACACGTGAGCAAAATTTTCGTATAAAAATATACATATTGTGATTCATATCCTTTGATAAGAATGTAGGCCTGACGATGGAATTTCCTTATCACCTCATACTATTTGACGATCAATAAAAATCCTAATGATAAATCAAAAGAACTTTATGTTTGTTTGAATAGATGTAACGCAATATGATTATATCTTCGGTTTGTATACAATAATTACTACGTTGCATCATGAATTGCCTAAAGAAAAGACATAATTATGTGAAAAATTTGAAGTATTTTTACCCGTTTATAATGCGTCATGTGTTCTTTATTATACACGACAGTTTATACTCCAAACAATGATTATGTGTTTGTGTAAGTTCAAAAAATATGCGGGAAAAGAAAGTTATCATTATAAATCATATGGATGCGTAAATTTTACGTAAAAGTACGAGTCTATTAGCAAAGCTTTCGATAGGGTGTCATGAATGTAAATCCACGGATTGACATCGAAAGAGGATAATTTATTAATGTTTCGATAGAGCTGAAATAGTTTATATATAACTTTGGAACAGTTTTGACATAAGTCGAGAAAATTGTCCAAATATTCTTAAAATTATTGCTCGGCAATCAATTTAGTCACAAATATCTCAATTGTGTCAATTTAATTTTAATCATTTCAACTATCTATCAATTTAATTATAAATATTTTGATGATTTACCAATATAGTTATTCCTACCAATCATGGCCAAAAAATCGCTGATGTGAACATCGATAAACTTACATGACGTGATTGACACTAATGTGGACAGATTTTGCATATTTTAAAATTTTTATACCTCTCTTTTTCTTTTTTTTTTTCCTTTTGCCTAAAGTTGATACTTGGCCACTGGTGAGGGCAACCCTCGCCAAATGATGGCTCAATCCTCACGGCTTGGGCAAGGTTAGCCTTCACCTATAGCCAATCGTTAGCCATGGCCAAGTCACAACCACAGGGAAAAGGAAAAGAAGAGGCAGAGATGAAAAGAAAGCAAGGGAAAAAAAAATTTAGACTTTTTTTGAAAAATACAAAATTGTTCACTTGGCCATGTCACTTAGAATGGCCAATATTGTCCATATTAGTGGTTTTCGGACAAACTTGACTATAATGACAAATTAGTAAATCGTTAAAAGATTTAGAACTGAATTAACATAATTAAAAGGTTTATGAGTAAATTGATATAATTGAAAAGTTTATAACAAAATTGATAGACATAATATGTTGTGCATTCTTTTGGCTTCACGAGATTTTCAAGACTATAGTCGCACTTCCTGGGGAAGTTAACCTTATGGTGCACAAAGTCTATAAGAATCTCCGCTCCTTCGTTTTTATAGGGCAGAATTCGCATGAGTCCAAATTCACTGTTTTCCGTTACAATGGAGCCACATGCTTGTTGCGTGTCAAGTTGGGTAGAATTGCCACATGTGCACGCCTTAAAAGAGTTGACTTTGGGTGGGAACTTTATGAAATTGACTTTGGCTGGATTTTCATGATTTCTTGTTTGATTCAATTCGATAGTCCTTTGTGGATCTTATTGTCCCACTCAAGTCGAATTCCTTTATATGGTGTCATATCATGTAAATGGCTTCTATATATGTAGTTTCATAGGCTTTGATGTAGGTAGTTGGTGCGTTGAAAGATTTTCAACTTGAAAACTGAACGTCACACATTCGATATCCACCAACCAATGCAAATAGTTTTCAATCAGGGCCACCCCACGGGCAAATGCCTAGACTTAACCTACTCATGACCATATCATAATTTTTGTAGGGCATCTCACAAGTTTTCAGATAGTCGGGTCTTAACGCGTGAATTATTAAGAAAAAAACTCTTGTTGATTGCGATCAATAGGTGGTTGGCCCAGCCCACACATATAGGCAGCTGAAAGAATGGACCAGCTTGGCTGAATAGGTTCACTGGGTGGGCTTGGGCCAAGCTTTAGGCATGAAAAGCCGTTCAAGGCCCGGCCTGGCCACCAAAAAAGACTACTCTATATGGTATCTACTTATGAGTTTTCCTACCTTGAATCTACAATACAGGAAGAAAAAATTGAGGCCAAATATTCAGTATACAAAAATAAATATAGCGCATAAATCAAGGAAAAATTTAATAAAATTAAATATAATAGATATTTTGTATTGCTTTTTCATTTTTTTAAATCTTTTTTACCTATAAAATTCAATAGAAAACAGGTTATCCGTGTGGGCAGGCTTGACCCCCACACGCTTGCGCCCTTGCCTAGGCTCGCAAGTTCTGTCCTAGGCAGGTTCGGCCAAGGGCGAATGGATATCATTTTTGCTTATACTATGGTAAGAGAAGTTGTGCCTTCCTTGAATCGGAATGCCTTTATTTGGTTGTTACAAATACGTACATTGCTCGCAATTACATTTTATTAAGTTTGCACTTGGATGATATCCACAATTTGTAGCCTGTTAAATAGAAGTTTCATTTAGGAGTGAGCATATAGAAGCACCAAAACCAGAAACTGCTCAAACCGGATGAAATCAGCTGGCTCTAGGCGATTCTTATGGTCGTCAGTCTAATTCCCATTTCCATAAAATTGAATTAAATGATTTTCAATTCTATTCCCACTTTCAGGGTGGGAACGAACCGATTATTTTTTAATTTTTGTATTTCTTATAAATCTAAAACCCCACTCACTAGTCGCTACTCCCATTCTGCTTCCTCTTAGCTTCTTCGTTTTGTTGCCCAAAGAAATCTCTTCATCCAGTGTCGCTCGTCCAAGCTGAGCCGCCCCTTCCATTCTCTTCATCGTCGCTTGAGGCCATGGAGAAGCCATCGTCAGTAGCTCTAGATGTGAAGGTTCGCAGACTCCACATTCGTACCAGCGAAGTCGCTGGCGCAGTCGTCCGGACTTGTGCATCGAAATCGGGTCCTCTCTGTCGTTGCTCGCTGCCGTGGATGACCCGTCATCTGGAAGTTCACAGGCCAGACCCAGAGGAACAGACCTAAAGCTAGACTAGCGAATCATCCAAGCTAAGCCACTCCTCCTTTGTCCAAACTCGCTAGATCTACGGACGAGTAGCCTTTCGAGCCATAGAAAAGGCCAAATCTAGACGCGCAATGAGTAGGATGACGACAAACAACGCCGAAAGGAATGGCTTGGTTTGGAATACTGTGCCGGTGGCGACGGTGGGGGGAGCCACTGGTTCCATTTAGGCATATAGGAATTGCATCCATAGCCTTTCGAGTCATAGCAAATGCCAAATCTAGACGGGCAATGAGTAGGATGACCACGAGCAACGCCGAAAGGAATGGCTTGGTTGGGAATGTTGTGCCGGTGGCGACGGTGGGGGGAGCCACTGGTTCCATTTAGCCATATAGGAATTGCGTCCATAGCCTTTCAAGCCATAGAAAATGCCAAATCTAGACGGGCAATGAGTAGGATGACCACAAGCAATGCCGAAAGGAATGGCTTGGTTTGGAATGCTGTGGCAATGGTGGGGGAACCACTAGTTCTGTTTAACCATATAGGAATTGGACGGCATCAAACCAGTGGTCCGATTCTTGATTCCAAAGAATTGGGATCGGGTCAGGTGCATAGTGAAATCAATAAACTAAACTGAAACAAATGACCCAACATCAAAATTAACAAACTAAACTCAAACAAATGATCTCACGTCACATCATGAATGAAGTAAACCATAGCCAACTGTTAAAAAATGTTTTTTTTCATCATTTAGTTTACAAATTTAGTATGCCACGGGTCCATTTATAGGCCAGGATTCTCAAAAGATGGAAAAATAAAAGAAAGACCTTCAATCTTATAATTACATCCACGTCAAGCAATGGCCCATATGAACAAATAATGGGCAATAAAAAAGGGTAAAAGTACATCACGTCTCCAGGATTAGAACTAGATTTGTCGAAGCTTGAGAAGCACCCGATACTTTTGAGCGACCAACAGAAACCCTAATAATGGCAATTATTCTCTATGAGAAAGATTTGCTGTAGTGACGATATTAACCTAACCTGATTTATTGGAACAGAAATGCCGTGGAGAAAAGGATGTGTCCATGGTCTGTCAAGCTACCCCTTTCGCGCCTAACCTTTTAATAGGTCCCAATAATTGTTTTACATTGAATGGTCATGCTATTCATCAATGGGGCTCTGCTATTATTGCCCTAGGACTAATTTTTCTTGGACAGGTGGCAGCAGCGTAAAGCTCGCTCAATGGTATAATTTTAAAAGTGGGCGCCTTTACTGAATTATATGTCAGCTATTCATGCTACGCAATCAGCTAATCACGCTACAATTTATTATGTTTTTACTTGAACTCGACAGGCTGTATAAGTACGCATGTGGACCTTTTGCTTGGAAAGTTATCAATTTTAGTCATAAATTTATGTACGGACAATGTAGTCCTTAATTTTTACATAAATTTATAATATAATCATTATAGTTCATTACGACTAAAAATCACTAATGTGACGATCATTCTACGTGGTATGCCGCACTTATGGATCCTCGTGTAAATAATTTCAATGACAATTAATCAAAATGACTATATTGAAATTTCATATAAAGGTTAGAACTATATTAACAAAATTTAAAAAAAAAATGAACTAAATTAACATAATATAAATAGGTTTATGACAATAAAATTATTTAAAAAGTCATAAGTCTATTATACTTATATTAATTCAATTCTAAATCTTTTTATAATTTACCAATTAAGTTGTTTAGGCTAGTTTTTATTGATATTGCTTATGTGGACCCTAATCATTCTACGTGACATGACTAATGCTAACATGGCCGATGCTGACATGGCCAATGTCGAGGTAAACAATTTTTTAAAATTTTTATTTTTTCTTTGTTTTTTCTTTCATCGTCATAAGTGACCATTGCCTGCCACGAAGGCCTTGCCCACGATGGTGAGGTAGCAGGTGCGCTCATTACAATAAAAAAAGAATAAAAAATGAACCGTCAATCATTTTTTTTTAATTTGCATAAATTATCCACATCGATATCAACTGTGCTATGTGGAACGATTAATGTCCACATTAGCAATTTTCATTCAAAATTAACCAAAATGATTCAATTGGGAAAAAAGAAGAAGAAGCAAATTTAGCGACCAATAGTAAACTTTCTACCAAGCATCTCTAGCTATGCATTTTGAACATTCACTTTTCACAAAATCATACTTTCAAATTAGTGCAAAATCAGTTTGTTGAATTACTCAAGCCATCTTGGAATCTAGACACGTCTCACTTAGATATGAGCATTACAATTTTTGCCTCATTTGACCCATTGGTTTTGTATAAATTTTCAAATACGAAAGTAGAATTGACGATGCAAATACTACAGAAGAAATAATATTTGATAAGGATCTAGGGTGAGATTAGGTGGGGCCTCAAATGCCGTTAGGTCAGCTTGGTCCACCCATTGGACGGGGTTTGCTTTTGGGCCAAAGCCCGCAAACTGGCCCAAAAAAGTAGCCCAATCTACTCATTTCTGAAAGGACCGCCCACCCGATGATCACCTCTATGGAAAAAATAGACCTACTTGCAATTGAATTTTGGTGGAAAATAGACAACTGAATTGTGTGCCTCATGAGCCTAATCTATAAAGCTAGAAGACAATAGTATTCTTACTGCGTAAACTATGTTGTCCGGTTAAAAAGGATTTTGGAAGAGAATTGCATACTAGCAATGTAAAATTCCGAATTTATTGACAAAAATTAAAATAAGCTATTGAAAATGATTTAAATTTGCTTCATTTACAAATTAGTTCCCTGACAAGTTTTGACTGAGGGCTGAAGTCCCTTTGGAAACTTACAATGCACTCAAATTGAATTGTTGATATAAAATCATAATGCTGTCAAAGTTAGATTACCAAAAAATTTGTTAAGAAACACACGCACCCCCCAAAAAAATGGTCTAGCTGATATGCATCACTCCCGCAATTCATGCCGTTGACTTTTTGCACATTAATGCCATGGGACACATTAACGTAATATGACCCTTTTTATTTACAAATATCCTAATCTTCCCTAATAAAAAAAAATAAGTATATTGAAAGTCCTAAAACATGTCAAAAAGTGTAATCGAATCTTAATACTTTCAAAAAATATAATTAAATTTCAAAACTCATCAAGTTAGTACAATTAAATCATTTCACTAACTCCATCCAACTTGATTGACGGAAAATGCTAACATGATTTTCTTTCTCTTTTTGATGTGGTACTAGCATAGTTAAAACAAAGTTGTTTTGGTTCAAATTTAATTTTTAATACATGATTTAAATGAATTTTATTAAAAATTTAATTTTTTTTTAAAATACGAAGAAAAGAAAAGGAAAACTCATGTGAGGGTTTGCAACCCTGGTCGACCATCCGCTCACCATTGCCAACCCTTCCTAACGAAGTTGGGGTAGTAGCGAAGAGGGCTGCAAGCCCTTGCTTGCATTTTCTTTTTTTCTTTTTCCTTTTTTTTTTTTTTTTTTATAGTTTACTTATCCTTTAATATAATATAAATAAATTTTGCATTAAAAACTCAATTTTAGACCAAAATGTATTTTGTTTCATATTTTACTCATGTCATTATCACGTAGAACATATAAAATATATAAAAAAAGATTATGTCAATATTTTGCATTAATCAAGTTAGATAGAATTATCAAAATGATTTGATCGAATCAATTTGACAAACTTTTTTCTTGAAAATTTTAAAACTTAATTCTATTTTCGTGATAGTTCTCAAGGCTTTCAATATATTTATCCTTAAAAAAAATAAACACGATTGCCCAACCAAGTCTAGCCATTCTCACCACATTGAATGTCCCTTTACCCGCATCGGCCCAAGAAAAAATGGCCCATGAGATATAGCCACGTGTCGCGAGACGACGTGTAACTTTTGCACTAACGAAGGTCTAACCTATGTCGACGTAATCATTGACTTATCATCGAAACCGAGGCATGAGTAAAAGGGGCTGAGCGAGTGAATTTAATAGCATATCTAGTGGCAGTAAAATAGACATAAAGTAGGGATCGACCTTGGTCAATGTGAAATCAACTGATTTTGATTTTAGAGCTCGTGATTTCCCATTCTCCAATCAAGCACTCAGATGAAAGTTTGGTTAGTGGCTAAGGGTTCATATCAAATAAAGCTTGTTTCCCCCTAAGCTTGTGCAAGTTGGTCCATATTTTTATTAGGATAACATTTTTTTTATTGGGTTTCTTAATATACTTTATTTGTTTGAGGATCCCATTTAAGGTTTGTTACTCTACTTTCTAAATCATTCATCCCCGAAAAGCGGGACACCAATACGATGGGAGCTTTTAAACAGTAATTTAAATAGTAATTTTTCTTGCATCTTTTGACCAGGAGGGTTCAAGCACTAGTTAAAAATGTTTCGTAAAGAACATCGGTCATACATGACGCGATTTAATTACATATGTCTAAGATACTTGATTGGTGATTTTCTTCTTTCCTCCTTCCCCTTCCTCTCTTGCATTCTCTTGCAACAAGTGAACCTTTCAAATCAACTTATTTGATTGGGAATGGACAAATTTGAGTGGATTGCACATTTCTACATCACTAGATGAGAATAGTCTCATTTAGAGCATTCATTTGACAATTCGTTCGCACCTTATCTATTTCATAAAATGCCATTATGTCTTGCTCATTCCACGTATGTTATGAAAAGGACAGGTTTTGTATGTTGTTGAGGCATCGGCCTCTTGACATCAAAATTAATTGAAGGGAAATTACCTCAAAAAATCCAAACTATGCCTTCATTGACATAAATAATTTTTTTTGTGTCATTAAAAATCCTAAACTTATCAATGCGACACAAATACGTTAACATTTTTCTTTGCGTCATAAGAAAATCCAAACTTTACATATATGATATATATGTACCATCCATTCAATTTTATTTAGTATATAATTGTTATACTGATATAAGTTCGGAATTTTTTCTAACACAAACAAATTTGGGGTGTTCTCATCACAATGATCAAACTCGGGTTTTTGATGATACAAAAAGAAGTCTGGAGTATTTGTGTCACGGTACTCATGATTTGGGATGCTATGCGATATTAACCATTAATTAAAATCGAACTCCACACCTAGAATGACATAACAAGATTATACACTAAAGCTGCCGAAAATAAAAAATAAAAATAAAAAGAACGAAGAAGAAGTAGAAGAAAGAAACCGACCAACGTCTAGATCCGACGGGTACTCGGGTCAATCAGAACCGCACGATCGTGTCACGGATGGGAAGTAATCACGATCAACGGACAGCATCGCTCTCGCTCATTCCCAGCCGAAATCTCCATCACGCAAGCTCCCGCACAACCATAATAATATAATATTTCAAAATAAACCCCGTAATCTAACCTTCCAAATCTCGCTGATTCACCTAAAGAAAACTTACGCTAAACTTGGAATTAAAAAAATCCGGGTTTTCCAAATCTTTTTAGTCATCATAGTATCAACAAGTATAAATTATAATAATAATAACTATTATTATTATTATTATTATTAAATTAAATAATAATTATACCAAAGAGAAAGACAAGGAAGAACCATATTCACGCAGACGACAATGGCATGAAACCAGAAGCTCTCTCTCTCTCTCTCTCTCTCTCTACATCGTGCCAGATACAGAGAAGCAGGAGCACGTTCCCGTTGAAAACCCTAGACGCTACAGCCTCGTCTCCTGACCATTGCCTTTGCCTTTGCCTTTGCCTTTGCCTTGCTTCTCAAGCATCGACTGCGCATCGCCGCCGCCGCCGCCGCCGCCCCCGCCGATCCCCGCGTCGCCGCGCGCGGCGGAAGCGCCGCCACGTCGGGACCGCTGAAGGGAAGAGATCGCGCGGAGGAGTTGAGAGCGGCTGACCGGCGTGTGGTTTTTTTTTTTTTTATCCCGTTTCGATTGGATGAAGAGGCTGCACCGGCGCCTGAGGATCCTGATCCTCTGCCTCTTCGCCCTCTCCGCTCTGGCCCCCGTCGTCCTCGTCCCCTACCGGCGCAGGCACATTCCGGCGACAGGTAACGGGCGTTGGCCTCGGTCGCCGATCTCCGTTTCGGGACGGTTCGTTGTTTTTTCTGTTTTTCCCGGTCTGATTCGAGGATTGATCGCGGGTTGTTTTTTTTGGTTCGAATCTGTTCTTGTAGGGCGCAAGGAGTTTCTGGAGGAGTATTCCAATAGGGTATGAATCTTGGGATTCCATCAAAAGTTTGTCTTTGCTTGTTTTGATTATATTTCGTTTGTTTGGTTGGTCTTGGTTAATCATCTGAAGAAAAAGAGTTTACTCTGTAGGTTGGTCGTACGAACAGAGTAAAATAGTTTAAGTTTGAGGTGGTTTTGAAACTGAAACTTACTGTAATAAGAAAAAAGAAAAAAATCTCATGTTGATTTGCAATGCGCCTCGTTACGGTGTGTGGACTTGGAGTTGCGGGTCCTTTTTTTTTTTTTTTCTAATGGGACTGTGAAGATTGTTTTTTTTTTTTTTTCGATATTTGATTTTCGGGATTTGTTTTGATTCTCTTGTGCAGAAATCTAGTGCGGATGTTTGGAGACTTAATTCAGTCGATCAGGTATGAGGATAAATTTATTTGTCCGGGCTGCATTGATGCGCCTCTATGATTTTGGTCAGTGGTTAATGCATACTGGATTGGGATTGCTTCTCTCTTTTAGGAGGAGGGTAAGGGCTTGAGGGAGCCAAAACAGGTGATTTATAAAGACAGTGAAGTTGGTTCCACAGTCGGTTATACTTATAACGAGATCCATCAGTCTGCGGAGTTTGGAGGAACTCAAATCTTGGAAAGAAATGGTTGGTGTATTTTTCTTCTATTCTCTTTTTTATCTGGAACCAAAGCGGATCTGTGATTATGGCTGCGTCGAAATTAGGGACTGCACGCAGAAGTGCCAAGGAAGATGAGCAAATTCAGCATCACGAAGTTCCAACCACATCTAGAGGACAGGTATCCTTTAACAGATGAAAGAAGCTACTAATCACAGTTTCGGTTTTTTTCCACGAAACATGGTGGGAGCTAGGAATGACACTTGTAATGCACTAGTAGCTATTGGGAATAAAATCCAGTTCAAAATGGGGCTTTGATCTGCATAGGGTGGACTGCTAGTGTCGAGTGATCTAGCTTTATGGATTCACTGATTTCTACTTATTAGGTTGATTCATTTGCGAGCAAAGAATCTTCTTCTTTGGTTGATGCCTACTTTAATCACAGGCTTAGGTCAATCGGAGTTTTTACTCTGTAGTATTTCTTAGGGTTCTTAGATTGATGTTAGTGAAGTAATCGTTCTTGTAATTATTTGTCCTATTGGCATTCTACTGAGCTCAAGAATTGGTGCATCCTATGTGGCATTTCTTTCAGCCTTGCATCTTAAGGGGCTGCATTTGGTTATTATCTGTTTGATAAAAAGAAACGTGCTTTCTTATGGTCAACTTTTATGTTGCCATCAAATGGTTAACTGGCAACAGGATTACGAGTGTAATTATTATCTGGTAATTTCTGGTGGTCATCATGGTCTCTTGGTTAAAAATGAGATATCTGATTTCAGATGAGAGTTCACTTTTTCTATTGATATGATAGTGAGGTAGAAGACTTTAAGCTATTTTTACATCACATCAGGCATGTTGGATCATAAGAGCATCTGGGATCCGTCTGCATCGGTTATCAGAAGCTGTAGAACATTGGATATGAAGTTCACTAGGATAAAGGGAGACTGAAATTGAACTGATAACTGTGTTATGTTCTCTGCGGCAGAAGCCAGAAGCAAGGGAAGGTGTGTTAGGGCTTTGCGTTTGATAAATTTCTCTAGAGAAACATGAGAAGTTCCACCATTGTTATAATGCTTTGGTTGATTGCTAAAAAGGCAACAAAAGACAATAATTTTATGGTGAGAAGTACATCAGTAACTGAGAAGTACCAGTAACTAGTCTTCCTCAGAGAAAAGGACAGATGATGTGACATTAATTTGTCTTGCAATGCCACTCACTGTAGAATTGTATAGTTGTCATTTGGAGATTGTCAACCCACGTATGGTTCTGTGTTTTGTTTTCTCCAGTAAAATGGATTTCCTGTGGTTTTAAGAGCTTTGCCTAGTCACCTGGGAATGAAACTCTATCCATTATGATCAAGAGTAATGCGAGCTTCTCTTTTGACTTTTCTAGTCTTGTGTCCTCAGACTTTGTTGTTGCTTCTTTTTCCTCTTGTGGTTGACTTGCAATGCCTGCGAATTTGGCAATGATTTAGTAAATATGTTCCCTCCTCATGTCAACATACTTTATTGTCTAGGAGCCCTGCTTCAACTATATGAGACGTTAATGGTCATTTGTTTCCAGGGTCATCTTCTAGTTTCTTATCACTGGTTTTCCACTTGTATGATTGCTTTGCACTGGGATTGCTCATCAGTCATTGACCTGGCCTTTTGCCATGTTCTGTTAATCACTAAAATGGAAATGAGCTTTTCTTTACTTGCTCAGTTTTCCCAAAACGAATTATATCATGATGTGTTTTGAAGGCGTAGTATGCACATGTATTGTTAGATAATATAATTCTCATTTAACAAAAAACTTGATGTCGATAGTTGTTAACATGAGCACATCCTGTTATCGAAGCACGATGGAGCATTAAATCGCAGAAATGATACATGATACTCCCTTTCGCTTTGTTCTTGGTACAATTTAAGGTAGTTTTATTGTGCCCTCATATAAATCATCTGCAACATTTACATAATTGCAGGAGAAATTCAATCAAACTATGGTCCAACGAGTTCAGAATGGACGGCCTCAGGAAAGAAGTTTGTCAGATAAAAAGGTGAAAGAGATGAAAGATCAGCTGATTAGAGCACAAGTATACTTGAACCTTGCACCACCAGGTAGCAACTCGCATATTGTGAAAGAGCTGAGACAGCGGATGAAAGAGTTGGAAAGAGCAATGAATGATGCCAAGAAGGATTCTGATTTATCTAGGAGGTTCAGCCACTCTTATTATTCCCTATGCTGATTAAAGATCTAGCTATTGAACTGTATTCCTCTTGGAAAGTTTGTTTCTTCGAGTATTAACGAAATCTCTATAAATCTGATCACTACTCTTGTGTCATTGCTTGCTTACATCGGTAATATCGATAAAAAGGGAGAATACAAGATACCATGTATGCTCTGATCTTTTCCTCTTGGAGAAGGAGTTTAATCCTTCTTTTTTATTCATGATGATATATATGTGAAATTGCAGAGCTTGGCAGAGAACAAAAGCCATGGAGGTTTCCTTGTCCAAAGCCAGTCATGCCTTTCCGCACTGTTCATTAATGGCCACAAAGCTCCGTGCTATGACTTACAACACTGAAGAGCAGGTTTGGGCGCATAAGAATGAAGCTGAACATCTTATCCAGCTTGCTGCAAGGACTACACCAAAAGGTCTTCATTGCCTTGCTATGCAGCTCACTTCAGAGTACTTCGCCCTACCAGCTGATGAGAGAAAGCTTGGTAACAAGGAAAAAGCACATGATGGAGATCTCTATCACTATGCCGTATTCTCGGACAACATTCTTGCTTGTGCAGTAGTGGTCAACTCAACAGTGGCACATGCTGCGGTAATTGTTTTTCTTATCTTGGTTTGGTTTCTTGTGTCCAGCCTTGAATCTATATGTTGTTTAACAATGACCAGACATTAATGAACATGAGATGATGAGTCTTATTAAAGGTTTAATTTGCTTCATACCTGATAGAACATGTAATGAAAGTGCTGGACAATTTGGACATTCCTTCCTTGTATCTTAGATCTTGTCAATGCTATGTATGAGCCTGCTTTCTATGTATTAAGAATCTTGGATCACCCTTTGGCCGTTGGCTAGTCCAAATCTAATGAGTAATATCAGTGATAAAAAGAATTATGATTAAAAGTTTTACACAGATAATATACATGTCAGGACCTCATATGGGATTTTTCTCAAGAACCTCTCTTTTTGTCTGGGTGATTCTCACCAGCCTTCCCTGGATCTACCAGTTTCATTGCTCCCATCTTAATTCCTTTCATCCAAGTACGACTGTTTTTCTGTTGAGATGGGTGGAATTTGGTATTTTAGCAATACTGTGCAGTAAGACTATGTACATCTGCCCTAGACACTGGATAGATCTTTACTCAACTTGGAAACTATAATCATGCACGACACCTCCAGGCAAATTTCCGCTTTGAGAGAAATATTTAACACTCTTTGCTACCCAGAGGCCACAGAAAGATTGAAAGAAGTCTCAGCCTGCAGTATCTTATTTTTTTTCTTTTATCTGACAACCAATTTACCCTTTAGTCACTGACTGAGGGAAAGGAAACTACTCAATATAACAGTTCAGAGCACACAAATTCCTAATTTTTAAAAGCCTGCTTTTGTTTGGTTTATAGATTCTTTGGTTTGTGCATTCTTTATTTCCTTATTCAAATTTGAGTATTGTGAGACCATTTGTTAATCAAAAGCTGGCAACCACAGTGGGCTATTGACAAGATGAATTTAGACAAATAAAACAGCTTAAAGTAAATAACTGGTATGATTTTACAGAGTGAGTGATGGCATCGTTTTGCACCTTTAATAAATGTATGTCTTTGTTCATATCATATAGTTATTTTACTTACATAGCAAGTACTTGTTTTCATTGCGGACATAAGTACATCTTTTCCCTCTCGCATCTGTAACTGCTCGCAAAAATTGTAGTTTCAGTTTCTGCCCTCGATGAGGGGAAGTAGTGTATATGTGTGTACACAACTCAGTTTAATGCTATTGGAGGTAGCTTTCGGTCTTCTTAGACATTATAATCTTCCATTCATGACTTGAGTATCATATGGGTTTCTCATAATATTGAATAACCAATTCAATGACAATATTTTTTTCGATCAGTAGTTTGAGGCAGTTTGATCCTTTTCTCTCTACTCACCAGTTTATTGCTGCTTGCTTGACTTCAATCCTTGATGCACAACCAGGGCATGTTTTGAAAGTTTATTTTGTTTGGCTGATGAAGATTCTTTAAAGTTACTCTCTGCTGTATGAGTCATGTGCTAATGTCCCACTAATCCTCTAGTGAAAATGCTTGTCAATTTAGCTGTTTACATTTATTCTTGCAGAACAGTGTTATTTAATTCCATGAATTTTAATTGAAAAAGATGCCAGTTGCTCATTTGTCACTTCTTGCAGGAGCCAGAGAAGATCGTGTTCCACATAGTGACTGATTACCTCAATCTCCCAGCAATTTCTCTGTGGTTTTTGCGTAATCCTCCTGGAAGAGCGATTGTAGATATCCAGAGCCTAGAAAATTTTGAGTGGCTTTTGAAAAAATATGCTTCATCACTGTCGAAGCAGAATGCCTTTGACCCTCGATATGCTTCTGCACTGAATCATCTACGGTTTTATCTGCCAGATGTCTTCCCTCTGCTGGATAAGATTGTGTTTTTGGACCATGATGTGGTAGTGCAGAGGGATCTCACTGCGCTTTGGGATGTGAATTTGAAAGGAAAAGTAAATGGGGCTGTGGAAACTTGTCAGGAAGGTGATGCATCATATCGGCGGATGGATATGTACATTGACTTCACAGATCGACTTGTTTCCGAGAGGTTCGATGCCAATACATGCACGTGGGCGTTTGGGATGAACTTGTTTGATTTGCAAGAATGGAGGAAGCAAAATTTAACTGCAAAATATGGCAGCTACTTGGAGCTGGTATGCACACGATGCTATTTTTTTCTTTTTTTCTATCATAAAAATTGTTATACCTGCTTGTTGTTCTTTGATTCCTATAAAATAATTCAAATAAGCACCACAACTTATCAAGAGTACCATTTGTTGTCTTCTTCTAGGACAATAAACGTCATTTATTGTTCTGAGTTTGTGCTAACTAATTACGCCATTCCCCAGGAAATAGAAAGGAGAAAGAGAGTGATAGAAAGGGAAGGATGAGAAAGACTAGTGTATTTTCTTTATTTCATATATTTAATTGTTCACCTTCAGTGATTTTCCAATATGCATGGCCTGGTTTCACTTCTGTTAAGGATGGTGAAGCTGAACGACGTTAAGGATGTCAAATATGAAAAGAAGTGATCGTAATTTGTTAATCCCAGTTTGTACTTTCTCCAGTGTCTTGATATTCCGTCCTCCTATTCCTCTCTCTTAATTTATTATTTCCTTTTAAGTGGATGCAATTGTATGATGTTGATTCGAGATTGTACTAGGGATTACCAAGTATCTTACACTTCCTTCCCCAGGCATATGATTTTGATAGAAAAACTGGGAATGGGGATCGCATTATTTGGCATGTCCTGCTCACTGCATATGTGACAACGGCCCTTCTTATGTCTGAAATGATCTTGAATTGGACAATTTAATAACTCAATTTCTATGGTGCCAGTTGCAGGAGCATGGGAAGCCACTGCTGAAGGCTGGAAGTTTGCCGATAGGCTGGCTCACCTTTTACAACCAGACAGTAGCTCTGGACAGGAGATGGCACATTCTCGGCCTAGGTCACGAGTCAAATGTTGCGCCGAGCGACATTGAACGTGCAGCAGTTATACACTTTGATGGTGTCATGAAGCCATGGTTGGAAATGGGGATCAGGAAGTACAAGGGTTACTGGACCAAGCATGTCATGTATGACCACCCTTACTTGCAACAGTGCAACGTCCACGAGTAATCCGGCCACTTGAGGAGCATTCTTGAACCATGCGGCGCAACCATGATTGCGGTTGATTATTCTTCAAGAATAAGGCAAGCTTTGATTCTTTCAATCACATACAAATTTTCTGTGTAAATGATCTTCCATTCTTTCGAAGAGAACTATCCGGCCATAATCCCCATTAGAGCAGAGGCTAACCTAGTTCAATAAGATCCCTCCCTCACCCCTTCAAGCGGATGTTTGTAATGTTATTTAGTTCTTGGATGTACATAAACCTTATCTCAGATGATTAAAGCTTCTTGATTCTCGACCAAACGTCTGGTCTGAGTTGTACTTCGAGCATCATCCTGCTTTTTTGGTGTTAATGCAGCCAAATGATCCTGGTCAGGAGTCCTTTCTCTCCGGTTTATTTACGTCCACGAGTAACTCAGCATTCTATTAGCCCAGCATTTTGTTTCACACATAGGGTGCGTTTATTTGGACAAAAACTTCATGATAAGGAAAAATATTTTTGGAGAAATTGTTTTTCAATAAAGTAGGTAGATTTTCTTTGTTTGGTATTACATGACGGAAAATGTTTTCTTGAGAAATGATCTCAATTTCATGAGATAAAAAAATCGAATTTTTAAATATTTTTTTCTTTTCTTTTCTGTTTCTTCTTCCTCCGGCCACCAATAGATGGCAATGGGCACAGGCCATAAGTGAGGCTCAAGCTCACTAGTCTTGGGTGAGGCTCGTTGGGATCTAGCAAATTCAAACTTATCAACTACAGTTAAGCTCAACCTAATAGGATTTATGTGGAGCCTGTGGCCGGTCATTGGCCGTCGTTGAGGCCCAATAAAAGAAAAGAAAAAAAATAAAAGAACTAAAAAAAAATTGAGAGGAGCAATATTAAAAAATATTCACTTCTTTAGATTTATGGATTTACTTTCCTAATTTTATATATTAATATTTTCATTAATTAAAAAGTATTTTTGGTTGGTTAGTCATTTTCAACGAATTACATGAATAAAAGTCTAGAAAATATTTTCAGAAAACACTTCTTCTAGATGGCCTTGGTTAGTTGCTGGACTTCTTGGGCTTCGAATGGGTCATTATGTCAGGTCGAATCTTCAATTTTATTTCTATTTTTTGTGGGTTTTTTCCAGAGAAGTCAGGCCTGCAAGCTATAAGCTCTGGAGTGGCTCTCAATGGATTATGTGACACGTGGACAAATTGGGTTGGGCAGGTGCGGATAAAGGATATCAAATGAGGGGCTTTCCTGCTATCCATGCTCCTGTGGTGGCTTCTTGTTTTTATGCAAAATCCTCTTCTCAAGCCTCCCATCAAATAAACCATTCTCACTTGCCAGTCACACCCCAATACATCTTTTTGGAGAGAGAAAGAGAGAGAAGAGGAGAGATGGCCACCATCACTGCAAGCTCTGCAACCTCCATGGTCTCATGCAGAGGTCTCTCTCAGAAGAGACCTCTTGGGGCCTCATCCTCCCCTGTTCTTGGTAAGCTGCCCATCTCCCTCTTACTGTCTTTTGACCATTTCTTTTGGGATTAGTTTTGAGAGGTGTTCTCACTGATTTGATCACTTGGTCAGCTGGTTGATCTCACTATCTGATTGGTTAAATAACTTATGAGATAGATACAATTAGACAGGTAGGTAGATTCAACTAGACCACCTAGGCTACACTTCTCTTCCTATTGAATTTAAGTGATTGCTTGCAGCTGTTATCAGTTCTTCAATAGTACAGGAATGAACTTATAGGATGAGCGAAACCGACACCCTGAATCCTTTTTTCATCAATTATTACGGTCACAGGATTGCCTGCAATTGCAATGAAGGGAAGAGTCAGGTGCTCCGCGGAGGGGAAGCCCTTGGAGCCTGAGAAAGCCTCGGGCATGGGCATGAGCGCGGCGCTGGCCACGGCCCTGTGCGCGGCAACCATGTCGAGCCCAGCCATGGCTCTGGTGGACGAGAGGATGAGCACCGAAGGGACGGGGCTCCCGTTCGGGTTGAGCAACAACCTGCTCGGATGGATCCTGTTTGGCATATTTGGGCTCATCTGGGTTTTCTACATCATCTACGCCTCGAGCCTTGAAGAGGATGAAGAATCAGGATTGTCTCTCTGAGCTTCACTGGGAAGGAACACTCAGGGCAATGTAGAATCCAGAGATTGTTCACTCAAATGTGCCTATAGCATGAACTACCTTTGGCTTGTGAAATTTTATGTGTATTTGTATCATTAACAGTTCGCCGCCTTTCGTTAATATTCTTCTCTTTCAAATCTCATTTTACTCTATATTACAACTCGACTCTGGCTCATTTCCACTTTGAACTGAAGATTTTGACTTTGACCAAACATGATAACAAACAGAGATTAGCCACTCGTGTAGATTGAAAGATTCTCCAGCAATTTCAAATCGTTTCAAAGCTTTGGGCGACAAGACATGGCTCCATACGCTTTTTATCCCTCGGTCGATTCTTGGGCACATTGTCGACAAGAAGAGGAAAATCTCTCCCATCTTATAAATAAACATAGCACTACGGAATAGGCAAACTGAATTCCAAGGTAATTTGAGTTCCATAGATTCCAATGTCTGCCGTAGAAGGGTTGGTTCTACTCAGTTTTCCAGCACAGCTTAAGAAAACAAGCCAACGAGAAATTTAACCTGATCCGGCACTGTTCATTCATGCAATAGAAAATTTACAATCCGTAGGACAAAAACCGAGGGACAACTATACGATCATGACCAAAAGAACCCAGCCAAAGCAATCGACAAAATCATGCGCATGCTTCAGTTCAGCTGATACAGGAAATTCCACCATCGGAAGAGGAAAGCTAAGTGAAAAACTCCACGCACACCTCGACTATGCAGACATGAAAAAAGGGCTCTTTGGCACCCAGACAAAATTAACGAGAAAGAGGTTACAATGACAACGAATAGCTGCAGAATTGGACTACTTTGATCAGAACTTAGCTTATATTTTGAACTTAACATGAGGTGAAACGATGATATGGGAGAAGAAATATCAATGAAGGCAATGGCATTCAACCCAGGACACCAAATATACAAGACCAAGTGCAATGCTGGCCTCCGCAATAAACTGTGGCATTCATCCTATAGGTTCTCCGCACAGTCAATACTGACAAGACAAAATTATCTGCAAATTACCGCTCCATGTCATTATACCAGAAGGTGCCTGTGACCACCAAAAAGAGGACTGATAAGATTTTGGCACATATGACATCAAAACTTGTCATTTAATACAAATAATAAAGAAACAAGGAACATATTCAGGAGATGCTATAGCTAAGTACCCTTTCTGTGGGCTGACACAATCAATCGTGTTATTGACAGATCAGCCTTACCTACCCAAACACATAGACTTATCATTCCCACCATGAAAGTGGACCCAAACCATCATTATCAAGAGATCCCTGTAAAGTGACAAGTTTAGTAAGGATTAGACCTGCTTGACCAATCCAGTCAGGTTTTAAAGAAGAGGAGATAACATAGACGGAAACTAAGAAAACACTTGGGCAATCACATGAAGAGACATCAATCAATGGGGGCCATGAAGCAGTTAAAGAACAGTACTTCATTTCCAAATGAAGTGTGTAAGGAATCTAGAGCTTATAGCCATCAGCACTAGACCAGTAATGCAGCCTCAAGAGAATAAAATAGAGAAACAAAGCTGTAGAAGTGGGCACCACACATAGTTTGAGAAAGAACTCACAGTAATCACCATAGGAGCAAATGGCTTAGAATCTTTTGGTTGCTCCAGTGGGATTGAAGGATAATTTACACTCTGAACTCTGAATCTGATGGTCTGCATATTATAAGACAGGTTTTCTGTATTTACTTTTTCAAACAATATCTTGAAGAAAGAAACTAAGTAGGTTACAAGTAATTGGCTGGAAAACATGACAAGTTCAGCAATTAATTAAAGAGACCAAAGCAACATCCGAACCTCGCCAATCTCATCAATAGGATAAACTGTTGCCGATGTCTGATCATCTTCGTTCTCCCCATTTGCCTGATACTCCCATATCCATCTAAACCGGTTCCTGCAAATTATGTATGGGTTGACCAAAAATGACATTTCACATAGAAGCAATACATGCACGCCCCACAAAGAGCATCCTAAGTAATCACTCAAACTTCCAGTAACTATTAAGCATATATAAAGAAAAGAGAGGCTCTTACCCATTTTCTGAGTCAGGCTCAAATCGGGATGGGTATGGCAAGAGATGAAAGGGAATGTAAATGTCATCAAAAAATCCCATAGATACTGCCAATCATAGATAAGGCATTACTGCAAGTGTAACATATATCTCATAAAATGGAAGGAAAAGAAATCGACTTTCTGTCTTGACTATTTGGTCACCCATCAATTACATTAAAATGGTAAACTCTTGCATGGACCTCAACAAATACAACTAGAAATCAATACCGATGTAAAGTAACCTCACAAAGTGAAGATTTCAGGAAAACAAAAGAGATACCGCAGAAAAAAGTGCTAGAAAAGACATGCTTGTATTTCTCTTGCAACAAGAATTAATAGCTTAAAAAGACAAGAACTCAACATATGATAGATAATTCCCAAGAAAATTTAAAATAGTTCAAGAACAGAACATTGTGAGGGTGATGATTAAGATTGTGCAATTATGAAAGAGCTGGCTCAGAACATCATGAGCTCTGCGAGATGGTAATTCATAGAGAGAGAATATCAAAAAGATAGCATATTGACAAGAACAGGTGAACATACATTGACCCAAAAATTCTCCTTCCTAGACTTACCTTTCTCCATTCATTAAGCAAATAAATTCATTAAATGTCCTAACCATCCATAGCACATGCCACCACCAGTCACATAAGTTCCTACTCATATTCGAAAGCAACCGATCAAAACCTAAGTTCGATTCTTGCCTTCTCTTCCAAGGTCAGAAGTCACTTTAACCCATTAGCCCACCAAATATACCAAACCCCACTATTAAAATGCAAGTCATAGGTGATTTAATGCTTATTGCACTTAAACCTGTAGTGTGCAACTAAACACGCACACATGAATTCCTCAAAACCACAGAGACAATTCAGCAAGGGGAAAACTAGACTCTTACTTACTATCCAAATTTACTAATAACATAACCTTGGACTGAGTTTGATGAGCACTAATTATCAATGAGTGCTAAAACATGCAATTATGGTCATCTATGGACACTATATAACCCTTAGAAAGATAGTTTTTCACTCTTGAGTAAACATAAATTGGTTTCGTGCAGTGGTGAGGTGCAACCATGTTAATCCTCAATAATTGATAGTCTTGAAGAGGCAAAAACGCAACAAGTACCCGAGTTCCCATAAGAAGCCGTGGAGTTGCTATTAGTTAGATGTGCACCAATTACTAATCCATTCAAAAATCTGGTACATGAAAGTTATCCCATACTAAGTCAAAACTACAATGACTAACCCAGTGCACATGCATAGTAAAAAAATTTTAATCTCAAGATGTTGCCCTGCATTGGCACATCATTGAATGCATTCACAAAATATCTTTGAACTGATGACAAGTTATGACTTGTCTTTTGCTACTCTTATCGATGAAAAGATGGAGAAAGCATAAAACTCTATCAAATCAGGATGGATGGTTAACTTAGTTGACATTACTTTGTAGATTATATAGCATATTTCGTCATGCAGACACAATAGTCTAATTATCAATCATTATTTCCCTAGGGTGGTAATTATTATTTACTGCGCGAACGCATATCCTTAAGGATATATATGCCACAATGAAACAGCAGCTCTAAATTCACCATAAGACCAAAAAAGAGGCACATACACATATTTGTTGCTCATTTGACAAGAAACAATACACCACAGCATGAAAAGCATGACACTGATTTTCAGAGGAAAGCAAAAGGAGACAGAGTCTAGTATTGTGTGCAGATTGAGACATACAGCGCAAACCATCTTTATCAAATTCTTTGAGCTTCGCATCAATTATTTCCCCAACGAATGGACGAAACACTAGCAGTCTGCATTCCACCTACAATGGTATCAAAATGACCGTTAATATAGGAAATCTACAGTAATAAATATTAGATTATTTAAGAAAAGGGGGAAACAATAGGAGAGTATTGTATAACAAAAACAAAAACCGAAAATTCTCCAAAACATGGTATCTTAACAAAGCTAATAACTCCTAGCATTTTACTCACTTTGCTTAACAAAGGTTTTCATTGAAAATTGAGGCACGAGTCTTCACATATATTACCTCATCAAAGAAGCTTTTGCGCATATAACTAGTCTTTCAGGCAATTCATTTAGGGATGACTCAACTGTACAAGCTCTGTGATGATAGACAAAGTTGACAGAAGGATAGTAACTCAACATGAAAATGTCTTGCCTAAGCAACTGAACTTAAACATCAGTTTTTCCCATTTGGGTGAGGGAGGGGGCTATGGGGACAGGGATGTTCCAGTAGTTGACAAACCGAAGCTTACTATAACTAAAAGATGTGGACAGTAAAGATAGCACTGTCTTTAGCAAATTTTAGGATTGTTTGAGTTATCAAGGAATACACTATCAGTTGATTGTTTTCCTTGCTCTACTAAATGCGAGATCCATAAGAGGGGAGAAGAACATCTTTTAGTGAGTTTTCGCAAAAAAAAAAGAAAAAAAAGAAAATCAAGCTTGGGAGAGCTCATCGCCTTATTTACAAGGTAGAAGGAAGTACTTCAAGAAAAACCATTGTGCCAATCATTATCAGATGGAACACAGAGGGAAGCTTTTGGACCTAAGGACTTTAAGCCTCCATGCCAATAAGGGCAAGAGAAACAATCAGAAAGGAAAGTGGAACTGTACAAAGCGATAGCTCCCCCTTACCAATTGTAACCTTGGATTAGATCGAAGGTCCCATTCTTATGTGCAACTCACATAATTTTTACATTCAAGAGCCCATTCTTAGTCATGAGATTATACTTAAATCAATGAATGGGCCTAGGTGGGTTGGGTCAAATCATAAGGTCTAAAAACCCCCAGCCAAGCTTGCCCATGATTGAAAAAAAAAAAAAAAAGATTTTCTTTATAAAATGATAGGGACCAGGTGGGCCAGGCCTAATGACAAAACAATTTATCAGCCTGCCCATTTTGCACTTCCGTCCCTGCAGGCTGTCAGGCACACGACCAGCTCTACTCAAGATGCCTAACAAGGTTCATAATCTCGAGTAGAGCAACCATCACAATGATGAAAGATGAAAAAACCTGACTATACCATCCCAACGCTATTGAAGATCCTAAGCTCAAGTATGGAAGAAGCTTACAACAACAAGATAAGAAATATTTTACAGAAAGAACAAATCCACGAGTTACTCTGATTTTCCGTATACCAAAAGAAATGCAGCAATGGAATCTTTAAAATATTCCAACATTCTGGAAAATGGCATGGGAGATGATTGATATCCTTATTAACCAAATACTGAGGCAGGTAGTGCTCTTTACAAGGTAAGTCAGCAGACAACAGTTCTAAGTGAACTTATTCAAAGTTTGAACTACGAGGAGATGAACTGAAGCAGATAGAAAACTGCACAAGTCTCTCAACAATTAAACCAAAAGTGATAATCTACTAAAGAAGAGGGAAGTGCTTCACACGATACTTTGACTGACAGATACATCAAGAATACCTATGTGGGCGCCTCATTTTGTTGCCATATAAAGTAGGTCCAACTAAGCATAAAATCTGAAACAGCAAATCTAAATAGAATAAAATACCGTGTAAGTAGGTGCCCCATCTCCTGGAAAGATAAAGCCACCATCAATCTTTCTGATGTCATAGACAGAAACGCAAAGGCCCAGATTTGCAATAACCTTCATTGTAAGGACAAGCAGCATCAGCCTTCAAGGTTATTTAAAGTGGAGATTACATAACATAAAGCACATATAGTGTGTACACCCAGAACAAATGCACGCACCAATACAAACCTTGTCTAAGAAAAGTTTCTCAAGATCATGCTTAACAGCTTTATCCAGGGATAGGCTGAGCAGATGAGGAGGTAACCGCAACGTGTGCTCGATTAGGCTAAGATTGAACATAAGGCACCTCCTATATATCGTATATTCCGACCTGCGAATCAATTGGCAGGAAAAAAAAGGAAAAAGAAAAAAAAAAGATCACCTTTAGCTAAAAGAAAGAGGGAAAAAACTATCAGTAATAGCTCATATATCAAGGCATTATCTCATTGGAACCATATCCAAGTGTGGCAAAATATTTTCGACAAGTTCCGCTAAAGCTCTTCTTTGACGATAGCAAGAAATTTCAAGAACCACATGGTCATTCGGCATCAGTAATCGTTCCGAAACTATGTTAAGAATGGACAAAAAGAATTGTAAAAGATTGAACTTTTATCAAACAGGTGGTGCGCCTGACGCAACCGGCAAGCACCCACGAGAGGAAACCTCATGGCGATTGATGTGGCACGAGGCATGGTCGAATAACGGGCGATCAAGAGACGAAACTGGCGAGTAAACAGTGAAAAAGAACGGGTAGAGACTACACTCGAACGCGAGGAGGACCGGGGAACTTTTTCCCCATAGAGACTGAAAAGAAACTAGTAAGGAATACGAAAGATCGTGATGGGACAGTTAAAGAAATGATCAAGAAGACTCTAAAAGAACAGCCGAAGAAGAACAGAGCGCGAGTTGCAAACCATTTATGGAATCCTCAAGCTTGCTGCTCCCCCGCCGTCGACGGACTAACACACAGACAGAGAGAGACAGAGAGAGACAGAGAGAGCAAAGAGTGAGGGAGACGAGGTACCTGGAGGGGAGAACGGCGAGCGGCGGAGTGCTACGGTGACGGCGAGGTTAGACGCGGCGGCGATAACACAGAGAGAGGGAGAGAGAGAGAGAGCGGCGGCTTAGAGAGAGAGAGAGAGAGAGAGAGTCAAGAGTGAGAGATGAGAGAGGGAGAGGTGAAGACGGCTCCCGGCGCTGCGAGTGGCGGAGTGCTGCTCACGAAGAAGGCGGCGGCGGCGGCGGCGGTGGCGAGGGGGGGCTCGGCGACGGCGGCGCGAGAGAGGACGGCGGGCCTGCGGCTGAGAGGGTCACCAGAGAGAGAGGAGAGAGAGAGAAATTGAAGAAACTAGTAATGAGAAAAATACAATTAAAAGAATGAGTCTTTAAAAAATTGAAATTAGATCAATTTTAGTAAATTTTCTTATTATGCCTTCTAATTCTTTTTTTATTTAAATTTCACCAGAATTGTGCTCTACCATATATTTATGAATCAACAAATATTACAATTTATGATCTTCTCACAACAAAACATGTCAAACAAATTAAGCGTCCGTTTCATCAGTTTTGGATCTTGTAATGAAATACATTTTACCAAGTATTATATTTTGATTTTTATTAGATGAAACCTAGGTTTTGTATTAGCATTTGACAAAGAGGGTCAAATGCTAACAGAGCTATAAATTATATGGTTCTGATCTTATAAAATTGCTTAATACAAGGTCAAAATCAATGATAACCAATGTCGAAATCCAATCAATAGTTTGATCCAAACTCACTTTAACGTACTAATGAAAGCCTATTAAAATCGAAGTAGTTTATACAATAATACTTAACATTTACAAAAGCAACTAGAAAGCACTACTTTCAATTGAGTTTGATGATGCAACGTCAGAACTTAATCAACGACGTTGAATAGTGAAAATAACACCTAGTAAACTGCCCTCAGATGAATACAACAACATAACGTTGAAATCTAATTGACGACATTGGACGATAGTAACAACACCTAGTAAATACTGATAGATGGATACGAGGATATAACGTTGAAATATAGTCGAGGACGTTAGACGGTGGTACAATACTTACTAGGCACTACTCCTAGATAGATATGATAACACAATATCAGAATTTAATTGACAATGCTAGGTGGTAAGATATCAATGGAATCTAATTGATAGCACTACTTAGTATATAGACACTTGCCGAAAATTGAATCTATGATAGGAATATGAAGCTACAACTAAACTAGACTAAGCTAAGACAACTAAAGGGTAAGACAAATGAATTTTGCGTGTTATTCGGGGGCTCTTTGTTGGATTGCCTGCGATATTTATAGGCCAATTTAATAATTGTCGGTGGTTGGTTGCTCTCTCCTTAAAAGTCGCTCCGCATTCTTTGCTAAATCACTTTATTCATATCTAGTTGCTTTCTATGTTCAATGATATTCTTGTGACTTGTTTAGTAAGTATTAATCATTTATTTGATTTTGACGCCCTTTTAAGCATCAACCATTCTCGCCTAAATCTAGCAACAATTCCATCTAAATGCTATGTCTTTAATAGCGTTTCTTAGCTTGGACACATGACAATCAACTGTTTTATCATCGAATCATGTATCTCTGCTTATAGGTCCACCAAAATTTAGCGTAAAGGCTCTCGAAATCCTTGGCCATCCTTTCCATACCTACCATGGGCTGGGTTGATGTAAATCACAGCCTACACATGACAACAAGAATGATTTCAAAGCCTTTTATCTCTCATGATTAACACGTGATAGTAGAGGTATTTTTGGATGTCAACAAGTCTAATAGCGAAATAAGTTTTGTTGCCATACTTGACAAAATTTATCTTTTTATCACAAGGCAAACGCCAAATACTAGCACTAAATTAAGTCAAGGAATTTGATGTAAAGTTGAAACATCTATATAATTGTACAATTAAAATTTATCGTTTTTTTTTTAATTTTTTAATTGTAAAACCATGGAATTGCCCTTACTATTTTGCTTCTTAAAGTTAGACTAAAATGACAATGCATAATAATTTATATAAAAGAGCAATAGAAAAAAAAGGTCAAAATGTAGTCTTCAGTGTAGCAACTTTGTATATTGAGAGAGGACGGAACAATAAGTCATGGGTAAATAAGGAGAGAACAAATAAAGACATAATTATAGCTGTCTATACCATATTTTTGAATTATCAATTTAAGTATATTTTGGTCAGTTTCATCAGAAGAACGTGTACTTAGCCAAAACAAAACTTTTTATTTAAATTGATGTATAACAAAATCATGTCATTTTCCAAAATCCTCGTGAATTATCTATACTTTCTTGTCCGATATAAGTACCCATTTTTCAGGACAGTTCGGCTTTTTGCAACAAGATTTTTTTTTTTTTTTCTGTCAAAAGGAAACTTTTCATTTTACATGAAAGAGAGATAAATTCACATCCTACAAAACAAGTAAATCTGAAAGATAAATCAGCTAAAACTCCCTCATTCCATAAAGACAACTCTATTAGCATTAAAGTACAATCGACAGTGATAACTACATGTCAAAATTTCATTCTCCATTAATTACGGCTTTGCTAAAAGATGGTGCATGTGTGATATCCGGATTTCGCCAGACCTCGAATACGTGATGGTTCATAGTGGATCGACAAATTTGTCATTGGACTATGTTGTCAACACCACTTGTGGCCGCCGTTTCATCATTACCATCGCCGAATCGAGACGTCACATATCGTCACGATTTCTTGATAATGCCTTATCTCGGAATTTCTTCATGAATCGCTACACGTGAGATCATAGTTTGCCCTCATTTGTACATTGCCGAGTTAGGGTGCATTTGGTAACGTTTCTGTTTAAAAATTGTTTCTGGGAACAGAAACAAAAAAAAGTGTTTCTCTTCCAAGGAACAATTTTTGAACAAAAAAACGCGTTTGGTAAATCCGTTTTAGAAATATAAAAAGAACAAAAACACGTTTGGTAAGTTTGTATAATATTTTATTTCTTTTAATTTTTTAATATTTTTATTTTTATTTTTTATTTTCTTTCTTATTTTTCTTATTATTTATTTTTTATTTTTTCTTTTTCCTTTTTCCTTTTTCCTTCTTTTGGCGGTCGCCGGCCGCCGGCTCGGCCATGGTCGGCGACCGGCCAACGAGGGCCGCCGTGGCGGCGGCTCGCCCGCCACGGCGAGGCTCGCCGGCCGCTGGGCGAGCTCGGCCTCGCCGGATCTGGGCGAGATCGAGCTCGCCCAGCCAGGCGCGAGGTCGGCCTCGCCGCGCCGTGCCGACGGTGACCCAGAGCCACACCGTCGTCTCCCTCCACAGCATCGGCGACCGCGCTCGACGCCTCCGCCGCCACCGCATCGGCGACGCCCCTCCGCCTCACGCCCGATCGACGCATCTGCAGGTCTCGAGCCTTCGTTCGCCACCGCCGCATCAGATCTCACCGCGCCGTGACCCACGACTTCGAGATCCGCTCGATCGTCGACCTCGCGCCGGCCCACGACTCGACCGGCCGTCCTCGCCGCCCGCTCGTAGACGTCCGCCGCCGAGACCCCACGGCCGAGCCCCGCACCGCAGCCGCCGTCGCCGCCCGGCGACCCGCGACCCGGCCTACGTCACCCGCTCACAGGTGGAGACGCTTGCAGCGGCTGTCGGTGCCGGAGAGGTCGATGGTGGAGAAGCCGGATGGTCTCGAGACAGAGGCGGCTGTCGGCGCCGGAGAGTGGGAGGCGCCGGAGAAGACGACGGTGGAGACGCTTGCAGGAGGAGAGGGTTGCAGGAGAACACCATTTTGTTTCTTTTTTGTTCCTCAAATATGTTTCAGAAATAAGAAACAAGAATTTTTTGTTTCTTATTTCTGTTCCCTTTTTGTTTCTGGGAACAAAAGAACAAAAAAACAGAAATTTCTGTTCCTGGGAACAGAAATAGGTGCCAGCCAAACGCACCCTTAAACTCCACGCAAGGTCTAGTCCGTGTACACGCCATTGTAGTTAACAAAATGAGGAATGCTGACCCGAATTGTCTCGCCAACCAACTGAGTTGAAGGCCCCGATTTCACGCACCCCGTCACCGCCGTCCCTCTCCTTGAATGGCCATGCGAACGGCCTCATCAACGGCCACATTCTCAACCATGCAACCACGTAAAACTGCCCTCCTCCATGCAGCAAATGAAGCCCACGTCCACAGCCCACGCCCATGCAGGAATGAAGACTTTGACCGCACCAATTGTAGCCACGCGACTCCTTCTTTGGTGGCCAGCAAAGAGTGAACGGGGAGCAGCTACAACTACAAGCTACGTTCTCCTCCAGCTGGTGACGCGCGCGCGCCCCTCTCCTTCTTCGGCCAGCGTACCGAAGGCATGGGCAAGGAGATGGACACGTCTCTTGCATGGACATGCAAGATGTCCCACGACCGGCGCTGGATTCCGTCCATCGGCACGCAGCAGCAACGTCACGAGTTTCTCCTTTGATCGTCACAGCCTCACCGCCGTTGTGTTGCTCACAACCGACCACCACACAGCCCAGCCGACCCCTGCACCACCGCATTACCGACCTCCTCGCTATCCGGTAGCTAGCCACCAGCCGTGTCTCCGTCCGTCGTTGCGCCGTCCAGCTCGCCTCAATCGTGCCCACAGCCCACAGCTCACGGTTCACTCATCGCCAACGCCACCGGACTTGAGGCAAGTCAATATCTACTAACCTATATCGTGTAACTCCGTCCGTGAAGGAGTTGTAGCTGCTCCCCGTTCACTCTTTGCTGGCCACTAAAGAAGGAGTCGCGTGGCTACAATTGGTGTGGTCAAAGCCTTCATTCCTGCATGGGCGTGGGCTGTGGACGTTGGCTTCATTTGCTGCATGGAGGAGGGCAGTTTTACGTGGTTGCATGGTTGAAAATGTGGCCATTGATGAGGCCGTGTAAGAGTTTTTCTAATTGTGGACTAAATTAATTGATATTGTAATTTACTGTTTTTACGGTTACCGTAAAACAGAGTTGGTCTAAGAGAGATAGAATGTTTATTAATTAGTCTAATATGGGCTGGCTAGTGTGGGCTGAGTTGAGCCTGGCCCGTAATGATGGGGACTGGCTGGAAACTCTATAAATAGTGCTCAAGTCTCTCCTCTAACCCTAATTCTCACATGTATCCTCACCTAAGGGGCGTTTACCTAATGCTAAACGTGAGAGGGGCCGCCTCATTGAGCCAGTGATACGGAGGGCAATATAGGAGAATGACTTAATGCGTGGATTCCCTTGATATATGCGGTAATCATTTTTCTGCTTCCGCTTTATGTTTGATGGATCCCAAAACAGGTACGTTAATCTTTCTACTCAATTATGCATGTTCTTGTTCTGGTTATGGAGATCTTGGGGTTGCGCAATTTGCGTCCAACAGGCCGTTCACATGGCCATTCAAGGAGAGGGACGGTGTCACGGTGGTGACAGGGTGCATGAAATCGGGGTCTTCAACTCAGTTGGTTGGCGAGACAATTTGGGTCAGCATTCCTCACTTTGTTAACTATAATGGCATGTACACTGACTGGACCTTGCGTGGAGTTTAACTTGGCAATGTACAAATGAGGGCGAACTTGGATCTCACGTGTAGCGATTCATGAAGAAATTCCGAGATGAGGCATATCACGAAATCGTGACGATATGTGACGTCTCATGCGTCAAGATTTGGCATCTCGGCACCATCATCGTATAAAGATAATACCACCACCAACAGGTTTAAAGAGTACATAAATACAAATCGTAAATCCCAGATTTATATGTAAATCGGAATAGAAGAGCAATCAAATCTATTTCTAGATCGGAAGAGAAGACTTGCACACTTTCAAATAAGTCGATTGCCGAAGTTAGCAACAAACCCAGAGTTGCGGAGCGCTCAACTGTATGGAGCAAGCGCTAGAGCCGAAGTGAGAAAGCAAATCGAAAAGAGCAGATTTTTCCAAGGCGGCGACGCTTCCATTGTCTGAGTTCATAGGACAAAACTCTCCACTTCCATGGAAAATGTTGACCGGGGTCGGTCGCAAAACCAATAATGAAGTCTTGAAAATGAGGAGATAAACAGAGACAGGGAGATAGAGAGAGAGAGAGAGAAAGCGGGAAGGGAAGAAGAGTTACTGCTGCTAGATATAAAGCAAAGGCCTTTGACCTTTATATCGTATCAACCACAAAAAAGCTTTGGCCATTAAAATTGATTTTACTTGGCGCTTGCGTACATCGTAGAACTTTGCTCCTTTTGAGGATCATGAAGAATTCCCTAATTGGCTTAGGGGGTTTACCTTTAGCAAGCTAGTAATATGAGTTCGAATGATCTTGGAAAAATTATAAATAAGGGCTTAAGGTGTGGTTATTTTCTAAAAAGAGAATCAAGAATAGGCATTATTTCAATTAAGACCTAAAATAACCAACTTAATCTTAAATAAGACTCCGATCTCATCGTCCGGTCAAATCTTCTTGCTAGCACTTAGAATGCACATGCTCACTGGTTGGAAAAAGTCAGCCGGTGAATTCATGACCTTATTTGAGACTAACTTGGTTACTTCGTAGTTTTATTTGAGACAGTGTCTACTTCGGACTCTATTTTTGAGAAAATGACATCACTTCAAACTCTTATTTCAAATTCTCTCCACGATTTTTATGGAGGTTAGAAATTATCAGCTGGTAAGCATGTTTGACCCTCTTCACCGGCAAACTTCCATTTAAATCAGTATTTTCAATGCACTCGAAATCTGCAGTTCCTTGCGTAGAAGGAGCTTAGGAAGACAGTTCTTAGTAGCATCATGCATGCTCGGTGTCCGAATCAATTCATGACTGTGTCAACCGTCGACCTAGTTTCTTCGAATTTCTTTCCTCCAAATATGCAGACAAGGCGTGCTTTGAGGGCCTTTGAGGGCCTTTGAGGGAGCAGTTATCCGTCGTATTCGAGCTATTTTTCCGTGGCTGCCAGGTTCGAAAGCAAGCTGTCGTAGCACTCAGGTGCATGCAGGCCCCTGTTCGAGCTCCAAAGCTCGCGTGTAGGCACAGTCTGTAAGAACATCTCCTGGAGGGCAAGATGTCCAAAATTTATTCCACGAACATCCTCATCAAGCAAATCCGAAAAATCACCAAAAAAATTATAAATCTATGAGTTAATACCCTAAAAAACCCCAAACTTGTACACCTACGACAAATTTATCCCAAACTATTTTTTTTACTATAAAAAATCTCAAATTGGTACACCCGTGACAAATTTATCCAAAACTACACAAAACTGGTACATTTGTAACAAATTTACCCCAACTGACCATAAAAAACCAAACTGGTATATTTATGACAAATTTACTCCAAACTAATTTATTCGACTACAAAAAACCCTAAATTGATAAATTTGTGACAAATATACCTATGTTAAATTGGATTAATACTACAAAAAAATCACAAAAATTGTAAACTGTAACAAACGATGCGTAAAATTCCAAATTGACATATCAGTCAACTGTCACGTGTTATTTAACTTAATAATTTGATAGTAAAATTTAATGAAAACTAATAGATAGTAAATTTGTTACAAGTGTACTATTTTTGGGTAAATTTGTCAAATGTATACAAATTTTGGATTTTTCATGGTAAAAAAAATAGTATTTGATAAGTTTGTCATAGGTGTACCAGTTTAGGGTTTTTCAAGGTATTAACCACAAATCTATTATATATATGTCAATTTAATTCTAGATTTTCAATCTAACCAATTTACTTCTAGATATTTTGACAATTTATCAATATAGTCATTCGACTAATTTTGGTTGAAATTACCGACATGAACATCGATCGTCTTATGTGATATAGCCGATGTTGATGTAGACGATTTTTGTCATTTTTTTTTGTAGTTTTTTGAATTTTTTTTCCTTTCCTTTTTTTTTTCATCCGCCCGACAACTAGTGAGGAAGGAAAAAAAAGAGAAGAAAAGAAGAATAAAAAAATCATATATTTTTTTTAAATTTACAAAAAATGTTTATGTTAGTGCTAATCATGCTACATAGGACGATTGTCATAAACTAAATTGTTATGTCAGCAATTTCTTGCTAAAATTGGCTGAATCAACTAGTGCAGGCTAAAACAATCTAGTAAAAAGAGATCGGGAGTGATCGAGGGTGAGTCTAGTGATGATTCCCATGGAAGTCCGAGAGACAAGAAAGGAGTTTAGCGACTAAATTGAACATGTATAAAATATTCACGGACTATATTGAACAAATTTAAAGTTTATGAATCATATTGCACATTAGATTAAAGTTTATGGATTAGGTTATTTACCCAAAAATTAACTCGTCAATGTAGCATCAAACTATTCGTTCAAATACAAGTAAATGACATTATTTCTTGATACACAATCACCATACAGTAGTTCATAGAGATCCACAAGTAAGTATCTAACCCAACACGTTTCTGGCCAAGACTTATCTTGACTAGCCTCAATCCATGTATGACAAATGTCCTTTATGTCAATAAAGATAAATAAATAGTATTCAACATTGTGATGATGGTTATCTCATATTTATTTCCTTTACAGTTTTCTTTTTCAAACTTGGACCTCTTATCCATAACATCTCACAAATAGCTACTCAAACCACAACCAATATTATGTACGTGAGGCGCGAGACCGTCGCATTTGAAGATCAATGGACCTCTTGCCCTCCAAACCATACAAAGAGCCATTTAAGATGGTAGAACATTTTTCTTTTTCCGATATCTCGATTCGTTGAGTCTAATCAAGTCAACCCATCATTTCATCCAAGCCCCACCAAAACACACAAACATACAAAGGTGCCAGAATATTCGCTACATTTTGCACCAAGTGAGTAGTTCTCTAGAGAAGAAAAATGCTCGGAGTTGTGGTTTGTTGTATTGGTTCTTGTAAGAGGATTCTCGATCCCAAATCAATAGACATGGGAGGGTCTAAAACACATGATTCTGGCTAGAAACATCCTTTCACGTTTTCATGTTTCTATTGCGACTGGTACGTCGTTGATTTTCGCTACGTGATTGATTTTGAATTACCAAGAACTTGCTTTGTGAAGGAAGACTGCTTCGTCGAACAGCTTTTAGGTGATGACTTCCAATGCCATCCACCCGTTTGAATCGCCGCATGTGCGTACCGTCTCGTGATTTTCCTTTTTTTTGGAAGTGACAACATCTGACTTCTTTTGTAGGCAATAATGTCACAATTCACGGTACCTAAGATGTACTTTATAATACCCACAAAAAAAAAAAGATGCACTTTATAATTTTTGACAATAAATTTTTACTGGTCACCAATGATTATTTTTGTCACAAAAAAATGCTTCAAGGGTATGATTTATTTTCCCCCTATAACCGGCGAGTCTATTGGTCAATGTGCGCGAACTTGTCTAGTCTTGAATAAAAATCTTAACTTGTCACATATCTAATAGCACTATACAACCATATTGATTCTATTTGGGAACCAGACAGACCGCTTTGCAAATCAATTTAATTCTAGGTTTCCATTAGAACTGATCTCCTTCTCAATTCGAGTGAAGAACCGTCCACAAATTGAATCAACTGAATTGTACTTGAAATCGGTTTCATAAAACTTAAAAACCCAAGTTTTTCTTTTGGCATCATTTTCTCTATATCTATCTTTTTCTATGTTTTCTCCAATTTCACTTAGACACTTCACGGTTCTTTCTCTCTCTTGCTCACTACTCATCCTCATCCTCACTTGCTCATGGCTTGTCCTCACCGTTCAAGCCTCACAACCCTTGCTCATTCCTAACTAGCCTTTGCTTATTTGCCCTTGTTCATCTTTTACTTTGAACTATTTTGTTACTTATTTTACTTTATTGTAAAAAATGAAATAAAAATAGAATGAAAAAAATAATTTTTTCATAGACCCCAGAATTAGATCGAAAAACAGGGTAGCGTAGTAGGTTAGTTTATGGCAAATAAGTTAGGTTTCAAGTTCTACAAACAGGAAAACAATTCTAATATGGTAAATTTCAGACTTCAGGTCTGGAAGCTATCTCTCCGAAATTGACCACCCATAATATTCAAAATTAAGTATTTTATCGGACATGCTTTTGTCCCTCTCAATTAAGCACACCGGTCCCGAAACTCATCCAAAGCTCCCCAAGCTGCATTAGTTTGGTGGAGGTTTTTGGTTGATGGACTGTTGATATTTTAACTTAAATAACCCTACCTATATTAGAAAATCAACGGTAGATTTAAAGAATGTTTTCAACGAGATCGCAAATCTGGATTGCTGACTTGAAATCCTACTACAACTTTATAAGGGTTTGGACAGATTGGGAATGTGATTTTATCGAAGTCACTACTAAGGGCGTGCATAAGAACCTCTAGAAACGTGTCTAACCGATGAAGCCGACTAGCTTTTTAGATTCTAGGACAAATATGAAAGATCAAACGGAAGGCATCACTAGAGTATAGGATGCGTTTCGGGATTTCGGGTAATAACAATATCGTTCCCTCGTTATGACTTACTCTTGCAGCTCGTGCTCGCTACAAGGCATATGGTCTCTTCATATGATTATTTGTACCAAAAATGGACGAGAATATAGTAATTTACTAGCCGTTTTTTGGGGTTTTCAGGTACAAGTTTCAATACGAATTCGAAGACATATCATTGGTATGCTATTAAAATAGTGAACTCGTACTTCTTTGGATAATATACGAGTTTTTCTCGTGCTGTGACTTAATAGGAACAGCTTTCCGATAAGTTAAAATGCATTAGTTTTCTTTTGTAGAAATTCAGCAAACTATTTAGTAAATATTCCTTAAGAAGAAGTAGATCGATGGATATCAGGTTGCAAATTAAGGCAAGTACCATTCTCTCATGAAAATCGTGCAATCGCATAATGTCATCCCAACTTTCCTTGCCATGTAAATCTTACTACTTAGTTGTTGGTGTGAGATGAAAGAGTACACCCACGAATAGACTCAATCAACACATAGTAGATGGCTCCTTTGAACCGCCGGAAACTGATTCACCCTAAAAACAATTATGTTTTCGATCCCCGATCCAATCGTGCCGACCCGATTGAATTCAGAAAGTCAATAATTTTTAGAATACGATCGAACCTGTCTAGTCCATGGATTAGATCTACTCTCGTCACAGCAAAGGAGACTAGGAAGTTGCTTTTGCTCCTGTGCCTTTTTGGGGGTCAAAACAAGCATTTTTTTCACTAACATAGAATTTGTAAATGCATTTCACGAGTTTCAAAACAAGTGAATATGGAAAAATTACCAAAAAAGTCTTAAATCTATTATAATTATGTCAATTCGGTCATAAACTTATTTTTATTTTTTGATGAATTGAGTTATAAACCTTTTACAATTATTCTCGATCAGTCCATTCGGCCAAAATTGGCCGGTTGACGCTGATGTGGTAGCCGGCCGGCACGGTGGCTTTTTTTTAATAGTTTTTATCTTTTTTTTTTTCCCTTCTCCTTCTCCCTCCTTCTTCCTTTGGCTTTTGTGACCAACTAGAGTGGAGGGCCGACCGGTCGTCGGACTAAGGCGGCCGGGCTTGCTCATCTCGCCGTCGCCGGTGAGCCTTTGCCGTCGCCGGGCTAGCGAGGCGAGGGCTCGCCTCATGGTCGTCGGGCGAGGCGAGCCCTCGTTAGATCCAGCGAGGGGGCTCGCCATCATGTCTCGGCGTGCTCTCCTTGTCGGATCTGGTGAGGGCTCGCCTTGTGTGGTGACTGTGAGGCGAGCCCTTGCTAGATCCGGCAAGGGCTCGCCCCATCGTTGTTGGGCGCAAGCTTGCCAACTGGGGAGGCGAGCCCACCAGATCGCCTTAGTTCGGGGTCGGTCGCCGGAGCCAAAGGAAGGAGGAGGGAGGAGGGAGGAGGGAGGAAGAAGGAAGAGGGAGAAGAAAAAAAGAGAGAAAAAATATAAAAAAGTTAATAAAATATTTCAAAAATAAAATATTTTGAAAAAAAGATCATTGGCACCGGCCGGCTACCATGTTAGCGCTAGTCGGCTAATTTTGGCCGGATGGACTGATAAGGAATTATTGTAAAATGTTTAGGATTCAATTGGTCAAAAAAATAAGTTTAAGACTGAACTGACACAATTGTAATAAGTTTAGGACTTTAGTAATTTTCCCAAGTAAATCCTAAAGTCTTGAAAGGATAAAGGGCCTAATTATCCAATAAGCATTTTCTTCTTTGGGCTTTAACAACCCATTCGGTCATCTTCTTTGATTGGCTGCCAATATGGGCTAATTTCAGCTTTGAATAGGGCTTCAAGATATACAGGGTTTTGTGAAAAAGTACACTTAACTCCCATGTGATCTACATTGCATTGGAGAGTCCACTAATTAAATTGGTGTGATCAGTTTGCACTTCTAACTCCGTTGCAGGACACAACTTGAAGGAATCTAGGGTTTAAACCAAAGCTATCGCCTACACCTGTGCCACTGCTGATGCTTTACTCAACTGAATGAATTTGTCCACCAGATGCCCATGTGTCATGGGTAGGTTGATTCCAAACAATTACACACTAGTGCAAATTTAGGATTGCGATCCCAAATCAGCCTTACACGCACTCAACTCGCAAGGACAAAGTATGGGAGTGAAACTCGAATGTATTACTCATGAACAAGAGTGTACAATTGAAGGGGGAGGGTCCTTTATTTATACATGGACGAATCTAATCTTAGCCATCGATCCACTCTCCAATCCAACGGTGGTATTTGAATCTATACCATCATTACAAGTCTGTACATTAGGCTACCTGATGGTCCTAGGCCTGGGGAAGGCCCAAGGGGCATGTGTCAGAAGAAATGGCAAGGCCGCCTGACAAAAGGGGCTGAACGGTCATGGGCTTGTTCCGCATTGTGCATGGGCCATCTCTTGCATTGATCATGGGTCGCTCCTTAGGTAGTTCATGGGCAACTTGTGGGCCAGCCCTTGTATGGGACACGACCCTATTGTTTTGGACAGTCTTGGATCATGTTCGTCCTTGGATTGTGTCAATCTCCCCCACTTATTCAGGCAACGCCGTCATTGGGTCTATGTCATGGAACATGTCGATGTGTTTCTTGAATTGCCACAGAGTCTCGGATGGTTCCCAACTCGCTTCACTCTCGGGAAGGCCTTTCCATCACACCAATTATTCCTTCTTTGGCGCATAATTCCTCTTCCGTATGACTCGGTTCACCATGATGCACTCGACGTCCCGATTGCATGAGGTTTTTGCCCTAAGGGGCGCTCGTTGTGATTCACCTCGGTCCAAGTTTTCCTCATTTGCATGGTAAGGTTTGAGCATACTCACGTGAAACACGGGGTGTATCTTGAGTTTGTCGGCAAGTCCAGCTTGTATGCGACTTTTCCGATCCACGACAACACTCGAAAGTGGCATTCATAGCGACGGATCAGCCCTTTGTGCACATCACATTATTGAAGGACCAAGTGTAGCTTGGCCAGCACTAGGTCCTCGACCTAAAATTCCACATGCCGTTGTTTCTCATCGACCCACTTCTTCATGTGTTTTGCGACCTTCTATAGGCACGCTCGTGCCAAGTGCACATGTTCGTCCCACTCTTTTCGCAAACTTGTATGTGTACAGATTACCCCCTCGATAGCCCAAGGCAATCGAGCTCGGTGTGAGCGGTTGTTCTCTCGTCACAATCTCAAACGGGCTTTGGCTCGTGATTCGCTCCGCTGTAACTTATATGAGAATTGGGCCACATCGATCAATTATGCTCAGTTCACTAGCGTGTTGCTTACATAATGCCAGAGATATATTTCTAAGAGTGCATTCACCTTCTCTCCATTTGACTGTTGGTTTGGGGATCCAAACTCAGGGAGAAGTTGATGTTTGACCCTAGCAGCTTGAAGAGCTCCATCCAAAATTGTCCGATGAATTGAGGGGCGCGATCATTCATGATTGTGCGTGGTATGCCCAATACTTGACGACGTGCTTAAGGAATAGCTTGGTTGCTTTCTTGGCCGGACAATTCTTGGTGACTGGCACGAACATTGCTTACTTGGAAAAACGATCCATGACTACCATGAGAGTCTGTCATCCTTCGGACTTTGGCAAGTTTACGATAAAGTTTATGGAGACACTCTTCCATGGACGTTCTGGGATGGGCAATGTCTCAAGGAGCCTTGTCGATGAGCGTTATTCAATCTTGTCCTGTTGGCACACAAGACATGTCCACACGTAGACTTTAATGTCATCCCGCATATGAGGCCAATAATATTGGTCCTAGATGAGTGCTAAGGTGCAATGGATTCCCGGATGGCCCACCCATTTGAAATCGTGGCACTCGTGTAGCACTTCTTTCCTCAATTTCCCATGGAGCGATACATAGAGTCGTTGTCCCTTGGTGTAGAGGAAGTCGTCCTCACACTAGAATCACCTCGTGTTGCCCTTTTGCGTGTATCGAATGAGAGCTTAGGCAGTTCGGTCGTGCTTGAGCCCCTCCTTGATACGATTGATCCACGGGCAGTTGGGTCAACTTGTCATGCTAGCTTGCGCCAACTTTCGAGTCAAGACATTAGCCATCAAGTTAGACTTCTCAGGCTCATATTCCAACACAAAGTTGAACTCGACCAATAAATCTTGCCATCGAGCTTATTTTGGGTTGAACTTTTTTTGGGTTTGGAAGTAGCTCGTTGCCACATTATTTGTCATCATGACGAACTAGGATCCCAAGAGGCAATGCCTCCACATATGAAGGCAGTGCACCACTGCGGTAATATCTTTTTCTTGGACCATGTATTACCATTCAGTATCGTTCAATTTTCGAGACTCGAAGGCAACGGGGTGCCCATTTTGTATAAGGACACCACCGATAGCAAAATCAAAAGCATCAGTTTCTACCTTGGCTTGGCATGGTTAGGTAGCATGAGTACCGACTTTTTGATCATGGCCGCTTCAACCGTTCGAACGCCTCTTGACACTGATTCATCCACTCCCATGGTCTTTCTTTATTCAACATGTCTGTGAGTGGCATGGTGATGCTCGAATATCCTCGGATAAAGCCTCGATAATAATTCATGAGACCATGGAATGATCTTAGCTTCGTTACCTTGGTCGACGGCTCCCATTCAACGATAGCACCAATCTTGGCCACGTCCATCCACACTCATCCAACCCTGACATTGTGCCCCAGGAAAGGAACTTCATTTTGTGCAAATGTGTACTTTTCCTATTTCACTTATATGTCATTTTCTCGTAAGACTTGGAGAACTTGTCTCAAGTGCACGATGTCTTCTTCAAGCATTTGGCTATACACGACAATATCATCAAGATAAATTACCATGTGAAAGGGCTAGTAAGAACACCTAGATGGGGTGAATAGGTGTGAAGACAATTTTTCGTAAAGAACAAAGAGAAATATTTTTCTTTTGAAACCGAGTTTGAAAAACAATAGACTTTGAGCAAGTTTAGACTTTAGTAGTTGAATAGAACTACGAACAAAATAAATGAGTTTAGGGAAGAGAAGAAGAACACAGAATTTAAAGTGGTTCGGCTTAAATCAAGTCTACGTCTACTTTCCCACGCCGATAGCCTTCTGGCTAGTTTCCACTATGAATCAAAAAAGAATTTACAATCTTGCGATCTCGATTTCAAAGTGAAGAGTCTCTACTGCTTTCTCACGAAGTCACACTATAAGTCTCTCTCTCTTTTGAGTACAACTTTGAGTTCAATGTAAGAAATAACAAGAGAATGAGAAGCTTCAGACTTTGGAATTTCTCTTTCACGCACTCTATCGAATAACTGGAGATGTCTCCTTAAATATTCTTTCATGCCTTCTCGATCGTTGGCACTTTTCAAATGAATTATTCCAATCAACCCGTTGGACAAAATCAATTAAGGAGATCTCCAGCTGTTTGAAGATTGTGATAAAAACCCGTTAATCTTGTTCGCTCATATAATCAAGATCCTAGTTTCCATAAGTAGATTTTTTCCAAATTTACTTCTCTTCCGAAAAGATTTGATGTATCTAAATTGATTCCAATAAAGATAATCAATCTCGTAGGTGATATTTCCATCCAAAAGGCCATATATAACCTGTACGAACCGAACCCTTGAAGAAAGAACGATAATCCCATGTCTAGATAAGTCTTCATTCTTCACTCATATTCAGTCTGGAATTTGTCAGAGTGGGTAGACTTTTGATGTAAAATAAACTTTAACACAAAAGTTTGGCAATCTTCGACTTTGATATAGAAGTCTGGAAATCTTCGAACAAAATGTAGATAAGTTTTGTTAGCTTCAAAACATTAAAAGAGTTTTCTTCAACACCATGAACCGATCAAGGAACGAATAGAGTACCTTGTTCGTCAAGTGGCAGAAAGTGACCGTCGCATTGGTCAAGCCAAAAGGCACGACGAGGACCTCATACAATTTGTACCAAGTTACGCATGCAATCTTAAGCTATTCCCTTTAGCAATCTATACTTGATAGTAACCCGATCAAATATCTAGCTTGGTGAACCATCAGGCTTTCTCGAACCGATCAAACAAGTCTACAATGAGGGGGATCAGGTACTTGTTCTTGATAGGGAGCTTGTTTAGTGCTCGGTAATCTATGCACATGCGAAAGGACCTGTCGTGCTTTTTTTGGAACAAGACGAGGGTACCGAACATATCCTTGGACAGCCAAATGTAACCCATGTTGAGTAACTCCTTGAGTTGTTTTCGCAGTTCTTCCTACTTGGGTGAAGCCATGCGATAAGGTGTCATGATCGGCGGTTGAGCATCGAGGAGCAACTCAGTCCGATGGTCTACCTCTCTTCAACGGGGCAGCTTCTTGGGCAGCTTGAGGGGTATCACATCTTGGAATGCATCTAGGACTTGGGCCAACTCCTTTGGCGTGTCGCCCCCCTCACGTCCTCAACCTTTAACGTTGCCAAGAAGGTCACCTCGCCCTTCTTTGCTCCCTTTGACAGCTGCATGACTGATAACATTTTCTTATTGCATCCCGACTTGCGGTAGATTAGGACCATGCATTGGCACTGCTTGTCTAGGGTACATATACAATTTGTGAAGGGCATAACACCTGCATTGATTCTGTCAAGGAATCTAAGACCAAGCACGAAATCGTAGTCATCAAGGGGGATTACCTCGATGTCTTCCTTGTTGATCCACATATCAAGGTGGAGCTCCATGTCCCTAACAACGCTGTTAATTGGGACTTCCTTGCACCATTTCGAGCCAACCGGCTCTTCCCTTTTCGACTAGAAGTTTCAACTTATTTGCAGCCTTTTGAGATATGAAGAGATTAGATGCCCCGATATCTATGAGCACACCCATCGTAGTACCTATAATCTTTACATCCACGAACATCATTCCTTTGGATTCTTTCACCTTCTTGGTTTTGATTGAGCAAAGAAAATGCAGCGAACCCAATCGTGCCTCCTCTCTTGGTTCATCCTCCTTACATAGGGCCTCTAGTTTGCCCCTCTTGGGACAATCATGGGCCAGGTGAGGACTATTACAAAAGAAACATTTATACGTGTGTACATTTCTTTGTCCCTATCCACTCGATTTCGATTGGATCCTAGGGGCTGCCCTCGATGGTTTGCCTTCATTAGAGCGATTAAATCTTCCATGATCTCCCCCACCAACGATTCTATCCTTCGGACAAGAATCAAATTTCGCCGTGGTTGGCGACTTGTACTCCACGAGGGACTTGGCCACGGATGTCGCCGTCATGAGATCCATCGTATGGTATCTCTTTAACTCTTGCTTGACCTATGACTCGAATTCGCTCATGAATTGGTGGTACGCCTTTGTCTCGCTCATGGATGTGATTTGTAGCTATAGCTTTGAGAATCCTTTCACATAGTCGTGGACTCTGCCCTTTTGTTCTAGGTGCTTGAGTTCATCACAAGATTCCTCTTTTGCATTTACGAGATAATAGTTCCGTCGAAATTCTGTCGTGATAGGGTTGTTACATCCATCATCCGACTGACGACACCACCATAACAATGAGTTATCAACTAAATACATTGATGTGGTGTTTACCTAAGATGCGTCGTCATTGATTCCTATGGCTTGGAAATATCATTTCATGTACCATAGGAAATAATCCATGTCCTTGGCCACCCGTGCACCCTTCAACTCCATTGGCTTGAGTGCTTCGGTACGTGGGTTTGCATGCACGATAATCACCCCATTCATGCATGCCGTCTCAACCTCAGCGAGCTTGCCGTTCAACTCAACAATCTTTGCGTGCATGGCTACCATCGCAGCCTTCCAAGTCTCATCCTGCTGCTGTAGCTTGCGAGTGAGGGACCTCAGCACCTCGACATGGAGCTCTCTCATATTGGCCTTGAGTTATTGGCTTGCACTTCGGCTAAGAACTCCTTCCTACCAACTTCCGCTCCATCGACGATCTGGTTCAGATTGTCCACTATCACCTAGACGTCCATGATAGTCTCCTCAAGGATTGTCATTCGATTCTCTAGGTCACCCTTTTGGTCCCTTGAGCTAGAGACAATATGGTTTTTTTTCGACCCAGTGGTCTTCTCAACCGGTTGTCCATGATCCTCGCGGTCGTCACCTTGAGTGATCGGAACATCGGAACGAGCATCAGCCATTGTGCTTGGAACAAAGGCTCTAATATCACTTGTCACGGGTTGGTCGATTCTGAACGATCACACACCCGTGCGACATTAGGATTACGACCCCAAGTCAGCCTTACATGCACTCAGCTCGCAAGAACGAAGCATGATAGTGAAGCTCGAATGTATTACTCATGAACAAGAGTGTACAACTGAAGGTGGGTCCTTTATTTATACATGGATGGATTTAATCATAGCTATTAATCCCCTCTTCAATCCAACGGTGGTATTTGAATCCATACCATCATTAACAGTTTGTACATTAGGCTACTCAATAGTCCTAGGCCTAGGGAAAGCCCAAGGGGCATGTGTCAAAAGAAATGGCAGGGTCGCTTGACACGAGGAGTTGAATAGTCATGGACTTGTTCCGCATTGCGCATGGGCCATCTCTCGCATTGATCATGGGTTGGTCCTCGGGTTGTTCATGGGCAGCTCATGGGCCGACCCTTGTGTGGGACACGGCCCTATCATTTTGGATGGTCTTGGATCATGCTCGTCCTTGGGCTGTGTCACATGGCCGTCCCTTCATACGGTGGTGATAGACTCCTTTGCTTATCCTATCTAGTTACTCTCCACCAATATTCCCTCTCTAGTGGTCCCCATGATCGAATTGAGTTTGCTACTAAAGCTCCTTTTTTCCCCTTCAATATTCAATATTGGCCAATGTTATGTCCAACTCCTAAATGACTAAATTTACCCCATTTATAGTAATAGAAAGACAAAACTACATTCAATCTTTCGGTTGCAATTTAAAGTGATGGCATCTACGAGTAAGCATGATTCCATTATAGAATGGGGAAACATAAAACCGAATCGATTCAATTCCAAGTTTCGAGATATGCACAGAAGGGTTTAGGTTTTAAAAGTTCGATTTTAGGTTCCAAGTACTTGGAACAAATCTTTGTAATTTTCTTGTTATATGTTTTCGTGCAATTTTGTTGTATTCCATGGTGTCCGACGGTGAGTATGTAATAAAGAATCACTAGTCTAAGCTTTCATTTTCAACACTTCCAAGACCGAGATTTTTACTTTGTTATTATTTCATATTTTTGTGCGTCTAAATATGAGTTGTAGTTGATGGACTGTTGCAGCAAATAATGGTAACTAGAAATGATGATTCACTAGAATCATTTAATTAGTAATAGAGGTGAAACTTGGGTAAACCCTTTAACCCGTGATAGGATAGGTTAAAGGTTCCAAAGCATGTGGGGTAAATTCTAGGTTGAAAAAAAATTTGAGAACCAATTATGATGGGTATGTTATAAGTTCCAAGTGGAACTTGGGTCGACCATGAAACCTCTCACACCAATGGCATCTCCTTTTTTCTATTTTTCCTTTTTCTATTTAAGATTTTGTTACCATAATTAAGCATTTTACATGTTTGGTTTCAGGGAAAATTTCAATTAAGGGCTTAAAGTGGAACCGTTTTCTAAAAAAATGACCCAAAATGGACATTGTCTCAAACAAGAACCTAAAGTGACCAACTTAGTTTCAAATAAGGGCCTCAACTTAAAAGCCAACCAAATTTTATTTGCATATAGGGGTATTTTCGTCTAAAGACTTTTTTTCCTTCTTTTTTTAATTTACTTTCTCCTTCTCTTTCTTTTTTTCATCATCATCGTGCCTTCACCTTTTTCACTCTTTAGATCACGTTCTCCAAAGTCCATCTCTATCTTCCTTGCCGAATTAGCCATCAATGCCCTCAACCTCATTTGTCATTGCCCTCAACAGCAATCCCAGTACCTTTGTTGAAAGATGGAGGTCAATCCAAGCCCTAGATCGAGCACGAGTGGACCAAGATGTGATGCTCAGCTTGATTCGATCCCCACATCTTGTGGTCGTGGTCAAGCACGAAGCATGATGAGGTGTAAGCCATTAGCTTGCTGCCCTCGTTGTCGTCGATGCTTGAATTCAAATTGGTGCTCACGCAGGCTATGATCGATCTTAGCAAGGAGAAGCCAGATTGAAGTGCCTAAGCCAAATTTATTAGACGTTTCTAAGGAATCTCTGTGATACTCATGAGTATTAATTTGTTCAGTGAAATACGCTGTTTTGGGAATTTCTGAGCGATTTTGCACTTTTTTCATCTTGTTATTCTCTCTCAAATCTATGTAGATAATATTTCAGAGTTAGAGAGGTAAATTTGTTTGAACATGTGTAGACCAGAGTTATTCGTTTTTTAGATTGAGTGTTGTCTAATTCGAATCGCCACCAAATGCGAGTATCTTCAATCCCTGGTTAGAATGATTCAGCAGCCTTTGAAAATAACCTACATGCATGACACAATTGGACCCTCTCAAGAAGCCACATATTCCACCTCAATGCAAGTTGCGTCTATGAATGTTATGAATAATCCAACCTGAACCCAATAAAACATTCCCAAGAAGCTACAAGTGAAAGTTATCGTGGCATAGGCAATTTCATTGGTGAGGAGAGCATGAAACTGTTACTTTAATTGACATAATAAGTTTTTACAAGCAAATTGAATAATAACAAAACCCACTGATGGATATTTCTTGATTCTCAAGTTCATTATCGTCATCGAAGAAGGTGAGTGGTGGCGAATAACTTAAAAATCGGCTTATGCCGAAATCGATGAGTTCTTGGGTGAGGATGCAAAATTGCATAATGTAGAGTATGCGCTTTGAAGTTTGCTGATGGGGAAGCCGCGAATCGAAGGTGCAATTTGCGCTTTGTAAACCGCATATCTTCTTGAATATCTTTTCGTTTTTTTCTTTTCCTAAATTGTTCAAATTGTTTTGCACTTGTGCAAGCTTGTGCGTGAGGAGTCTGATGCATTTGTCAAGAAGGAGGTGAACAAGATGAAGAAAGAAAGAAAATATAAACAAAAAGGAAAAAAAAATCTTTAGACGAAAATACCCCTAACTACAAATAAAATTTGACTGGCTTTAAAGTTGAAACCCTTATTCGAGACCAAATCGATCACTCCGGGCCCTTATTTAATACAATGTCTACTTTAGACCCTTTTTTGAGAAAACGGTTCCATTTCAGGCCCTTAATTGAAATTTTCCCTTGGTTTTATAGTATATTAAAGTAAAAGTGCATTCTTAGACATTCTATAATGTTTTACATCATTTGAGTAATGTTATATTGCCAATAGTAAGGAAAAGAGACATTATTTCATATAATAAAAATTGATAATTCTCTTGTTCATCATTGATTTTATAACAACTTATCTATTTTTTTTAATCTTTTTTCTTTATTGGCAAGATACTTTTACATGAAGTATATGAGATGTTAGACAGATTTTTAGGAATACACTAACAATATTACGTACAATGAAGCATATTGATATTTTTGCATAAATAGTTCATGTATGATATTCATTTTTTTCAATCATACTAATGATATTTCACCTTAAGAATGTCCTATGATTTTATTCTAGAAAATCTTCAAAGAAGTTTTTTTTTTTTTTTTTTTTTTTTCTGTTCATGTGATCGGCCCGTTATATGTACATGTACATGTATATAAAATAAAATGAGAAAAAATCATCAAAAATCTCAAATTATATTGACCGCGATACATTTATCCCATATATATTTTTTCGACATTAAAAACCCCTAACTATGTCAATTATGCACATTTACTCTTCATTACAAACTTATAGTTGTGTCCATAATCATTGTTAAAAAGCTGACATGGATTCAACGTGGCACTTTTAGGGACAAGTGGCCTTTATGTGGCACCACATGAATGCCACGAGTGCCACACTAGAAAAAAATAAAAAAGAAAAAAAATTGCACTTGTTCATTATCTTTTCCGATGCAGCGCAAAGTATTGGTCATTGCATTCATCATCTTCAATCGCTTGGCCAAAATCCTCAACGAGCTTCAAAGCATGCAGCTGTCATGGCCGCTCGAACTCAAAGCTTGGCCATGATAACTTGTGATCACCTACGAGCTTTGAAGGTTGAGGTCAGACAAGTCAAGGTCTAAGCTAGAGAGGCCATGGCGGTCGCTCAAGCTCAGCCTTTTTGAAGCTTCATTTTTTGGGACAAAAAAGTGTTGTTCTTTCTCATGGAGAAGACGATGAATAATGCAAACTTTTTCTTTTTCAGTTTTATTTTATTTTTTATAATTTTCCAATGTGATGTTAGTGTGGCACCACATGAAAGCCACTTGTCCTCAAAAGTGTCATATTGGATCCATGATAGCTTTTTAAGCAGTGATTTTGGATGGAATTGTAATTGAGTGTAGATATTTTATAATGGGCATAATTTGAGATTTTGATGTAACCAAAAATCGAAATAAATGTATGATAATGATTATAAACCTAAGTTTTTGGCAACACGAACTTTTATGAAAGTAATATCTAACAATAAATGTACACGGGAAACCTACCATAAACAAAAATTAAGAATGTAAATTTTTTAATTATGATAAGTAAGAATCCTCAGGATCATCACTCTAAATTGCAATTAAATGATTGGGGTAGGTGAATTCCGTCCTAGAGGGGCGAAAATATCGTTATCCTCTTTATGGCCGTGCCTTTTTCAGACAACGAAAGAACGCACGTTTTTTCCCCTACCTTTTCAAAAATTTCAGGAACCCGCCGCGCGCGTGCCCATTTCCGTAATTTCCCCACGTCCCCGACGCTCCCCAGTCCCCCCCGCCCGCATGCAACGCTCCCTCGCGACGAAAAAGACTATTTTATTTATTTAATCTTTAATTTCATTTTCTATTTTTTTAATTTCGACAAGTAATCTTCGAAACTCGAAGGCGCGAACCCGCGTCCCGTCTCGCGCCATCCCTCAGCTCTTTTTATTCCCCACCACCACCGCGTTCTCTCACTCTCTCTCTCTCTAGCTCTCTATCCCTCCTTTCTCTCTCTAGCCTCCGCTCCTCCGCCGCCGCCGCCGCCATGCACCGCCGCCTCCACCAGCCCCACCTCCCGCCCTCCGACTCCCCGTCCTCCGCCGCCGCCGCCCCCTCGCCCTCCTCCTCCTCCGACGACGCCAAGCGCGGCAAGAAGCGGGGCAGCTACAACTGCGGCCGCTGCGGCCTCCCCAAGAAGGGCCACTCCTGCGACTCCTCCTCCACCGCCGCCGCCGCCGCAGCCGCGTCGTCCACGCCGGTCAGCGCCTCTGCTGCGGCCGCCTCCTCTACGGCGGCGTCCGCGTCCGCCCTCGTCCGGCCCTCGTTCTCCTCCTCCTCCTCCGCCGCCCGGCCTCCCCAGCCGCCGCCCTTCCTCCCGCGGCACCCGATCTCCCACCTCCGCCGCGCGCTCTCCTTCGACGACCTCGACGTCCGCGCCGACGAGGGGGAGGACTTCGACGAGGTCGAGCCGGATCTCGACGAGCGGGATCAGGATTTGGTGGACGGGGATGCGGACGCCGGCGGGTTGCCTGTGAGGTGCTTGTGGGAGGTCATGAGGAGGCTGCCGCCGGCGGAGCTGCTCGCGGCTGCGAAGGTGTGCAAGGGGTGGCGGGACACCTCGAGGAGGGTGTGGAGGGCTGCCGAGGATCTGAAGCTCAGGGTTCCCGCGAGAGCTCAGCTCTGTTTCGTCGGATCGGTGTTGAACAAGTGCCCTGAGCTCGTTAGGCTGTCTCTGAGGATGGAAAGGTTAGGACACAGTCATGGATTCGGAGTGTGCGATTCGGATCTAGGAGTTTTTTCACGAGGTGGATCGGATCGGTTGATGTTGATGCACTGATCTTTAAAAAACGACAGAGACAGGATTCATCCGGGCGTTATCAATTAGGACCGAAGTTGATATACAAGCTGACCACTGCAACTGAACTGTTTGATCAATCTAAATTGAAGTTAAAATTAACAAAAAGAAATGCTTGCTACGAGTGTGGAAATGCTGCCTGACCAGCAGTTATGGACAGACTTTCATGAATTTGGGAGTTCCAGGATTCGTACATTAACCCTTCAAGTAAAGACTAGAACTTGTGGATCATTTGTGTGCATCCTGATTGGATCTCACAATTAATTCCGGTTTGAGATCATGTGCTTGAGCTTTGTCAAACTTTTCTGGGTTTATGACTCTGATTCGGTTCTTGTTTTGTTGGTTGGCTTTTGCAGTGATGTAGATGCGACGATGCTGGCTTGCATTGCCTTCTCATGCCCTAATTTGGAGTCTATGGAGATCTCAACATCCTCTAATGCTGTCAACCGGATCACAGGGTAAATTTTCTGTTACCCCTTTGCGTGTTAGATCTTTCATATGAGATTTGTTTGGATCTTGATTCTATACGTATCGAGGCATTTCTGGGGTGGAGAACCCTAAGATCCCTGCATTACTGTTCAATTAATGATTGCAAATGGATATCACTTTCAACCAGTATAATGTTCCTTGAGAAAACTATTTGAAGTGCTAGCACAAGTAATTTGCAAGCAACATGTGTTCGAAATGAATAGACTTTAGCAGAGTCTGCTCTGGTTGTAAAGGTTTTGGTGACCTGTCTGTGATTTACGAAGTTGTTTGCGTCTCCATGATCTACGAATGCCACTAAAAATTGTGATGGTTTTTCCAATTGTGGTGTGTGCATCATCATTTCGTCCTATCCTAGCAATGAGAACTAGGAGAGGAAAGCTGTTAGTTTTTGTGCTGCTTTTGAACCAACTATTTAGGAGATCAACGCATTCAGATTTTACTCTCGGTTGCTCATGCTTTTAACATCTTAGTTTTGCAAGTAAATATCCATTTTGCGGCTTAATTAGTGTCTTGTTTGTTTCCAGCAAGGAAATTACCTTAATCTGTTTAATGGTTGTTAGTGATACCTAAGCAGTTTGATCTCCATTTTCTTATTCACATGTGCAGAAAAATGTTTAGTTCTATAAAGCTTGGATTCTTCATTGATAATATTAACTTATGCAAACTTCTGCAGAGATGAATTGGGTCGTTTTGTTGCTGACAAACGATGCCTAACCAGTCTAAAAATGGAAGGTTGCTCTAACCTTGGGGGTTTGGTTCTCAGCTCATCGAGTCTTTCTACGCTCTGGCTTGCTGATCTTTACTCCCTCTCAAAAATGGTGATTGCATCCCTTCGCTTTTTCATGTTCTAGGATATCTTCTATGTATGATGCATATTTATTCTTCCTTCTTTGATAGATGTGACAAATGATGCTGACTAATTTTCACATCCCTATAGGTTTTAAACTGCCCCAACTTAAGAGAAATCTCCTTGGAATTCTCTCGCAATGGAAATGATTGTACAGATTTGATTGCCATGGTTGATGGTCTGGGAAGGAGTTGTCCATGGTTACAAAATATTCACATTGCATCACTTCGGCTTTCCCATGCTGTCGTACTAGCTCTTACGGCTTCAGATTTAAGGTCTGTTCAGTAACTTGGTCATGCATGTTGCACCTGATAACAGCTTCAAACAGGCCTTTCTTTCCTTCTTTAAGCTCAAGAGAGTTATAAGCCCATGTTCCACACATTTAGCTGTCTAGCGATTATATAGATCCTACTAAGTTCACTTCCTAGATACTAAAGACTAAAATTCCCCATGAAAGCATTGATGCATCGTTAATTAGATACAGCTTTGGTGACCATTGCTTAATTTAATCATTGTACAGGGGTTTGCGGATGCTCTCACTTGTGCTTGGATCAGAAATCACTGATGCCTCGGTTGCTGCTATTACTTCAAGCTTTTCGGATTTAGAATTGCTTGATCTCAGTGGGTATGTTCTGGTCTGATTTCCTATGTTTGATTTATGAGTTTTCAGTGGTATAGAAAATTCAGCTTCATCATGTCAATTCATGTTTCTGTTTTTTGCCAAAGTTCTTATACATAACGTAAACACATTTGTTTTTGAATAGTGTAACAGATAAGATGGCATTGGCAATGTCCGTAGAAGCTTAAAATGCGAAGGAATATAATTAATCATCAGCCCCAATAATTGGACTACTTTTCTAAACATGAATTTATTGTTACTTGCAGGTCAAGCATTAGTGACAGTGGCATTGGGATGATATGCAATGAGTTTCCTGAAACATTATCAAGACTCCTGCTTGCCCTTTGTCCTAACATCACTTCAAGTAACTTCCTGGACTACTCTCTAAATAAATGGCATTTCCTTTCAGTTAGCACTCTTGTTCATTGTTTCTGAAGCTGAACATAAATATATTCAAATCAATTCTTGCATTTCATTTTGGTTGACTAAATGTTTTTATTTCAGGTGGAATTCAGTTTGCCACAGCTCAGCTGCCTCTTCTTGAACTTATGGACTGTGGAATGACCATATGTGATGCTAATGACGAAAGCCTCATCTCTGATGAAGCCATCAACCAGGGGATGGAGAAAAGGCCCAAGAGCAATCTTCACCTCATACACCAGAAGCTTATTATTAAGCACAGCAAATTGAAAAAACTCAGCTTGTGGGGTTGTAGTGGCTTAGATGTGAGACTCCCAGATCCTTGGATGTGCATATTGCATTCTGTTACCTTGGGTTCCTTGCGTTCTTATTTTGTTGATTGAAATGCAGGCCCTGTATTTGAACTGCCCAGAGTTGAATGACCTGAATCTCAACGCCTGTAAAAATTTGCTCCCTGGTATGTTTTAAACAATGTGTTGGTCTTAATCGAGTGCTTACTTTGGTTATAGGGACCTTGATGCATCTCGCATGCTTTCCTAATTTGCATCTTAATCTAACTGTAAATTTCTTTGCATTCTCAGATCGATTGTTAATTCAGTGCCCCAGTTTAGAGAATGTATATGCATCAGGTTGTGAAGAATTGTTAATAGAGGTTATTCAAAACCAGGTATGGTCTGAATCTAACAAGAATATAGTGTTAACATTAATTTGTGCTTTCTGTCAATATGCTTCTCTAGCCTATACATGCTTGGGATGTTGATTAAATCATCAGGCGCTTTAAAACTTGAATTTGCTGAACAAACCTACTTCACAGAGTCACAGACAATGTTATTCTTGCTGAAACTCGATGTGATATTCTATTGGTGCTAAAGTCTGCACGCCACACTTTCTTTTTGAGATCCTTGTCCTTAGAATCTCATATATGATAGGTTATACCTTGCTCTTTTCCCAACTTTTCTTTGCCCTTCTCAGAGTAACTTCAGATTTATTTATATATTAAATGCATTGATTAATCTAAAAATTCAATGGTTTGAGAAAAGCATTAACATTTGTATTGCATCTACTCGTAGGTCAACAATGATTCTATTCCTGTGGAAAACCATTTGCCCTTTAAACGTCTGGCTGATGGTTCCAAGAGAATTCGGGTTCCTCATTTTCTGTGCCAACAGGTGAAGTCCCTCTAACTACATATGTTCTAGTAGTTGTAAAAGTAACTCATGTTTTTAAGCTTAGTGTGATTGTCGTTTCTTAGATACAAGCTCCTTTTATCTTTCATGTGAGCAAATAGAAAATGAATTGACAATGACAAGTCTCTGATTATTGATTAGATAAAAAGCAAATAGATGGACAACAGCATTAATGTCAGGAGAGGTTTTGAAACGTTGCATTTGCATTCTATTCCTGGTGATGAGATAGAATAGGGAATCATATCATAATATCGCCTCACATGTTAACCATCTGTACTCTTTTTTTCCATGCAGCAATTTGATGTGGATAAGAAGCAGAGGAGTAGGAGGCGGCCGTGTAATGTGCTTGTAGAATGATGATACATATGGATAGTTTTGACAACTGACATGGTGATAGCTTCACTTGTTGTCATTTTACTGCCGAGTCAAGGCCCTCTAGACCGACTTCTTGTGGGTTCCCAACATTATTGCCAGTTGCTGATGCCTTGTAGAATTCTTTTAGGCATCATGTGGCCCGCTGATCACTGTACTAGAAAACATTCTGGAGCTTGGCTTCAGCAGCATAACTTCACCATTCTAAAATAAAGTTACTACCTTATGTAATTTCTGTGCAAACAGTCTTTGTATCAGGAGTTTCATGGAAAGACAGTACTTTACTGAGAATTTATATTGGAGGATAAACTGGTGCTGCTAATATTCATGTAATTGACATCAGAGGTTAAAAGGAACTCGGCAAGGCTGAGTTTGTGGTAGATATACCAGGTTTCAGCCGTGGATTAGATAGAGTTTGCACTGTTCTAGTTGTGAATACGATGCTCATGGTTATCTTGACTAGTAGGAGGCCAACGTGTATTGCCTGTTAAACACTGCTCCACCATGGAAGTGCATTGACAGCTGCTATTAGCAAATAGCAGACAAAGATTATTGATGACTCCAAAATTTTTGCTAAAGTTGAAGAACTGTTGGCTCCATGCTTCCGTTTGAGCTACAAAAAGACAAGCTATTTCTTTCGGAGGAGTGATATTTCTCTTTTTCTTATGATAAGAAAGAAGATGCAAGGGCCAACAGTGGCAAAATCTCACTATATTCTTTCTTCCATGCTTGTGTTTGGGCATGTACAGAAATTGGATTGTCCCCTTTCCACTTTCTAGAGTAGGAATCATGTGTGAAACTTCTCAAAGAAGTTTCCACTAGAAAGAGTTGTGGCTCATCGTCCTCTGCCTTTCCTTTTCATTCTTTTTAACATCTTCCCCGATGTCTAAACTCACAATTCGATTGGTCCTCCAAAAGATTATTCTCTCCTCTCATTTTCTTTTGTTGGTTAAAAGTATAAAGTCAGATTGTATATTACATGTATTCTCATCCGTCCCTTGATCTCTCGGTCAGTCATTCACGTCCCGTGTGATGCCGCTCCTCTTTCTGGTCTGCCAAAGTCTTTTGTTCAAAATTTCTCCGAAAAAACAAACCCCGTGGATCCATCTTATATTTTTTTTTTCCAGTCACCAGTGGGTTTCCTAGAGCAGATCAGTATCATTTGTCCTCATTTTTTCTCGGTCCCTTTCCTCATCTTTGAATAACTGAAGTCAAGACGCTCCAAGAACACTGATCCAACTGGCAAAATGAATCTTCATAATCAAGACTTGCAATTTTTTCATCTTAAGAGAAGCGTGAACCATTCCAATATTGGCAGGGACTACAGAGATGCGAGGGTGCATATGGCAATGTTTTTATTCCAGGGAACTATTTCTTTTTAGAAATAACTTTCTTTTCTATTTCTACTCCGGAAATAATTTTTGGGGAAAATTTCAATTAAGGGTCTGAAGTGGAACCGTTTTCTAAAAAAAGGGCCTAAATTGGACATTGTATCAAATAAGGGTCCAAAGTGACTGATTAAGTTTCGAATAAGAGTTTCAACTTGAAAACCAATCAAATCTTATTTGTAGGTAGGGGTATTTTCATCTAAAGACTTTTTTTTTTCTTTCCTTTTTATTTTTCTTTTCTTTCTTTTTTCATCTTGCTCACCTCCTTCTTGACAAATGCATTAGACTCCTCACGCACAAGCTTGCACATGTGCAAAACAATTTGAACAATTTAGGAAAAGGAGAAAACGAAAAGATATTCGAGAAGTTATGCAGTTTTGCAAAACTGCAAATTGCATACTTCAGTTCTGTAGCCTCCCCATCAGCAAATTTCAAAGCGCATGCTCTACATTATGCAATTTTGCATCCTCACCCAAGAACTCATCGATTTTGGCATAAGCTGGTTTTTAAGTTATTTGCCACCACTCACCTTCTCCGATGATGATAATGAACTTGAGAATCAAGAAATATCCATCAGTAAGTTTTGTTTTTATTCAATTTGCTTGTAAAAACTTATTATGGCAATTAAAGTAACAATTTCATGCTCTCCTTGCCAATGAAATTGCCTATGCCATGATAACTTTCACTTGTAGCTTCTTGGGAATGTTTTATTGGATCCGGTTGGATTATTCATAACATTCATAGACGCATATTGCATTGAGGTGGAATATGTGGCTTCTTGAGAGGGTCCAATTGTGTCGTGCATGCTGGTTATTTTCAAAGGCTGCTGAATCATTATGACCCATGATTGAAGATACTTGCATTTGGTGGTGATTTGAATTAGACATCACTTAATCTAAAAACGAATGACTCGGTCTACACATGTTCAAACAAATTTGCCTTTCTAACTCCGAAATATTATCTACACAAATTTGAGAGAGAATAACAAGATGAAAAAAGTGCAAAATCACTTAGAAATTCCCAAAACCATGTATTTCATTGAACAAATCAATGCACATGAGTATCCTAGAGAATCCTCAAAAGCCTCTAATAAATTTGGCTTAGGCAATTCAATCTGGCTTCTCCTCGCTAAGATCGATCATAGCCTGCATGAGCACCGATTTGAATTCAAGCATCGATGACAACGAGGGCAGCAAGCTAATGGCTTACACCTCATCATGCTTCGTGCTTGACCATGACCACAAGATGTGGGGATCGAATCAAGCTGAGTGTCACATCTTGGTCCACTCGTGCTCAATCTAGGGCTTGGATTGACCTTCATCTTTCAACAAAGGTACTGGAATTGTTGTTGAGGGCAATAACGAATGAGGTTGAGGGTGTTGATAGCTAATTCGGCAAGGAAGATAAAGATGGACTTTGGAGAATGTGATCTAAAGAGTGAAAAAGGCAAAGGCATGATGATGATGAATAAAAGAAAGAGAAGGAGAAAATAAATTAAAAAGAGAAGGAAAAAAGTATTTAGACAAAATACCCCTAGATGCAAATAAGATTTGGTTGGCTTTTAAGTTGAGGCCCTTATTTGAAATTAAGTTGGTCACTTCAGGTTTTTGTTTGAGACAATGTCTATTTTGGGTCCTTTTTTGAGAAAACAATTCCACTTTAGGCCCTTAATTGAAATTTTTCCTAATTTTTGAGTAAAATAAGATGTTTGGTAATTATATAAAATTTCTATTCTTAGAATAGAAAAATAATAGAAATGCGTTTGGTAAAAATTGTATTTATTTCTTTTTTCTTTTTACTCACGGACTGCCGCCATCGCCGCACGACCATCGCACGATCGACGCACGACCGCTGCACGACTACGCACGATCACCACACGACCCCGACCGTCGCTGCTGGATTGCCGCCCATAGCCCATCGACCGCGGTAGGGGCGGTGGTCCTATGGCGGCGTTCGACGCGACGGTCGGCGGTCATGCAGTGATAGGCGATAGTGTGTGTGGCGGTTGGCGACGGCAAGTTGCCGACGGACGTTGGCGTGGTCGGCCGTGAGCCGTGGGCGGCGGTCAATAGGCTACGGGTGGTGGCAATCATCGCCGCCAGTCGTGATGGTCACTGCGACAAAGGGCCACGAGTGGTAGGAGGTGGCCGACAATTGGCAAGGGCCGGCGGTGGCCACAACAAGGAAGAAAAACAAAAGAAAAATAGAAAAGAAAAAAAAAAACTTATTTCTGGAAATTGTTCCCGAACAAGAAGCTACTTTTTTTTGTTTCTTATTTCTGTTCCAAATCTATTCCCCAATCACTTTTTTATTCGGGAGAATAGAAAAATAAGTTGGTGTTACCAAACAGATTTCTGTTCTTTTTTTTTTTTTGTTCCGGAGAACAAAAGAACAGAAATCAGGAGAAATAGAAATGTTACTATGTAGGCCCGAGACGTAACTATAAAATTTCTGCCTAAAGAGAGAATGTGCATTGATTCACACTTGTGATTTCGACAACTAATAAGAGAAGAACTTGTAGAAACTGTTGTAAGATAAGTCACTGTAGTTCATACCTTGATCTAGTTATTGCGCATATTCACCCCCATAAATAATAACAATAGTACAATAGTCGAAGATTCGTATATCGGATGTCAGCCCATGAGCCTCATACTAAGAATTACGAGTCGGATCCTGCAATCTATGACGATGGTATGGAAAACCAAGAACAAAAGACAGGATATGTTCATAGGACACTAACAGATAATGCTTGCTACTTGTTACCCAACCGGTATTGCTCCAATAAGGGAGTTGTTTGCTAGGAACCTACATTCACAAATAAAAGTTATGCAATGCTTGTCTAAAGAATTATTCCATATATGATACTAACAAGGAAGGAAAATCAACTACATATTTGATGGGACATGAGGAGAGGTCAAGAAAATTTGTAATTACATGTAATCTAGAGCAACTCCCATCGTGTCGGGAACTTGATCAGTCAATCCGTTGATGCTCGAGATCTCTACCTAAAGATGAAAAAAATGAGACGGATTAGACAGTTTTCTCGAGAAAACTTGTAGAAGTGCATGTAATTTGATCTTCAATTGGAGGCCTTTCTCATTCATGAGAAATATCTATTCTTAAAAATGCAACAACGGGTCCACTGGACTTTGCAAAGGAAAGAAGATATAGCAAACGAAAATGTTGGGATCAAATGAAATATCTACTTCATTATGACAACTTACAATGTCCTCAAACTTGTCCATTCCCCAATGTAATATGGAATTGAGCCAATAAGCAAGCAATTTCTTAGAATTCTGAGATGTGAAAAACGATAGTTAATGGTGATCAACTATAATTAAAAAGAGACATAAAGAAACAAATCAGTTATTCATTATATTGAGCTTACAAAGTCCTCATCATTTTCATGTCTTGCAAATTAGGAAAATTCGAGCTTGGACCTTTCAAATAAGATATTCTCTTGGATGCATATAAAAACCATTCCATCATATAGCAAATACATCCATTCTACATTTTCGTGATAAAACACAAGCTTACAAGATCATAAGAGATAGAGAACAATTGCATAGGATTGAATGCTCACAACTCCATCAAGTTTTTCAACAAAGATATGCTTGAAGGAATAGGTCCCTCCATAGATGTGCCTTGCATGTCCCTGAATAAATTAATGTTGTATATAAGAACAACTTTTGAGTATCTCAGAAATCATGTAAATAAATGTTTTTTGCCCTAGTTGAGAAGGATTGAGATACTTACAATCTTGTAATTTTGGTCCAATTCCCGATAAAATCGGTATCTTTCCGGATAATGTGCTTCCATTTATACGACTGCAAGTGGTGTATAAATCAAAATCCCTCAAAGGAAAGTTAGTATCTTGAGAAACAAAAAGTATAATGAAGCCACTTACAAAGTATTTAAGTTCTTCAAATTGCAAAGGATTCGGGTATTGTTCCCGTGAAATTATCATGCAAAGGCCATAGTATCTGATCGACCAAGGGGAAAGGCGAGACGTTTCGTAAAATCCCGAAGCGCTCACATTCATGGAAAGTGGGTTATTCACTATATAAGCAGAGTTGACATTTCCCATGTAAAGCCCGGTGTTGCTGTAAGCCCACTTTTCCAAAGAAGCAGAAGAAAAAGAGGAGAAAATCAATGGGTTGTCCGGACTGGTGTCCTCTTCATATTCATTCCCCTCAAAAATCATTTTGGTTTCTCCGCAATTGATAAATAAGGAATGGTCTGCATGTGTCATTGGGTGATATTGCATAAGACATGACAGAGGACGAAAGTAGCTCAGACAATTTATGCTTGACAACGATTCAGACATAGTAGAACTCACACCGTGCTTTCCCGCTACAGGGAAGATCCTTCTCCATGCACCAGAGCCTAATGGGATAAACCAGAAAGATTGTTGGTAAGATAATTTTCACGTGCAATTATCAACAATTGGTATAGTTTATGAGCCGTCAAAGAGACTTACAAGTTATTTCCGTTAGATGAATAGCCGGAAACCAAATTACTGCAGAGTAACACAATGTGTTAGATATTAACTCCAGAAATTGGAGATGAGGGGTGTGCATGGCAATGTTTTTATTCTAGGAACTATTTCTTTTCAGAAATAGTTTTTTTTCTATTTCTACTTCGGGAACAGTTTTTGAGTAAAATAAGGTGTTTGGTAATTATACAAAATTTATATTATTGGAATAGAAAAATAATAAAAATGCGTTTGGTAAAAATTTATAAATTTTTGTATTTATTTATTTTTTCTTCTTATTCACGAATCGTCGACCGTCGCCCGCCGCCGCACGACCGTTGCACGACTGCTGCACGATCGCTGATCGTCGCCGTCGACTACTGCCGTAGGATTGCCGCCCATAGCTCATCGACCGCGAGAGGGGGCGATGGCCGGTGAGCTGTGGGTGACGATCCTGCGGTGGCGGTCGGTAGTCATGCGGCGGGAAGCGACGATCATGCGGCGGTTGGCGATAGTAGGCTGCCGATGGACGGTGGCGGTCGTCGGCTAGTGAGCCACAGGCGGCGGTTGGTGGGCTACGGGCGACGGTAACCGTCGCCAGCAGTTGCTGACGATCAACTGCGGATGGCGATAGTAGGCTGCCGATGGACGGTGGCGGTTGTTGGCTAGTGAGCCGTAGGCGACAGTTGGTGGGCTACGAGCGGCGGTTGGTGGGCTATGGGTGGCGGCAACCGTCACCAGCAGTTGTTGACGATTAGCTGCACGACCGTTGCACGACTGCCGCACGATTGCCGATCATCGCCGTCGACTACTACCGTAGGGATTGCTTGCCCATAGCTCATCGACCGCGAGAGGGGGCGGTGGTCGGTGAGCTGTGGGCGACGATCCTGCGGTGGCGGTCGGTAGTCATGCGGCGGGAAGCGACGATCATGCGGCGGTTCGCGATAGTAGGCTGTCGATATATGGTGGCGGTCATTAGCTAGTGAGCCGCAGGCGGCGGTTGGTGGGCTACAGGCGGCGGCAACCGTCGCCAGCAGTTGTTGACGATCAGCTACGGATGGCGATAGTAAGCCGCCGATGGACGGTGGTGGTCGTTGGCTAGTGAGCCGCAGCGACGGGTGGGCTACGGGCGGCGGTTGGTGGGCTACGAGTGGCGGCAACCGTCGCCAGCAGTTGCTGACGATCAGCTGCGGATGGCGATCGCAAGTGGTAGGAGGTGGCCGACAGTTGGCAAAGCGTCCGGTGGTGGCTGCAACAAGAAATAATAGCAAAAGAAAATAGAAAAGAAAAAAAAACTTATTTTTAGAAATTATTCCCGAAAACAAGAAGCTATTTTTTTTTTCTTGTTTCTGTTCCAAATCTATTCCCCATCCATTTTTTTTATTCTGGAGATTAGAATAATAAGTTGGTGTTACCAAACAGATTTTCGTTCTTTTTTTGTTTTGGGGAACAAAAGAACAGAAATCGGGAGAAATAAAAATGTTGCCATATAGACCCTAGGTTCACAATCGCCCTAAGTTTCAATCCCTGATCTTGCATGATCGGTGTGTCACAATTAGAGTAAGAACCAGAGGGAGGAACTATTCGATGGTCCATTAGTTGCCACTAGGGGTGAGCATAGTTTAGGTTGGGCCAGTCCGCCCCTTAACTCTAAGATTAACCCACATAGTGGTGGTCCTTAATTTTTGGGACCAATGACCGAACCTATTGAGCTTAAGACCGAGGACCGAACTGACCCAATGGGTTCGATCCAGTTCCAGGATCAATCCGGGACCAATTGATAATTTTTTATTTCATTTTTTGTACTCTTTAAAAAAGTGATTGAGTACCAAACTGACCTAATGAGTTCAGTTCGGTTTCAGGGTTAACTAGGACTAACCAATAATTTTTAATTTCATTTTTTGTATTCTTTAAAAGGGCGACCGATAACCATACCGACCTAATAGGTTCGATGATGAGTGAGGCAGCTAAGAAAGACAAATGGTGAGGATCAAGTGGGGTGAGTATCGAATGTCGAGTGGGAAACAACAAGCTAATCGAGCATTGAGTGGTGAGCGACATCAGTGATTCAAAGTGAGTGAGGCAAGTGTCAAGTGGTGAGCGGAGAAGTTGTTTATTTCAATTTTGGCAAATTGAAGACTAGGAGGACAAATAAGACAGAAGAGAACGAATATTAGAGGATGATGCCATAAGGAGCTTTTTATGCCTTTTTGGACGCCGTGAGAACTATTCACAAAAACATTTTCCTCTTTCGTAAATTATGATTATTGATGCCGTAAAAAACATTAAAATCTAAGTTATTAAAAATAATATAAAATTACTTGAACTCTTCACTAAAGAGCTGTTTAATATTGTTAACGCCGTTTATTTTAAGATTTTTTCTACATAAAAAAATCTTAAGTAATATATATAGTCAAGATTGGTCCGGTTAGACCGACCCAGAATTCTTAGAACTGAGGATCAATCTGCATAATACTAGTCCAGGAATTTTAGGACCAATGATCGACCCAATCTCCCTTGGAACCGGACCAGGACTAGCAAGGTTGGGCCGGTCTAGGATCGGTCTAGGGTTGACCCTAAACTGATGCTCACGCCTAGTTGCCACACCCCTTATCCCAGGGCTTGCGACAAATGTACATCCTTTAAACTCAACTAATTGGAATTTTGAGTTTTGAGAAGGATGGGTTCTTCAGTTTAATTCTGTTTGGTGCCACTCTGCCACTCTTGGGATGAGGCTTCCAGGGAGTCATCCTCGTGAATCTGCTGGTTATGATGTGAACTGCTCACATTTGACAAGACCAAGAAGATGATCTCATGGCACATCGATGACTCCAATATTTTGCTTCCTTTTCGCGACATACTGACAATATCGATGTATAGTCATGAAAATCAGGATTACTTTCCAGGAGAGATGATGGAAGGGGAAAATATATATAGCATGTAATGGCGTCCAGTGCTTCTTACCATCTTGTTCCTCATCCAGTAGAAATTCTAGCACAAGAATCAATGATGTTCATCCAGAATAAATGCTCCCAACTTCCATTCAACTCAACAAGCAAAATTTCACGCGATGCCAAACAAGAGAAGGCAACACTATTTGCTCAATAAAGAATTTTAGTTGAGCCTCCTAAACTGATCTTAAACTGATGTAGTATAGAGACTTGTGATCAATGCGGTTAATGGGGAAAACCGTGAGCAAATTGGGTGATAATAACAAAACCTATTGAGAGACTTTACTGGGGTTTGCTGAACAAAGGGGGTTTGACAGAGCTATACAGATGAATAACTTTATCGGCACACAAATAGCTAGAAACCTAGAGCATCATCACCGGCCATTGCACTCACTGGCATTCTGGCATCCTGTGTTTGAAGAGATCCCAATCTCATATCCAGTTTCGCTAGCTGGGACTTTACCCATGGTGGATTATACCTGCCTTCAACCCACAAAGCTTCGCCAGTATCCTTATGCTTGAAATCTGGATATTTTGGGTTCTTCTGCCAATCACACATACAAGTAGAACACTTGAGTAAACTAATTAGAATGGATTAAAGACACTCTGAAGTAGAAAGAAAACAACTGGCACAGTAAGTTTATCCCCAAATGGCATGAAATCCAAGATTTTCAGATTACACCTCAGATAATCCATGTACTGGCAGTTGAGAATAAAAACATCCAAAGCAGTAGATGGCAGTGAATAACAAAAAAGGTGGAGCTGTACAGTAGATGTTAGATGGAATGTACTTGCATAAGGAACAAGTAAGGGTGCCGATTTTTCACACGACAAAATAACACAACTTGAATACAACACATAGTTAGCAGGTTTGGGCCCCAAGACATGATTAATAATTGTGTAGTGCTGTGTCATGCTTGTGTCAAACCCTCCAAACATGAAATAGACCCGTGAACTATGTTTAAAATGATTGTGTAATTGTTATTTTTATAGG